>NW_024881868.1:0-600523 GCF_019059575.1 Amphibalanus amphitrite
ATTCGGGCCTCGGCGACAAATTCGTGGCTGAATCCGGCAGTGTATCGGGGCCTCAAAGACAGGTCACTTCAGATTACGCATGATGGGCGGGCATGAAGCGAACGCCCTTGATAGTTGTTCTCAACCGGTCTCGCAGCCTCGATACCGTGTATATCTTAAAATGCCAAACGCCAGCTGCTCACCAACCCACGTGCACCTCGCACGGCGACCGCGAAGCGAAAGGACAAAAAACGACGATGCGGATATTGCGCACGCGCACGTCGGCGGGGAATTCAATTCCAGAACTGACGGGAGACGCTAGTCGCGCGGCCGCCGTATGACGAAGGTAGCTGCCAGAACTGCACGTGCAATGAGGTCATAATGAGCTTGAATATAATGCTGCTTTACGAAGTCATTAGCAAGTATCCGAAAACAAACCGGCACTACTGCACTACAAAATGGACGAAATCCAGAGCAAAGTAAAACTAACTACGATCTTCTCATGTACTGGCTGTGACTTAGGCTTGTATACGTTCTGCGTTTGTCTGATTTTGGCAAGCCAAGCAAGGAAACCTTTGTGAACTTTTTTTTCAGTGTAGGCGTCACCTTGTCGATACCTTGTCGATTCACCAACCACAGGCTTGTTTGCCAACAACTAACGGTTTGTCTACAAGTTTGGTTCCAATTCGCATAGGCGTCCCTTGTCGATACCTTGTCGATTCACCAACCCCAGGCTTGTTGGCCAACAAACTAACAGTTTGTCTACAAGTTTGGTTCCAATTCGCATAGGCGTCACCTTGTTGAGTACTAGTTTGGGCCTTGTGGACCTACCAACTTCTGGATAGGCATAGTCGTTTCCTTGTCGGTTCACCAACCCCTGGTTTGTTGATGAACTAGCCTTTGACTGGGCATTGCTAGCTTACGAATTGTCAACAAGTAAGTGTACTAACGCTCTGTTCGAACTTGTTCTTCCTTACAATCGCTTTGTTTGCGTTGATAACCTTAAGAACTTACGATTCGCGTTCGTTTTCAATTACCACGATACTGAATCAGGAAATTTTCGATACGGACAGGTTATTTTTTGGCTGCAAGTGGTGCACAAAACCATGACTGGCATCAGTTATTGCTCAAAGGCTTGCGCTGACAAGAAACGAAAAACTGATGGGTTATATAATCAATGAATGCATACACCACATCCATTCGGAAGTTTCTGGAATCATTAGTATTTATTACGGTCACGTAATTAATACTATTGACTGGAGACAATTCCGAGTGCATACCTATTTTCGAATGGATGTGGTAAATGCATGAGGTATACCCAGTAGGTATACCTATCGTGCACCGTCAGCATATAAGTCTTTGAAGCAAGAACTGCTGCGTATGTGGAAGAACATGGTTTTGTGCACCGCATCAAGCCAGAAGTGTAACATGCCCGTATGACGAATATTTCCTGAACATTAAGCATAACAATCATGCAGTTGCACGATTACGCTGATAATTCGAATAAATCATGATCGCCAACCAGATTAGCTTTTACAGCCCATATATGTCCATCAGGTTAAAAATACAAAGAGTTGAATTAAAGGCAAATAAATGTATTTAAATATAAAAAAACACCGACCGCAAAACATCTGCTCACATGTGCATGCACACTGCACAGGTCTGGCCCACTTACATTGCGCGCGCAGGGGAAGGGAGGCGTCTCGACCGCGGGTATAGGCACGATTAGTGCGTCCCGCAGGCCAGAGGGAGCCTCACTCATAGCACGAAAACCACAGTTCACAGATTTCACTTTTACTGCACAAATGCTGGAACAGCCCTCGTCGCTGCTCCAGGCTGCACGGCGGCCGCGCGACAACTGCTGGTTTGAAACCGCCGCGCCGGGGCCCGCTAACGGCGGGCGGCGACCACTGATTGGTCCGCCAAGTCTGACGTCAGGCGCAGCTGACCATGTGTATGCTGACCAGCTGACCAGTACAAGTTAGGCGGCAACAGGTTTCCAAAACTGGTTAAGAAACAAACGTTGAAACAAATGTAGAGTTGGTCTGGATGCTGAGAAGTTGGTGTGCATAACTATTGACTCGTAGTCGTCACCTGACAAGCAATGCACCAGACAACGGCTTGTTTAAAAAGTATCAGTTAGTAAACATACCGAGATGATTGGTTATATTACACAAGACTTGTCAATTTGGTTTACAGTGTAGCTGACGGGGCGCTGGAAATATAATAATATGATCCATGACCATGCAGAAATATGGTCGTGGAGTGACCAGCTATCATGGTAATCTCCAGACAGTGACCCACCGTACACGGATCTGCACAGTGAGGACAGACCATTAGACAATCATCCACACAGCGCGGTCGGATTAGCGCCAGTTTTATCAGTCTCAGCGGGCCGAGTATAAATGGCGACCGTGGGATAGCGGAGCCACACTGAACTGGTGGCGGTCGACCCTGTCAGCTCGTCGGTCCCCGCGGAGGACCGCGTCATGTTCGTCGCTACCGCGGCGGTGCGCGCCATGATTGCCTTCATCGCTGCGGTGAGTGTGGTGGCCACCGCGGGCAGCTCAGCACGAAAAGAGTTTGTGCAGTGTCAAAGTCGACAGTTGAAGTGCCCAAGAGCGGGATTTCGAAACACGACGGTAGAACAGTTAGGAGAACAGGAGAAATGCCATGCCAATGCAAGAATATGGATTATGGACCATTTGTTTTCAAGCGCTAATGCTGAAATTTGTAGTGTTCCACCATGAAATTGTGCCCAGTGGCCAGTAGGTACACTATACAGCGCTACTAGATTTCTAGATTTCTTTATTCGCTTGTAAAACATAAAAGTCTTGTAATATCCATATAAAAGACATGGAAACCAACGATTTTTTCCAGTTAGGCCTCTCCTGATAATGAACTGATGGTGATATATGTAGGTATCTGATTGAGTTGTAGCTTTTTATGTTACAGGCTACCTTAGACCCCACTTTTCCGTACTGACACAACCTCCATGATGATTCCTTTCTAATGGTTTAAAAATGACGACAGGGCCTTCCATTTCAAAACCTTAACCCGCGCATGACTGGGGTATTTTCAATAACACGAGTGACTGGGGGGCTCTCCAGAGCCCCCCTCCCTCCTATCTCCGAAACTACTGGGCCGATCGTCAAAATTAAAACGGTTTCTGATAGACCTGGAAAAACTGTCGAACTAAACCTATTTTCATTGACCTTGAGGTCACCGATGACGTCAAAGGTCAGGTCAAAGTAAAAATTATCGGCATTTTTGCTTGTTTACAATTTAGGCTCTGGCCGCCGACTGACAAGTCCGATCAGGCTCATTTTTGGTATACGCACTCCTTGATATATGCCTTAGATACCCTGAGGGTACCAAACTTTTGCTTCCAATTTTTCAGGTCAAGGCAGGTCGTCCTAGGTCATGAAAATTGTATATCATGTATCGGTCACGTGACGCATGTTTCGTGGTCCATTTTACTCGTAGATTTCGAAAGCAAGGTTGTCTGTGTCATTTGAGGTCATTTTCAGCTGAATTTACCGGAGGTCAGGTCACTTTCAGGTCAGAAAAGGTCAAATCTTGAAAATGAAGTTTTTCAACAAATAAGGTGTCTATCAGATGGAGATTTAGCTCAGAAATACGATGGTGCCATTTATGTTGCTCTACGATGTCAAACACGTACTGAACAATAGTTTTGAAAAATATGTAACTGTTAACTTTTGACAATAATGCAAATAACCTGGCTATTTTTGAAGATATTAGGCTAAAACTTGCTAGAGTAGTTTATCAGTGTGTGTTCTATCACATTATTACCGTTTTTTGCGAAAAATCAAAAACTTTTTTTTTGAAAAAAAAAAATCAAAAAAACATTTTTTGTGTAATTGTAAATCCATATTTTTCAAAATTTTCTAATTTTCGATAATTCGAGTTAGCAGTTTGATAGCTACGTGTATTTGTAGTGAATTCATGCAAAAAATGGGATTTAGCTTAAACAGAGCTCTTGAGTGTTTGCCGTATTTCAATATTTTGCATCAAAATCGGCTGAAATGACGTGACTCTAACGTCATTACCGGCCAAACTATGATAGCTAGAAAGTTGAAGTTTTAACCCGCGCACCGACGGGGGGCGGATATCCGCCCCCCTGAGGTTTTTCGCGAATAGCGGGAAAACCGCGGCGCACAGCGCCGCAAAATTTGGTATGATTATTCCCTCATCAATTTTACACATGGTGTGCAAGTTTGAACCTCCTACCATTTAAGGTCAGGTCACCAGGTCACTTTGAATGACCCAACCTCAAGTCACTTTTTTGCAACTTTGTCACCGTGCCAGAGCTACAGTAGATGTCCGAGGCCTTTGAAAGTCGCAGGATGTTATTAGGTCATTAGTAGCTACAATTTTTATATCTCGGAATTTTGATATCGGTGACCTAAGGTCAGGTCAATTTCGCGACCTCCCCATTATAAGTCAATGGGGGAAAAATCAACTCCCTGTTTTTACCACTAAAACGGGTCGGAATGGCCACATATACCATACATGACTTCATATACGATCAACCGACACTACCTTGAGGTCTGTTTTGCTGTTGGACAGCTGTGAGGTCATGTGACGTCATCAAAGGTCACAAAGGTTTTTGGCCAATAACTCCGTACAGGAACAAGATACAGCCGCGTGGGTGGTCTCATTGTGTTCAGCTCGTCAAGACGCATCGAATGATATACATGATGACCTCGAGGTCACGTGACCTGAGGTCAACCTTTGACCTTGACCTTTCGAGGTCAACATATATATCATTCGATGCGGATGGACGAGAGGATCACGATGATGCCCTTAGTTTGTTCCTATCTTGACTAATTCGAAATTTATTCGAGAAAAACTCTTTCCATATCTGGCGCCGCCATTTTGACTTTTTCGACCCCTGTGACGTCATCTTTGCCCGGACCTGAAAATGACTTTGGTAAAAATCGTAGATCTTGACCGTGCGTATCCGATGCCGTTTACCGCTTGTCGCTATCTTGCTTCGTTCTCGAGATCTCACGGGGGGCGGTCATCCGCCCCCCCCCCCGGTCGGTGCGAAGTTGGCGCAGACCCCCGTCGGTGCGCGGGTTAACCCTCGCATGTGTGCGGCGTTTGCCAGCTTCTAATGTGTAGGGGGGGGGTCGGTTGGACCCCCCCCCCCTTGCCGTTTGGCCCCTGATCGAGCTAGAGCTTCGCGGAAAAAACGAGCGTGTTGCCCGTGACGAGAGGAAGCCGATGATACCCAATTTTAAGGTCCTAGGTCATTGGTTGACCTTCCAGGTCAGGTCAATGACCCAAAGTCGGGAAAATCGGGACCTTTTAGAAAGTCGTAAAGTGTGGCTGCTAAGGGGTTTTTCGGGGTGCTGATCACGAATATCGTGTTAGTTTTGATCACAGATGATGTCTTGAAGCATTTAGACCAGGTCGGGTCAGGTCAGGTCAGGTCAACCAGTAGGCGTCGTGACGGGTATTCGTAGTACGTGTCAACCACCTCTGACAGCTTCGTAACATGTTACGAAGTCACCAAAACTACTTCGTAAATGTTCAAATGGTTGCTAAATTCGAATTCAGCTCCAAAAACTAGCCTAGAAACATGTAAAACTCGAAAAAGTGACCCGAGGTCACCCGAGGTCACCAAAGGTCAATGACCTGACCTGACCTTCAGGTGACCTTGACACACACGGGAGTAACATCAAATAACATGTTTGAACGTTTGAAACCACGAAAAGCTTGCAAACACGCGGCTAGTGCGAGCCGACATACGCGAAATCGCGATTCCGGCCAAACATGGTCTCGGAAAAGAGGTCACAGGTCAAAGGTCATTTGGGTCAGGGTCCTGAAATTTTCAGGGTAGGTGTAAAATTGATCAATGCGAGGGTACTGAAAGTTTCGTCGCGATCGGCCGCTTTTTACGCGAGTTATTCGCGAAAAACCATGGGGGGTCCATCCGACCCCCCCCCTACACATGCGAGGGTTAACACAAGGTGTCAAATGGATGTCGTTGAGGGTACCGCAAGTTTTGTGTTGATCCGTCAAACGGTTTAGTTCGACGATATTGCTGAAAACGGAAGGGGGAGGGGCTCTGTAGAGCCCCCAGTCATGCGCGGGTTAAGCGACCTAAGATCAATCTAAACTTATCTAGAAACATATAGCAAGCAAAATGTACATTGACAGCTGCCTAACTTTCTGGTCCAAAGAACAACGTTACATCACGGTTAACGATGTTTGGAAACCCCGCGCACATGACGGGAGGGGTTCCACAGAGTTATCTCGTTTTTCTGCATTTTATAAAGCCAATAGACCAATCGGCATGTTTTGCAATCCTAGAAAACACTTATTACACTAAGTATTGCAAGCCAAATTAAGATAAACACTTCCGCATCATCATTAACCCGCGCCCTGCTGGGGGTCCTGGATTTCCACGCCCTGCTGGGGGGGGGGGGGGTGTTTGAACACCCCCCCCCCTTGTAACTCGGCTCCTGGGCCACGTAGCGATACGCGGAAGGCGGCGTTCGAAAGAACGTAACAAATAATGACGAAATCACTTCGGTCAATTTTTTGGTCAGGTCAAAGGTCAGGTCACCAGAGGTCATTGAAGGCAAAATTTCGCCGATTTCCAGGTCGAATGTCGAAAATTTCCAAGAAGCCAACGCATAACTCGGGAACCAATAGAGCTACAGCGCCGCGGAAAAACGCATTCGACAGCGGCCTATTAACACCCTTTCTGAGTAATTCTCTCAGATTTGACCTAACGTCAACGGTTTTGCCTGCAGGGGGCAAAAACTGCAAAAATAGCCGATTTTTTCCGAAAACAGTTTTTCTGCAATAACTTTTGACCCAGGCCTTGAACGAGCTTACTTTTACCGGCATCGTGTCTCTCTCGTCAAGACGCATCGAATGAACTATGACTTGACCTTGAAAGGTCAACTTGAGAATTTGACCTCAGGTCAAGGTCATGACCTGACCGGAAAGGGTCATGTTGCATATCAGTCGATCCGTATCGTCGAGCTGAACACATCTAAGGCGTTTTCATCGGTCTAGCATGCCTCTATCAAAAGTTATTTGCGAAAAACTGTTAGATACCATTCGTGACCTAAGATGACCTCAGGGCATAAACAAGGGTCACGGACACCATTTTCAAGTTCAGTGTGTCTAAACCACTTGTAATTCGGTGTTTGGGAGTGTTTATAATGTCTTTCATCCAAAAGAGGCGCATTTCAATTTTCTCCCATTGACTTATAATGGGGAGGTCGCAAAATTGACCTGACCTTAGGTCATCGATATCAAACTTCTGAGATATACATTTTGTACATGCTATTGCTCTTAGCAATCGCTGAAAGTTTCAAAGCGATCGGTCACTCGGTGTAGCTATGACAGACATTGAAAGTTTTTATGAGGTGAGGTCACTTCAAGTGACCTGGTGACCTGACCTTGAATGACCTTGGTCTGAAATTTTAACACCATGTGTAGAATTGATGTATGATAAGGTGTACCAAAAACGGCGGCGCTCCGCGCCGCCGTTTTTGAGATATTCGCGAAAAACCACAAGGGGGGTGTTCAAACACCCCCCCCCCCCCCAGCAGGGCGCGGGTTAAGAAATTTGAATGGGATACCTTGAAACAGTCGTCTCGTTTCGGGTGGTGGGTTGGTTGCAGAAGCCTCAATTGATTTCAGTGTTTTTTCTACTTTGCTTCTTGTTCGTTATCACTAAAATCTATGCGTGGCTTTTCCCCCTTTACTTGTAAGTTGTATTCCTTCCATTTTCTAGCAGGGAGAGACGCGACTTCAATGTAAAGGTAGAAAAGGTTGCTGTTCAATTTAAGGGTGCAGCTGGGACAGAGAAAGAGCATGCACTTCTGATCACCTGATGAGGTCACCTGATGCTGGGTGGTGGTAAAGGAAATGTAAAATTTCAATAGAAAAGGTATAGCATTTACAGGCAGAGCTCATTCTCAAATCATGGCATCAATCATCCCATTTGATCGTATCATAGAAACCGTTGCCTTTTTACTTTTGACTACATTTGAGAAAAAATGAATGTTATTTATTATCAGACTTCGGGTTTGTTTCTTGCATTTGTTTTTTTAATTTGAATTTTAATTGTGTAGCTTCCTGATGTTTTATAAAGAATGCTCATAGAGATCGTATCAAAACATATAGGATCACTATCTATGAGGATGCGTACAACATGGAAGACGTACAATTTACATGTATGAGGGTAATTCAAACCCATAATATTATCACACGAGGCTCTCAGCCAATGCAGACAATTCAAAATCGGCACGCAGGTAAAGAATGCCGATGTCAGTCGTGGAGTTCCTTGATTCGCTTGAAATGCGTGTTTCATTGGGAGCCTTGAAATTCAGGTCATGGGTCTCTTAGGTTTGGAACCAAAGAAAAGCTGGAAAAGGCAAAAACGTGGATGAATTCGCAATTCCACATACCTGTGTCAAGCGAATCCCGAATAAAATTGCCGATAGCTTCAACCAACAGCCGTCTACCAACTGAAGTATTTATCGACGTCAGAAAATTGTAGACATGTCCGCTATTCGTTCTAATGCTGACGAAGGTCTGCCATGTCAGACGCACAGGATGGTCTCATTTTCTGGGGTAGCACGGCGAAGTCGGTGCCGGGGGTATTCGGCAGTCAGTGAGCCGAGATTAGTGCAGCAATGGCCGCCGGACAGAGCCGAGCGCGCCGCCGCAGGGCCGCTGCCATATCCCACAGCGCCCGGCACTTATCTGATTGACGGATAACGGGAGTTTCAGTGAGCGCGGATTACCGAGGCCAGTCGTTCATCATCCATGTACAATAAAACTATAACCTGAGGATACAATCCGTCTGCGACATCTCGTTACTGGTGCGTTTTTGTCGATCGATATCTGATGGACGTGAACATCTATTGGTTTATTGCATTTCTGCAGTGAATGAAAAGATTGTATCAGCTTATTTTTCATTATCTACATGAAATGCGGGATATCTTGTCCAACTGCCTGAGATCAATGCGCACTACCATGAAGTGCCCTGACAAAATATACAGTGGGGCTTTACATAATTGGTAAGAATTTAACAATTATGACGCAGCATTGATATAGCAATCAAGTGTATATTGTGTGCATATTGCAGCTTTTGCAATGAGCGCTACATCATTATAATCGAGCAAACCCGACTGTTAACCCGCGCCGTGCTGGGGGGTGTTTGAACACCCCCCTTGTGGTTTTTCGCGAATATCTCAAAAAACGGCGGCGCTCCGCGCCGCCGTGTTTGGTACACCTTATCATACATCAATTCTACACATGTTGTGAAAATTTCAGACCGAGGTCATACAAGGTCAGGTCACCAGGTCACTTGAAGTGACCTCACCTCATAAAAAGTTTCAATGTCTGTCATAGCTACACCACGGAATATATAGTCTACGACATGGAATGGACAAGATCGAGATTTCCTGTAACTGCCAAGTTTTTGGCGACCTGATGATTTAGTCGTGCGGATTCGCTGTGGTTACTTCCTTTACGAGGATGAAAGTATAGTTGCCAGACCTATAACTAATAGTTAGGGGAAGGTGGGGCATAACGGGGTACCGGGGCAATATGAGAAGGTGCATTTTATTCTAATCAGGTGTTGCTGTCTGGAATCACTTGACAATTTAAACTTCGCTCGTTTGCCGCCCTTTTCCGGTGGACGCCGGCGGGAGGCGGCGTTGCTGAGGATGGTGGGTAAGGTTTTTTCATGGTGCTGATGCATTTTTCAACATTCGTTTGGTAACTTCCTAAGTGAAAATACGTTCGAGTAGGTTTGTCATAGTCAGTGAAAGCAACGACTCTCGTCCTAGCCAACCTTTCGCTGCGATAGAAAGTTGCCGGCTGTTTTTATAAACATGAACGATCCTGCTCTATTGCCAATGTCCTTCGGGGGTTAAAACGGGTTTCCGATAGAGGCGATATGGGGTGGTGAATTTTACCACATTTTACCACATTTACCCCATTTACGTGCCCAGAAGTGCTTTTTTGTTACAGTTAAAACTAGTTGCCTTTATTGGCCCACTCACGTTTCATAAATGCATTTAGAGGAGGGGTTGTGTTAAACGTTTCAAACGTTGTCACAATGTTTCTTCATTATAAGTATAGTACACAGGCACCGTGTATGTGCCTAATATATATTTTAACCGAGACTAAACTCTTTCATTTTCAGTAGCTTGGATCTTGGTTTAAGCGGCGAGTGCACAGGAACGTGCACCCAGCAGCCTGAAACAAGTCCCAGATTTTCACCACGCCTTTTATCGTTTGTTGCAGTCCTCGAATGGAGTCGATGCTGGCGCCGCCACCGACCGTCCACCGCTGCAGCCAGGCGTCGCTCTCCTGAAGAAACTGCATGTGTTCTCTCGCCGTTGCTGGATGGAGGCTGGATATCGCGCGTCGCTTTGAGCAGGGGTCGAACCGGGCGCAAGAGTTTAGCACATCGAGCAGGTCGTTGAGGCGCAGCAGGAGAGTAGCAGTCGGGAGTGCAGTGCGCGGGAGCTTGCCGTGGGTCGCATGCAATGTGATTGCTGCTGCTACTGTCCGGCTCATCACCTGTAGGGCATAGCTGACTTTCATTTTTCAAAGCTGTTTGGCCTGATGTGTTTCTGGCTTAGTTTTGGAGCAGCCCGTGGGGAAGAAGCGCATTCCAGTGCGTAGAGTGTTTCTAAATGACTCCAAGAGGCTACTTCACCGTCTACTTCAATATCGTATTGCATTTCGTATGCATTTGAAGATGTGAGGCACGTCATACAGAGCAGCAACCTCGTGCCCGTCCACGGTGAACAAGCCGGTTTCCGCAGCTCCGAGCAGTCTGTAGGTCGCCTGGTTGTTCTTTGACATGTCACAAGTTGTAGCTAGCACAGTGAATCCCGCTGTTGTTACACGTTGGACACACTGTGTTAACAGCTGCTGCTGCACAACGGCCTTGGTCGTTCCGAACTCAGAAAGAAACCGATGGGCTGTTTCCAGCGTTTGGTGACACTGACGCCCCGCACCATCATGACCAAGGCGTGGTCGGCGCAGGCATTGGCGCGGCAGAGAGAGCCATGATCAGTGAAGCCCTCGATGACGTCATCACCCCGCTGGTAGGCCAACCTTGGTTTCAGCTGCATTTCGTCGAACGAAATGATGCACAGCTTGTCCTTGGCACTTGCTCCGGCGAACTTCTCTTTTATGAGAGCCAAGATAGCGTCATGAAAGCCAGGTCGCATCTGTATTTTTTCCATCTTCCTCCGCAGAGTTCGAGGATGGGGAAGGACGTACCGTTTTTGTGGGAACCGATTCGCCCTGGGACCAAGGTCAGATATAGTCCTGGGACCCTGAAAGTAGAGCGCGAGTGCTCGCACTTCCTCATCTTCATCAAATTTTAGACGAATTTCATCGAATTTCATTTAATTTTAGACCAATGTTAAAACTGTAATGCAATGAATATGTATAAATGCTCCCTTAACAATGTGTGCTAAAAGTTTCCAATAAAATATACGGTTACCACTTCAAAGTCACAGTCACAACTTAGCCCTTGAAGACGAATCATTCGACGATTGTTAAGAAAAAATGTATGAAATGTTAAGAAAATATATGAAAATGTAAACCCACGTGGAAAGAAATTCATCCGCATCCTCCGAATCTCCGGATATTCATCCGGCAAAATCCTTGATTTTTAGTTACACACGTGGCAATGCTAATCGAAGCTCCTGTCCATTCCATGTCGTAGACTATATATTCCGTGGCTACACCGAGTGACCGATCGCTTTGAAGCTTTCAAAATTAAAAAAAAAATCAAAAAACAATTCAACTTTGAAATTTGACCTTTTTTACCTGAAAGTGACCTGACCTCAGCTATATTCAGATGAAAATGGCCTCAAATGACACAGGCAACACCGAATTCGAAATCTTTGACCTAAATGGACCATAAAACATGTGTCACGTGACCAACTTATGACATAAGATTTCCGTGACCTATGATGACCTGACCCTGACCTGAAAATCAAAGTACAAGTTTGGTACCCTTAGGGTATCTTAAGCATCTGTTCACGAGTGTGTAAACCAAAAATCAGCCGGATCTGACTTGTAAAACGGCAGCCAGAGCCCAAAAAGTGAGGCAAGCCAAATATCGATAATTTTAATTTGACCTGATCTGTGACGTCATCGGTGACCTCGAGGTCAATGAAATTAGGTTTTCGCATGACAGTTTTTCCGGGGCTATCAGATGCAGTTTGAATTTTGACGATCTACCCAGTAGTTTCAGAGTTAGGAGGGCCCCCCCCCCCCCGAGGGGCGTGTTATACACAGACCAGTGGGGCGCGGGTTAACTGCCCCGTCAGAGACATCGGGAAGCTGGAAGCCATTCTGCGCAATATAGCCGTCTATTTTTTTTTTTAAACAAATTGGCTAGGAATGTTTTGAGAAAGCTACCAAATTTTACCAGCTGTGAATGTTGTTGCCTGTTGGTCCTATCGGTTTTCTTCTTACGTCCCGACTCCCGAGCGAGACGTTATGACTACTCTCACAGTTTCGCCTCCATTCAAACCATATATAAGCTCGTGAAATAGTACAACCATGTTTGACAGTAGGAGAGGCAGTGACTGATATGCAGTAGGAGCTTTTCGTCCAATTTTTATGTCCCTATGGCGTGTTCCGAGAAATCGATAAAACAAAAGATATCAGTGGTGCAGCTTAAATATGTCGCTAGGCATCGGGTGAAATCAGGCTTTTCATGAGACCTACATGAGCCCCTCCTCGCCGGCAAGGAGGGCGAAGAATTGGTGCAATATTTTCCGCCTCTCGTTATAACCTGTGGAGGGCTCACTATGCAGGTGGCATTTCATGTTACTAAGAAAGGCTTTCCTAGCTGATATACACTGTCATACGCCCGGCCTGTGGGCTGGTTTTCTTTCCTTGGTGGTGCGTTGATGTGCTTGATCTAGCTTTCCCCGTCTCTGCTAGCTGCTGGTGGCCTCCTGCTGGGGACAGGTGGATTCCCTGTCACCCCAGTGCGCCAGCTGTGTGACGCCCGGCCAGTGCTCGACACCGCTGTCTTCTGGAGGCATCCGTACCAACTGCACGCTACCCTCGGGCCAGGAGGGAGTGTGCTGCGAAGATGGTGATCGCCTCAACAGGTAATCGCACTGCTCAAATTTTTGGCGAGATTTCGGCGTATAGAGGAATGAATGTGATCTTTCTTCTAAGAGCACCAGACTGTAGAATTGAGCCCACCACTAATTCCAGCTGCCACTGATACTGTTTAATGCCGTCATGTGTCCGCTGATATAACCCGGCAGTTGCTGGGGTATTTCGCCACCCACCGTTTGCTGGGGGGGGGGGCGTTAAACGCCCCCAGCCGATAACTCGAGAACCAATAGGCGCAGCGAAACGCACGTGGCGGCAAACGAAAGAGCGCGACGAGACGCTTCAGATGAGTACTTTAAAGTTGAATTTTGAGGTCACAGGTCGGGTCAAGGTCAGGTCAAACACCTGAAATCGGGCTTTCAGTAGCATGGACTTCAGGACTTCGCAATGGGCGCCTCTCGCCATATACTCTGTCAAAACGGTGCACAATCCATCTTATAAGGCCTACAAGAGTGTCAGCTCCATGTAGGGGTCAGTCAAGCATAGGTCAGGGTCAAGGTCAGGTCAACCGGATAGGCACATATCCCCGAAAATCAAAACTGATATTCGCAGCCTGTGACACATGTTTTATAGGTAATTTGGGGCGAAGAACACGATGGGGACATTTATTTTATCATATGTGTACGTGTTTGGCTCAAAAAGTTCAATTTAAGAAATTCATGTATCATGGTCGTGAAGTAGTCACGAAAAATTGTCAAGATTCAGTTCAAGATTATGGAAAATGCGGAACGATAATCAATAATCAAAGATAGCCATTTGATTGATCATGGTATTGGCAGTCTAATGGCGTTTACAGCATGTCTGTATGTCTATTCTGTGATTTTATATGATTTTTTGAACATATGCCGTTTTTGGTCGAAAACTGAGAAATCATGACGTCACTAAAACCTCGATATCTCAAAAATTTTCCGACCGATTTTTTTTAAAGTTTGTCACAATAAACTTCAATCAATTCCCTACAGGTACCCAAAATTTGGCGCGCCTGCGGCGCGCCGTTTTTATGCTATGGCCCGGCGAAAAAAGTGGGGGCGTTTAACGCCCCCCCCCAGCAACTCGCGGGATAATGTCAACCCTTCCACCTGGCCCCTGACCTGTTTTGACCTCCACCAGCGTCTGCCGGGCGCCGGTCCTTTGCCAGCCGGTCGACTCGGACTCTCAGCTGAGCTGCCCTCTACCGGATGGTTCGGACGGTGTCCGCTGTTCAGTGAGGGCGCCACCACCGCCAGCCGCGGTGCGCCCTCTGTCCGGCCGCCGGAGAGCGCTGCTGGCGCCGCCTGCCGAGGCGGTGAACCTGCGGGAGGCACAGTGGCAGGCCACGCAGCACCTGGACGCACTGGCCGAGCTGGAGGAGCGGCTGGCGGCCGTGCTGCACCGGCCGGGCGCCGAGCAGGCAGACATGATGGACCCGCTGCCAGAAGGCTCCGATGAGGACTCCATGTTGATGCAGCAGCTCGGCAGACTGGGTCTGGAGCGGTTCCTCACCATCCAGGCGATCAACAACCAAAGTAGGCTGTGAGTGTTCTCCGCAATAAACCTGATTTTTGTATACGTTCCTACCACATGAAACGGCAGCTTTCATGCAGTTTGAAATAACTAACGTGCACTGTGATGATGCAAGGTAAATAGCGTTCATTCCTGGTTTGACCGACAGCGCTGTGCAGTCTGACATCACGGCGGTCGGCGACCAGTCAGCGATGCTGCTGCCCGGCTGTGAGAGCCCGGAGCTGGACGTACCGTGCGGGGACGTTGGCGCAGAGAATCGATCCCTCAGTGGAGACTGCAACCACCCGGAGGTGCGTGGCGGGACCGTACCTCGCCGTGACACTTGGAATTGGATTATACATTGTAAAGCTTCATATTTATTGATGCAATGGCCCATGTAAATAGGTATATGCATGTTATGTAAAATCTGATTTGCTAAACTGACCCTAAAAGACGTGAAACTTCAGCCCTCCTGTGTGTTTTAGCAATAATTTACCGATATCCAGCGCAATCAGTTGTTCCTATCACTATCAATGAACTCCGCTAACGGATAGACGACCACTGTTCCGTCAGAGCCCGTTCCTCGGCCGAGCGCTGACGGGACTGGGACGGCTGACCGGCGCCACCTACGAGGACCACCTGTTCTTCGAGCCCCGTTCACTTGCGTCGGACGGCTCGCCGCTGCCGCCGGCGGCGCTGGTGGGCTCTCTGGTGGCGCACCAGCCTCTGGCCGAGCCGCTCAGCCGGTGGGCGTCCACGCTCTCCGAGTTCATCGGACTGGACCTGGCCCGCACGGCACCATTCCGGCTGGAGGACGGCCGCGAGCCCGACTGCTGCACGGAGCACCACCCGGCCTGTCTGCCGCTGCACATGGACACCAGCTGCGTCAACTTTGTGCGCCTGCTGCCGGCGCAGCCACTCGACTGCGTGATGCGGCCTGCGGCACCGCTTTCGGAGGCCTCAGCCTACCTGGATCTGGAGATGGTGTACGGAGGTTCTGCCGCCGCTGGGCGACGACTGCGCACCTTCCAGGGTGGCAGGCTGAGGGCCGACCGCGGGCGCCAGCAGCAGCAGCGCGAGCTCTCCCTGGACAATGATCTGTTTGCGGGCTCTGAAGAGCACCTGAGGCTGCGCAGGTCTGCGCAGGCCGAGCTCAGCCCGCCGCCTGGTAGCTACATCACTCCGTCAAGGAGCGCTGAGCAGAACCAGTTCTCGTTTAGGGCTTCCCAGTCAGGCTCTGAGGGGATCACTGGTGGCGACGACATAAGAACCCTGACTACAAAGCGCCCGAAGGGTAGCAAAGGTGATAAGGGTATGCCGGGTATGAAAGGAGACCGAGGCGAACCGGGAACACCAGGACCCAAGGGAAGGCCAGGGATGAAAGGCCTACCCGGTATGAAAGGAATGCAGGGTCCACCGGGAATGAAGGGAAAGGACGGGTTTCCAGGAATGAAGGGCATGAAAGGAGACCCAGGTATGGACGGAATGAAAGGAACACCGGGCCAAAAGGGCGCAGAAGGGCCACCGGGCATGAAAGGTGCGGAGGGGCCACCTGGAAAGCCCGGACTTCCAGGACAAAAAGGCATGCCGGGACAACCAGGCATGAAGGGTATGAAAGGTCCACCAGGCATGAAAGGCGAGGTAGGTCCGAAGGGCAGCAGAGGAGACGAGGGACCAGAAGGACCGCGGGGCAGACGAGGTCCGCCAGGTCAGCCAGGCGCCCCAGGCGAACCGGGTCAAAAAGGAGATACAGGTCAAGATGGAATGAAAGGAGCGAAGGGCATGAAAGGGGGTCCAGGGCCGACGGGGCAAAAGGGAGACACTGGTCCTAAGGGAGATAAAGGAGATGTTGGAATGAAGGGCAATGATGGAGATAAGGGAATGAAGGGTGATCAAGGTCCAGATGGAATGAAGGGAGATACGGGACCTAAGGGCCCAAAAGGAGATGATGGCATGAAAGGGGATCAAGGAGCAAAGGGCGACCAAGGAATGAAAGGAATGATGGGACCCAAGGGAGATCAAGGAATGAAAGGAGATCGTGGTGAAAAGGGGAGTCAGGGAGAAAAAGGTGATAAGGGTAAGATGGGAAATGATGGCCCGCAGGGACCAGCTGGGCCTAAGGGCTCTAAAGGTGACACTGGCAGTCCCGGCATAAAGGGCGAAAGAGGCCCTGCGGGACCGCCTGGCATCGTAAAGTACATATACGTGGACAAACCGTCCAGCCAATACGGAGCTCCGCATCCATCTTATTCTGCACCGCCCTCCCCAGATTATGGCGCTCCGCCACCACCTCCCTCCAGCCACTATGGCGCTCCTCAGACCAGTTGGAGCTCGCCGCGCGGCAGCTACCGCGGCTCGGCGTCGCTGTTCCGCCCGCGACGGCTCCCCGCTCAGCGCCACACTCTCGAGGTGTCGTCCGATCAGCTTCACCAGATCCTTCTCCGAGAGCACAACCGGGTGGCTGACGCTGTCCGGCGCAACCATCGCGACTGGGAGGACGAGCGCATCTTCCAGCTGGCTCGCCGCGTGGTTATCGCCGAGTGGCAGCACATCATCTACCGCGAGTATCTGCCGCACGTGCTGGGCGCCGCGGCAGGCCAGCGTCTGTCCAGAGCGACCAGTCTCGATGACGACCCCACAGTGAATGTTGAGTTTGCAGCCGCAGCCTTCAGGTTCTGGCAACGCTCCGCTGCGACAGCTCCGGCCGAACACGAGGACAGCAAGAGCAGAAGACGTTCTTTCCTGGACGCGGTGCAGGGTCTGGCCGCAGCATCTGGCTTTAGCAGACGGCTGCAGAAGGGCGGCGGCGGACAGACCAACTCTGAGCCGGCCGAGGAGGCAGCAGCGCACGTGCTACGCGGCAGGGAGCTGGGTCTGCCGACGTTCGCTGACGTGCGCGAGCTGTGCACGGGTACCAACGTCAGCGTCTGGTCCGACCTGGAGGGCGTGGTGCCGCAGCCAGAGCTGGGTGCCCTGCAGTCCGTCTACGGCAGTCCGCGAGACATCGACCTGTGGGTGGGTGGCGTGCTGGAGGGCCGGGCGCCGGCCGCCAGGGTGGGGCCCACTTTCCAATGTATCATTGAAGAGCAGTTCCGCAGGGCGCGCGATGGTGACCGGTTCTTCTACGACCGCGCGCTGAGCGGCGCTCAGCTGGCCGAGGTGCAGAAGGCCAGTCTGGCGCGCCTTCTCTGCGACAACCAGCCCGGTGGACGGGATGGTGTGCTGCCACTCGTGCTCGAGCCCATCAGTGCGCACAACAAGATGACGCTTTGTACCGCGGCGGCCATCCCACGGGTCAACCTGGACGTGTTTTAGGTGTTCATAGTAACATCAGACCATGATAGATACTTGCAAAATGTAGCTATGCTCGGATGCTTGCTCTTTGCATGGTTCCATAATTATCACTGTCGAATAAATGAGATGCTTGTATTTGCCTTTTTTATCATGAGGTTTCGGCTCCGGCCTCCTCATCACCAGTATTGCTTCATCACCAAAGTCATCGCTGGCATTCACTTTTTCCCCTTTGACGGAACAAGAAGGATAGGGAAGGGAAGGGAGGAGCTAGACCGATTTCCTAGCGTTTAGCCACTAAAGAGGTATGTTTTCACGGAAAAATACGCTTGCCGCTCTTTACGACAGGAATCCAATGGCTCCCAATGTTTAGGTCTCGGGTCAACCGGGGCCCTTTCTGTTGGAATGGTCACGGGTCCATCGGTACCCTTCCTGTAGCATGGTCCGGGGTTTACCGGTACCATTTCTGATGGCATAGGGGAGAGTGGGGCACTTTAGTGCAAAAAAAAGATAAATCCATACATCTGTTTTTTGGTTGGTGCAATGAGAAGAGAAAATTGTTGATTGTAGTATGGAAAGGAACTATTGCAGATATTTTTCCTCTTCAAAAGTTATATTCTAAAATTATCGTTTCTATTAGAAAAAAAAAGACTTTTAATAACTCTGAACGTTTGCACAAACCTGCCCCAGGTATGGGGCACATTCGTGCAAGGGCTGGGACACTTTCGTGCACCCTGCAAAATTCGAGGAACTACCGAGCATTACCAGAAATTTACCAAAAGAAATTAGCAAGGGGTCATTTCACTTGATTCCTTTCGACAAGAATGCATTGCACAACAAATGTAGAAAGAATGAGCTGGCCAACAAGAATGTGCCAACTGCCGACTATCGGTCCGCCTCCGTGACCTCGCCAAGGTTACGTGAATTACTTGCCACGACGTCTCAAGCAGCCGAGACTGAGTTAGGCGAGCGTCATAAGCGAGATCTGTACTACAGATAAAGTCATAAATCGCATTAACGAAAAAAATATGCACGAATGTGCACCTAGGCATGAACCTGCCCCACCGCGTTATTCCTAGTAATACCTACATTTCAAAATTTCTTGTTTAAAATATGACTTTTTCAACAAACAAGTTTGCAGCAGTTCCGAGCATAGAGTAAGCTTCTTCACCGCCAATTTTGAAAAGCTGAACCACATTTCCGAGTCAGGATCACGAAAATGGATGTTATGAGAAAAGTTTGGAAAGCGCACGAATATTACAACTTTGCGTTTTTATCAAACATGACAGCAGGTACAACTACAGCGTCGTCTTCTACAGTACACGAAGGGCGGCAATGATGGACATATTTTCATAATTTACCTTGAGCTAGTGAAGTCCCTCGCTTTCCCATAAACTCTTGAAAACGAAATGACCCATGCACCAAAGTGCCCCACTCTCCCCCACCTATGTAGTTTAGGTTAACCCGCGCATGACTGGGAGGGCTCGACAGAGCCCCCCTTTCGTTTTTGGGCAATATCTTCTAAACCGTTTCACGGATTATCACGAGACTGGCATAACCCTCAGCGGCATCAATCTGACATCTTGTGTAAAAATTTCAACTTTCTAGCTACCACATTTTAGCCGGAAATGACGTCAGAGTGACGTCATGTCGGCCGACTCTGATGCAAAATATTGAATTACGGCAAACGCTCTCAAAGAGCTTAGTTTTAAAAGCTATATCCAATTTCTTTGCATCACTGTGAACAGCAAATACACGTAGCTATCAAACTGCTATCTCGAATTTTCGAAATTTTGAAAGAATTGAAAAATATGTTTTTACATTTACCAAAAATAGATATTTTGATTTAAAAAATTGATATGTCGAAAAAAACGGAATATATGTGACAGAACACACACTGATGAACTACTCAAGCAAGTTTTAGCCCAATATCTTCAAAAATAGCCAGGTTATTTGCATAATTGTCAAAACTTTACAATTATATGTTTTTCAAAACCATTTTCAGTACCTTTTTGACATTGTACAGCAATATAAATGGCACCATCGTGTTCCCGAGCTCAAACTGCATCTGATAGGCACCTTTTTCGTTGAAAAAATTTCATTTTCAAAATTTGACCTTTTCTGACCTGAAATTGACCTAACCTCCGGTAAATTAAGCTGAAAATGACCTCATTTGACACAGACGACTATATTTTCGAAATCTTCGTGTAAAATGGACCATAAAACAAGCGTCACGTGACCGATACCTGATATACAATTTTCGTGACCTAGGATGACCTGGCCTTGACCTGACAAATTCGAAGGAAAAGTTCGGTACCCTCAGGGTATCTAAGGCATATATCTAGGAGTGCTTAAACCAAAAATGAGCCTGATCGGACATGTCAGTCGGCGGCCAGAGCCTAAATTGTAAACAAGCAAAAATGCCGATAATTGTTACTTTGACCTGACCTGTGACGTCATCGGTGACCTCAAGGTCGATGAAAATAGGTTTCACTCGACAGTTTTTCCAAGGCTATCAGACATCGCTTGAATCTTGACGATTGGCCCAGTATTTTTGGAGATAGGGGGGCCTCTGGTTAGCCACCCCCCCCCCCCCTCAGTCACTCGCATTATGGAAAATACCCCAGTCATGCGCGGGTTAATACGAGTTAATGACTTTTGGTTCAACAAACATTGGGTGTAGGAAAGGTCACAACTGAAAAGTAATACCTAACGACAGTACATTTGTTATATCAAAACGGATTAAATTATAAAGGTTTTGTTGGAAAAGGCCTAATGTTTAGGTAATCAGAGACTTCGAATAATTTTGCAAGGCCTTGACACATGGCGATACAGACATAACAAATTGCGTATTGATTAGCGGCGACACTCATCTCGAGTCAGACATGTGCTCTGCTCGGAAACTTGATCCTCAGTTCGATGATATTAAAAACAAAAAGAACGAACTATCAGTATTATATGATTTCGCTGAAACCGTAAAACGAATACAATCAGTACTTGGTCTTTAGGGTCTAGGATCATTGGTATCGCCTGGAAAGTCAATGAATGGCCATCACCCTCGTCCCTCGATATACTGCTCTTGCTGCCGATTTTCTCCACCAGCTACCGAGCGAAAATTCGATGATTATCTTATATTTCATGCAAACGGCAATGAGATGAAACACTTGCTCCAATGTTTTGATTCCAAGAAAACATTCGATTGTCGTTACCATGAGACGACTCAAAATAGCACCGATTTGCTGGCATTCTTCATTCATTGATAAACTGTTGAAGCTCATACGTAGCTCCTCTTTTCCTTAGCTATTGTATATTACAAAGTCCAAAAGCACCAAAATGTAATGTCAAAAAGGCTTTTCCACCACACCGATGCATTGCAATGACGTCATCACCAATTTGAATGACGTCTGCGGACTGTCCTGCTCTGGACTGACTCTGCGCCCACGCCTCCCGGACCGTCCGCTGCCCCCCCCCCCGCCGCCGCCGTCGGGGGGGGAGGGGGTATTTAGGGGTGCACCTCCAGCCGCCCACTGCAGTCCCGTGTCTCGCGGGCCTACACGATGGAGGGACGTCGGTGCGTCTCCCGGCCGATCTTCGGCCGGGCCCTGGTAGCCGCAGCCGGCCTGTTGATGGCCGCTGTCACCGCAGCTGGCTCGCCAGGTGAGGACAAGGGAAAAAATGCCACAATGAACAGTTCGGTTCAAATGATTTTGATTGTTACGTTATGTATGCTTGAATTCCGTAGTATGAAGCACGTATGAGTCACCGAAATGAATGTCAAGCGAAATGCGAATAGCTAATGCTAGCACAAGAATCTGTCGTCCGACGCCATGAAATCCATTCCGCACATATTCTAATATATTTTTGGTGTCTCTTTCAGCATACCAAACATCACTAAAGCCTACAGAAACTCGTAAGTAACTAGCAATCGCATGTAAACGGCGAAAGTGGTTAGTGCCTGTGAACTGTTTCAGCTTTTCTAAAGGTGCACCGTAGCTTAGCGTAACCCACGCCGGGGCACATGGTCGCGTTTTTGCATCAACGTCCACAACGTTGTAATGCCGCCCCCCCCCCCACCCCCATTTTTTTTTCGCGATAGCTCCGAACACGCTAGCGATAGAGAGCTGAACCTCGGCATACCTGACCTATGCTTCAAGCCGGATCTTTTGACACCAAGTCACCAACCGTATTTTTAGGTTAGGTCAGGTCAAGGACCTATTACGTCATAAGTGAACCTCTGCAGTCTGCACGGTCTTCAGATGTCGCAACTTCGCCACGCCCTCACTGCCAGAGGATCTTTCACAGGGAAATAAATTTTGCAGTATCTAGTATACATTACGAGTCTCACAACTTGTATAATATGCATTTTTCCTAAAGGTCATATAAGGTCAGGTCATTTTCGTGACCTCACCATTATAAGTCAATGGGGAAAAATGAAAACTGCTATTTTGGCGCCACGAACGATCTCTAACTATCCCAAGCACACAGAATCGTGCTTTTATGCACTCCTTGCAAGGTTTGATGCGTTACTTTTGAAATGTTGATCTTGCGTGACGTCATTTATGACGTCATTAGGGTCATATTAGTCTTTCGTCAATAACTTCCGAGCAAATTAAGCTAGCGAGTCGGGAAAGCCACCAATGGACTCAGGAAGCCCTGACAAATCGAATGATATGCAACATGACCCCTTTCGACCAATTTAGTGACCTGGGGCACTGACCTGACCAATACCATGACCCGAGGTCAATACCCTAAGTTGACCTCACCCAAATAAAACATATAGCATTCGATGCGCCTAAGTGAGGCGAACACGATGCTGCCAAAATGGCGGCTCTGCGGCCGTTTTTGCGAAGTTATTCACCAAAAAGGATCCGGACCTTAGGGCATTTGACCTGAACTCAGAGGTAACCGGTTGACCTAGGACCTTAAAATTGGGTATCAATATCTGTGTCTCGTAACGGCGCACACGCTCGTTTTTTTTCGCAACGCGCTAGCTCCACTAGGGGCGAAATGGCGAAGGTGGGGTCGTAACCGCCCCCCCCCCCTCCCCCCTTGGCCGGCGTGTATGTAGAAAACCAATAGGTCCGGCGAGGGCTAACATATTTATAAGTTTTTGACGAAAAACGGGAGGGGGAGGAGCCGGACGACGTGCCCTCCTTTGATGGCTGCCAGCTGGCGTCACATGGATTGTGAAATGCAAGAGAGACCGGTCAATTGATTTTGGTGGCTCAGACCAAAGCTTTATTGAAAAACATATCTCTGAAAGATCTAAAAACTCGACATCACAATGCACCGAAAGCACAGGAAAGAGAATTGTTAGGTATGCAAACTATACACTGTGCGCCGATGCACCATATGCAATATTGCAGCAATCCCATTTGTTTGGAGCTCACGTTTAAAAAATTATATGGTCAAGGATGAACGTCGGAATAACTGCACGCTGGGATTAGCATACTTGTAATGGATGCCTCTCAATGAATAATAGTGAATTCTAACAATATTTGTAATGTATGTAATAGTGATGAGCTGTGATTTGGTGGAACTATAAGCATGATATTTCATACAAAATTTACTATTCGAATATGCGTTTGGCTGATAATGCTAAAAATCTTCTTAGATATTCGCCCACATCAAATAACCTCTGATGAACATTCAGGTGAAATAGTTTGCCCCCTCATCAGGCGAGGATTTTTGGGCAATTTTATGTCATCAGCCGCAGAAGCTGATCTTTTATCACCCAGTGGTCCACCGATCACCAGTAGACCGCTATGTAGCTGGCGAGGAGCGTTCACCACGCAAACAGTGCGCCAGAATCCCAAACAGAGTCCGCCAGAGATGCGTCTGCATACTCTCACCCCCGCGCTGACTGTTTACGTGATCGGGTCAATCACCATTTGCAGACATCGCCCTTTGCCCATCTATATATTCAGAGTATCTAACGATCACAGAAAGGGCCTTATCGGCTGAGAAAAACCCCTTTAAGACATGTATAGTGTATACTTGCAAGAAGATCATCATCCTTTCAGTTTTTTTCACCAGTAAAAAGTGTGCTATATCTAGGTATATTATGCGCCTTCTCATATATACTTAGAGAAGCGCCACCACACCGCACACACACAAAATACACAGGCTTTTGGCCACGGTACATCGTCTGAAAATGTTTGTTGCAGCAAAAAAAGAACCCTTTTGAACTTATTTTAAAGTCAAATGATTAAAAAAAATCTGAATAGGGGAAGGTGGGGTAAGACGGCCCAGCGGGGCAAGACGGACCACCAGCCCTCCCGGCTGAACCGCTGCTGGTATCTACTGCTTTATGCACTCACTATGTTTGTTTTCCTTCGTAGCAATGGCCACCTTGAGCTCATGCTGCTAGGATGCATAGCCTTTGAGTTATTGAGAAAAATGTTGTTTTTCGTCAAACCGATCTAATATAAGAGGTCTACGGGTGATTCAATTACGGCGCCTTTCTTGCATGATAAGTTTCTATTTTGCACTTAACTGTGAAGAACAAAGTTATAAACTTAGTTATAGTCACACTTTAGGAAAGGCAAGGTTTTGCAATGTTGGGCTATTTGACATATACGTCATGATAATGACAGAATTTAGATTTGGGGCAAGACGGACCACTGTGGTCCATCTTACCCTGTGGTGGTCCATTGTACCCTGCATATGGAAAGTTCTTTTCCAAAACATTGACACAAGTTTAAGTAAGCTAATTTTTCAGGAAGGAGTCTTTGTTACATGTGAGCCATGCATGCAAGTGCTCAGTTAGCATGCATTCATGCCAAACGACAATCAACACACATGTTCCCAGCTTTTAGCTGCACTTCCATCACACATGAGTAAAGGATAAAGGCTCATTTTGTTATTTTACCATTCTGGTTACTTTTTCTTACAAGAGTAGAGAGCAGAAGTGTAACACACATGAACGGATAGCAGGCACTGCTGGGTGGTCCGTCTTACCCCACGTTTTTTCTTGTCTGAGTTTTTGGCATGTCCCTCTTTAAGAGCATCCACCACCTAGATGTCTTTAATTTGAAATTTAGTCTTTACACATATCAACAGAGGAAGGATTGAGCATTCCGAAGACTATAAATAATATGAATTACGAGAGCAGTGTAGCAAGATATGCGGCCTCAAACCTTAGCTGGTCCGTCTTACCCCACCTTCCCCTACCGACCGATGCTTTTTATATGTTAAATTAATGTTTTATCAGTTATATGATTAGTATGGACAAAAATTCCAAAGTTAGCAATTTGTTCCTACCATTCAAAGCGATATTGAATTTGAGAGACACGTTACTTCCGGCATTGCTGAAGAGCAAAAGACCGAACTGAAAATTTGACCTTCAATTATCTACACATATCATGCATCACCCAGGACGGATGGGACTATAACCACACTAAAATTTCGCCCTATCCCTTTTGGGTCCAGCATACATTCCCTCTCCTTTTCGAGTGCCTTTCACTACTGTTCCAGTGCCATGTCGTCACGGGCTGGCGTTCATCGACCAGTGCCAGAACCGGTGCACGTGCACAGTGGGCGGCCAGTACCAGTGCACCGAGAAGGGCTGTCTGAACGGTACTCCCGGCGAGCCGATGGCCTGCGAGGTCGACGGAGAGATCCGAGTCACCGCCGGCTGGCGACTGTTCTGCAAGCGCGGCATCGTCCGCGCTGAGTCCAGTGAGTCGTTCGGTCGGGAAACGAAGGTTTGAAATTTGAATCATTCGGGCTGGATCAGAGATTTGTGAAGAGGTTGGAGCTTCAATGTATGAAATTGCAAAACCTGGAACTGCTTTTTTCCGAAAGCTTATAATAAAGTCTACATTCACTTGCATCAAATTCATTTACAATGAAGTTAGTGAGGCATGGGTTCAGGGTCAGCTAGATGTTCTTTAGATATATTACCATGTAGTGTCGATCTCCAGTGCATTGACCGTCTGACGTTCTCAATGTCTTAGCGGACTTGAATTCCCAATGCACGCCGGGGACTTCCTGGCAAGAAGCCTGCAACACCTGTACCTGCGTAGCCACCGGCCAAATAACGTGCACCAACGAAGACTGCCAGAGCGGAGACCAGGGTCCGTTCCACTGCCAGGGCAAGACCGACTGTCAGCACGGAAAACGTAAGAAATGGAGAGAGAGAGAGAGAGAGAGAGAGAGAGAGAGAGAGAGAGAGAGAGAGAGAGAGAGAGAGAGAGAGAGAGAGAGAGAGAGAGAGAGAGAGAGAGAGAGAGAGAGAGAGAGAGAGAGAGAGAGAGAGAGAGAGAGAGAGAGAGAGAGAGAGAGATCGGCAGATCTCTGGGAGCACTCAGCACATGCGAAGGTGACGTGAGCGCCCACATAAACGGCGCCTTTTTGGTCGCTTTTAAGACCTTGAGCCAGATGCGTGTTACTCGAAGACCAACCTCAAAGGTAGCGAACATCTGCGGCGTTTCTTTTTATAGACACTGTGTTTAAGATCTGTCACGGTCTACAACTGAATGTGGGTCGGAGAACCATCTCAGAAGACCCTAAGTGACCTCGTCACCCATATTCGTTAGCGATCCTGGGCGGCGGCGGTGGCGACGTTCCCGACATCCCTGTCAAGCGCTACTGCGACGGCCCGTGCCCGGCCGACTGTGGGGAGGAGCTAGACGCGGCCGCTCAGTGCGTGCGCTGCCGCTGCCTCCCGGACCTCGAGTTCGGGGACGTGGTGGTAGCCGTGGACGAACCGTGCCCCAGCGGCCTTCAGCAGGGACCCACGCTGTTCGCCACGAAAATCTGCCGCGGACAAGGTGTGTACACAAATTTGAAAATCAGAAATACAAAGAGGCCATATGTAGAGTAAGCGTCGCATTTACACGGTCATGAATCTTTTCCCTTCAACTTGCTTGTTTGTCGCCCGGATGTTCCGTAATATGCTGCTTTCCTCGCGTCTGTATAATCATCCGCCAACGTTGTGATATTCCATTCACTTGGCGATGACCATCCAAACAAAATGGACTCCTGAGCCAAAAATAACCCTACAAACATTGATATTCGACTCAGCTAACTACATCCTACCGCAACACAAATGCGACCTTATTTGCAGGCTGCACACCCGGCTCGGGTCCTTGGAACGCCCTCGGAGGCGGTTGCAGTCTGTGCATCTGCACACAGGACGGCGAGCCGGCCTGCACGCCGTGCCAGCGAGATCCAACACGTGAGTAATCCAGTCGTGGAACATAACTAATATTACCATAGGCCGTAGAGCACAAATAGATGGTTCGGTTCGCTTGAACAAACTGATGAAAAGAATGAGCATTTACTAATGAATACAAGCAGTGTTACAAATGGTTACGCATGCAATATGCATACCTATGATTGGCTATTCATCGGCTGGCAAAGTATGCAGCCATTATCTCTATAATAAGCTGCCACAGTCCGGTAATCGCATCTATCTAACATCCTTCAACAGTGTCTTATGAAATGCAACTCAAATATGACGAAGTCTGCGAAGCGATTTTTGACGATGGCGATGAATGTTTTGCAGCACTTACACTGACATGCGACGGTGGTCTGCCGGAATGTCCTCAAGATTGTGGCACCAAGTACAACAAAATCAAGGATTGCTTCGACTGTCCATGTGGCGTAGGGGAGCCGGGAGACACGCATGTCGCGTTCGAGGAGCCCTGTCCTCCCGGTACCGACTTCAGGGAGTCGGGCGCCTTCTTCAAGGCCTGTGGACCTATCGATACACTGCGTGAGTCTCTCATACTGATATGCTTGTATATGATTGTTGTATATGTACCTACTGCTTCCAGAATACCTTGATAACTTTCGTGCTTTCAATGACCGAGAACATCTTTTGAATGTTCATTTTCATGTTTATGATAGCCTTGTAGTTTGTTGCTTCCTTTCAAGAATTGCGATGAACATATTTAATGCTGGTGTAATGATACGCTGGAAACAGTTATGTAACAGGGCATTGCGGATGGTAGATACTGGAACCACATCTCTTTTAGGATTATATGTGTATCGCAATAAATTGGCGATTGTTCAACTGGCAAGCGTCGACCGGTTTATCAGACAATAGCCCCGGGAAAACCACGCATCTCTGATCTCAGAGATGGTGGGCATTGTTGCTGCAAATAATCTTGCCATGTTTGTTTGTAAATGTTGCAGCGAAGGGCGACACGAAGATCTGCGACAGCCTCGAGTGTCCGGCCGACTGCGGCACGGTGCGCGTCTCCACCCAGGAGAACTGCGCCTACTGCCAGTGCGGCCCCGAGCTGGCCCCGGGGGACACGGCGGTGCCTATTTACCAGCAGTGTCCCCCGGACACGCTGCCCGGTCCCACCCAGCTGACCACCAAGGTCTGCCGGGCCCCCACCAGGGAAGGTGAGCCGCTCCCGAAAACCGGTCCGTCATATTTTCACCCGCAAAATATCCGATGGAAAGCACTCCTGCTTGTGATCGGGATTCATCTGCTAGTTTGTGGTTAAGTCTCATGGATGTGATCGTATCTAAATCCCTCTGTCTTTTACGCTAATATTCTGCCAATTCCTCTACAGATATAATATGTACGGATGAATTGAACAATGGAAGTTTTCAACCAGCTTCGTTAAATCTTTGTAAGATTAATCGTGTTGACGTTGGACACATCCAGTTAGTAGTTGGCATCAGACGGAATTGAGTCGCCAATGTCGATGCTCATTTTCTGAGTCATGAAGACGGGATGCGAGCATTGCGGCTGAGCGTTGTTACTTGTTTCCTCCTTGACATCTTGTTACGCTGCTGAAACAAATCGTCTCTTGGAAAATTGGATCATCGCCGAGTACCGTTTTCCCGACGAATGCCAACTCGTACTGAGGAACCTCGGGAGTCGAACCCGGCTCCTAAAACAACCTAAAACACCTAGCTGGCATTTCGAGCCTCCAACGCGCTACCAATGTATATAAGCCAGTCTTCCCCTCGGGTGATATCTTTCTGCCGTTGGAATCAAAGGTGTTACATTGGAATCATTTGTCTCTTTCACGCTTTTTCAGAATGTGTACCAAACACCACATATAACATCAAGTGCGACATTTGCATCTGCCAAGATAATGGTGTCCCCACGTGCACTTTGCGGGACTGCACCCTTC
Organism: Amphibalanus amphitrite; assembly: GCF_019059575.1. Taxonomy (NCBI): domain Eukaryota; kingdom Metazoa; phylum Arthropoda; class Thecostraca; order Balanomorpha; family Balanidae; genus Amphibalanus; species Amphibalanus amphitrite. The sequence continues at coordinate 29,019 of NW_024881868.1, forward strand.
CAGGTGAGTATCGAATGTCTCGCTGTACAATTTGTGTCACTATGAAGCAAACTAATGCTCATTAGCATAGGTATAGCCCGATCTTCATTTTCACAGTTCTCACAGCGAAACATATGCCTTATACCAGAATGTTATTTGTCTTACTAAGCACACGTTCCTCTCTCAAAAATTTCCTATATTAATCATAAATATCAGCTTATATCAATTATCAAGCGTTCCTACCAATAGATGTCAGCAGTTACTTTCGCAACATGATTTTTCTTCGCACAAAAAACTCCCTGCCGAAAGCTTGAACTTCGATAGCTCTTGATCAGAGTGCTAAAGATGATAAAGAGTGCATGTCAAAACAGCAAAAGCCTAATTTTCTTTTGCAGAGTACGGCGACGTGCAGGTGTGTGACAGCCAGCTGCGGGGCTGTCCGGCCGACTGCGGCACGGCCGGCTCCGACAGCTACTGCCAGTACTGCCAGTGCGGGCCGCGCCTAGAGGAGGGCGACATCACTGTGGCCATTGACGAGCCGTGTCCGCCCGGCTTCACCACCAAGGAGCACCAGTTCGCCACCAAAACCTGCTCACCAGGTGCGAGTAAATGTGTTAATATCGTTGATGCACCGCTTGCCAAGCCTCTGATATACTACGACAATACTGTAATAATGCTTTATACCTGACCATCCAAATGCGCTATCATCCAAAAAACATTCGCATTGTCGCGATAACTCCTCAATTTAGCGGTCCAAATGGGAGTGTATTGTTTCCGATTCTCATCTCTCCGGCTGTCGGTGTGCTTGCTTGTTTAGCTGTTCCGGGCGGTGGCCGCGAGGGCCGCCAGTACTGTTCTGGTCCGTGTCCGGCCGACTGTGGCGAGGTGTTGGACGCCGCCTCCGGCTGCTACCGCTGCCAGTGCGGGCCGCAGCTGCAGTTCGGTGACGTCCAGGTGGCCATCGACGCCCCCTGTCCGCCCGGACTGGCCGAGGGACCGAGCCAGTTCGCCACCAAAGTCTGCCTCGGACAGGGTGAGCGACGAGTGACGCTACGAAACCGCGACAAACTCCATTCCAAAACCAGCCATGACTTCTTCAATCACCAATGCTTGGATCTCAAGAGAATAAGGATGCATTTTTAATTGAATTAACTTGTCCTCTCTTGCCAAGCGTGTTCCTTCTCATCTTTTCATCCGTCGGCATTTGTGTCTTGTTTCATATGGATAAAAGTTGGAGCGACGTCTTGCATCTCGCGTGCGCTTCCTAAATAGTAAATATGCCAGGCCAGTGTTCCGTTTAATGCTAGTCACAATCCCGTCTAACTTCCCGGGCTTCACCCTCGCTGTTTTTCACAGGCTGCCAGCCGGGCTCGGAGTGGAGTGTGCAGCACGACGGCTGTAGCCGGTGTGTGTGCACAAACGATGGAGAGCCGGCTTGCACGCCGTGCAAACGAGAGCCTTCTGGTGAGCGACTGAATTTCGTGCCAACAGTATGTTGATACGAAGCTTATATCGCTCAAATTTGATGAGCATATAAGCTGATGAAATTATAAACACCGCTTGCTTGCAAGTCAATTTCATTTCAAATTGACGCACTTGCGCAATACGCACAGTCGCACGCTCAGCCATAGACCTCTGTACACCGCATACAGAGGTCATACGGTGTACAGAGGTCTATGGCTCAGCGTATTCTTTTCTTTTTAGCGTCCACACTGACATGTGACGGAGGACTGCCGGAGTGCCCTCAAGACTGCGGAAGGACTTACAACGCCGGCAGGGACTGCTTCGAGTGCAAATGCGGCGTGGGGGAGCCGGGAGACACCCACGTTGGGTTCGAGGAGCCCTGCCCTCCCGGTACCGACTTCAGGGAGTCGGGTGCCTTCTTCAAGGCCTGTGGACCCATCGATACACTGCGTGAGTGTACAGTGTATGCTCCATTTCCTCCATTATTGCATACATTGGTTTCTTAGGTGCAAGCGATGTTTCCTCTCAGGCCACCGTTGCGGTGTTTTCTCTCCCAACCTGCATTTATTACGTCTCCCTTTCTGACCGTTTCACACTCACGTTATGTTTCGTTTTTTCCTTGTGACTTTATTATATTCTTATTAATTCTATCTTTGGAAAAATAGCCAAAGAGTTACCTATATACAAAATGTTGGGGAGTTTCCATTCCACTAGCCGATGTCATCATTTCTTCCCTTCTGTCACTCACCTCTGCCCCGCCCCGCAGCGAAGGGCGACGTGAAGGTGTGCGGCGGCAAGCCGTGTCCGGCCGACTGCGGTACGGTCCGCTTCTCCTCCCGCGAGAACTGCGTCTATTGCCAGTGCGGCCTGGAACTGGCGCCCGGCGAGGAGGAGGTACCGGTAGATGAACCCTGTCAGCCGGGACTGGTCGAGGGACCCCGTCACCTGGCCACCAAGGTGTGCAGAGCGCCCAACAGAGAAGGTGAGCAACTTCTGCACGGACGCCTGACTGCTGATAATGGAAGCAACGGAAGGTTAAACTGAAGAGCAAAGTACGGCTCGTTCGGGAGAAAAAAGATCAAGTTCATGTCACTTCTCGCAAAGGCCGACACATCATTTTACTAGTAGCATGTCATGACATACTTCGAGTAAACGGCTGATGAGAACATAGTGAGAGAGAACGTTTCCTAAGGATTACGGGCTTACTTCTGGCACGATTAAACCTTTTTCGTGATTAGGAGCGAAGTTACTCACTTCAATAACTCGCCTAAGTCTACATCCTTAATTTCAGAATGCGTTCCCTACGACACCTACAATATTGGATGCGACATCTGCTTATGCCAAGAGGATGGTGTGCCGGCCTGTACGCAGCGGAACTGCAGTCTGCCACGTGAGTAATTTCGCCACTCATTTACGATAGGGTAAAGATAAGTCAGTTTTGTTTGATAATGTAAAATACATATACGATATTTGAGCTTTCGAGTACCACAGTTTGCTCTGATCAACTTGACCTGACCGCTGACTGCTGCGATTTCTTCTGCAGAGTACGGCGACGTGCAGGTGTGTGACAGCCAGCTGCGGGGCTGTCCGGCCGACTGCGGCACGGCCGGCTCCGACAGCTACTGCCAGTACTGCCAGTGCGGGCCGCGCCTAGAGGAGGGCGACATCACTGTGGCCATTGACGAGCCGTGCCCGCCCGGCTTCACCACCAAGGAGCACCAGTTCGCCACCAAAACCTGCTCACCAGGTACTGACCTCTCCGCCCTCTCCTGACGCTTGGTAGTTTAGTTTCCAACTTAGAGGGAGGGTTAGTCTGCTGTCTACCTCACGTTCAGGTTTGATCTTTGATGGCTTCAGCCGGTGCTAAAGTTGCACTGTACGTTAGTTCACGTGCTTACATGCATTAACCCGCGCGGGGCTGGGGGTAAATTTTACCCCCCTCGCGAATTTTTGCGATATCTTAAAAACAGCGGCGCGCAGCGCCGCCAAACTTTCAGTACCTTTTTTTACATCAATTTGACACGTTCCCTGAAAATTTGAGCGAAATCCGTCGGAAAAATTTTGAGAAATTGACGTTTTAGTGACGTCATGTTCGCCATTTTCGCCTCAAAAACGGCAAAAGTTCAAACGCCGCTAACATCTTCATTTTTAAAGGAATCAAGACGTAACAAAAAAGGTTATACGTAATTGTACTTTGTCTATCAAATGGTTATCTCGGTTTTTTGAAAATTTTGGATTTGGGCCTAAATTTGTCAAAAAACTGGCTCTTTTGGGAAAATGATTATAAAATCCAAAACTTTGAGTCTATCGAAAAAACCGGAATATATGTCAGAGAAGTGGTCTATGTGCACCTACATACCAAATTTTAGAAGAATCGGTTCAAAAATGTGGGAGTTATTCAAAATTTTATGACGTCACGACACACAAATTTTTTTGAAAAATGACTTTTTTGGAAGTTCTAGACCTCGTACGGAAACAAAAATAGCACCATTCGATTCGCCGTGAAAAACTGCATCAGATAGACACCTTTTTAGGCCTTAACAACCAACTTCAAAATTTGACCTCACTTGACCCGACCTTGACCTGACCTCGACCTGAAATTCATCCAGAGGTGGTCCATATCACTTATTGAGTGTGCCTATTGAATTCTATGAGTAAAATGACCCATAAAACATGTGTCGCACATGCCCTTTTCTATATTTTTTTTTTTGGTGACCTGACCTGACCTGATCTGACCTTGACCTTGACCTCTGAATGATATTGTATGCAACGAATATTGTCTTGGTAGCCTAAGAACACGTTTTGGGTGATCAGTCTCAGTCCATGACTCCATTCTTCGGCAACTACGGTGCAAGGCCGATACTGTAGAAACTTGCAATTTGTACCCTTGACCTGACCTTGACCTTGACCTCAAACTTTAAATTAAGTACATGTTTTAGTTGTTCGTGATGAGAGCTTTCGATTGGCGTTTGAATTTTCCAAATCGGACCATTAGTTCGGGAGATAACAGGGGGGTAAAATTTACCCCCCCCCCCCAGCCCCACGCGTTCGGCTGGAGACCCCAGCCCCGCGCGGGCTAAAGGTAGTGTGCCACCTTTGAAAGATTTCCCATTTTATTTTTCCTAGGATAAGAAGCTTCTGTTTTTACCTAATATCGCAAAAAAAAATCATAAATGGGCCTGGAATAGTGCCTTTTTCGCCTAAAAGTTTATCGGTTTTTCGATATGTATAACAACTGTAGTGGGCTGACCTGCAAACAGGCGTCGGCAACAATCGCGAATGCGGCGCACATATGACAATAAGCAAAGGTCATTATAGAGTTACGACGTACGGGAATGAATTATCAGCTGTCTAATCGTAGACAACACAATGTCGAGCCTTAAACTGTAAGCCTGTATTGGTATTGTTTCTTTTATTTGGCTGTCGAACATTATTTATGGTTTGAAATATGATTTTATGTAAAATAATTGATATGAAAAAGCCGTCTCTTAACCCTCGCCCGCACATGGGGGGGGGGTTGCCACCCCCCCCCCAGGCAGTCTTTCTGCTCTGCACTCAACATTTTTAGAGCTAGAAGGCTGATTTTTCGTATAGCTGCTCGTCTATCCTTTCTTGATGTCCACTGAAAATTTCAAGTTTCTGTGATTTTTGGTTTCGGAGATATGACCTTGTTTTTCAGGTCATGTCATGACCCAAATGGCCAATTCTCAACATCTTGCGTTTGCCGTGGGCCTTGTGAGCTTTTGACACCCTGATTTCGGCCTTTTTTGCCAGTCTTACCTCCCACCTATCATGGAACATGTTGTTCGACGATGTACAGGGGTCAAGGTCAGGGTCAAGGTCAACCTAGGTCATCTAAGATAATTGCGTTTTAGGCAGGCTGAATTTACTTTTTGTGAAGTTTTTTGACTGCATTTTTGGTAAAAGCTTCTCAGATCATGATTTCATGTGATATGGACCCAAAAAAAATCGGTGCACACATCAGTATACACACAGACACACACAGACATACAAACACATATAATTGACCTTGACCTAACTTGACCTGAAATGACCTCAGCAGCAAAATTCTGGTCGGATACAGTGACAAAGAGGTTCTAGCTGGCTTGGCACCAGAAAACAGCATCGTCATCGGTATTTGATAAGCAGCGCACTTGATATCCAACGGTGACCCAAAACAGCAACATTTTTTAGTTTGACCTGACCTGGAAGGTCAATGACTGACCTGAGAAGGTAAAACTGGGTATCATTGGATTCGTCTCTTCCCAAAGAATCTTTTTGGTCTTTACTGCTAAGCTCTATCTCCAACAGGAACGAAATGGCGCGGGGGGGTGGCAACCACCCCCCCCCCCCCATGTGCGTTCTAGGATGGGAAAATGGCATGTGCGGGCGAGGGTTAACCCGCGCGGGGCTGGGGGGGGGTAAATTTTACCCCCCCCTCGCGAATTTTTGCGATATCTCAAAAACGTTGGCGCGCAGCGCCGCCAAACTTTCAGTACCTTTTCTTACATCAATTTGACACCTTCCCTGAAAATTTGAGCGAAATCCGTCGGAAAATTTTTTGAGAAATTGACGTTTTAGTGACGTCATGTTCGCCATTTTCGCCTCAAAAACGGCAAAAGTTCAAACGCCGCTAACATCTTCATTTTTAAAGGAATCAAGACGTAACAAAAAAGGTTATACGTAATTTTACTTTGTCTATTAAATGGTTATCTCGGTTTTTTGAAAATTTTGGATTTTGGCCTAAATTTTTTCAAAAAACTGATTTTTTTGGGAAAATCATTATAAAATCCAAAATTTTGAGTCTATCGAAAAAACCGGAATATATGTCAGAGAAGTGGTCTATGTGCACCTACACCCCAAATTTTAGAAGAATCGGTTAAAAAATGTAGGAGTTATTCAAAATTTTATGACGTCACGACACACAAATTTTTTGAAAAATGACTTTTTTGGAAGTTCTAGACCTCGTACGGAAACAAAAATAGCACCATTCGATTCGCCGTGAAAAACTGCATCAGATAGACACCTTTTTAGGCCTTAACAACCAACTTCAAAATTTGACCTCACTTGACCTGACCTTGACCTGACCTCGACCTGAAATTCATCCAGAGGTGGTCCATATCACTTATTGAGTGTGCCTATTGAATTCTATGAGTAAAATGACCCATAAAATATGTGTCACACATGCCCTTTTCTATATTTTGTTTTTTGGTGACCTGACCTGACCTGACCTGACCTTGACCTTGACCTCTGAATGATATTGTATGCGACTAATATTGTCTTGGTAGCCTAAGAACACGTTTTGGGCGATCAGTCTCAGTCCATGACTCCATTCTTCGGCAACTACGGTGCAAGGCCGATACTGTAGAAACTTGCAATTTGTACCCTTGACCTGACCTTGACCTTGACCTCAAACTTTAAATTAAGTACATGTTTTTAGTAGTTCGTGATGAGAGCTTTCGATTGGCGTTTGAATTTTCCAAATCGGACCATTAGTTCGGGAGATAACAGGGGGGGGGGGGGGTAAAATTTACCCCCCCCCCCCAGCCCCGCGCGTTCGGCTGGAGACCCCAGCCCCGCGCGGGTTAAGTTATGGCCCCATTTCACCACACGCAAGTGGCAGAAATGACAATGATCAGCTGACGCATTTTTCTTGCCCGAAGTCAGAGCGCGCGGTCCGACGCACCACCACCGCACCACAAAGTATGAGCAGAAGCCGCGCCCAAAGCCAGGGTCCCGGTAACGTGAGGTAGCCGAGTCGGGGCAGCGTGCGCTGACCCAAGCCGGGGCCGCAGCTTTGGGCGCGGTCTACCGCATCCCCGCGGGCCGCCCCGGGCTATCACATGACACCGGGAGGACGCGCGGCCCGGCTTGGGTCAGCGCACGCTGCCCCGACTCGGCTACCTCACGTTACCGGGGCCCTGGCTTTGGGCGCGGTCTACCGCACCACCTAACAGGCGTGTTCGAAACCGCAGGAGATGATGATGAACGGGTTTATCGAAACTTGATTGGATGAGCATATCGGTAATAGCGATTTCAGTGTGTGCATTTATTGTTCATAGTGGTGTGAAATGTGCTTGGGGTACGACCGACAACCCGTCGGGGCGAATTTCGCACTGGGGTACTCAAAATTTGAAGAATTTAAGACGTTTCCATGAGTTTTGAAGGTATGGATAAGTTCTAAAAATCCGGTTCTCCTTATCTGGGCCATTAACTCCATACGGTCCAGGAAAGCTGGCACACTACCTTTAACCCTCGCCGGCCGAGGGGGGGGGGGGGCGGGTGCCGCCCCCCCCATAGGGTTTTTTCGCGATAGCTCCGAACACGCTTGCGCTAGAGAGCTGAAACTTGGCATACCTGACCTTTGATCCTAGCCGCATCTTTTGACACCAACCGCATTTTTGGGTCAGGTCAGGTCACTGACCTATGACGTCATAAGTGAACCTCTGCACGGTCTTCAGATGTCGCAACTTCGCAACGCCCTCACTGCCAGAGGAGATGTCACAGGGAAATGAAACTTGCAGGATCTAGTATCCATTATGAGTCTCACAACTTGTATATCTTGGATTTTTCCTAAAGGTCATATGAGGTCAGGTCATTTTCGTGACCTCACCATTATAAATCAATGGGGAAAAATGAAAACTGCTATTCTGGCGCCGGGAACGATCTCCAACTATCTCAAGCCCACAGAATCGTGATTTGATGCACTCCTTGCAAGGTTAGATGCGTATATTTTGCAATGTTGACCTTGCGTGACGTCATGTATGACGTCATCAAGGTCATATTCGTTTTTCGTCAATAACTCTTGATCAAATTGAGCTAGCGAGTCGGGAAAGCCACCAATGGACTCAGGAAGACCTGCCGGATCGAATGATATGCGACATGACCTCTTTCGACCAGCTTCGTGACCTGGGGGTGCTGACCTGACCTTGACCTGAGGTCAACACTCTAAGTTGACCTGACCCGAACAAAAAGTATATCATTCGACGCGCCTGAGCGAGACGAACACGATGCTGCCAAAATCGCGGCTCTGCGGCCATTTTTCGCGAAGTTATTCGCCAAAAACTGAACCGTACCTTGGGGCACTTGACCTGACCTCAGAGGTCACCGGTTGACCTAGGACCTTAAAATCGGGTACCAATCTCTGCGTCTCGTAACGGCGCACACGCTCGTTTTTTCCGCGACGCGCTAGCTCCACCAGAGGCGAAACGGCGAGGGGGGGTCGTACCCGCCCCCCCCCCCCCTCGGCCGGCGCGTATGTAGAAAACCAATAGGTCCGGCGAGGGTTAAGCCTTATTCAGTGATGTTTCCTGCACTCCCCAGTTCCGGACGGTGGCCGCGAGGGCCGCCAGTACTGTTCTGGTCCGTGTCCAGCCGACTGCGGCGAGGTGTTGGACGCCGCCTCCGGCTGCTACCGCTGCCAGTGCGGGCCGCAGCTGCAGTTCGGTGACGTCCAGGTGGCCATCGACGCCCCCTGTCCGCCCGGACTGGCCGAGGGACCGAGCCAGTTCGCCACCAAAGTCTGCCTCGGACAGGGTGAGCGGGGGCGGCTGGGCACAGCGACATACTCAGGGTGTATGTACATGCATGTCATGTGATTAGTTACGACTTTTTCTACTGATGGATGCTTAAGTCTCACCAATTATACGTTTTGAAACTCATTCAAAAACAAGTACATCCAATATTGGGCGTGGGGTTGGGTTGGGGTGCCTTTCAAGGCGAAGTTTTCGGTGTATTGCTAGGGGAAATTGAGTGTTTTTTTTTCACGATTTGCTAGCGACGGCCACGTACTTTTTAGGGAAACGCTTTGAAAATGTATCTTCATTTTCCCTTTCTCTTTCTCTGTTTATTCACCTCCGTGTTTACAGTTCCATGCATCCAATTACAATCATTCATGCACATTGCTTGCTTTGGCTGTTGCGCTGTCATCAAAACATCATCATCTACTGTGTTTTTGTCCTGTCTGCCGTCACCTTCACTCGTCACTCTGTGTTCACTGTTTCTGCACCATTTCTGTCGCCAGGCTGCCAACCGGGCTCGGAGTGGAGTGTGCACCACGACGGCTGTAGCCGGTGTGTGTGCACGGACAGTGGAGAGCCGGCTTGCACGCCGTGCAAACGGGAACCTTCCAGTGAGTGGCCAGATATATGTACAGCGGCAGTTTCTTGTGATGCTTGTTTGTTGCCAGTACTCCGAATTATGGAGCAGACGATATCAGGAATTTGTAGCGTAACGAGGTCCTAGCTCTGTATCTATGTCTACACCTCAAAATGAAACACATAATGTTATTAACTTAGCAATGTCGCAAGACCATTTACATGCCGGCATAACAATGATTAGTTTTTTTCGTTAGGCGGCACGGGCGGACATCGATAGCAGCGCCTCTATCGGTCACTAGGGAAAGCTGGGCTGTAGACGACGAAATACCGGCTGAGTTGTCACAAGTTAAATAGGTTTATAGACATCCGTCTTGTGAAAAAGTTGAACTTTTGCCTTCAATATTTCTACAGGCAATTTTAGAAGTGCCCTCACATAGATTACAAAACCGTTTAAATTATTTTATTCACTTCAAGCCTTCCCTATTGCTCTTGATGATGCGGGAACTATTTCTAATTAGTGTTTCTAGCTTAGTAAAAGAACATATTGTGCAAAAGATGAAAAAAAGCATAAATGGAAGATTTTAAATGCAATTTTCTGTAACAAATAATGGTAAATTCTCTACACATCAAGGAAAAGGTGCATGCTAACTGATAATTTAAAGTTCTTGGGGCCAGTTGGTTTCTTCTTTTCTTACGTCGCCCCAATGGCCGCGAATACACTTGTGATAACGCCTATCGTGTCCAATGAATGCCTTCACGATTATATGATGTTTCAACTCTATCCTTTTTTTGTTCATTTTGTTGACAAGACTCGACAAATATTGTTGCATCCTATCACAGCCGCCAAAGGAACTTGCAATACCGGAGTGATATTTGGGACCATTACTTTATAATAGCATGTCTTTTACTTTCACACCCGGCAATCTTCTTATCAAATTAATAATTATGCTTCGTAAATCGTAGGGTGACAGGAAGCCTTGCTTTTACAAACAGAACAATCACAAAATGAATACGTTTGCTTATTCAAATGCATCTATCTTGTTAACCTTGCAATAACATCACCCCTTCCCCTATCAACTTGCAGCATTTACGCCAACCTGTGACGGATCAGGCCAGATCGGGTGTCCCCAAGACTGCGGAAAGACTTACAACGCCGGCAGGGACTGCTTCGAGTGCAAGTGCGGCGTGGGGGAGCCGGGAGACACGCATGTCGCGTTCGAGGAGCCCTGTCCTCCCGGTACCGACTTCAGGGAGTCGGGCGCCTTCTTCAAGGCCTGTGGACCCATCGATACACTGCGTGAGTCAATGCAATATCGTTTTTATTGCTTGGTCTAAAACGACGGGTGTCATCTCCTTCCCTTCTCCTAGCTTTTGAATCAACCAGCATAATGTTCATTGTTCAGCCGTGCTGTCCCACAATGTTTCCACGAATAAGACAGAAAGTAGCCCATCGTGCCGCTGTTTTGAAACATTATACATATTCTTTATGCAATAAGCTTCACTTCGATGACGACACGCTTTGGTTTCTCCATGCAGCGAAGGGCGACACGAAGATCTGCGACAGCCTCGAGTGTCCGGCCGACTGCGGCACGGTGCGCGTCTCCACCCAGGAGAACTGCGCCTACTGCCAGTGCGGCCCCGAGCTGGCTCCGGGGGACACGGCGGTGCCTATTTACCAGCAGTGTCCCCCGGACACGCTGCCCGGTCCCACCCAGCTGACCACCAAGGTCTGCCGGGCCCCCACCAGGGAAGGTGAGCTCGTGAAACAACAGATTGATGTCGAGCATTCAATGTAGTGCACGTTTTGTGCCCAAACGTTGCATGCCTCCACGGGTGCGCATTGACTTACTGCCTATGTCCTGTGCGTTTTGCGTAACAAAAATAAGAAAATTAAATTTGAAATAATATATTCATGCCTCTACCATAACACGTCAGAGAATAAATGCACTGATAGTTTTTAATCGGAGCATATTGTTATTTGTATCAAAGAATGATAGAATATCACTGGTTTTATGTTCCTTGCCGTTTCAGAGTGCATCCCCGGATCAGAGTATAACGTGGGCTGCGATCTATGTCTATGCCAGGAGGACGGTATCCCGGCCTGTACCATGCGAGAGTGCAGCCAGTCAGGTGAGAACAATATGAACCGTACAAGGATTACTGATTACTATACTTACTGAATTCTGTTCATGCATAAATAATTTGTCTATGTAGGGACTGGTAGTAGGTACTCAGTCAAGTCCTATTGCGCATTGGCCTATAGACCGACAATCATTTTGCTTTCGTGATTTAATTATGAGTTATCCGTGAATAATGGTAAAGGTGTAAAGTGCAATTCCACTCACGACATATGCCTAATGCGTGAGTCGGGCATACCCTTGAATCGCAAGTGAGCAGCGTAGGTGCAGCGTTTGTCTTGCCCTACCGGAATTCGAGTCTTGCCCTCCAGGAATTCGAATAAAGTGTCAGCCGTCAGGTAATCAGTAACTCACAATTGCCTACCATTGTCACCACTAATGCCTTCTCACTGCATCCTTTTCAGGGTCGCCTGAGGACGGTGATTCCTCACAGGGAGGCGATAATTCGTCCTCCGAGGAAGATGAGGACGGTGAGGGACAAGGCTACGGCAAGGATGAGTCCTCAAGCGATGAGAACAGTTCCGAGGAGCGCTATTAGTCCGCGGACGGCAAATCAGCAACGGTTTCAGCACTGAAGGTTGAAGATTTAAATACTTTCTCGGCCGATGAATGCCATTTTGAGCGTTAGAACGTTGTGACACTGTCAGAAAAGCTGGTGTGACATATCGGGTTTGTCGATGTGATCTGTCAGGTCAACTGATTTTACCTGTCATGTCACCTGGTTTGACCTGTCATGTCAGCTGGTTTGGCCTTACGAGTCATACGGCGAGCCTTTCATGTCTAGCTTACTCCCCATCTACTCGGCTCAGCACTACTGCCTCAGCGCTCTGTTGTGCATCTTCAAACCTGAATATCCTTGTGTTGCATAAATCAACATGAACCATCCGTAACATTTTGTAATCGTCGTGTAATGTGACGATCACAATGTGATATGATGAATGAGGCCATTACCTAGCCATTAAATTGCGCTATGAAGTCACAACGCACGCTTTGTTGCTTGCCTCAATTTTGTCAGTGCAATCTGTTTCTCAATAAACAAAGCTGGATCAGCACATCGAAGCGTTATCAGTGGCTGTTATTGAAACATCCGACAGCATACCAAAGCATATAGCTGCAAAGCTATGCATAAAATATATAAATGTCGTGTCTGCTTTCAGGCTTGGTTTCCTTCCATAGAACTGCCCAGGTTTGCTTTCAAGCTTTGTTTCCTTACATAGTTCTAGAATTTTGAAGTCAGCCATCTCTTTCAAACTTTGTAATTATGACCTTTTTGAACGCAGGCTCGTTTTTCATTTTTGCCGTCTAGCGTTTTCAGCTTCCGTCAATGTTTTGCCGTTACTTCTTCTTGCTAATTTATACTGGGATAGGGACTGGAATATTATCAATATATTAAAGAACATGTGGTCACATACATAGGTGCTGCGGTGACCGTAATTACGAGAAATGCGGTCACCAAGCGATTATGGCAGCGCCGTCGCCGCACCGCTCAAACTCCCTACCTGCAGTTGGTCCCTCCGGAGGATCTCCACCTGTCATACCTCGATGCAAACGCACGGCATGAATTGGTTTCCGATACGGTGCTGTGCAGTTCCGACCTCTGTCGCCAGGCGGCGCTCAGGTCTGGACGGCCCTCTGGCGGCGGGGGTGGCGGGCGGCGGGCGGCGGACGGGCAGTCCCCGACCAGCCACCGGGCTCGACAATCAATGCGTGCCGCCCGCGTGCGTGCTGCCCAGGTGTGCACGGGCCAGCGGGGGACACGGCACCGCTGAGTGGGGGCCAGCCGAGGGCGAGAACACCTCGGTCCCGGCCGCCGCGGCGATGCACTACCGGCCGTACTCACTGGGTCGCAGCTCGTCCCGGGTGCTGGAGCCCACGTCCAGCAGCCAGCAGCTGGTGCCCAGCAGCAGCGGCGGCACCAGCAGGGAGGAGTCGCCCGACCAGCAGCCGCCGGCGCCCTGGGCCGCCGCCGGCAGCCCGCAGGCCGGCGCCGACGGCAAGCCGCCCATCTCGGTGGCGCAGCTGATCCGCGAGGAGCGGCTTCGCAAGGCGCTCCAGAGCCGGCGCTCCTTCAAACAGCGGCTGTGCACGCTCATCAATCTCACGGCGGCGATGCTAATCATCGGCGGCGGCGCGGCGCTGCTCTTCCTGGTGCCGATCGTCGTGGACCCGGCCGTGGCCACCATCCAGGCTGACTTTCCCGCGCGGCCGACCGCCTGCCGCACCGAACGCGTGCGACGCTACCGCACCCACTCCAACTGCTCGTGGAGCTCGTGTCGCGAGGGCTGCACCAGCGACCTGTACTACTGCGTGCACGTGTATGTGAGCCACACGCCGACCGAGGGCGCGCCCCCGGCAGAGGCGATCCTGGTCGTCAACGTAAAGACATGCGGCTACCCACCGCGGGTCAACTGTTCCGCCTTTGAGGACGAATATGCCAAGGAGGGTGCTGTGTTTCAGTGTTTTGTCAGCGGCGCTAACGCCAGTATCGCGGTGGCCGAGTTTCAGCCGGGACAGGCCGGTGAGGAGGTGCTGCACGCGCTGGGTATCCCGCTGGGCGCCATCTGCCTGGGCACGGTGACTGTGTGTGTGCTCCAACTGCGGCCTGCCCGCTGCCGGCGCCGACCCGCACAGCAGAGACGGCCGTCTGCCGAGCTCAAACGGTCACAACAGTAAGTAGTTAGACGGACGCAGGGGTTGAACAGGCATGTTGCTCTGATCGATGAGATCCTGATCCCACATGTCATTTATGCTCCGTATCTAGTCGCGACTGTCCGTCTCCTTCCTCCGTTATCCGAGCTGAAAGGCCACATCAGTCACGTGCAACATACAACATAAGGTGATACCTCTTCAGTCAGATTTACCACTCACTTGTGATAAAGGTATGTACCACTACCTACTTCTAAAAGCGATCAACAAGCATTTCCAAACAAGACCGATGGCAATCCCGGACAAGTCGCCACCTATCTGTTCGTCAGTATACTATCTTTAACATTCCCCGGTGTTGGCGTTTGAAACGACGTCATAACATGACACAGCAACAGCATGAGTGAAAAGTTGAGGGGAGTAAAGCAAGGGGGGGGGGGGGGGGGGGGGGCGGCGATCGGCCGTTTGGCTTCTAATCGAGCCAGAGCTCCGCAAAAAACCGAGCGTTTTTCCCGGATTAGAAAGCCCATAATATCCAATTTTGAGGTGCTAGGCCAGTGGTTGACCTAACTCGCAGATCAAAATAATGCAAATAAATGATGCAAGTTGTGAAAATTGGGATCTGCTGCAACTTCTTGAAATCGTAAATGAGTCCTGCATGAGTGTCTTCGGGTCCTAATAATGAGTTTTGCCTCTGTTTTGTTTCACGATGATGCTTTCAAGCCTTTGAGGTAGGTCAGGTAAGGTCAGGTCAGGCCAGCCATAAGGCGTCCCGCAGTCTATTCATATAAGTCGATTATTACCACTACTGGCAATTTCACAATATGTTACGGGGGGCACCAAAACTATGCTTTGTAAATATTTCAATGATACTATACGAAAGTACGTCAGCTAAATACGATAATACGAAATCAGCTTTAAAAAAAATACCCAAGGCAGTCCTAAACACGAAGTCATTTACGTTCATTGACATTGACCTAACGGCTTTTACATAACTTCGAGACCGGCCATCACCAATGGGAAGAACGCCATTTCACGTGTTGGTACGTTTATTATTACCTACAATATGTCTTGAAACAACCAGATACTTGTATGTATGTGCTGGCATACGTTTGATCGTTTTTTTCTAACCTGACATGTAATCGAAAAATGAGGCACAAGTCAAAAATAATTTCAGTCGCGGACATGCAATTTTCAAGTGAAGGTAAAATAAATAAACGAGAATACTTGAGAGTTTTGTCTCGATCCGCCACTTATTATGGAGAATGGAGTTCGTTCGGCTCCCTCTCCCTCAGAAGTGCGAGGACTAGTTCCCCCCCCGGCCGAAGGGAAGGGTTCCGCCCCACTCCTGACACTTTTCGCGATTTCTCGGAAGGCGCTGGTCATATAGTGAACTGAAATTTACCATACCTGGCCTGTGAAATTTAGGCCTGTGCTTCAAGCCGGATCTCTTAACAAAGTGCATTTTCGCCACGCCAATATGACCTATCGCGTAATAAGTGAGCCCACATGTGGTCTAAAAACATTGCACATTGGCATAACAACCTTAGGACCCATGATTCCTCGAAAGCAGACGAAACATACAAAACGTAGCAAGTTCCCGAACCCTCACTGTTTGTATATCCCAGACTTTTATACAGGTCCCCAAGATAAAATCGGTCACGTTATCTCAGAGTATAACTAATAATAATAGTTTATTATATAGTTCTTGTTCAGTTATTATAGCTCAAGTTATGGTTCAATTACTATTGACTTATCCCTCGTCGGACCTATTGGTTTTCTATATACACACGCCCCGGACGAGGAGGGGAGGATTGGTACGACACCCCCTCACCGTTTCGCCCCAAATTGAGCTCAAGTGTCGCAAAAAAAACGAGCGTGTGCGCCGTTACGAGACAAAGCGATTGGGACCCGATTTCAAGGTCTGAAGTTAACCCGGCCGGGCCCGGGGGGTAATCCCAACCACCGCAGCCCGGGGGGGGGGGCGTTTTTCGCCCCCCCCTGTCTAACTCCGTAAATAAGGGAGCTACGGAAACAAAAAGCGATACCAAACGAAAGGTCCTTACGAGACGATTCTGAAGCACCTAAAATTTTTGACCTCAGGTCAATTTTCAAGGTCAGAGGTCAAGGTCAAAGGCAAAAACCGGCACATGTGTAGTGATCTCAAAGTAAGCCTTCTAGAAGACGGCAGGCGGCATCAAACCGGCAAAATTGGGTGTCAAACGAAAGTAGAGAATCTGAGGATTCTGAAAATGTGCTCAAAGTGAAAGGTCAAGGTCAAGGTCACGCTCAAAATTGACCTCAAACTTGGCACTTTTTCGCACATCTTGCGTGCTAACTTCCAAGATGTTTTGAAATGTTTTGAGGCTTATCAGTTCCCTATTTGTGGTTCATCTTACGATACAAGGCTGCTCAAAGGTCAAGGTCACTGAAGAGTATCCCTGCTAGAGGCTATTTCACTAATTCAAGTTAGTAATAATAAATAAGACAATTTTGCCATCCGGAAGCTCTAAATGAAGGTTTAGAGGAAAATAGATGCCAGATTCGTGATCAGCGGGTACAAATCCATCATAAACGACCTTTCATGTGTCAAGGTCAACCAGAGGTCATTCGAGGTCACATGAGGTCAACATAAAGCTTGACCTTTTCCGAACAAAATATATATCATTCGACGCGGCTTGACAAGGCAAATGCGATGGTACCACTGCCGTAGCTCTAGGACCATTGTTGTCGAAGTTATTTGCGAAAAACTAAAACCACATTTCGGGGTCGTTGACCTGACCTCTGACCTCAGGTCACCAAAACTATTTTTCTATTTTTCTCTTGGTCAAACGCTACACAACCGTGCTCGTAATTTGTCTTTATCTCTAAAACTCTATTTTTAGCAGCTATTTGAAGTTTGCGTCTGTGACGCCGAAGTTTGCCGTGCAGGGGTCTAGAAAAATGGACCTTGTGACGTCATCAAGAGGGCTAGGTCCAAATTTTTTACTTCAGATGATGTCAAATTGATAGGAAAAAAGGTACTGAAAGTTTCGCTTTCCTATCCCTAAGCGTTCGGGAGCTATCGCAAATATTCGCCAGGGGGGGGGGGCGAAAAACGCCCCCCGGGCCCGCGAGGGTTAACCGGTGACCTCTGAGGTCAGGTAAAGTGCCCCAAGGCATGCCTTGGGGTCGAATCGTGTCGAATGGTACCTACATATGCTATTTGTTCGGGTGAGGTCATCATAAGGCGTTGACCTCGGGTCAAGGTCAGGTCAGAGCCACCCAGGTCGCAAAGCTGGTCGAATGAGGTTATGTCGCATATCATTCGATTCGGCAGTTTTTCCCGAGGCTATTGCTGGCTTTTTCGACTCGCTGGCTCAATTTGATCAAGAGTTATGTACCAAAATTCCTATGACCCTAGTGACGCAATAAATGACGTCACATAAGGTCAACGATGCAAAAATGAAGCATGGGACCTTGCAAGGATTGTATGAAATTGCAATTCCATATACTTGAGCTAGGTTTAGATAATTATCGGCCCCAAAATAACAGTTCCTAAATTTCCCCATATTGGTGAGATCACGTCAACGACCTGACCTCATGTGACCTTTACGAAAATCCGAGATATACAGGCTGTAAGACCTCTGGAAGCTATTAGGTCCTGTAAGTTTCATCTCCCTGTAAAAGCTCCTCTGGCACTGAGGGCGCTGCGAATGTGCGACATTTTAGAACCGTTTAACCCGCGCCCAGATGGGGTCTGCCGAGCAACGCGATCTGATGGGGGGGGGGCCATTTTGCCCCCCAACCCCCCTCAGATCTCGAGAACCACGCAACATAGCGACAAGCGGTAAACGGTGTTGGATAACCCCAACGGGGAACTACCTTGTGACCCAATTTCATTGACCTCGGTCAAACCGATGACGTCACAGGTCAGGTCAAAGGTCGAATTTTCACCGTTTACAGGCATTTCAAGAAATGCGTTGTAAAATCGTGTAAAATGCATTTCATTGAAAATCATCGATGGGGAAATGTTCTTCAAACACATATTTTGCTATTTGAGGTCACTGATACCAGGTCAGGTCACAGAGGTCAGGTCACTGGGGGGTCACAATATGAAAGTGTCGTGTGATACATGTTTTATGGTCCATTTTACATGACAAATGCGATTATGTGGGTCAGACAGACTTTAGGGCCAGCTTAGGTCACGTTTTGGTCAAGGTCAGGTCAAGGTCAGGTCAAGGTCAGGTCAAATTAGGTCAAATTTCAAAGTTGATATTTTTGCATAAGATGGGTAACGATTCGATGCAGCTCGTCACGGGGAGTTCAATGGTGGTCTCCGTTTTGCGCTACGAGGTCTAGAATTGCTAAAAATTGAGTTCAAAAATTTGACGTCATCAATTTTAACAGTTTTTTCGCTATAACTTGGCCCAAAAAAAGAGGTATCGAGCTAAAATTTGGTATGTATATCGAAGAGCGCAGGGACTATCACATATATTCCGGTTTTTTCGAAATTCGAAAAATTTTTGGAAAATTTTTGAGTTTTTCTAAAAAAATCATTTTTTTATTTTTTGGGGTCAAACTCCCAAAATTTCGAAAATCCGAGATAACAGTTTTGTAGCGCCGTCTTTTGTCTACACAACCACATAAAGAACTTTAAAATTGCTTGTTAACTGTAGAATTGGTGAGCGTTTCAAGATGTCATGTTTTTTGCTCATTTTTACTCGAACATGACCTCAGTTTGACCTCAATAACTCCTGACCTGAGGTAACTTGTGACTTGAAATTTTGTGTGAAGGTGTCAAATTAATGCCCGGTAAGGTACCCGAAATTTGGCGGCGCTGCGCGCCGCCGTTTTCTCGCTATTTCAGAAAAACCACAGGGGGGCCAAAATGGCCCCCCCCCCATCAGGGCGCGGGTTAACCCGGCAGTTGCTGGGGTATTTCGCCACCCACCGTTTGCTGGGGGGGGGGGGGCGTTAAACGCCCCCAGCTGATAACTCGAGAACCAATAGGCGCAGCGAAACGCACGAGGCGGCAAACGAAAGAGCGCGACGAGACGCTTCAGATGAGTACTTTAAAGTTGAATTTTGAGGTCACAGGTCGGGTCAAGGTCAGGTCAAACACCTGAAATCGGGCTTTCAGTAGCATGGACTTCAGGACTTCGCAATGGGCGCTTCTCGCCATAAACTCTGTCAAAACGGTGTACAATCCACCCTATAAGGCCTACAAGAGTGTCAGCTCCATATAGGGGTCAGTCAAGCATAGGTCAGGGTCAAGGTCAGGTCAACCGGGTAGGCACATATCCCCGAAAATCAAAACTGATATTCGCAGCCTGTGACACATGTTTTATAGGTAATTTGGGGCGTAGAACACGATGGTGACATTCATTTTATCATATGTGTACGTGTTTGGCTCAAAAACTTTAATTTAAGAAATTCATGTATCATGGTCGCGAAGTAGTCACGAAAAATTGCCAAGATTCAGTTCAAGATTTTGGAAAATGCGGAACAATAATCAATAATCGAAGATAGCCATTTGATTGATCATGGTATTGGCAGTCTAATGGCGTTTACGGCATGTCTGTATGTCTATTCTGTGATTTTATATGATTTTTTGAACATGTGCCGTTTTTGGTCGAAAACTCAGAAATCATGACGTCACTAAAACCTCGATATCTCAAAATTTTTCCGACCGATTTTTTTTTGAAACTTTGTCACAATAAACTTCAATCAATTCTCTACAGGTACCCAAAATTTGGCGCGCCTGCGGCGCGCCGTTTTTATGCTATGGCCCGGCAAAAAAAGTGGGGGCGTTTAACGCCCCCCAGCAACTCGCGGGTTAAGAGGTTCACTTATGACACCATAGTCAGTGACCTGACCTGACCTGAAAATGCAGTTGATATCACAAAATCTGACTCGAATCAAATGCAAGATATGTCAAGTGTCAGCTCTCTTGGCCGGCGTCTTCTGAGTTATCTGAAAAAGAAAAACTCATAGAAAGCGGCACCCGCCCCCTCCCCCGCCCTCGGCCGGCTAGGATTGCTTGTGACTTCCGACCCAGCGGGCAACAGTTTGTCCGGGCCGGCCTGTCGAATCCCCAGGCGAGTGAAGTGTCCACCCCGTCCACCTACCTATAGCGCCGGTCCCGGTCCGCGCTCTTAGTGCACGACGCCGCGTCGTGTTTCAGCGTTGCCATGGAGACGCACACCCAAACAGTCGTGTTCGCGATAAGGACTGTCAAATGGAATGGATTGCCGATATCTCAAGTCAATAGCGCACAAACACTGAGGTGTCATCTCGGCCGCGATATAAACTGTAAACGAATGCAGGAAGCAATGGTGAAAAACATGCTATTTTGTGCATCCACAAAATTACAGGAGCGGTCGCGTGCTGGCATGTCCCGAACGATCTGAGGAATTATTGACAAGCATGATATTATGATTGGACAGTGCGCTTTTTGCGGATGTGCAAGCAAGGCGCATACCATATAAAGGTGTCTTGGCGTTTCGCGAGCACGGAAGACACTTACAGTATTGTATTGAAGGTCTCTTCGTATTTATCAAAGTGAAGGCGTGCATCGACATGGACAATTTCTCAGTCTCCATTCTTTCCAATTTTTGACAAAAGCAGCCTCATTCAGGCTTTCTCTTTTACTTGAGGACGTCCCAAAGTCGCCTGATGCCAGATTGAGGCTGACTGCATGGGAGAAGTACAGCTTTGCTCAATGCTCACCGCGTCGCTCAGATAGTTTGTCACTGAAGGATTGGCCAGGTGCTCTGCTCTGATGATTGATGAAGGTGCCACTGAGCAGATCTGAATGATAACAATGGTAGAGGGTCTTCGCGGCTGGAGTGGGCTTGAACATATCCATTTAACTTTCTTATAAAAGAGCGTTGCAATGCATCTTATTGCGCTCAGCCGATGTTTTGCGGGTTTTCCAAAAAAAAAGCATAACAAAAAACGTAGGCTGTTGTGGAAAACGTGTCGTCAACATGACATGAGTTCAGAGTTACTCTAAAACAAAACTTGATAAAGTTGCACCTTGCGCTTCAAACACGCGAAGTGGGTCAGGTTCATCTGCCGTGCTGTGACCGCTGGTCTTGATCGACTGGACCGTATGGATTTGACATTGCGGTGAGCCGGCCAAATTAACCGGCGCTATTGATTCGGAACTGAACAGTTCCAGTCGTGTGCAGTCTGTCGTACGGCGTTTCCACCTCGGTGGTTCTTTCTGGCCCAAACAGAAGAATAGCGTGTATCTCAGTGATGTCGGCCCGACTAGCCAGCTTGCCGCGAGGGACGCTGGGCACGACCCTATCCGACCGGGATGGAAGGGGCGATACGGGGTCTGAACGGCGACCCGCTCCAAACTACCCGGATTTGGCCTGTGGCCAGAACACGAAGCTCGAGCTGCGCTGCCGGTGGCACGGCGGAAGGATGAGATTGGTTGGGCTGGAGGCCAAAGGTCTGAACCGGTACTAGATAAGGACGTATAATTTTCCCGTTCCATCATTACGCCGCGATAGAAAGACACTTCGGAGTCGTTGCAGCGAAAAGCCGAGTCGGATCGGACATCGCTAGGCAAATCTGGGGTCACCATCTCTGCCAAGTCCGACTCGGCGTGCGATGCTGCCCTAGTAACCCGGAAGGTGCGCCAGCCCCCCCTCCCCCCCCCCCTGCTGGACCACGCCCTGGGACGGGGGGGACGCCCGCAGCCAGCCGTTGCGTGCGCGGCCGGCCGGGATGACGGCTGCGATTGGATGTCGGTGCCGTGCCGGCACTCTGTTGGCCAGCTGCGACCCTCCCCGCCCCACACCACCCCTTCCCCAGAGGCCACAAACGCACGGCTGTCGGCAGTTAATCAGTCAAATGGTGCATCCATAGAACTGGAGACCTGGGTCGGTCCCAAGGCTATATGGTCAGCCCCACCAGCCGCCACGGTCTCCTAAATTCATCTGTCTAACGGCACACGATTCGCTGAGTGAAGAGGATCCAATTGTATTGATGTGATATGATGATTGATACATTTATCTGCGTGTGGTTGATACTTGATCGCTGTTTGAAGTTACGATCAACCACAGTTGGAAATGAATAGATTCAGTTGGAAATAAATATATCCCCTCCAATGTATACTGGATATAATCATTCCCCAGCCGAATGGGGACGATGTCGAGTTTCGCTCACATACGAGTTACTCATGGGCTGACTCAGGCGAGGTGATGCAGCATTTGTATTTACCAGCATCCACTTACAAACCTTCTGAAATGTGTGTGGAGTTTACATGCAGGTTCATTATTCCACTTCCATTTATGATTAAAAGTGCCGTTGTATTTGTTGTGATAGACTTCGCAGTTCTGTTAGGCATCCGTTTGTAACAGGCCACGGTAGCGGAGCTCGGCATTAGGGACAGTTTATAAGTCGTTCGAGACGTCCGATGGATGAACTTTGGCAATGTGACGTGTTTCCACATCACTCATTTATCCAGTGCTGCCTGTTGATGCGTCCGGTCAGGCGTGTAGTAGTGGGCATAGGTTGACGAAACTGTATGGTGAACACGATGCGTTCTTCAGTGTTGCTTTCAAGTTCATATCCTTTCATGAGGTCTTCCATATGACCTCTTTGTGATACTCATGTGTACTCCATGCAGCCACAATATGACCCCTTTATGACCAGCATGTGACCTCTGGGCTCTGAGTGACCTCGATTCTACCTCCATGTGACCTCTGTGTGACCTCAATATGATCTATGGGTGACCTCCATGCGACCTAACTGTGACCCCTGTGTTACCGCAATATGACCTCTGGGTGATCCCTATTCTACCCCAGTGTAACCTCTGTATGACCTCCATGCTACCCCAGTGTGAAATATATGTATATGACCCATGTCCCGTCCGGCCGCAGGGTGTGGAGCACGGGCGTGTCGCCCAGTCGGACGGCTCCCACCCTCTCCACTGTGATTGAGGAGCGCGGAGGGTCGGCCGTGTCCTCCCAGCCCGCCGAGCTGCAGCTGATGGAAATGAAGCCGCTAACGTCCTCCGAGGCGCGGCTCTCACCTCCACCGGATCCCTGACAGGAGGCCGGCGGTCTGGCCGTGGGATCCAGGGATCCCGCGGAGGGCCGCCGGGACTCGGAGGAGCGCTGGAGGGAGTCGGAGCAGCGCCACCGGGACTCCCTCTCAGGACTCCTGTCGCCGATAGTGCTGCTCCGACCGCGCGGTGGATCACCGGCCGGTCGCAACAACAGACGCTGCTCGGCGTTCAGTCTGGCCACTGATGAGACAGATCAGGACAGGGACAGTCACAGTATTGAGAGCCGGATACGGGCCATCATCAATCAGGTGGAGGGCACGGACTCTACTTCTCCTCCGGCTCGGCCGCCAGCGCCGCCGCCGCCGCAGCGCGATGGCTCAGTAGCCACTATTGAGGGGGTGCGTCTGAGGAGTTCTGACTGGTCGGGTGAGCAGACTACCCTGAGGCCAGGTCGGGAGAAACTGTCTAAAGTGAGACAGAGTGTTGGACAGAGTGGTGGACAGAGTGGCGGACAGGGCAGTAGCCAGAGTGATAAGACTGGGCGGGTTACTGAACCCAGTGGGGAGACCACTGCTTCTGAGGTCGACATACTGAAAATGGACGTTTGGTGAGATGTGAAGTGAGGCGGGATGGCGTGAAAGGAGTGGAGAGATGTAAGCGTTTGAGAAATGTGAGAAATGTTAATGGGATGCTTGGCTCGTGGAGATGTGGCCGTCGATGAGGAACGTACATTAGACGAGATATGATGAGATGATGTCGGAAATTTGATGTCTTGGGAGATGTGATAAGAAGTGTCTTGTTGAAGACCGATGATATGAAACTGACAGACTGATTGACAACGTAAGACAGAGTTGGTTAATCACTGATGGAAGGACGTAGGACGGTTCAAGAAACATCCAATTCGACATGCATTTCACAGGTGACGTGACAGATGACTTGTAAACGTACTGGAAGGTGCATCACTGTTTCAAGTGGGCACATCGGAATTCGGAGATTGCAAGGGCAGTATAGGCAATAATCAGCATTTGATATATCTATCTGTGCACAAAAAGCTGGAATTACACCAAACAAAAAGCAACATAAATAAGGCATTCATTGACCATTGTAAAGACACAGTACTTTGGGCAAAAGTTGCATTGATGGTCGTTATTGAACAGATGACTGAGCAGTGAGCCCACGGACTGCACAGGAGACTGATCAGAGGACTACTACGACTGAGGACACTGTGATATGGTCTGGAGGACAGAGGACCGCGACCTTGCCGGTCCTCGGAAGGTGACCCTGTCACGCAATATGTGCCATTGGCTGGGTAAGGTGAGCATCCGATTTGTGTAGCGTAGCCTCAGGGATGCGGGTGTATTGTTGAGCAATAACGCCATGACTCACACCTCACTAATTTTGTACAGAGCAAACTGGGTATTGAGCCGGTTTGGACGACTGGTAAGTGTGAAACTGTTATGACTCTACCCCGTCATGCAATCAATTCCCTGTACTATGAACGTTTAAGAGCTTCAACGCACAATCTGCAGCGGTATTGTCATGAATTTGGTGTTAGTAGTATCGCCGTTTTCGACGACTGGGTCCGGTAAAGGTGCTGTCATGTGAAACAACCACCTCCTGATTTCTAGTCAGCTCCACAATCCTCGCACGTAATCGTCGTCGTTTAGTGGAATTGGACAACTAAAGAGTGGACAGTGTTGTAGTGCATGTGATACCGCATTGGCTTGGCAGGTCGCTGAGCAAGAGCGCCTAAGAGGAGCCTTGGGAACGTTGGTTGTATATGAAGTGCTATTGGCCGGCCAAAGGCACGCGATCGAACGAACTGGTGCCATGGTGACTTGTTACTTTGTTTCGCGTCGTTGAGTGAAAACGGTATTTGAACAGCGCTGGGGTATGTGGAGTTGGCCAACGTTCACAGCGCTGTCCCGCTATATGTACGACCCCTCCCACACGAGTGTGGCCCAAAGGCAACGCAGGACTATCATGATGGAAATGAATGCAATGTAAAGTGTATCTTGGAAATATACGAGTAGTTGATATGAAACGTGTTAGGTATAAAATAGCAGATTACATACCTTTTCGCCCATTACCGATTGAAGAAACGAAGGGCTGTATTTTCGAAATTCATTCGTCTTTTCCTTCCTTTCAGTAAGGCAGGAATATCAATTGATTGAAAATATTGATAGAAAAAGTATGAATGGATTTAAAATTTATAACTGGGATTTCAGGCCTATGGATAATGGGATGTAATAAGCACCGAAAGCTCCATAAGTCCTTTGCAACTCAAGTTTGTCACGATGTTTTGCGATATATGTTCAAGGATCTAAAAAATAGTATTTTTGTGACATTTTTGCGTGATCCCAGTGTATTATAGGTAAACTACAGCCACAGGTAACTTGGGTGTGCCTGACTGCATCGCTGATGAGGAGCAGTGGATTATGACAGCACCCATGCGCTCGGCTACAGCCGGCGGTAATGACGCGTCGCCGACTGTCGCTGCCCTGTCGCCGACTGTCGCTGCCCTTCGCTGACTGTCGCTGCCCTGTCGCCGACTGTCGCTGCCCTGTCGCTGACTGTCGCCGAACAGGCACCATGCGTGTGGCGGGCCTGTCACTTGTTGTCGTCAAGACATGGCTACAACGCGTGAAAGTAGTGTGGGTTATTTATGATGTCTTTGGAATAATTCGCCTGATTAGTACTGATCGAAACTCACCACACGTCGCAAAAGGTTATGAATTTGGAATGCACGGTAAATGACAGTTGGAAGTTGTAATCTTACTACACTGGATCTTCAGGGGAGCATCAGTAAACAGCAAGGCGACGTCTTTTGAAGGCGCTCGCTCTATCCTATACCTTGTTGTTTTAGACCGACGGATTGACGCTGATAGACAGAGGCATATTGTTCTGTATGTGGTGTGTACAGAATCCACGGTGACCGCACTGTATCTAAATGGAGCTGTTCTATCGCCGCAATTTGCATAGCTCATCGTTTTCATATACCATTTGATTTTAAATTTTAAACAGATGTGGAGGTGGCAAAGTAAGCTGCACATAGACAAGTCATATATTTGTGACATGCGTGAACACAGACAAAGCACAATAACTTAGACTCGGCGGTGGCGGCAGCTGTGACAGAGACGTTCACTCAATGCGTCCCTCAGCAGTTGTACGTACGGTGCCGCTGCCCGACCACGAGCACCCAGCGACTAGGAGGACGCAGCCGCCCACCGGTGGGGTCGGGGTCGCTGGGGGCCTCATCACCGTCTCCCCCGCCTCCCGACCCTCTCACACACCATTGGTGTCGGACTAGATAGCGCTGGCTCGCGGCCAGTGGCCCCACCCTCCCGCTCCCCCTGCGCAGATGAGGACAATGAGTTATGTACAGAATGCCGGCGGATATTGCCAGGCGCGACCTCGGCGGCCCGGCAGCAATCGGACAATGAGCCGCGCGGCGCGGGGACACGGACCCTGTCGCCCCGACTAGACTACTCGACAAAGACGGTCGCCGGCGCTCAGGCACTTGACGGTCTCTCGGCCGCCGACCGACCGCTCCGGGCGACAGCGAGGTCAGGTGCCGAGACGTGAGTCACCGCGGTCCATCGTATCGACTCGACCACACTCGAGTCGGGCGCTCCCAGAACGAACGGCAAGAGTTTGGACCAGGTGGGCAAGTCCCAGATGACCCACCAGTCTGATATGAGCCACCGCCCCACAGCGACGATACGCGAACTGGGAGGTCATGTTAAATGTGACGTTACAGTGCGCTTCTGTGACATCACGTTACACCGAAATACTCCCGAGGGCACAGCGGAGTAACAACAATCACCATTCAACAGTAGACATTTTCCATCAACGCCCAACAGTCACACATTCATTCCAATCGCTCTCAGACAGCGGTCCTGGCGCCAGCTCTGGCGGACATGACCGTAAGCTCTATCTACTGTGACCCCCACCAGGTGTCACTAGCTGTAATAGTAGACATTTGGCAGGTCGTGCGCCAGGCTGCGCGGGTTCGTGTCGTCGTGGTGGTGGCGCAGCGTGCCACGTCCGGAGCTGGCGTAGCTCGGCTGCTCGGCGGGCTGCCGGCTGCCGAAGCTCATCTGTCCGGTGTACGGCGGCGAGAGGCGGCCGCTGCTGAGGATGGTCGGACCCGGGCCCGGACCCGGACCCTGGCCCGGATCCAGCTCCGAGTCCAACTCACTGAGTTGGTCGCCGAAGCCGAGCACGGTGGGTCGGTCCAGGTAGACGGCCTTGGCGTCGTGTCTCGCTCGCCGTCGCTGGCAGTAAAGTCGCAGTATGACTGTCAGGAGGCAGAGCAGCAGGCCGCCGGTGACGCTCAGAGTCAGGTACAGGATAAACTTCTCCTTGTTGTCTGAAACACAGGACATTGGGCAGTTCAGGCACATGGAGACGGAGAGAGAGAGAGAGAGAGAGAGAGAGAGAGAGAGAGAGAGAGAGAGAGAGAGAGAGAGAGAGAGAGAGAGAGAGAGAGAGAGAGAGAGAGAGAGAGAGACAGAGAAAGAGAGAGAGAGAAAAAAAGAAAGAGAGGGATGGAGAGGCTTCAAGTCGACTGCCTTTGAGTGGCGCCAGTGTTATTGGTAACGATCTAAACACAGAAGGTTACACAGGCGGTACCAACCCCACTGACGTCAGAGACACGTGTTCTCCGAAAGTTACGACATGATGGTGAGGCGTAGTCATTACCACGGCACGGTGCTTGCTGTTTCCAACCTTCCAGAGTGAGATGTTTGATGGAGCCAACAGGGTACGCGCAGACCTCTATAGCAGCAGTCGCATCAACTGGTATACAAGTCAGGGCTGTGATTCCGCTCGCTGAACACCGATTTTCTGCGTAAATCTTCGATGGGGACAAGATGATAATGCTGACGATATGTCCTGACCACAAACTTTCAGCGATGTTTTTGTGCCACTTTCATATTTTTGACCTAAATAATAATTATTCAGTTTATAGTTTTCTCAAGACTTACGTCACTAGGATCGTCTCAAATGAACAGCTAATGGATGTTGATGAGGACCTGAATACTGTGACTTTCGAGTACCTGACGCGCGACATATAGCAGACTCTCAAACAACTGTACACACAAGGACATGCTCGTCGGCGTTCCGCAAATGGTGTGGCGGCTTGCTACGTGCGTTTGGGTTTTCTTTTTAACCACTGATGACGTCACGCTTCAGTGTGGTCTGTAAATGTTACATTGTTACATGGCTGGCGGAATTTCTGGTAGGATTTCCCAATTGAAGCATGCTGAATAAATTGTGTTTGTTCCTATACATACCATTAAATAATGCCATTTTATTCATATTCTGCCTCAAATGAAGCGGGAAACCTTGCAGTTATAAATACTAGTTAGTGTTGAATGTGCTAATACTGATCGATTAGCTGTTTCAGCAAAGGCCAAACAGACCAACTCCAATAGCCACACAGAGGAGCCGGGCCGTTATTGACTGCGCGTGGGCCGGCCCGCCGTGTCAAGGCCAGGAGCCAGGTGATAAAGGACACCATCAAAGGTATGACGAAACACTACACATTTTGGGGAGGCGATACCGCGTAAGTACATACATACTGCGGCGCGGTCTACATTGTGAATAGCTGCTGATGGGCGAATTCCACACAGTATACAATGCGCGCATTTCAGAAACGGAGACTCCGTATAAGCAGATGTGTACTACGGACCGGTGCAGTATATCTTGCAGGTGATGTGTATTGCGGCGCAGGCTACCTTGCAGACAGCTGGTGTATGCACAAAAACCGTACGCTTATATAAGTAGGTAAGCCTCATTGAAAGACGAAGCAAGGTAAGGAGTTATGTAAAACGATCGCCCCTGGGCCAGCCTTTTATTTGTAATGAAAAAATTATAGCGCGCTTCGGCGCTCCTCGTCAGACGAATCGATATATAGGTAGTTGTATGCTGCAACACAGCACAGCCTTCACTTGAGACGAGGATTTGCCACGAGGTACGGCATATATGTATAGTCGTACCTATGTGAGATATAACCTAGTATAACCCACGGACGACAGGTGGTCACGACTGTGTACTGACGCTCCCAAATCTACCACACTGCATGTAACAGGCGGTGTTACCCTCGACATACAGCCCCGTGCACTGCCTCGACAGCCGTGCCCGGTACACATACGGTCACGATGCGGGGCTCACCTGTTAGTGCTGAATTAGTTACAGCACCGGCGACATTTCCGTTCGGCAAATATTACCCCGTAGCATCTGATCGAACTAGAGTCTCACCAGTCCCACTCAGACCCTCCTTTCCCCATTATAAATGACACAAATCCTGCCATATAGCTCTTCAACTTTTTACCCATTAGTGTCATGCGGGGCAGCTGATGTAGATAGCGCAGGTGTAGTTACCTACCACCTACCTTGGTTGTTTTCTCTTTTGGCGGAAACACGGTCTCGACTTCCCCTCCTCGCTCGCCCAGGTGTCTGCGTCTGCCGATTCCTTCTTTCTTGCGTAGCTGAAAGACGCCCCGAGCGGAGGGGAAGGAGACTTGGGAAGGAATGGGGTGACGGTGGGGCGGTGGGTGGGTCTGTTAGGATCCTAGTTTTACTCTCGCTGATGCACGTTGGTGTGGAACTCGTTCGGCGTAGGAAGACTATGGTGGTGATGTTTGCCAGCGTTTCCTTTCTTTCACGGATTTGTTTTCTTGTTGGATTTTGCTGCTCACATATCGATTCACACATCCATCACTCGCACTCAAGACTGAACAGTGAACATTCAACTCGACTAATGTGCCCCGCGCCCTTGCCGACGGCTCGCCGGCGGGCACCCGACTCCGTCTCCCGGCCGGCCCGGGCGCGGCGCCACGGCGCGGCCGTCCCGGTTACCTGACCCGGCCGGCCAAAGGTCGGACCGGCTCCGGCCGCCGCTGCCGCCCGCGGCGGGCCCGGGGAGGGGTACTACGCTACATTCTTCCATTGTCGTGGTAACATGCTTGGTGAGGGCAAACATTGGCATGATTTCTTTCCCATTAATATTAAAGTATTGTCTGATTATCTCGTCTAGTGCTGCCATCTGTCGAATGTTGTTCTCCCTAGTTGTTCTTCCTAGGGGTCGCCGCAGTCTGCCCTGCCGCAGTCTGCCCCGACACTAATGTTCCGTGATTATCGCCGGCTCTAATACGGTCCCATTAGTGTCATGCGGGGCAGCTGATGTAGATAGCGCAGGTGTAGTTACCTACCACCTACCTTGGTTGTTTTCTCTTTTGGCGGAAACACGGTCTCGACTTCCCCTCCTCGCTCGCCCAGGTGTCTGCGTCTGCCGATTCCTTCTTTCTTGCGTAGCTGAAAGACGCCAAAGGACCGCCAAAAGGAATGTTGCAGGCCGCTTGAATGGTGACGACCCAGCCCGCGGCACGTGGTGCGTTGAGGGTGACGCCATGGCTGTTTGGACTGTAGGTGAGGCTATCGCGGACAGCCGTGCCTTTTTGTAGGTGAGGCTATCGCGGACAGCCGTGCCTTTTTGTAGGTGAGGCTATCGCGGACAGCCTGACGTGTTACAGTGTGGGGCCATCGTGGACAGCCGTCCATGTCTGCAGGTGAGGCTATCGCGGACAGCCACGCACGTCTGCAGGTGAGACTATCGCGGACAGCCGTGCATGGCGGCATGTGAGGCTATCGCGGACAGCCTGACGTGTTACAATGTGGGGTTATCGCGGACAGCCGTCCATGTCTGCAGGTGAGGCTATCGCGGACAGCCGAGCATGTCTGCAGGTGAGACTATCGCGGACAGCCGTGCATGTCGGCATGTGAGGCTATCGCGGACAGCCGTGCCTTTTGTAGGTGAGGCTATCGCGGACAGCCGTGCACGTCTGCAGGTGAGACTA
The DNA here is from genome assembly GCF_019059575.1 of Amphibalanus amphitrite. Classification (NCBI taxonomy): domain Eukaryota; kingdom Metazoa; phylum Arthropoda; class Thecostraca; order Balanomorpha; family Balanidae; genus Amphibalanus; species Amphibalanus amphitrite. The sequence continues at coordinate 60,211 of NW_024881868.1, forward strand.
TCGCGGATAGCTGTGGATGTGTGCAGGTGAGGCTATCGCGGACAGCCGTGCCTTTCTTATCCCCGCTATCGCGGACAGCCGTGCATGTCTGGAGGTGAGGTCTCGGACAGCCTTGCATGTATGTAGGTAGGGCTATCGCGGACAGCCTGACGTGTTACAATGTGCGGCCATCGCGGACAGCCGGCCATGTCTGCAGGTGAGGCTATCGCGGACAACCGTGCCTTTTTTAGGTGAGGCTATCGCCGACAGCCTGACGTGTCACAATGTGGGGCCAACGCGGACAGCCGTCCATGTCTGCAGGTGAGGCTATCGCGGACAGCCGTGCATGTCTGCAGGTGAGGCTATCGCGGACAGCCGTGCCTTGTTGTAGGTGAGGCTATCGCGGGCAGCCTGACGGGTTACAATGTGGGGCCATCGCGGACAGCCGTCCATGTCTTCAGGTGAGGCCATCGCGGACAGCCGTGCATGCCTGCAGGTGAGGCTATCGCGGACAGCCGCGCCTTCTCGTAGGTGAGGCTATCGCGGACAGCCTGACGTTACAATGTGGGGCCATCGCGGACAGCCGTGCCTTTTTGTAGGTGAGGCTATCGCGGACAGCCTGACGTGTGACAATGTGGGGCCGTCGCGGACAGCCGTCCATGTCTGCAGGTGAGGCTATCGCGAACAGCCACGCACGTCTGTAGGTGAGACTATCGCGGACAGCTGTGGATGTCGGCATGTGAGGCTATTGTGGACAGCCGTCCATGTCTGCAGGTGAGGCTATCGCGGACAGCCGCGCACGTCTGCAGGTGAGACTATCGTCGGTATGTGAGGCTATCGCGGACAGCCGTGCATGGCTGCAGGTGAGGCTATCGCGGACAGCCGTGCACGTCTGCAGGTGAGACTATCGCGGACAGCCGTGCATGTCGGTATGTGAGGCTATCGCGGACAGCCGTGCATGTCTGCAGGTGAGGCTATCGCGGACAGCCTGACGTGTGACAATGTGGGGCCATCGCGGACAGCCGTCCATGTCTGCAGGTGAGGCTATCGCGGACAGCCGTCCATGTCTGCAGGTGAGGCTATCGCGGACAGCCACGCACGTCTGCAGGTGAGACTATCGCGGACAGCCGTGCATGTCATGTCAGCATGTGAGGCTATCGCGGACAGCCGTGCCTTTTTGTAGGTGAGGCTATCGCGGACAGCCGTGCCTGTTTGTAGGTGGGGCTATCGCGGACAGCCGTGCATGTGTGTAGATGCAGCTATCACAAACAGCCCTTGATGTCTGTAGGGGAGTCTAAGTGGACAGGTGAGGGGATGGGACAGGGCCACTACTGCAAACAGGCGCCGCCGGAGGGGGTGTCTGCCGACCCCTTATTATTTCTCAGCCTTGGCGCCGGGTCGGAAATGCATCTTTGCGTCACAGTCTGGCGCTGCCAACTGGTGTCAGGTAGGTGCGCGTTCCGTGTAGGTATACGGTCGGTGGACAGGCTCATGGCGGCAATGCAGCATAGCAGCAGGCATACGTGCATCCACAGTGTGGCACATTGCCAGCAGTGACCTGACCCCCAGTCGGTCCGCTGCAGACCGGTGAAAGGCAACACCCCGATCAACGGCAGTCCGACCGCCGGCCACAGGCCCGTCATGGCCTTTTCAAGGGCAGCTGACGTCACGCCGGATGAGTCACCCGGCCGCCCCCGGTGCGGAGGACGGTCAAGTGTCACACGCCCGCGCCTGCGCCGCCGGCAACCACGTGACCATCAGTAGCTATTGTTGCTGCCGCCGCCCGCGGCGCTACCAGCGTTGGAAGTGCCACGTAGAGCTGACGTCACGATCACGCTATGGCTGGTCGGACCCGCCAAGATGGCGTCAGGGCGACAGGGCATTGGGCGTAGGCCATGGACATCAATACTGATGCCAGGCAAGCAAAGAGTATATAGGGCTAAAAATGCATGGCAGGCTAAGAAACGTCAATGACTGGGGCCAGGCAAGCAATGACATTGGTGGAAAGAACCATTGTAGGTACGGAAGAGGAGGTCATCCTGGTTGGCCGGGCACAAGATAAATGTACAGAAAGTCACAGGTTCATACACTGAGCAAATCACACCGGGGTGAGCTGCTCCCCAGGCACATTGCAGGTGGTGAGACACCTGATTGCAGTCAGTGTGGGGCTCGTTATGGTCAGTAATGTGGCGCACGGCGCCCGGCCTCGGCTAGGGGGGGGGGGGCGCGATGGGGGCAAACTCTTATCATGTATGCTATATTGAATCGCCGTTAGCGATCACGTGAGTGAGTAAGGTGCAAGTGGCAATCACCACCGGCGTGTTATGGGACGCGGCGAGGAACGGGCGAGACAAAATGGCGCCCGGCGCCGGGGGGGGGGGTAATCTCCCCATGCACGCGGTGAAAGCCGTCGACAGACCTAGTTAGGTAGCAGGGAATGTCCAGTAACATACCTGCAGTTTTGTGCGCTGGCGAGGGGCCATCGCGACCACAGTAGGATCCTAGTTTTACTCTCGCTGATGCACGTTGGTGTGGAACTCGTTCGGCGTAGGAAGACTATGGTGGTGATGTTTGCCAGCGTTTCCTTTCTTTCACGGATTTGTTTTCTTGTTGGATTTTGCTGCTCACATATCGATTCACACATCCATCACTCGCACTCAAGACTGAACAGTGAACATTCAACTCGACTAATGTGCCCCGCGCCCTTGCCGACGGCTCGCCGGCGGGCACCCGACTCCGTCTCCCGGCCGGCCCGGGCGCGGCGCCACGGCGCGGCCGTCCCGGTTACCTGACCCGGCCGGCCAAAGGTCGGACCGGCTCCGGCCGCCGCTGCCGCCCGCGGCGGGCCCGGGGAGGGGTACTACGCTACATTCTTCCATTGTCGTGGTAACATGCTTGGTGAGGGCAAACATTGGCATGATTTCTTTCCCATTAATATTAAAGTATTGTCTGATTATCTCGTCTAGTGCTGCCATCTGTCGAATGTTGTTCTCCCTAGTTGTTCTTCCTAGGGGTCGCCGCAGTCTGCCCTGCCGCAGTCTGCCCCGACACTAATGTTCCGTGATTATCGCCGGCTCTAATACGGTCCCATTATCAACTCTCATGACCGCCGATCTTGCCTCGACTAGTGTCTCGTTTTGCGTGTGAGAAAAGGCTAGAGGCAAACGAGAATTACACTCGGATGTGAATGTTATTATCATCGACATGCACTCCGAAAGCAAGACATTAAAGTGGTCGTGCATTTCCCCTATCCACGATGCAGACTTTACGGCAAGAAGTCATAGATTTTGCAGCGCTCGTTTTCAGCCAGCTATAATGGCATGAATCAATGAAATCTTAGTAACGATCGCAGCGCTTTACCAGGTCACGCTATAAACCTGCAGAGACTGATACAGCGACTTGCAATTTGATGCCCCATTCTGTGCCATATTTGTTCATGGACGTTAATAAACCGTGTTGTCGAGCGGGCCAGCATCTCTGACGTCACAGAGGGTGACATTCAGAGGGCCAGAAGGTGACGTGACGCGGTAGGCCGCCGTGACCACCGTGTCACGGACCCGTGCGACCTCCAGTGTGACGACTGAGGCCACGCCACTTCTCGTGGCACGCCACCCGGTACACACCGTCCAAAACGCAAACCTCGTGTCACTAGAGACGGCTTAGGGCAAGCTGCTTAGCTCTGGCAACAAAACAAATTAAATCGTTTCCTCTTCTTCAAAACTTACACCCGCGTTGCAATGATATAGGCGTATGATATGTAATCCATGATATTGGGTGCGCTATGACGGATGTATTTCTTTTGTTGGAGCGGTATCTGTATTGGTATGAAAACAATCACTTCATATTTTTGAATTTGTTTTTGTGCATTTTAGCTACCAAACTTGGGCTTGCCTGCAGCTCACACACGGAAGTTGGAAAAGTTATCCACTTTTGCTTATTTTCCGTCACGGCACCACAAATCAACCAGCCAGCCAGCCACCCACCCACACACACACACACACACATCCACACACAAACGCACGAACCGACGACTGCGTGTGATCGATAGCCCATCGACCACCAGTGTTCGCTGCTGAAAACACATTGACGACAGAGCTCGGTCACCTCCAACGGCGCGATAAACTTCCGGCTGGACTGGTAACTGGACCACTTGGGCACTGAGGCAATAGCTATTAGAGATGACGAAATAAGCGTAGCTAACAACGTCCAAAGTTCCCTCCGCGTGGAATTATGACGCGCAAAAATGAAAGACTAACGATAAAATGTCTGAAATATTGGGAAGGTGCGCATTTTTATCAGTGTAATTTTACCAGATCTAAGATATACGGTAACTGAAATGACATTCACTTACAGCGAACGCAACCACCAGACCCTCACGAGGAAACAGTAAACGGCCGGTCGACAAGATGGCCTCCTCGCATACCGTCGACCCCGCCCGGGGACATGAGTCTGGCGGCCGATCGGTGACCTGGGGACATGAGGCTGGCTGCCGATCGGTGACCGGCGCGCGATCGTCGGAAACGAGCGGCATCGGCATCCACTCGATTATGCACAGCTCGATTTCCGTATGGTTCTAGGAGACGCCGCTCAATCAGACAGGTCTGCCCACGGCTGGACAACGACACGCAATTTGCAGCAACCGGTTGTCCTGGCCCATACAAAAAAAAAAACTGATGCCACATATACCAAGGTCTTTTTACATGAACTGTACGCCTCTGTCCCTATCAGCAATGTTTTGGGTTATTGATGCTTATCAGTAGGTAGTAGGTACATATGCAATATGCATGTGGCTGTCTCATCAAAATATAAAATGGCTCAAGATATGGTAAGGTTATAGTATCGCGCTTATTTGATGGTTGTTATGACGCCCTTGCCACATTTGCGTCCTTGTTCGCAGAGTACTGAAACACGTTAACGTTAATACCGGAAAGTTACATAATACTCAACTCAATACGACATTCGAGCAAGATATGATGACGATTTTGACTTCCGAAACGATAGTGATTATCACGCCTAGCCAGGCCATCAACTTCTGTATTCATAATTCCTTAGAACCGCCCCGACGTCCGTGTCTAATCTCATACATTCAATGCATGGCCTGCGCCTGCTACTTGAGTGGCACATCGGCTGAATGCCTCCATTCAGCCGGCCGTGTCGCCGGCCGGGCTTCACCTTCTGACTACGGTCACGGCCGGTGACGCGTTTCGGGTCGGTCAGCGCGGCCGGTGGACGCTCCATTATGTGACGAGCAGTCGGGTCCTGCCCGGACCGGCAGCCGATATCGAACGACCGGGCTGGGCCGGTCAGAGGGTGTTTGCACACCGTCCGGGGCCCGGCCGGACCGGGGGACACGGCAGCGGCCGGCCCGGCACACCTGGGTCAGGTGCGTCATTGTGTCCCGGTGTCAGGTGCGTCATTGTGTCCCGGTGTCAGGTGTGGCATTGTGTCCTGATGTCAGGCGTGTCAGTTGAGTCCTTGTATCATTGTCTTGACGTGTCCTGGTGTCAGGCGTGTCAGTTGGAAACTTGTCTTTGTCCAAACGTGTCCTGGTGTTGTCGTGTTCTGATGACATGCTATGTTGATACACATTACACAGTGTCCTGGTGCTATTGAGTCGAAGACTCGAAATGTGTTATTAGAGTGGTGCGGTCAAGGTCATCTCATCAAATAGCGAGATATCTTAGTGTTGCGTTAAAAGACCGATTGCAGAGAGAATAAACGTAAAAAGACCGATTGAAGAGAGAATGCATAACTAAGCACTGTTCAAGGAATTCTAGCATTGTCCTTCACATACATGGTACAATTTGATGTCACAAAAAGGAGCAGCGATTGAATTGATTACATTACGTAATCCCTTCCCACAAATATTGTCATACAAAATGGCGCAGGTTGGCTAGGCAAATTTCAATGAATTCGGCACACGTTTCACCACTATACAAATTGTTACTACAGCTGTTTCGTGACATAACGAGCTATCGGCCTGGTGAAAGGGCAACACTGTTAACCCTGTCTTGAGTGCAGGTATACCGTGGTTGTCAGCACCCGAACTAAGGTTAATACCTTCCTGTGCCTCGTGGGGACACGACATTTCAAACCAGGCAGCACCCTGGGGGCTTCCGTTACGAGTAAACCGACCGCGATGTGAAGCAACACCAGCAGCTGGGCGTCCACAGGCGAGCCGCAAAGTGGCCCACTCGGTTCGCTGCGGTCAAAGCGACGCACAGACACGCAACACGGCTGGCGGGCGAGCCGGTCAGTCGATAGCGCCGCTAGTGTAAAGCCGCCGACCCAGTCCCGGCACATAGCCGGCACACGCCGCGACACGCCCTAATTTCTATCCAATCTGTTCGGAGCCGTGTGACGCATGTGGGACCGACGTTTGGCCGTCCGGTATATGCGTGCAGTGCGCCATAAGGCGTGGCCATGGGACGGCCGCTGGTGGCACAACGACGGCTTGTGGGCCGACGTCAATTATGCTCCACCCATAAAGTAAATCCACCGGGACAGGTCAATGGAAAAATGGTGCACCAAAACTACTCTCCCCTGTGGGTTATCAATCGGCAAAGTGAGCTGTACCACCGGAGCGGCCCCACGAAAATAGATAAAATCGTAGGCTTAGAATAAACTTATTTGAAAATACATTTAGTTTAGATGATACTAATGAGAACATACCGCATGATGAGGATATACCGCAGTCCGCAAATGAGGAATCCCAGTTATTTACATACGTATGGTGTTCCATTATTGGTTACGCCAATTTGGAAGCGTTAGGAGACGAGACCAAAATGATATCAACAATAACAAGGCTTACGACTTACGACGCTCTGGATCCCCCCAGCCTATCTATACGGCAACAGAAAGGATTCATTGACGCAGAACGCGTAAAAATGAATGAAATACCGAAACGGTCGATATAGGTAAGTTTAGCATCGATATATATCGAAAAAATTGTTCGTCGCGTCTAACCAAAATACAAGTACCTATTCTTCTGTGTTACTTCACATAAAGTACATCACGCAATGCTTTTCACACCGGTGACGTTCTACGTTTTTAGTTCGGCGCCATCATGAGCTGTTTGGACACGCCAGGCGGTCCTGCCACGGCTACATTCAGAGTGGACCACCATTACTGATCAATGGACATTTCCGGCGCGCCGCGAACGCCGCGGGCCGCCATTATCGCCGCCGATGACGTCACGTGCAACAGCTGACCGGCGGGCGTCGGGCGCTGTGTGCGGCGCTGAATGGCGGCGAGCGGGGCCGGACAGAGACGCACACAAAGGCGCCAGTTCGACCACCGCTAATGGCCGCCCGTTTGACACCGTCTGCGGAGCGCGACATGGTGCGACACGGTCCGGGCCGCGGCTGGTCCGAATAGCTCAGCTGCTGGACACGACAGGACTCAGCCCAGCTGCTGGACACGACAGGACTCAGCGGGCCAGCCCAGCTGCTGGACACGACAGGACCCAGCGGGCCAGCCCAGCTGCTGGACATGACAGGACTCAGCGGACCCAGCCCAGCTGCTGGACACGACAGGACCCAGCGGACCCGCCCAGCTGCTGGACACGACAGGACTCAGCGGACCCAGCCCAGCTGCTGGACACCATAGGACCCAGCGGACCCGCCCAGCTGCTGGACACGACAGGACCCAGCGGACCCGCCCAGCTGCTGGACAAGACAGGATCCAGCGGACCAGCCCGGCTGCACTGGGACACATGACCCAGCTGCATTGCTAAACAGCCGGTCATGCTAGAATACCAAGGAGATGGAATGTTCAGCAGCTGAGCAGCTATACGGCTTGGAAGCCAAGCAGCTGACGGCAGTTTGAACTCGGTGGGTGACCTCTGGCATGGACTGCACGTCGAGGGCGTCAGTTTCCGCGAACCGCTAATGACTGTCATGTACTGCAGCTCGCTCCCCCTATATCCATTATCCAAAGTCCTCATACCCTGGGCTAAATAGTGCCGTGTTGAAGGGACATGCAGTAGGTATGTGTGGCCTGCACGCATGCATCCACGGCGCACAATGCACAGCTGCCATTCAGCGTTTCTGGGTGGGTTACTTTGGTTCTCCTGGAATACAATAACTCCGGACTCTCAAAGCGAAGACTGAAAACCCTTTTTTAGTTCCGGCTGGATGAAAAGGATGCAGAAAGTGGTCGGCAGATAGGACGAACCATATCATAAACAGATACAATGCAGTCTCAGACGGCAGATAGTAGACAAAATGTCAGGTGGGCAGATAGCCGCAGACAGTGACCTTAGACAGTCCCAGGTGGGCAGACGGTCCCAGACAGAGCTGTCCCGCTGAGGAGACAGTCGCAGACAGCGGCCGCCAGGTAGGAGCGCGCGGAGTGGCCTGAGGTCGATGACGACGGTGCCGAAGGAGGATCGATGCTGGATCGACCTCTCCGACCGAGAATCGGCCTCCGAAGGCCGCGCCGGCCCGCTGAATAGACGGACAATGACCGCAGATAGCGTCAGGACCTGATGGGCCGACATCAATAACTGCTGACAATATCAATACCTCTAGTCGCACTGTTGATGCTCGTTGCCGGCATCGATTGCTCGTTATACTATCGATAGCTGAAGTTATCGGCACCATATTTTGGTATGCTAAACCCATTGACGACTGCAGAGCGCATGCTTACCATATTTTACGTTGTATCACACCACTTGTATTCATCGAATCATGGCATGCTTATCGTAACATTTTGTCCCAACTTCACTCAAGTAAGGGTAATTTGAAATGACTGCTTGCCAACATAAACTGTCTGCAGGTGTGGAAACATAACATTGAAAAGAAATGTTCGTTAGGCTATCGGCTATCGGCGCATCGTAAAAATCAACCAGCCAGAGTAGGCCAGGCAGGGGTCCAAAAACCTTCCACCCTTCCAACACCGGTTGGAGACAGAATTGGTGTCGAGGACTGATGAGAAAGAGACACTTCCAGGCTTTCGACTATGCATGAACATTTCCCGGGTTTCTCAAATCTGCTAGTTTTTTTAGTATTCATTGCATTTCTTTATCATTTCATCATTGGCAATGAGAAATCGTGAGAAACTATCGAGAAACACTGGCTCTCAGCTGTCCCCGGAGACAGCCAGAGGTGGAAGCGACCGACCCAGAGGTGGAAGGGCTAATCAATCAATAAGGGCTGATTCCCTAACGATCGAATAGGAGTATGACCCTTCCTGGCACTGTCCGTCGATGCATATTTTTTGACGCTCCCGGAGACACAGATATAATTTACGTCATCTATTGAATGAAGGATCTTTGCATTTCATTCAGTATGCTGATGAAATTACATAAATTTTATTCAAATAGCTTTTTTTCAATAAGAAATTAATGAAAAACAAGAGTTAAAAGGAAAATCAAAAGAAAACTGAGCATATGGTCCCATAATGACGTCATATTTTGCACCAAGTCAGAACCAACTGAACGCCGCAAACTCAAACTGGCGCAGTTCTGGCGTATGTTGCTTACGTGCGGTGTGGTTAAATCATTATAGAGTTCAGTGGGTTAAATATTTTGATTTGGCCTTTTCTTTATTTCTACAAGTAGTTCCCATGTTCTGAGATGCCCTATCTATACAGAAGATAGGGCCTTGTACAGAAGTAAGGTGAAGTGCGGTGTTTGCGGCGTCGAAGTTGTATATAAGAACCCAAGGCTCTATAGAACCTACAGGGCCACATGGAAAGCAAGGTATCTGTGCTGATAACGGATTCTGGCTCTGGACCTAGAGGAAAAATGCAGTCTTGGACTGGGTAAAAAGGTACCTAAGCATTGTATTTCAGTTGAGACAAGTATAATAACATGGAACAAAAATGATAGACGAACGCGTTTCGGCTAAATCACCGTCATCAGCGTCTCTTGTTCTCCTTTTAGACGCTGATGACGGTGATTTAGCCGAAATGCGTTCGTCTATCATTTTTGTTCCGTGTTATTGTACCTAAGCATGTGTATTACATGTGCCTGTGAACAAATTAAAATTTCGATTAATACTTTATAGGCATCTTTTGTTCTGTGAATCAAATTGTGGTATGAAACTTATAAAGCGCAAACAATTTTTCATCAATCCGTTCAATGCATATGACGAAACTCTTAACAGCTAACTGCAAGTTTACCTCTGCTGATTGCCACATGTTTGGTTTTAGGAGAGCACTGTGATGTTACCTACCTGTTTGCAGTATTGTTTTATTTTGTTCCGTAAGGCTGAGAGGGTTGGTAGTTTGTTTTTAAATGTCTCCTAATGCTAGGTATACTGTGGCACCAAATTATATGCATTGGTCAGCCTGTTAACTTCAAGTTTTATTTCAAATAAACTTTTGTAGCCTGTAGGTGGGTACCAATAGGTGACTCAGTTCCGAGTCCAAAGTAAGCGTTTCATGCCAATTTGTGCCAATAAACAGTATGATGATGATGATGATGATGATCATGTAATCTATGATATAAATAACACCTTACCTATCCCAAATTTTAACTGTCATTTCTTATGCAAAATGCAACTTCTTCTCCTCAAAAGCCAGCAGATTGATTTTCAGAAGCTGTTTTTGAGTGCTTACTGCTTTCTAGTCATTGACACATAGCTGATCTCCAAATTATCCAACAGTTACAACTAAGCTGATTTTTTTCACATCACTTTTCATTGGATCAGCCAAAACAGGGCACCTGACCCCTTTTCTGGTTCACAGACAGGCCCCCATGGACCCTTTGTCTTGAACCTGTAGCCTCTTGAAAGGCTGTACACATTTTGCCACCTCATTGGAATGTTCTGAATATGCCACTTGCATCTAAATTGAGCAATCAAAAGGGTTCATTGTGCAAGCATCTCTGTTCCCATATGTAGGCATAGTTTTATAAGAAATCAAACATTTGAAATGTGGCTGCTCCTCAGAAGTGAATGGCATGGACTATGTTCAGGTAAATTTGTACTGAAACATCACTGATATGTGGCAAAAACAATATTATTCTGTATTGAGATTTAAGAATACAATCAAGCATTTCCTAGTCATCAAGAATAATAGATCATAAAGCATGTTGTCAATTTTTTTTAAGAATCCAACTGGAAAGTTACTAGGGACATGATGAATGCTGTCCCATGGCCTGACCAGAATGTCTATTTGTCTATGCCTTTGCCCATTACTCTGCTGCTTAGTGCCTAGTCTGATCCACAGCATTTACAGGTTTTAGAAGTTTAGATTATTCTGAAATCTATTCTATAAGACCAGAGTTGTTTGTTTATTAAACTCGCACCCCACTAGGGGGAGGCTATTTATAACCCATCCTCTCGCTTTTCTTGCAAGCAATCGCAATCGCTTTTCCTATCCTATGTGTCAATATATGTCACAGGTATATTGTCACATGTAGGTATGTCAGGTATATTGATACATTTTTGTACGGAGACACTAGACCTGTACGTTTCTAGGAGGGAGACAGTCGGCAAACTTTTTGGACCCCTGAGGCCAGGTCCTTTCTGATAACGCGAATGGGAAGAGAGAGAGAGAGATCGCTGTGAGGCCCGGGCGATTAGCTCCTATACAAAATAGAAACACAGCCAGGGCAGGATGGGCCCCCCACAGCGGGGGCGTAGGTACTAAGTAGGTACACGGGCCCCTGAAACTCCCTCGCCCTCAGCCACCCCCCCCCCCCCCCCCCCCTGTGTCTTATGCTGCATCCGCTTAGTCCTAAAGTAATTTGGCCCACCAATAATTAGCAAGCATCTAACCGTCGCCGAGCTGTAGATGTCGTGCGGTGCAGCATGTATTCAGGCGCTAACTACTGCTGCCACCTGTGGACCAGATCATAAACTCTCACCTGATAGATGGCACTAAAATCGAACGCCTGCAGTTATGCAGTACCGCACTACACGTCTGGTTCGTCTACTCTTATGTGTCGCGCCAATGCAGCAGGGACGTCTAATCAACTGAATTTTCTATCGAGTCAGCTTCAGGACTGAGGAGAGCCATCTGAATTGTGCGAAATGACAAAACTGAGGATCTTCTCTGCTCGGACACTAAATATCCACCGATACCCCCACTAAATATCGGGCCGGGACACTAAATTTGTGTTTCCAGACTGGGATGATGATCAAAAGTGACGAATCTCCCAGTCCCGAACCACTCTGCCCTTCCCCAACTTCCAAAACTCGTCTCTGCTATCTGTCTGTCATACCTGACACGTATCGGTAGGTGGTGATCCACTCGGTGATGAAGCCGATGACGTGCCGCTGGCTGGTCGTCATCGGCACCGACACCTCCGTCGAGTTACACTCCTCCTCCTGACCGGCGGCCGGGGCGGGGGCGGGGGCGGGGGCGGCCGCCGCCGGGCGCGACGGTCGGCTCGGGGCCGCCGCGTAGCTTATGTCTCCCTGGATACCATCGTAGATAGAGGCGATCACTGTGGAGCGGCACCAGTTACAGCCGATGGCGAGCTGCGGAAGGACTGGGCAGGACTCCTGGAAGGAAAGAGTGGTGAGGAGCGAAATAAGAGGATCTGCAGAGGAGCGGTATAGATAAGCCAGAGGGGAAAAATCAGGAACGTCCTAATTCGAGCAAGAAAGGATATTTTGTTTAAATTCGAATTTTAATCTATTGAGGAAGGAGCATTGCCAGGTTAAGGAAAGCAGGACCAAGACTTACCAGAGAACTCCGATTAATTGTGGCCTTAAAAAATAAGATATATGTACCAAGGTCGATAATTTCAATGGGACGCAAGAAGGACCTTTGCAGAATGGGGCCAATCTAAAAAAGTAAGTGAAAAGCTGGTCCCATTGCTAATAAAAAGATTTTTCCATAAATTAGTTTCTGCCAATGCGGTAAGAATAAAGAATATTTTCAAAGTAAAAATAATAATAGTTTACTATAACATTGAAAGTAACTAAGGACTAATGTGAAGCAAAAAAAAACATTTTACGAAGGATGTTAATATCCAATGGGTCCAGATCTTCTTACATATGTGTCCACTCTAATTATATAAGTGTTATAAATAGTATCCTGTAAACTACTTAACATCCTATATGAAAAGACGACGATGATGATTTGCCAGAGGAAAATGTAATCCCTGACGTGGGCATTTTTGTCTCTTCTTTGTGATAAAACTAACGGCTATAGCCTACTCGAAAACTAAAAAATGAAGCATGAACTTATTGTCTTAACAAATAACTTTTTCAATGAGACGAGATTGGCCCACAGCAGTTCCCTGTAGCACTTTTTACTCGGTCTAATTCTTGCTTCTCTTACCTAGAGCCCTCAACAAATATTTTGATGATCCGTTATTAAAACGCATGATTCGCTGCAGTACTTTTCTTTTTGAAAGCAATAATAAGTAGTTTGCAGTGCAGCATTCGAACCAGAAGCCGAATGCAACATAAAGCATGCAGCTCAAAATACATTGAAAAGGAACAAAGTCTATGAACTACGATACAGTAAAGCCATCGGTCGTGCGCAAAAAAAGATCAGTTTCTGAGGCTTTTAGGCTTATGGATTGGAGCAAAGTATTGGATGTAGGGAAACTATTGAGGTAATATAACAAGCAACGCATTATAAAGTTATTACACAAAAGTTTCTGAAAGCATCGTAAGATCAATATTGATCGGTAGATATCTCTCAATTTCGCAGCTAATCTATTAGGAAAATAGCAAAAGTTATCGCACAATTTGACATTGCAGCACGTTTGTGTTGTAACGCTGCTTTATATGATCTATATTGATGTATTTTTATTTCTTGATAAATTTCGAAGATGAATTAAGAATAACAGGAATGAAGCAGTCTTGAAGCCCCTAGAGTCGTTCATTTGAATAAATCTTCTTATAAAACATAATAATAAGAGCATGCCATGAACAATAGGCAGCAGAATGTTATTATCTGAAGACGGGATAGACTGCAATCTAACGAGGTACTTAGGAAACGACAGGCCATGAGTCCATGCAAGGTGGCATGGGAAGACGTTGTTTGGCCGGATATGAATTGGAAGAAAAATCAATGACAGAAGGCATAGATCCCGGGTGGACATCTGGCTACGACAGGCGATGGAAGTCTGGTCTAGGCTCAGTCGACAGGCGATGGGACTTTGGTCTAGGCTCAGTCGAGTGAAATCGACCTATACAGAGAGATGCGGAAACCGGTAGGTTGGGTAGTGGTGAACCATTGGGAGACAAAAACCATTGTGACATGAAGGTATGTTACATGAGGAACATGAGTACATGAATGCGAAGAAATAAAATTAAAACAAGATAAAACACACATGGCTTTTAATTCTACTGTTACAGAGTATAGCACAAACATAAGAGTACAATAGATATGATGGCTAAAAAGTGACTGTCTACGAGTACATTGAACTATTATGACAGCATGAAGCGATGCATATGAGAAACACTTATTCAAGACAGGACGATACGGTTACAGCAGGCATTATAAGTTATTAGTCGCAGCGGGAAATGTGTATTACACTCATTCACAACACACACACACCTTTATTCACCAGAAAATGAAATGCTGCTGGGGCTGGGCATGCATTAACAGCGACACTATCCAGCGAATGTGTGGGGCTACTAACTATTATTCTTATTGTTATTGGCTATGTTAGTGAAAGTGGTATTACATATTTCTATACTATAAAACAGTGAAAATGCAAAACCCTCTATTTAACAAAAATGGGATAAGTCTTTTTCACCGGAATTGAGCGTTGCTAAGGTCATAATTTCCACCTCTAAGAAGTCCTATAAGCATACCTATACCAGTCATTGTTCTGAATGTTGCATCGCCTAATAACTAAGTAATGAAAAAACGCTGGTCAGCAGTTTAAACTCGAAAACGTGCAGTCTATAAACTGTACTTCATTTTGTTGGAGCGGTTTTTACAGGCCCTCGGAGCGGCTCATACTGCAGACAGACACAGGGTCGATCGGCGCTCAATTATTTATTCCGAAGCGAGGAGGGACCCCAGTCACGCAGGAGATTCGCTTCATCATGAGATGATCGATACAGTGCAAGAATGAAGCCACTGACCAGGCGTACTTATTCACCATAAAAATCACAAAATCCAGAAAAAACAGCACAGTTTTGACACATACGCTTCCAAACCGAAAACTAATATTTCCTAAACATCGAGTGGCCACGCAGCAATTTTTTTCATGAGTGCGGTGACTATCCAATCAACCACTCGCTGCAGAGAGGCCCAGAAGCCAGAAGGTCATGCATGCACCAGCCACCAATAGTGGCTGGTGCTGTGTCAACCAATCGACCCGACATGCGCCGGTGGCGAGGCTCAGGCCAGAAGTTGACCGTACATACAGGGCCAGTCAATGTCGTTACATGCCACTATAGGCTGCTGAGTAAACGGCACACGGCCGCCAGCTCTGTCTGTCAACTGTACGGGTTTGCCGCCGCTCCATTGGCATACCATGATGCAGTGTCCGGTCAGGTCTGTCAGGGCTCTATTCCGTGTTAGCTCCCAAATTAGACAGTCAGGTGTCTTGAGTTCGTGCATAGCTCCGTTAGTCTCGAAGAGCTCCGTCATTATTCTGTCATATCTCAGTCAATAGCCCGGTATTGGTGTGTTATTGCGCCGTCAGTAGCCCCATATAGGGTTCTTTGATATCTCCGTAAGTAACTGTACGTTTGAGCTTCGTTTAGGTTTTGTTCGTAGCTCGACAGATCTCCGTCAAACGCCCGCCATAGCTCCGTCACCTCCGTCAGCCCATCCCCGTTCGATCGCAGTTCTCCTGATGACCCACAAAGATATTATCTTTCTATGCCACAAGGACGCCCCATGGCCCTTTCGATTCGCTTTGGCATGGGCACTGGCTAGTCTCTACCCCTCCAAGCTAGCTTGACTACCGTCTGAACCGCCATCTGTTCAAACTGCTGGCGGCGGTGTCACCAGTAGCGACCAACTCGTCGCCCCTGACACGCACTCTGGCTCAGGGCCGAGCGCTGTTCAAATGAACGGCATAGCGGCACGAGCCTATAACGACATCCGAGCACGCCACGACACGACGACCAGGTTTGGCGACAGTTTTGTGCCTGGCGAGGGCTGGTTATACCAGGAGGTTGAATGGAGTTCAAAACTGCGTCTCACGCAGGAAGGCCTAATTACGCTCAGCAAACCCAAACCAAGAGTGAACAGCATGGGACTGATGTCTCTCAGCCAGCCGGGAATTCGCAGCACACAGGCGCAGAAAGCTCACGACGAGTACCAGATCTCTGCCGAGTGTCGTCACAAAGACCGGATGGTGGCAACCGTTCACGACCCCGCCTCTGAAAGGCGCGGCAGACGGACCTCTAGCCGGAGCCTGTCAGATGCTGTGACGTTCGTATTCCGATACAGACGAATTTTCAATGGAACCCCATGCGATCAGTCAGCTTCGATTATGTCCAACGCTACGAACAATGACAGTGCGCTCTTTATTTTGCGAGATAGTTGAATGGCGTATGATATTTACTTCTATTCAGGTGCAAGGAAATAGGGTGTGAGGCAGAAATTAGCTTGGAATTAGCAATTATAGTTCTCGAGTATATGTTTTATTTTTGAAAGGATTTATCCCATCCAAAAAAGGAGAAACTGCGTCTTGCGTGTTTTAACCCTCGCCGGCACAGGCCATTTTGAGTCCTTCGACGGCACAAGGGGGGGGGGGTTGGTACGACCCCCCCTCGCGTTTGGCCCCTGATCGAGCTAGAGCTTCGCGGAAAAAAACGAGCGTGTTGCCCGTCACGA
Organism: Amphibalanus amphitrite; assembly: GCF_019059575.1. Lineage (NCBI taxonomy): Eukaryota > Metazoa > Arthropoda > Thecostraca > Balanomorpha > Balanidae > Amphibalanus > Amphibalanus amphitrite. The sequence continues at coordinate 76,903 of NW_024881868.1, forward strand.
GAGGAAGCCAATGATACCCAATGTTAAGGTCCTAGGTCATCGGGTGACCTTCCAGGTCAGGTCAATGACCCGAAAACCGGGAAAATCGGGACCTGTTAGAAAGTCGTAAAGTGTGGCTGCTATGTGGTTTTCCGGGGTGCTGATCACGAATATCGTGTTAGTTTTGATCAGAAATGATGTCTTTAAGCATTTAGACCAGGTCGGGTCAGGTCAGGTCAGGTCAACCGGTAGGGGTTGTGACGGGTATTCGTAATACGTGTCAACCGCCTCGGACAGCTTCGTAACATGTTACGAATGCACCAAAACTACTTCGTCAATGTTCAAATGGCTGCTAAATTCGGATTCAGCTCCAAAAACTAGCCTAGAAACATGTAAAACTCGAAAAAGTGAACCGAGGTCACCCGAGGTCACCAAAGGTCAATGACCTGACCTGACCTTCAGGTGACCTTGACACCCACCCTAATGCATGGGAGCAACATCAAATCACATGTTTGAACATTTGAAACCACGAAAAGCTTGCAAACGCGCGGCTAATGCGAGCCGACATGCGCCGAACCGCGATTTCGGCCAAACATGGTCACAGAAAAGAGGTCACAGGTCAAAGGTCATTGGGTTCAGGGTCACGAAATTTTCAGGGTGGGTGTAAAATTGATCAATGCGAGGGTACTGAAAGTTTCGTCGCGATCGGCCGCTTTTTACGCGAGTTATTCGCGAAAAAACCTTAGGGAGGGTTGCATCAACCCCCCCCCCCCCCTGTGCCGGCGAGGGTTAATATCAAATTAAAAATAATTCGCAAAATCGAGCGGTAGCCCTACTCTTGAAGACAATTGCCGTTGGAACATGACTTCGAGCAATAACGGTCACCGGCCGAGTCCATTTTCACGGTATAAGGCGTTCACGGAATCCCCTGGCCTGCACCTCACGTGCACGCACAGTGTCGCAGAGAGACCAATTATAATCGTCAGTATATAATTATATAATCGTCACCAATAAGCATGCAAAATACTACGCATTTCGCACCACGTATAAATTACGATATTGAACCACATACATCAATGTTGACATATCTCGCCCCTAGAAATAGCCGACAAGGTCACGGGAAACCAACCCGAACCGGAGCGTCATTAGTAGACCGAAATAGCTCGCACAGAAGCGACAGTCCAGGTGACGTCATCCGGAGTCCAATCAAGGGGCAGCCTGTAGCACTCAGTCCTGGCTCTCCTTACCGTGGACAGAGTCCCTATCAAATATACCGTAATTTGCAAACGATTGACTGCAGAGTCTTCGATTACTTCTCAGAATTTGGGTGCAGCTTTGCGTGCCGGCCGCCAGTTTACGCTGGCCACCGGTCGGTAGTCAGCCAGTTACACAAAACGGTTTTGTCACGCATCGATTCCTTGATTATAGATCGGTTAATTAAAGCAGGCTAAAAATTTAACGCAAGCTTCGAATTATACTGGGATGAGTAAAAAATGCTCTCAGAAAACAGTGTTGATAATAGGTTATTTGTGCGCAACAATGTTTTGTACCTAGCAACACAAAAGCAATGGCCACCAGTGATATAACTGTTACCTTTAACCCTCGCCGGACCTATTGGTTTTCTACATACGCCCCGGCCGAGGGGGGGGCGGGTACGACCCCCCCCTCGCCGTTTCGCCCCTGGTGGAGCTAGCGCGTCGCGGAAAAAACGAGCGTGTGCGCCGTTACGAGACGCAGAGATTGGTACCCGATTTTAAGGTCCTAGGTCAACCGGTGACCTCTGAGGTCAGGTCAAGTGCCCCAGGGTACGGTTCAGTTTTTGGTGAATAACTTCGCAAAAAACGGCCGCAGAGCGCCGATTTTGGCAGCATCGTGTTTGCCTCGCTCAGGCGCGTCGAATGATATACTTTTTGTCCGGGTCAGGTCAACTTGGGGTGTTGACCTCAGGTCAAGGTCAGGTCAGCACCCCCAGGTCACGAAGTTGGTCGAAAGAGGTCATGTCGCATATCATTCGATTCGGCAGGCCTTCCTGAGTCCATTGGTGCCTTTCCCGACTCGCTAGCTCAATTTGATCAAGAGTTATTGACGAAAAACTAATTTGACCTTGATGACGTCATAAATGACGTCACGCAAGGTCAACATTGCAAAAGTGACGCATCTAACCTTGCAAGGAGTGTATCAAATCACGATTCTGTGTGCTTGAGATAGTTGGAGATCGTTCCCGGCGCCAGAATAGCAGTTTTAATTTTTCCCCATTGACTTATAATGGTGAGGTCACGAAAATGACCTGACCTCATATGACCTTTAGGAAAAATCCGAGATATACAAGTTGTGGGACTCATAATGGATACTAGATCCTGCAAGTTTCATTTCCCTGTGACATCTCCTCTGGCAGTGAGGGCGTTGCGAAGTTGCGACATCTGAAGACCGTGCAGAGGTTCACTTATGACGTCATAGGTCAGTGACCTGACCTGACCCAAAAATGCGGTTGGTGTCAAAAGATCCGGCTTGGATCAAAGGTCAGGTATGCCAAGTTTCAGCTCTCTATCGCCAGCGTGTTCGGAGCTATCGCGAAAAAACCCTATGGGGGGGGCGGCACCCGCCCCCCCCCCCCTCGGCCGGCGAGGGTTAATGTTTAACGAGCGTCGTTTTGGTTGCACTGCAGTTTGCACTTTGCGCTGTTGCTACACTTAATTACCATAATGGTAGTAATATATTATAGTACAAATTCATCATAACGGAATGGTAATGTGTCAACGACACTCTTTTTCACTCTTCCTCATTTCAGAGCATGCTTAGTAAGACACTGTTTTCTAATGCGATATTGCATAAATATAAATGACAAAGTGGCTTATGTCACGCGCCAAACAGCGTCCCCCATTGTTTCCCCCATAACCACCCTGAAAGCCTAGATGAGGCCTGTTACCCCAGAGCACCACCGACAGAAGAGTGCTGTGGTGGTTGACTGATAACGTCAGCATCAAAAGTTTTGATAACCCGCTGAGAACCACGCTGATTGCTGTTGTGAATCACAGCAGCAATCAGCAGCCTTTTAATGATTTAATCAGCAGCCTGTGATCTTCTTTCGCCTGGCTCATGTATGTATCTAATGATAACGCAACATTAATACAACATTGTATAGTATGACAAGAAAATTCGTTGCAACTCCATACTAATGCCGATGCCAAGACGTTATGCATTTTTACTTATAACTTATAAGGACGCTAAAGAAATAGTCCACTTCTAAGATAAGTTAGGTATGTGTAGAACAGTCGCTCGTGGTGTTAGATTAGAATGTTAGCGGATGTGAACCGAGGCGCGTTAAGTTTTATTTTGATTTTAAATCTGCTGCACATTAGCTTTATATCAACTGACAACGTTTTATTTACAGACAGGTGATACGGGCCATGATGAAGGTCATCGTGTACAGCATGCAAGTCGAGCCAATCCCCGGTCAAATGGGTTTAGTGTCCCGGTCGAACCAGTACCTAACCAGTAGCGAGCTCTAGCTAGCGTTAGTACTCACTTTTTCCACTAGGTGACGGGCTCGAGGCATCCTGGTCCGGAGGCAGAACTTTTCGCTTTACAGAGGGCGCTTCTGTCGCGTTTCGTCTGCGAGCCATTTCTTCCTGATCGTACTTCTCACGGAGGATTGTCTTTGGAACTGAAAACAGATATAATTTAAGTATGTTCACGCACAACGCATACAGATTAGTCTTCTTAGGCAATATGAGAGCATCAGGCAAATTGTAAGTCATGCGTTGTCTAGCGGGAAGCACAAAATTGGAAGACATCACAAGTGACAAGGTCGATCCTTTCAGAAATATTTAGTGACCTTTTCAGTCTTTTCCATCCTCAGGAGGATCAACCCCTTCTCCACCACACCTATGATACCCTGATCCAGACTGGACCGTCACCTATGTCCGACATGAGTAGCTCCTCAGGAGCAGGCTCACGTGCGGTGTGGGTGACCGTTTGTGGGGCTGGTTAACCTGCATTGTGACGGGCTCCGCCCCGGCGGCGCGCCAGGGTGACCGCCCGGACCAATGTCTCCCCTGATTCCCATCATCCTTCCGCTCTGAAAAAGGCCTGGTCAGGCCGAACGGGCCTAAAACTACAAAACAAAACAAAAACTCACTTAGTTGGAATGAAATAACACTGAAGGTGCATTTAAATGGATATCCTCATCTTACTTCCGTGATTCCCTATTCACAAGCTCCAATTTTTCACCTATTCCGAAGAAGCAAATAGGGAAAAGTAAAATATGTAGAACAAATGTTCCGAAGCAACGACGGTGCCTACAGGTTATGTGAAGAACGAAAAGAAAATGGCGTCTATTAAGTGTGAACTTCATCATTTCATGAATCCATCGATTTACGTTCTTTTTTCAGCTGGTGGCGTAAATTGTTCAGAAAATGAGCATTGCTTCAATGTGATAATTAATTCAATTTTGATGGCTGTTTTGGGCCTGCCTGACGGTAAAAATATGTCATCAGTGTAACAATGAGACAATTTGTATCCTAATTAAACATCAGACTCTAGATATCTATATAACAGTGACACTAAAACGCCTTTCGACATCTTACTGCAAATGTTGACGAAAATAGCTCACAAAAGCCAAACAGAGATACGAGGACCCGAAACCGCGATCGATGGTAGTAAGTTCGTCAGCGGTGACGATAAACAATGCTACTGGAGCCCAACTCTGTCCGAGAGTATATCTATACCAGTGGTAAATCTGCTCGCGTACAAAGGCTCGCCAGAGACTGCAGCAACGCCAACATTGAATGAACGAGCAATAAAGTTTCGCCGCCTTGTGAACATAGGGCAAATAAGTTGGTATATAAGTGAGTGAAACAAATCACAGAAAGCGCTTCATAAACACCCAGCTCACTCAATTATCATGTAATTCACATTGTCATCCGATACTGCCAAGAGTGGCAACTGGGAACTGGCAATACCTCCTCTGCTGAGAAGCACCCACCGCATGTATAGGTGACCTTGAGGTAGGCGTTGTGGTCGGCGGGGCAGGGACGGTTGAAGAAGTTTGCGTCAGCGTTGAGCTCACAGCTGGAGTGACCCTGGCACATGTTGATCATCTTCTCCGAGGTAAAGCTTGCCTGACAATCTGCGAGAAGACCAACAGGAAACGGGGTTAGCGGTCATCGGTGAATGAGACAAAAATAGAACGAATGACGCAGTTGGCGAATTATGATACCTATATTAAACAATACCGTATGGTTTATGTATGTGGATGTTGTTGAGCGTAAATTACGTACGAATCTTTCTTACCGTCCATTGTATGCGTTTCATCTTACGAGCATGTACAGCGTGCAGCGCATGTGCCATTTGGCATGACAACATCAGGATGTAACAGAGCACTTCCAATTGTTACATGTGAGCACTGGACTGGGCAGCAGTAACAAAAGTTGCAGCTTGCAACTTTGTGTCATTAACCCTCGCCCGCACATGGGGGGGGGTGGTTGCCACCCCCCCCCCCCCCAGGTAGTCTTTCTGCTCTGCACTCAACATTTTTTGAGCTAGAAGGCTGATTTTTCGTATAGCTGCTCCTCTATCCTTTCTTGATGTCTACTGAAAATTTCAAGTTTCTGTGATTTTTGGTTTCGGAGATATGACCTTGTTTTTCAGGTCATGTCATGACCCAAATGGCCAATTCTCAACATCTTGCGTTTGCCATGGGCCTTATGAGCTTTTGACACCCTGATTTCGGCCTTTTTTGCCAGTCTTACCTCCTACCTATCATGGAACATGTTGTTCGACGATGTACAGGGGTCAAGGTCAGGGTCAAGGTCAACCTAGGTCACCTAAGATAATTGCGTTTTAGGCAAGCTGAATTTACTTTTTTTGAAGTTTTTTGACTGCATTTTTGGTAAAAGCTTCTCAGATCATGATTTCATGTAATATGGACCCAAAAACAATCGGTGCACACATCAGTATACACACAGACACACACAGACATACAAACACATATAATTGACCTTGACCTAACTTGACCTGAAATGACCTCAGCAGCAAAATTCTGGTCGGATAGTGTGACAAAGAGGTTCTAGCTGGCTTGGCACCAGAAAACAGCATCGTCATCGGTATTTGATAAGCAGCACACTTGATATCCAACGGTGACCCAAAACAGCAACATTTTTTAGTTTGACCTGACCTGGAAGGTCAATGACTGACCTGAGAAGGTAAAACTGGGTATCGTTGGATTCGTCTCTTCCCAAAGAATCTTTTTGGTCTTTACTGCTAAGCTCTATCTCCAACAGGAACGAAATGGCGCGGGGGGGTGGCAACCCCCCCCCCCCCATGTGCGTTCTAGGATGGGAAAATGGCATGTGCGGGCGAGGGTTAACCGGTCATTGGTGGAGCCCATGGTGGAGCCCACCAGTAAGCACTGACCAGTGCTCAGTGATCAGTGGCCAGCCCTGCAATATCTGAGGAGCGGAGGCGGACCCACCCGTGACGGTGACGCCGGGCGCCTGCGGACACTCCACGCTGCCGTGCTTAGTGACGCCGAAGCTGGCCGAGTAGATGGCGATCTTGGCGTCGTTGCAGTTGATCTGATGTCGCTGGCCCTGGCAGACCACCAGGTTCCGGAACACGTCTGTGCAGACAGATAGACACACGGATTATGGACGTGTCAGCCGTCTACAGGAATATGTAGTCTATACACTTATACAGGGCATTTTGGTCTTGAAACCAATTTATTTTCACATTGTTAACCCGCGCCCCAATGGCGGTCTCCGCCAACTTCGCCCTAGTGGGGGGGGGGGGCATATGTTACCACCCACCTCTAACTCAAAAACAAAGAGGGCTAGAAAGACGCGGTAAAAAGCAGTCGATTGCTCTCAATGCGTTCGTTTGAAAGTATTTCAGTCATTTTTCATCTTATAGCGATATCGGGGTCACCAGAGGTCATCAAAGGTCAAAATTTGCCAATGTTCATTATATTTTTCAGAAAACATGCCATTATCTCAGGAACTATGGTAGCTAGAAAAACGCATGGAAAAGCAATCGATAGCTCTTGAACTCTTCTTTTCAAAAGGTCATTATCAAAATTGACCTCAGGTCACGGGTTTAGCCTCCAGAGGGCAAAAACTCCAAAAATAGCTGTTTTTACGAAAAGTGTTTTTTGACAATAACTTTCGACAACAAAAAGCCACGACATTTTTATTGCCAGAATCGTGTTCCTCTCGCCGAGACGCGTCGACTGAACTATAATTTGACCTTGAAAGGTCAACTTGAAAATTTGACCTCAGGTCAAGGTCATGACCTGACCGGAAAAGGCCATGTTGCATATCAGTCGATGCGTCTCGGGAAGACAAACACAATGAGACCATCCTCAGCGTTCTATCTCTTTCCAATCGCGAGTTATTGGCAAAAATCTGTTTGTAGCCTCAAATGACCTCGGATGACCTTTCTAGAGGCCATCAGCAAAAATGACACCCTGGTCATCACGGGTGGTCCAAATCATTGTGATTCTGAAATATTTGGACTGTTCCTATGCGTACACACGGATCTAGAGGCATTTTCATTTTTCTCCATTGACTTGTAATGGAAAGGTCACGCCACTGACCTGACCTTAGGTCACGGATATAAAAAATCCGAGATATACAAATTGTAGGCGCCCATAACATCATGCAATCCACCAAGTTTAAAACCTTTCTGACAAACACTGCAGGCTGGGCATGATTGCAAACTTTTTTAGGCTTGGTCAGTTAACTTGACCTGGTGACCTGACCTGACATGACCTGGGGTCGAAAATTTCACACATTGTCCAAAATTGATGTACCAAAAGCTACCCCAAGCGGCGCGGCGCTACGCGCCGCGGTTTTTTATTTACACGCAAAAAACGCTACAGGGTGGTAACATATGCCCCCCCCCCCCCACCACTGGGGCGAAGGTTAATTATGAAATTGTTCAAGCAATTATTCGAGCGAGGAATTTAGGGCATTGCGCTACAATGAAATTACTAAGTTCAGCAGACAGCAAAAGTTGTTTGAAGTTTGCTATAGAAGGATCTATCTGTACATGCCTGCTCAGATCAAAGGGCACTTAATGAAACGTGCCAGCCTGTAAAGTAACGCATTCGTGCCTTGATACGACATTCAACCATTTTCATCAGACTTTGTGTATTCTGGTAAATGCTTCTGATGCATGTTTTAACGCATACGAGCAAACCCAAGAATGAGTCTGCACATTTATATTACATCGCCAAATAAGACAGCTCATGAATGTAAGAATCGCTAATTACTTTTCTATCAGTTTACAACCGCCAATTTACCCATTGACATCCAGTGCTGATAGAAAGGGCGCATTATGGTTCTTTTGTCGCCGCGCCCAAGACCCCCGACAAACACGCACTATTCTCGGCAAAACTCTGCGGCATATTATTTATCGCATCTGCAGCTCTCTATTTGGTATGGAACGTATGGAAAGGTAGTACTTTTCACCTCCGGCGACTGCACCAATATGCGATGCAGAAGACTACGTCCGGGTGAAGTTTAGCGATTCGGAACTCGTCAAGAGTCCCGGCCCTCGGGGCGCGCGATGGCGCTTTGGCAGCAATCAGTGCCGGAAATGGGTGTTCTCGCCCCGTCCCCGTGGACACCAAACGTCTCCTTTCCAATCACACTGAGGTGCGCTTTGGCGCCATTTATAGTCACCGTCAGATTTATCCAAGAGTATGTAGGTCCGGGACACTATAAAGTCAGGTCAAGTGGCACAGCTGTTACATCCTTTTTTATTTGTCAATTGCATGGTGTAAACTGTGAGCACGCTTTCAACCTTGTGCGTTGCCATATACAACGTTTTATTATTTTATCATAACCGATATATCAAATTTGACAAAAGAAAATATGAAAAGTGATGCATGAGAATCGCAAAAAAGTTACAAGTTTGATCTCTCCCAGTTGGCGACCCAGCTTGCGTAATTAGTTACAAAATATATTTAGGCCTCACTGATTCCAAAAAGTTATATGGTTATAAAGTGATCCTTAACCCGGCAGTTGCTGGGGTATTTCGCCACCCACCGTTTGCTGGGGGGGGGGGCGTTAAACGCCCCCAGCCGATAACTCGAGAACCAATAGGCGCAGCGAAACGCACGAGGCGGCAAACGAAAGAGCGCGACGAGACGCTTCAGATGAGTACTTTAAAGTTGAATTTTGAGGTCACAGGTCGGGTCAAGGTCAGGTCAAACACCTGAAATCGGGCTTTCAGTAGCATGGACTTCAGGACTTCGCAATGGGCGCCTCTCGCCATAAACTCTGTCAAAACGGTGCACAATCCATCTTATAAGGCCTACAAGAGTGTCAGCTCCATGTAGGGGTCAGTCAAGCGTAGGTCAGGGTCAAGGTCAGGTCAACCGGGTAGGCACATATCCCCGAAAATCAAAACTGATATTCGCAGCTTGTGACACATGTTTTATGGGTAATTTGGGGCGTAGAACACGATGGTGACATTCATTTTATCATATGTGTACGTGTTTGGCTCAAAAAGTTCAATTTAATAAATTCATGTATCATGGTCGTGAAGTAGTCACGAAAAATTGCCAAGATTCAGTTCAAGATTATGGAAAATGCGGAACGATAATCAATAATCGAAGATAGCCATTTGATTGATCATGGTATTGGCAGTCTAATGGCGTTTACGGCATGTCTGTATGTTTATTCTGTGATTTTATACGATTTTTTGAACATATGCCGTGTTTGGTCGAAAACTCAGAAATCATGACGTCACTAAAACCTCGATATCTAAAAAATTTTCCGACCGATTTTTTGAAACTTTGTCACAATAAACTTCAATCAATCCCCTACAGGTACCCAAAATTTGGCGCGCCTGCGGCGCGCCGTTTTTATGCTATGGCCCGGCGAAAAAAAGTGGGGGCGTTTAACGCCCCCCCCCCCCAGCAACTCGCGGGTTAAGTATCACTTTCTAACCAAGCAAGCACAAACTTTCAATCAATATGTCTTTACATAATCATGAGCAGCTGCTCACCGCCGGCATACGCGACGGCGAAACCAATATTGCGGAGCTATAGGCTCGACACATTCTCCTCCGTTTTTCCATTCCACCACCACAAAGACATTCCTTATGTTGATGTGAGTAACACTCAAGATCATTACTCACTTGGTCGACATTTGTAGAGCACCTCGACGAATTTGCGGACGCCCGGGCAGGGGTCGATGCCGAATGCTTTGGGCGAGGTGTGCAGACGACACTCCTGCTTCCCGCCGCACTCGTCAATCACCACCTGGTCGATATAGGTGTGTCAGATAAGGTGTGTCAGGTGGAAGTGTGTCAGGTTGCGTGTGTCAGATAGCATAGGCGGCGGAACGAGGGGGCACCGGGGCACCGTGCCCCCTTTGATTTTGACATTTTAATATTAGCCCTATGGGCGTTGCATGAAAAGAATGGGACCAAAAGTCGGCGGTGACCCCCCACCGGTGGTGACCCCCCCGTCGGTGGCGGTGACCCGCGCACCGACGGGGGTCTGCGCCAACTTCGCACCGACGGGGGGGGCGGATGACCGCCCCCCTGAGATCTCGAGAACGAAGCAAGATAGCGACAAGCGGTAAACGGCATCGGATACGCACGGCCAAGATCTACAATTTTTACTAAGGTCATTTTCAGGTCAGGTCAAAGATGACGTCACAGGGGTCGAAAAAGTCAAAATGGCGGCGCTAGATATGGAGAGTTTTTCTCGAATAACTTTCGAATTAGTCAAGATAGGAACAAACTAAGGGCATCATCGTGATCCTCTCGTCAATCCGCATCGAATGATATATGTTGACCTCGAAAGGTCAAGGTCAAAGGTTGACCTCAGGTCACGTGACCTCGAGGTCATCATGTATATCATTCGATGCGTCTTGACGAGCTGAACACAATGAGACCATCCACGCGTCTGTATCTTGTTCCTGTACGGAGTTATTGGCCAAAAACCTTTGGTGACCTTTGATGACGTCACATGACCTCACAGCTGCCCAACAACAAAACAGACCTCAAGGTAGTGAAGGTTGATCGTATATGAAGTCATGTATGGTATATGGGGCCATTCCGACCCGTTTTAGTGGTAAAAACAGGGAGTTGATTTTTCCCCCGTTGACTTATAATGGGGAGGTCGCGAAATTGACCTGACCTTAGGTCACCGATATCAAAATTCCGAGATATACAAATTGTAGCTACTAATGACCTAATAATATCCTGCGACTTTCAAAGGCCTCCGACATCTACTGTAGCTCTGGCACGGTGACGAAGTTGCAAAAAAGTGACTTGAGGTTGGGTCATTCAAAGTGACCTGGTGACCTGACCTTAAAAGGTAGGAGGTTCAAACTTAACACCATGTGTAAAATTGATGAGGTTATAGTCCTACCAAATTTCGCGGCGCTACGCGCCGCGGTTTTCCCGCTATTCGCGAAAAACCTCAGGGGGGGGGGGCGGATATCCGCCCCTCCCCCGTCGGTGCGAGGGTTGATGGTGTTTCGCCGCCACTGTCAGAAAAGGTGTGTCAGGTGGGAGTGTGTCATCAGGTTAGATGTGTCTGATATGTGTCTGATGGGTTGTGTCAGGCGAAACTAGTCAGGTGAAGATGTGTCATATGTGGATTTTTGCCAGGAAGCATGACAATGAGGTATTCGCGTACAGTTCAGGTGCAGATGTGCGTCAGGCTGCGTAACTCATATACCCGCACAATGTTCTGTATGTTCTGTATGTTCTGTATGTTGCGTGATGTTCGCAATGTCGGTATGTTCTGCGTAACTCAGCCATTATAAACTCACAAGAATGAAGGTAAGCTTAGGCTAATGCCTGCTCTGTTTAAAAAAAAATATCTAAAATATATCATATACAACCCCATTGTAACTTGTAAGCGAATTTGATCGATGATGAAAAACTAAACACAAAAGCAGCTGACTATTATACTAGATAGCATCAGACCGATAAGGAAGTCAACTCATGCTGAGCACAGCATTATCCGCATTAGATCGATCGAAATCATGTCACGATCCGACCCAGGTAATCACCTATCAATCACGCTGATCAAAATTGGAGCCGTTCGTTTCCAGTTGAACTGCTGTTTGCAGTAAATAAGGGAGAGTCTGGGGCAAAGGATCCGAGTACCAGGAAGCAGCCCTGATGGCAAACGGGTTCGAATAAATTATAAAAATAGTGATGTAGGACCGGGATACTTATAAACATCGTGGATCTTGCAAGCAGCATGGCTGGTGCAAACCTGCGGCTGATGTAGAGGGATGATGACACACAATCATAGGCGGCGGAACGATTTGAGACAAGGGGGGGCACCAGCTCAAGGAGCCAAACCTAGGGTACCCCCAAATCCTGTTTTCTCATCGGATTTAGGCCACTTAGTTTTCGTCACAGCCCTGGCACGATGATTTTTTTTTGATTTTTTTTTTAATAAACGAAAATGGCAGTTCACCCCCGTATGTGTGGTTAACTTTAAGCTGATCCCTAAGTACCTAAAAGTTTGTCTCTTCCTTATTGTCGTTTGATAAATTCCATTTATCCTACATGTATCAAATTCCCAAGAAGCCATCGCAGAACTAATCAGTGGCGAATCCCAGGGGGGAGGTCACATAGGTCATGACTTAGGGCCTGGGATCACCACATGCCTGCCAGAAGCACCACATGCCTGACAGCCGACAGGGGCACCACAGGCCCGCCACTCGCCAGGGGTACCACAGGCCTAGCAGGGGCACCACGGGCCTGTCAGTGGCACCACAGGCCTGTCAGGAGCACCATCGGCCTAGCAAAAGCACTACAGGTCTTCCAGGGGCACCACAGACCTGCCAGGGGCACCAGAGGCCTGCCAGGGGCACTATCGGCTTCGCAGGGGAACCACCGGCCTCGCAAGGGCACCATGGGCCTGTCAAGGGCACCACAAGCCTGTCGTTGGCACTTTAGGATTGTCAGGGGCACCACAAACCTGTCAAGGGTACCTGCGTTCTAACAGGGGCACCACAGACCTGCCAAGGCCCAGGGACACCACAGGTCTAGCAAGGACACCACAGGCCTGTCAGGGGCACCACGGGCCTGTCAGGGCCCATGGGAACCTAAGTCATGTCAGGGCCCACCGTAGGCTTGTCAGGGGGCAGGGTAGGTAGGTACCACAGTCTTTCCAGGGGCACCAGCGGCCTAGCAGGGGCACCAGTCATCACACGACTAACCAAAAATAAAGAAAATAAAAAAAAAACTGAAAATAGGGCACCACCAAAATTAAGTGGCCGAAATCCGTTGAGGTTTTAATTTTGGGTATAGGTAGGGGCACCACTTCGATTCATGACCCTCCCCTTGGAGTTTTCCCGAATCCGCCCCTGGTACTAATACATCAAATTTAAGGGGGGCACCTTGCTATTGGTGCCCCCCTTGCAGAATTCAAGGGGGGCACGGTGCCCCGGTGCCCCCCCCCGTTCCGCCGCCTATGAAATTGATTCCGTTGATGGGTGGTATCGAAAGTCGTTTTTGACAAGAATGTAATGGATTATGCACCGAATGCAGTTTCTTATCCATATTGGGACGGAGTGGTTCGTATCTGCCCACAACAGTTTTATTGTGGAGCCTTGGACGGGGCACCCACTCTACAGTCATCTCAATGAATCCTTTTTGACTGGTCAGAAATCAGGAATGTTCGGCCAAGCGAAATAGAATGAACGATCACAAGTTTTCTGGACAGACCATTTGTAACGTATGGGCCATTTGAGTTTGTAAATCAAACGCCAGCAAATAACGTGACAGGATTAAAGGGCCACTGGGGCCCACTTAACGCTAATTCATTTATCGTCCAAAGCCCGTCGCCTTACGGGTGTGTTTCGTTCAACGGTTTCGCCTGGCGCAGGTCGTTAAAACACCATTTGGCTTCATCTCAAACTGAATCCCAGATGAAATGGGGGCTTAATCAGGCCAGCCAATAAGAATTCCAAGTCTGTAGCTCTTGCAATAAAGCTAAACTGTATCGGCATTTAATGCGTGCTTAGATAACGCAATGTGTCTACCGAAAGACATTCCTGCATCCAAAATATTATACAACTATAAAGAAACTTCGTGCTAAATAAAAATTATAGAATGCATTGTATGATGACCAATTCCAAACCTTTGCACATTTTTGGAGAGCATTGTATACGGTCATGACCGTCACAATATTAGCTATTTGAAGTGCGTTGCAAGCCATCGCATAACAAAAATGGTAAAGGAGGTATAGGTTAACCCGGCCAGGCCCGGGGGGTAATCCCAACCACCGCAGCCCGGGGAGAGGCGTTTTTCGCCCCCCCCCCCCTGTCTAACTCCGTAAATAAGGGGGTTACGGAAACAAAAGCGATACCAAACGAAAGGTCCTTACAAGACGATTCTAAAGCACCTAAAAATTTTGACCTCAGGTCAATTTTCAAGGTCAGAGGTCAAGGTCAAAGGCAAAAACCGGCACATGTGTACTGATGTCAAGGTAAGCGTTCTAGAGGACGGCAAGATGCATCAAACCGGCAAAATTGAGTGTCAAACAAAAGCAGAGAATCTGAGGATTCTGAAACTGTGCTCCAAATTAAAGGTCAAGGTCAAGGTCACGCTTAAAATTGACCTCAAACTTTGCAATTTTTCGTACATCTCGCGTGCTAACTTCCAAGATGTTTTGAAATGTTTTGAGGCTTATCAGCTCCCTATTTGTGGTTCATCTTACGATACAAGGCTTCTCAAAGGTCAAGGTCACTGAAGAGTATCCTTGGTAGAGGCTATTTCACTGATTCAAGTTAGTGATAATAAATAAGAAAATTTTGCCATCCGGAAGCTCTAAATGAAGGCTTCGAGGAAAATAGATGCCAGATTCGTGATCAGCGGGTACAAATCCATCATAGGCGACCCTTCATGTGTCAAGGTCAACCAAAGGTCATTCGAGGTCACATGAGGTCAACATGAAACTTGACCTTTTCCAAACAAAATATATATCATTCGACGCGGCTTGACAAGACGAATGCGATGGTACCACTGCCGAAGCTCTAGGACCATTTTTGTCGAAGTTATTTGCGAAAAACTAAAATCACATTTCTGGGTCGTTGACCTGACCTTTGACCTCAGGTCACCAAAACTATTTTTCTATTTTTCTCTAGGTCAAACGCTACACAACCGTGCTCGTAATTTGTCTTTATCTCTAAAACTCTATTTTTAGCAGCTATTTGAAGTTTGCGTCTGTGATGCCGAAGTTTGCCGTGCAGGGGTTTAGAAAAATCGACCCTGTGACGTCATCAAGGGGGCTAGGTCCAAATTTTTTACTTCAGAAGATGTCAAATTGATTGGAGAAAAGGTACTTAAAGTTTCGCTTCCCTATCCCTAAGCGTTCGGGAGCAATCGCAAATATACGCCAGGGGGGGGGCGAAAAACGCCCCCCCCCCCGGGCCCGCGAGGGTTAAACAAATACGTTCTGAGAAGTAAGTTTGAACTGAATTCGACGGCTAACAGCGTGTTGAAGTAAGATCTTTGGAGAAAACATGATAACTTTTTTGTCGTGGAACCTGAGATAAGTGTTCAAGTCCTTCACTAGCCATTTTAGCCTATTTCTCTTTTTACTCGTATGTGCATTACACACTACTTTTCCATCGTCTTATTGACTTTTTTGTGCTCAACTTAAAGATATAAACACAATTCATGCTCGCTAAAACTAGCTCCAATACACCAGTTTTAGTTTGGGATCGTCACTGAGCGTTCAGGAGAACTTCCTTGAAGGATCGAAGCACCTCAGAATATCGTCGCCACCGTTCACTGACCTTGAGCGCGCTCCTGTCCATGCAGTCCGAGTTGTTGAAGCGCTGCATGTCGCTCGGGTGGCCGCAGAGGCCCGGCTTCGAGGCCAGCCTGCCGTAGTGGACCAGCTTGATGACGACGACTGTGTTGATGGGGCAGCTAAGCCGGAGCTGGTCACCGTCGCAGGACGCTACTTGAAACGTGCGCAGCGTGCCTGACAAGAGGGCTAGAATGAGAACAGACAGACGGGGAGCGGCGCGTCAGGGACCCGGCACCGAAGCGAAGCGTGCGAAGCGAGTGAAGCAAAGCAAGAAGCTTTTGTTAGTGTGAAATGCATCGAGTGTTCTACATGCAATTAACGTGCAGACAAAGATGCCGTAACTGTATCACGCGTTTAGTCACCGAACAGGAACTTTTTAAGCAAGGAAACAGAGGATTCCCTCGGAATTACCCACGGATGGCCGCAGCTCAGATGTGTCCCGGCCAGAATAGCGCCCACAGTCGGGAGGCGTGTCTGTCATGGGACCCACGGCCGCGGAGCGTGTCGTGTCCGATCCGAGACGGAGGGACCCGGGCGGCGGAGGAGATCGGCGCGGTGCCAGCGCTCCGCTCCGTCTGACAGACGCCGTGCGTCGACGGTCGTCGGCGCCGATGGAAGGCGGTCGGGTCGCCCTCGAGGACCGGGCCGGGCCGTAGGACCACTCTCAGGTCAGTCGGACTGGAGGGGAGAGGGAACCGACTGATGAGGAAGAAGACCAGTCACAGGTCACGACCTAGCTGAGGTTAAGTCAGACCTAGTCACTTCTGGTCCGAGATTCTTGCAGTTACGACAAATTTGGGTGACGTCAAATGACTGCTTTGTTGAACTGAGAGCAGCTAGAGCTACTCAATTCAGGTCAGGTCTCGTCAAGTGCATGTTGATTCATTCGGGTCAGTCTATGCCAATAGTGTTGGTCCCCCAATGGATTTCGTGATTTTTAGCGACTATGGAAGTGATGATATCGAGGCAGTGCAGGAGGTAGAAGGAAAATATATCTTACTGCGTATTTTCGTCATGCGAAACATATATATATTGACACCAGCATTGGTCAAGGTCATGCACATGCGCAAAATCCAGGTCGTTCCCGATTTACGCGGCATTTACCGACTAGCAGCTCCTACCCAAAGTCTAGGAAGCTAATCGAATCAGTAGATTGATTGAACAGCTTTGCAGGCTGCTATAAGGAGAAGCAGAGCAATCAATTTATCAAAGCTGATTTGCGCCCGGATTCACCCATCTCGTGACATTTACCAGTCGTCAGCGTAGCTGAAAAAGTGCCCCGTCCCAACTCGGCAGCCGGATATGGTAAGAAGTAAGAACCTCACGTGCGGGGAAAAGAGGTGAGGACAGCGGACCAGACCGTCTCGTCGGTCAGTCGTGGTTGCCGCAATTCACCCGTGACAGGCAGCCCCAGGTGTGTAAGTGCCTCATCACCCGATTTGCGTTCCGAACTATACCAACGGAGCCGGCCAGTGCAGTGCCGCGGCCCGCTAGTGCAGCTTCTGCCACCCATAGCAGCTGTGAGGCCGGGTATGCGGCTGGGGTACGTCCCAAATTGCACCGAAACCCAGCGACAAGCAGAGGGGACCAGCGAGGGAATAACTCTGGTGTAGCCCTTAACAGTTGCGAAAAAAGGCAGTGTAAAGCTGCTAGGCCCCGGGAATGGGATGACATCATCGATTAATACACATTGTTCACACAATCGGAATAAAATCACAAAAGAAAAACTCAGGAACAATTTAGCACAGAGTTGAACAATCACAGTACATCACAACAGATCATCTACAAGTTTCTGAATGAGCACAGTGTAATAAATGTTATTATGAATAGTAGTATTGTTGGTGCATTGCAGAATGGCGTTATCAAGAGGCAATTCAGTTCTTTTGTAATTCACTTATGGTAAATGAATGACAGGTAAATGAAAGTCCACCCAAGCCCTTTACACTGCGTATTCACTGGCCAGTCAATGTTCTTGGGCTGGCACTTGGATACTGTTGTTGTGCATGTTGAGCAATAACGAGATAATCTCGAACAGTGTAAACCGGATCGTCGGCTTTTTAGCGGATGTTGGATTATTACCTATGGTTGCCTACTAAGATAGCTAAATCCAAAAATATGTTGCCACGGTTTTGTGCAGCGTCAAATGTTTCTAACTATTCAGGCATTCTAACTATTCGGGCACCCCGAATGAATAGTTGTTACGATAATGCTGCCTCTGTTTCCGAATAGCCAATAAAGTTTACATGCATGCGAAATGTGCACGTTGCACAATGAACATGCGTTGACATATGTATAATATCAGTGAGCCTTTTGAAATGCATGTTCCTTGAAAATCTGCCTCACTGATGTTCAGACAACTGCAAAATCGCGACTTACGAAGGATTGCCCCCAAGTAATGACAAATAGCCTCATTAAGTATCGGATGACTATCTGTAGCGTCTGCGCCAGATAAAAATCACTTCCAGGGCTGGCCGAGAAATCCATGGGAGAGCGCCATTCTTCACCGGACAGATAACTTAGAGCAGCCGTGGATGCATTACTCAAAGTCTATTCTTATATGACTCTGGGGAGAGCAGCGTTTTGAAACATGAAAAGAACGAAACAAAAATGAACAGCATGGTATGATGTTACAAGTTTGGTATACTTGTTCAGCAAAGTGATTTATGCAAAAACGTGTGTAATAATTCTGTTTTAGGACAACGTGAATTAGTCAGGTGCAAAATCGATAAAACAACACAACTGTGAACGTAAAAGCACTATAATACACTATACAGTCAGATATTGTGATTGATTTGATCATCATAGCTGTAGCCCATATGCATGTAAGTACATACAATATGCCTGGTTATCAGTGAATGATGAAGCACGAGTTTTCTTCACTCACTACGGACATGACCACTGGCTATGCTATGCAGGTAGTCTATATACACACGGCATGCCACGAAAACCAAACACTGTCATCCAGCAAGATATATTAGTACGAACACAAATATCATATCAGGCTGCAAAATGCAAACACAAACATGTAGCATACGTAGTACATGTACAAATACTCATTTTATATGGCATTGCACTCGCATGTTTGATTGGAATATTTCCTAGAATGCCCAAAAAATATACTAATCGGAAAAAATGAAGCTTTCTGATGGCGAATGCGCAAATAACAATATTTCGGATTATCCAATAACCTAAATAGGTAGGTATCAACACAATTTATACACACATGCCTCAAACAGAATTACCTAGAATGCAAAATAAGTTAGGTATGCATATAAATATTTTATAATAATACAGATAATGCAGTGTAGATAATGCAATCGTGAATAAAACTCAATGCAATCACCATTTACTTTAACGGCAGCAGTGCACAAATATGCTAGCATACCTGCGTAACTAGACGGTGTGATAGTATGTTACCTGAACGTATGAATCACATAGCATGAAGTTAATGCCATAAAAATAGAGTGTGTTAACCAATGTCTCGTGAATAGAGCTTCGGGATTCTGTGGAGCAGTGTGTCGCGACAGTGGCCTTATAGAAATCCCCAAAACTGGCGAATATGATGCCCTGTAGTATGTCATATCAGTGTTCCCGTTTACTTCCTCCATGAGCTGTCATGTAAGAATGTGCAAGAATAGTTGTCTTAGTTTCCAAATGAAACCATGCTGCTTCATTCCCTCCAGCATAGTGGCACACCTTTCAAACAACCCATTTCAGGCCACCTTTCAGCTCTTCTGCTTCCCGCTTTCCCACCGAATCCCACGTAAAAGCTGGCAGCCACCGGACCCACGCCGGAAGTGTAGTTTTTTGCCGTCCGGTGGCCGGGCCGGTCGGACCTCCCACCAGGCCGGGGTAAATCGGACGGCTGATGACTGGCGGCAGCCGTCAGCGCCGCCGTCAGCGCAGCCGCGCGCTGCCAGGTCGGTCAGCCGTGCAGAGCGGCCCTCTGCCAGGTCACGCAGCCGGCGGACGGCGCCGGGCGCGGCGGTGCCCACGCAGCAATAGAGCTGCCGCGGCGCCACTCAGTGCGGCCCCTGACCCCACTATGGCCACTTTCTACCGCCGCTCAGTGAGCACAGAGCGCCCGCCGCTGTGAGCACAGAGAGCCCGCCGCGCGCCGCGCAGAGTGTGACGCCGGAGGCTCGCCCGGTGCGGCTGGTCGAGAGGAGAGCTCCTTGCGGTGGCCGGCCGGTGACAGCCACGCGTGTGTGGCCGGCCCGTGGCCGAGACAACTGCTCAGGCGCCCTGCTGAGCTGCGTGAAGGTCACTCGAGTGAGCGTCGCGCCAGCCCCGCCGCCGGCCGCGCTGAGTCTGATGGATGGACATGAATGGGCCGCGCTCTGAAGGCCGGCATGACACCGGACAGAGACGTGCGCCGAGAGCTTCTCACAGCTCTGGGCACAGTCTCTGTTACCTGAGTGCGGATTGTCATCTGACAGCAGCCTGCGACCAGGTGGTCAGTGACCCGCGGTGGTCAGAGACCGATGGTCAGTGACCTGTCTGTGGAAGTTGGAACCCACGCTAATGATCATGGTGGGTTGATCATGGTGGCGCGAATGATCAAAGAAGTCCTCCTTTGCTCATTCAACATCACTCACGGGTCACAGCCCTGCAAACCAAAGACCATGACCCGCGACCCGCTGGCCACATCGGGAACTGATCGTGACCGCGACCCTGAACTGCCCACTGCCGCAGTGAGTGCCCAGCTCCTATGAACCACAGCAGATGATCGCCACATGGCCGCCGCTGGCTAGCGTGCCAGTGGTGAGATCTCTATGCAGATTGGCTGCAAGCAGGGCACCCACTCCACCCTCACCGTCTGCAGGTGTTCCGTGACCGCGTCTGGGTCTTGCGGCACTCTAACATATGTAAATCGGAGGCATTCCGCTCCCCTGCTCAGAGATAGGTATGTAGTTGTTGCGTGTGGTGGTGGAGTTTCACGGATTTAGCTGGTTGTGATGATCAAAGATACTTCACCTGACGACACCAGGCGGCAGTATGGTGTCGGTGCCTTCTGACTGAATGCCTATAATCTAGCTAAGTTCCGTGGCAGTTGGCTGTATTCATCCAGGTTCGGTTCGTTGAACTGTGATTCCTTCGGACTTACTGTTGATTGTATCCATGCGTTTGCCAATTTATGAGACACGACATCCTTCTTGGATCGTCTTACCTGAAACAGAAGGGAAAGCATATTTCAACATTAATAAACTGTAAACAAACACTTAGGTGAGCCCTTTCACGGGGATCGATACACACTCAGAAGCCCAGAGGGACGACGGAAGAATAATGTGAGGTCTGGCAGCAAGTGAGGGAGATGTGCCACTTGGGGAAGCGCTCCACCGCAAAGGTAGACACTGGAAAAGCACAGGGAGAGACAGACGTGCCACTCCTCCACAGAGACACGTCACCATACATAGCCGAGACAGATTACATTTCGGACCCACATCGGCACACTCGGACACGCACCAGCCTACAAAGAGACACCACACAGAGAGACACACCACACGGGGGATCACTCGGGGACGGCGCTGGGGGTCTGTGCGCACTGTCTCTGGTGGAGGTCCTATACTGAGACGTACGGCTGCGTGTCAGCTGCGGGAGGATGACGGACGGCCCGCCATCTCCCACGGCGCCTACCGGGCGTGGGAATCGAGTGCCGACCGTATCATCTGCGCCGACATTACGGAACAACGGCGGAGAATAAACATACACACACCGGACTGGAAGGTGGTAAACTCTGGGACAGGATGGGAGGAGGAACAAGGGGTGGGCTGTTGGCAGATATATACAAATGTCAGCACTGCAGGCACACAGAGGATAGTTTGGATCCCGTGTGGGTTCTTCAGACAAACGCTAGATAGTTCAAGTCCGGTGGGCTTAGACGTCGGCGTAACGAAACAAGAACTGAGGAGCATGAATCTTCTGAGCTAACATAAAAGCACGTGTGACGAAAATGAAGGCGTTATCTGCCTACTAAACGTCTACTATCATTTGACAAGTGACTCCCAAGCGGTCCCGTCCATCAGCACGCGCCAGCTAGTGCCTGCCAGTCACGCCGACTAACGCTCGAGGAACGCATCTGGAATCTCGCGGGGCACGGGCGGACGGGAGAGCTGGCGGGTGGCCAGCGGCCACTGCCTGTGACCGGGCAGCGCTGGGCCCGTGCACTGGGCCACGAGGACGAGTGCAGGTGTATCCTGACAGCCAAGAACGATGCTGCAGTGGACGACATAGAGACCTGATACGATACATAGAGACATATGTATCAGTGTATAAGTGGACAGTGTATGAGTGGACAGTGTATATCAGTGTATGAGTGGACGACATAGAGAACTGTCCGGAGAAATCGCAGGATATGACGTGTGACAGGACGTGGGACAGGACGTGGGACGTGCGTCCGCGCGCTTCAACCGTTATCAGTCAGACATGAGACCCGTATAGATGACTGGGGGCGTCTCCCTAACCAACACAACGAGCCATAAGTGGTGGGCGCCGTCTACCCAGCTATTCGATTGGTCTGATAGTGCCAGTGGACGAGACGAGATGCGCTCAATGGACGCCAGAACTCATTTCAGTGTCGGCGGTGACAGACGTAACGGCTCACTGCAGACATCGCGTGCCTCGGTACGAGATGACACGACTTGTGGTATGACGCAATGACGCAGCAGCCGTGCCTTGTGGTCGTGCTCGCTCTGTTCTGTCCGCGGCAGTTGGCTCTAGGAGACACCGAGATAAAATATCGCCCGACGTGCGCGACGTAAAGGAATTCCACTGCCGTCGGCGCCGACAGAGCGATAAAGAATAGGTCGTGTGTTTTTCTGCTGAGAAATACAGAAATGGGCTCTGTCGCGGTTCTGAAAATAGTTTGCCGAAAGTTTCACTGAGCTTCGTTGCAAAACAGAAGCCGAAAGGCCGGTCACAAGAGCTGCGGCGGCAGAAGTTGTTGATACAATACAGCCATGTGTCACTCTCGGTGAAGACATTGATCTTCGTCGAAGCTTTTAGGCGGCCGTCAGCGTGAAGGGCGAGAGAATCAACAGACACAATGTCCCGAGGAATGAAACCGCACCATTAGCTGTATTCTGCCGAGCTCCTTATCCCGCGAGTTGCTGGGGGGGGGCGTTAAACGCCCCCACTTTTTTCGCCGGGCCATAGTATAAAAACGGCGCGCCGCAGGCGCGCCAAATTTTGGGTACCTGTAGGGAATTGATTGAAGTTTATTGTGACAAAGTTTCAAAAAAATCGGTTGGAAAATTTTTGAGATATCGAGGTTTTAGTGACGTCATGATTTCTGAGTTTTCGACCAAAAAGGGCATATGTTCAAAAAATCATATAAAATCACAGAATAGACATACAGACATACCGTAAACGCTATTAGACTGCCAATACCATGATCAATCAAATGGCTATCTTCGATTATTGATTATCGTTCCGTATTTTCCATAATCTTGAACTGAATCTTGGCAATTTTTCGTGACTTCTTCACGACCATGATATATGCATTTCTTAAATTGAACTTTTTGAGCCAAACACGTACACATATGATAAAATGAATGTCACCATCGTGTTCTACGCCTCAAATTACCTATAAAACATGTGTCACAGGCTGCGAATATCAGTTTTTATTTTCGGGTATATGTGCCTGCCCGGTTGACCTGACCTTGACCCTGACCTATGCTTGACTGACCCCTACATGGAGCTGACACTCTTGTAGGCCTTATATGATGGATTGTGCACCGTTTTGACAGAGTTTATGACGAGAGGTGCCCATTGGGAAGTCCTGAAGTCCATGCTACTGAAAGCCCGCTTTCAGGTGTTTGACCTGACCTTGACCCGACCTGTGACCTCAAAATTCAACTTTTAAGTACTCATCTGAAGCGTCTCGTCGCGCTCTTTCGCTTGCCGCCTCGTGCGTTTCGCTGCGCCTATTGTTTCTCGAGTTATCGGCTGGGGGCGTTTAACGCCCCCCCCCAGCAAACGGTGAGTGGCGAAATACCCCAGCAACTGCCGGGTTATGCTTTTCAAACAATCGTATCTTTCTCAACAAGACCGGCATTTTTTACTTCAAAAGCCCTAATCGATTGACAGTTATTATCCGTTGCAAACCACTTATGATTTATGGATTAATTCATTACACGAAGCAGTGCTTTGACAATAAAAAATAGGGTCAGTTTTTCGGAAATGTCGTTTAATTGAAGATATTATGGGATGAATTTTAAAACAATTCTTCTGCATTACCTTGAACTACGATCATCATTGTTATGAATAAATAATAGCCTCATGCTGCATGCTGAAGAAAGTGCCGCACCGAAAAATCAAAAATAGCATTTGTATTTTTCAGGTTCTTTTAGAAAAAAGGTTATTGCTCATACTTGTCACAATCATGGTCACCTCAAAGGACAGCTCTTCAAATGTAAAATGTCAACGAAAAATGTTGGCGCTAGCCGCCAGCAGCTGGGTCACACCCGCTCGCACCTCAGCCCGCTGCGTCCGTTCGTCTACTGACCTAGTCTGTTCTCCCTGTAGATGAGCTGCGCGCTGCCGGTGGCCACCATCGCCCACAGAACCAGCAGACCCACCGCCGTTCCCATCACACCCGCACACCGCGGACTCCTGGGTGACCGGAGAGGTCACCAAGGGTCACCTGCACACCCGTGACACACACAGGGTCACCTGTCTGCGCTGACCGCCGCGGCAGCCTCCACACCACCCGACACAGCCCCTGTCCACTGCCGCCTCGCTGGAGCGTGTGGCTCGCTCCCACCCACTTCTTACAACTGCTGCGACCGCCACGGCCCTCGTGTAACTACCAGTCAGGCCTTGGCGGCGCTGCACCTGCCACCTGCCGTCGTACGGCCGAACTAGGGACGGCCTTGTGAACAGCGCCCAGTCAGGCTGGGCCCTGTCGACTAAAATACCTCGGCCAGCGCACGACGTGTTTGGTGGGTCAGAGCCGCTTCATTCAGGTCGGGGGAGGAAGGGTGCAAAACACGCACACAAATCACGCCGTGTCATTCAAGACACCATCCAATGCGTCGTTCATGGTCCATTGCAAGATGTGAGGACTGAGGTGTCCAGGGTTTTGCACACAGCACGGCATGAGATAATGCATACAGGTGTGAAGCAAGGCGACGGATCAGGATCGCATCGCCCGACTGCAGCTGGGCTCGTAAAAAGGGCACTGTGAAGCTCACCTGCCAGTAAGACGGTGTTAACGAAGCCAGCCGCTAACCATATAGGGCGTAGTGGCCTGTCTGAGCTAACTGTGGGCATGGCTAAAGTGGACGCGGTGCCATTCTCACGGCAGTGTCCGCTCAAACACACAATCTTGGGGAATGACCGCAGTACGGCTCGCCAAATACTACTTCAGTGAAATGACATCCTGAAAACAGCGATTCACCGACAATATAGGAGGATAACAGACACGTATCCAAATGAAATGCTTCAAAATTAATTTTACTTATTGCACATGCATTCCAGTGGCACTGCAAGCTGTATGCATTACAAAAAGAGAAACAGAACTCTGCTTAAAACGGGAATGCTCATTTCATGACCGCATGAGCAGATGGTTTGCTTTGCACGAATCAATTTTCATACAGCTACCTATATGCACACATTAATTGTATGAAAATTGATTCATAGAACTCAAATGGGTATGATAGGTGCATAACTACGTAAATCAGCCGCATCAAAGTTCATCAGTCACATCATATGACGGAGTCTGTATGCCGACGAGTGGCACGTGCCTTCACCCTCCCCGCCTCCCTTCTGACCGCCTGGAGTAGTCAGTAGTCACCACCTGGCTAATCGACCGTGAGATGGGCAGTTGGAGAGGGAGAGGGAGACAGAGGGGGGAGGGGAGGACGGAGGCAGAGGCGCGCCGAAGAAACACGAGCGGCGACTGGTAAGGGGACACCGCCCGGCGGTCACAGCTAATCCGCCCCATCGGTCTGCGGGCAGAGCAGAACGGGAGCCAGGTGAGGGAGCGAGAGAGAGAGAGAGAGAGAGAGAGAGAGAGAGAGAGAGAGAGAGAGAGAGAGAGAGAGAGAGAGAGAGAGAGAGAGAGAGAGAGAGAGAGAGAGAGAGAGAGAGAGAGAGAGAGAGAGAGAGCGGCGAGGGAGCGTGGTGGGAGGAGTGGATGGGCTTCCCGATTCCTGGCAGAATGAAAAAGAAATTAACTCAGACTTATGCATCGCAAGCGGCCACTCGAGTAAATTGGATTCAGGAACGCGTAATGCAGTGTTTCCCCGGTCAGAAGTTACTGTGCTCACTTGGCAAATTGACGGAAGGCAGGGCAACGAATAAATAGGTACCTACTTATCATATTTCTTTTTTTAAATAAATGACCGACGTTGTTTTCCTTTCCTGCATCATATTAGCATAATCGTTTGTAAAGCTACAGACTGGTGCTTTGAATGCTACATACCTACTTGCTTCTTGAGAATTGTTCTTGATCATTTTGCTTTGTATATCAACATCATACCTAATTGACACCAAACAAGCGCAATTTAGTTTTAACGCATTTTGCCTGCGATCCCGTGCAAGTGTGATGCTATTAGAGGTATATAATTCATAAATTTCTTCATCTCGTGTCGATTAGCTCATATTCACGGGTGGAGAATGTTTGAAAAAGTTACCCCGGCCGGCGACCGAAATTCAGAAAGACGATGATGCTCAAATATTTGTCAATGGTTATCAACAAACCCCTAGGATGTCTGCCGTTTGTACGTTTTTAGGGAAAACTGCTGCACGCAGGTGCGGAAGATTTCGTAATTGTAACAACAATTTTGCAACACGCCTTAAAATTTCGGACGCATGTCATTGTCACCTAGTGCTAGGTCAGGTCATCAGGTCAAATTTGCTGGATGATCGTGCTAATGCCCTTTGCAAAGCTTATTCCGTGGAAGTTGCAAACTTCCCACACAAAACAAAATGTCAAATTTGACCGTTTTGACCCTCTTATTGATTTGAGCTCGCACCTGAAATATGATTTACCTACCTACTTCTGTTTGATGAAACATGTCGGGCTCTGCGATGAAAAAACTTAAAAACATAGAAGCTCCAAAATGAAAATAATAAAGTAAATTTTCAATAACTTTTCAAGGGAGATAAGAATAATGAGAGACGCTTTTATAGATGGCAGTTTTTTCGTATGGAGACAGCTTTTAGGATTTACAAAAGTGGAAAAAGTTACCCCGGCCGCGCCGGGGTCGGCTGAAAGTTACCCCGGCCACGGCCGGGGTGGCCGGGGCAGGTTCTCCACCCATGCTCATATTTTACATATAGGTACCGCATACTATCTTGAGGCTGCCTGCCAGACTTTGTTATATCTTCATTTCATCCTGCATGACTGCATCTGTTTTCCATTCTTCCCCTCTCATCCACTATTCAGCACTACACTGACCGTGGAGCCCAGTGGGCCCATGTGCCACGGGACGGCTGCACTGCCCCCTCCCCTCCCCACCCCACTCCATGGAGCCTCGGTCACGGTCAGCTCTCCCCCCCCCCCCGTCCCCACCGGTCCAGGCGTCGCCAGCTGACTGTGGCCATGACCCGGTGAAGATACAACACTACAGCGCCGCGCAGTCTCCAGGTCCGCCGGGTATACCTACCGCTGAATAATGGGCACGGTTTGCACAACTCGGCCCATTCACACAGCACTGATGGGCGGAGCAGGTTCAGTGATAAACCAGTCCGATTGTGCACTAACACATTGAGACTGAGGTTGGGATGGGTATCCGACATTCGATGAAGCGATAGTAAGAAATCGACATTCTTGCACGCTTGTTCTGTGCTTACGCAGTGATTAAAAAAAAAGTAATACGATGCAGGCATCTAGGCAAAGGAAGTTTTATTCACCATAAAATCAAACTGTGACGAATGCTTTTGCAAATGCATAAATAACGACCAACTGAGTAGTTTCTTTTAATCATTTTGATATGTTCAGGCACAGGTATGTACCTACATGCTTTATTACAAGCTGATGAATGTAAATTGCAATGCTTCCATACCATTTTGCACAACGTGAATGAATGAAAACAGTGGACTGTGGATGGTGAATGGAATAAAGCAAGAAATATTTCTGTTTACCAATTAAGGGGGAAACATATGGCTAAAATAGGGAGTTCTCAGAGCGTAAATATTTTCAAATAAAAAAAAACGAATCCTTCTTCATGCAAGCACGCACACTGGTCACACATGAGTGAGAGTTTCTCGGCGCCGACGACAGGCCGTTTCCTCTCCAGTGAGCGCGCTTTGTTGCGCCGTTGCAGTGAGTTGCAGCCGCGATGATTTGATTCCAGTCGGACGGCTGATTATGCTCGGGGCAATCAGCGAGACGGGACACAACTGTCAACACAGAGCGCGTGCTTATACATCAGCCACGCGCGCCGCCGGCAGGTGACTGTTTGTCTCAGACTCCTTAGGGACGGAGACGGTCTCCCGAGACGCCTCCGGTAGGTCGGGTGGTGCATTGAGATGCACGCAACACGCGGAGAGAACTGAACAGGCACTGCGAGATGCGCTGGATGTGAAGGGACTCGCAGGTTCGTGATTCGCATAGTATCTCATAGAGATCGTTATTTTCAATTCAAACAGCGATGGGACCGAGTCGTGTCGAGATATGTAGTAGGAAAGGAAGACAGAATGACATACATCTAATGGGCCAACTGAAATAAAGGCTGAGATAGGGGAGACCCGGGAGGTATGGGCCGGTTTTGTGAAAAGGCAATTTTCTTCCAGTGGGCAGTGGCTAGACCCGTTTTTTCACTCTGTGCACGTGAAATTGCCTTTCGCCTGCAAAGTGTGCCTGATATTAGGCATCTGGGATCAACTATTTTGTCTCGAGATAACTTTCAATAAATCATGTGCTTTTTCGATCCATCAAAATACACCGGGAGGTATGGGCCATGGCCCGGGAGGTATGGGCCGGTGCCATGTTTCATATTCTTTTCTCGACAATGAGAACAATACTCGTAGCTGGTATCTACCTTGATCTCTCTTAGAGCCCAGGATCCGCATAAGCGGCCAACAGCTTACTTCATGGAGGTCACTTTGGGCACATATGTATTTTGGTAAACTCAATCATGCACCATGAAATAAAATGAGTAGGTAATATTTTTCTGTTCGAATGAAATTTGAAGTTAAATTTTCAACCATACGCGACAAAAATAAAACTTATTGAAGATGGCACTCAATGAAAGCATCTTTTTATTGATTTAGGATCAACGGGGCTGGGTGGCCCGAACCTCCCGGTTAGGACGCCAGAATTTGCGTAGCATCTCAGCTCATAATCTTGCAAGAAAGCTTCAAATTGTCCATCCAGTCTTGATTTGCATGCTTTAAACTTTATGTTAGCATTAGTCTGACATCATAAAACGAGCCTGGTTCAACTTTATCACGAATTATCTGTATGTAGAGTATTTTACTCGAAGAGGGCAAAAGCGCTTTATCACCGCTTATTGCCAAAGAAGATTGAGGAAGAATGTGAAAATCACATGGGTTGTATAACGGAATGGCTGCTACCAGTTTACACGGTCAAACGTGTAAAAATACGCAACACTTCTTCAAAACTGCGATGGCCCATACCTCCAGGGGGCCCATACCTCCCGGGTCTCCCCTATATCCTGAACTATGTTGAAATATGTTGGAGCGCTACAAAAAAGTAATACACAGAAAGCTTGACGCGACAGACAAGATGCATAGTGCACGCTCAGCGGATAACAGAATCGCAGCAATGATGAATGAGCTGCGGAGTGGACCAAAACCCACATTGCCGAGTGGTGTTTTGAAGCCTGTCCAACATTATCCCGCAAAAGTCGTGAAGGACTGAGGCCACTGTTGCTGCCTCTGAGGTTGTTTGTTCGCCAGTCTCTGTTATAGATGGCGGAGAAGGGCGTTGAGCGGGAGCACAGACCCGCAGTGTCCGGCCGCTGATGGCCGCAGGTCACGCTAGTGGGCATACTCCTGTCAACTCGCCCCTCTACCATTTGTTTGGAGGTGTGAGGAAGGAGTAAAGAGATGCCGTCCACGCCGACCAGGCTACCTTCCGCTGTATCCTGGTCTCCAACAAGGAAACACTGCAGAATGACAGACCCCTTCAGCTGTGCTGAGAAGTAACTGGCACTAACGGTGACCTGCGTTTTCTCTGCGAGTGTCGGTCAGACAAAGATTGAGCCGAGAGCCGCTGCACAATCTCTGTATCTCGCGCAACAGTCCCAGTGAGCTCAGAGCAGAGATGAACGGCGTTGTTAGAGTCAAGTCAGAACTGAGTCGACGCCCAGCTACCCTTGGCGGCTGCATGAGAGCGCACCTGGCACGGAAGTGCGCGTGCATGTCATGTCTGGTGCAGAGCTCGAGCAGGGTTATCCTGCAGCGACAGTGGAGTGCTGAGCCCACTGAACCGGCCTCGTAGGACAATGACACGGTGCTGAGCTCACTGCACTGGACCAACCTGAGAGTGACTCGGTACTCACGGTTCGTCGGAAGGTCATCTCAGGCTCAAAAGAAACGGTATATACCATTCGAAAGCTTACGGTGAGCTGAATCCAAAAATGTATTTTTTATCAAAATCGATCGATGGCCTTTTTTGAAAATTGCGTTTTTCTAAAAACTTAATAATCTTTTATTCAACGGGCTGTCCCGGACATTCTTGAAAACATAAACATGTATTTTTGAGTTCCAGTGAAAGCTGAACGCCAAAAGAACAACATTTAGCGAAGCAATATTTCCAAACATTAATATGCGTCTCCCACAGCCGAAAATAAGGCGCAATCACACAGCTCAGTGTCACGATGGACCAAAGTCAGCCACACAGAAGCGTGAAATGACCCTTATCGACTCGCAGACCCGGCGCTCTCGGCCCGCCTGACCGGCCACGGAAAGAACGTTCGGCTCTCGTTCTACTAAACAAATGTCAAAGTTGTCAGTTTAACTGTCCACATCGCTATTAAAGCTATTCAGGATACCTGTGAAGAAAATTCATTGTTCTGTCATCTTCACATCATGCATTAATTTGCATCTGTTCATGTCTACTTCGCTCAATTGAGCTTGGTATCATGCCCATATAAGGAAAATTGGCCGCGCTGAAATGTCAGAGGCTGCACCGGCCTCAGCTCGGGTGGAGTGGGGGTAGCGCCCGGCGGGGCAGGGTAACCTTTGACCGGTCGCACGGCCGAGCAGCTGTCACCAGTACAGCCTCTGACAGTGAAACCCCGCTCACTTCCCCTGCGCGGGCACTGATCGCAGCTGGATGGAACAAAACATGTATAAGAAAAATGTAAATGAAAGCATGTTGTAAATCAAGCAGAACAATGAATTTTCTTCACAGGTATCCTGAGTAACTTTAATAGCGATGTGGACAGTTAAAGTGGCAAATATTACATTTGCTTAGTAGAACGAGAGCCGAACGTTCTTTCCGTGGCCGGTCAGGCGGGCCGAGAGCGCCGGGTCTGCGAGTCGATAAGGGTCATTTCACGCTTCTGTGTGGCTGACTTTGGTCCATCGTGACACTGAGATGTGTGATTGCGCCTTATTGTCGGCTGTGGGAGACGCATATTAATGTTTGGAAATATTGCTTCGCTAAATATTGTTCTTTTGGCGTTCAGCTTTCACTGGAACTCAAAAATACACGTGTATGTTTTTAAGAATGTCCGGGACAGCCCGTCGAATAAAAGATTATTAAGTTTTTACAAAAACGCAATTTTCAAAAAAGGCCATCGATCGATTTTGATAAAAATTACATTTTTGGATTCAGCTCACCGTCAGCTTTCGAATGGTATATACCGTTTCTTTTGAGCCTGAGATGACCTTCCGACGAACCGTGTACTGAGAACCAACACTGAAATAAATCCACCTGGGGGTGGCAGCGCCGCAGAACAGACACCCACGAGGACCAGGAGACCCACGAGCGGATCACTCGGACTCCATTGACCTCCACCTTTGGATCGAACGGACACGAGGCGGATGACCGGGGCGAAACTAATCAGTCCGAAACACTGTGATTGAACACTGGGAGGGACGGGATATGCTCAGAGGGAAGCTGTCAACAGTGGCCGTTTACACAGCCCGCAGTTCAGCTCAATGCTGATAAATATGGGGCTGCATTCGGAAAAATAATGCACATTTTATTGGTGAGACGAACACGCTTTCCATGCTAAGGTCATTGGTGTCAACACTTCAAAAAAAAAAACTTACATATCTGGCTTGTATTTGCGTCGTGAAAACCTCCCCCTAAATTCTGACCTTACGCTGCATGCTACGGCGGGAATGGTCAAGATAATTCAATAGGCTTATTACCTAAGCCCTGATCTGATCGCTTAACGGTCAAGATAAATGGACAGATACCGACAATGCTATGTAAAATAGCGCCGGCAGGTGCCTCGAAATCACCGCAGCCGCAATTTGAGCGTGTTTTTCCAACAGTATCTGAACACCATCTTCTTCATAAACAATTCCGCTTGTTTACCCTAACGCTACTTAACGCGCTAATGAATACAAAGTAATATGCGGCTTCTAATCGCGATACACATCAATTACTGCAGTGCCGTTCTGGGGTCGTGCCAGTACCTATCAGGCAGTATAGCGTACCGCATTATCTAACTATTAGAGTTATACACTATCTATTTGCTGTCAACTATAAAATGATGTACGTAAGCTATGTAGTAAATGCATAGAAGAGGTAGACAAACAGACACACAGACAGCACTGACACATAAATACGCCAGTTCCCACGTCCACCAGGCTTTCCCACCAATAACTGCACTCTGGACACTGGCGGGCCTGTCATTTTTTCGCCATAAATCACACCAGCAGTGGTCGAGACAGAAGCCGACCTCATCCATTATATCTGTTCGGCAATGACCTCTTTACCGCTTAGAACCAACACACCCCGGCAGGCTGGTGACAGGTTCAGCAACACTGCCAACAGCGAGAGGTGACCAATAATGGCGCAGGATGTAGCTGAAGCAAGACCACCGCATTGGATATCTTAGTTGATAAGCAGATATTTTGTTTGCAGATAGGTCCTTATGTCCTGTTACTCATTTCTGCCATTATTTTTTTTTTCTCTCTCTCTCTCCTCACTCTCTCGTTCTTCCCCTCCTTCCCATATGCCATGCCGAGGTGTGCCACAATCTAAATCGTTAATATTACCAGCATTCATATATTTGTATTGCCATTACCAGTCCAACATCCAGTATTTATTTGAAGCATCAACCAAGGCCCTGCATCAACAACATCACCAACCTAGGCATCAGCGCCATTACCAATGTTCACCAATGTTACCATTCACTAACACAAAACACTGGAAGATGTAGAGAAATGGACACAGTGATACAGCTTTGAATAAAAGCATTATGTGCTTGCTCATCAAATTCAGTAAAAGTTTGTCTAACGGCGCCACTTGGCTCGATGAATCTGCGAGATTGGAGAAGCTGATCAAACAGGGAGCGACTTGTGCGCTTGAGTCGTGAGTCACCTTTTGACGCTGCGATAAAACAGCAACAGTATGCTCGGTGGCGTAGCTAACTTGATCTCTGAGTCTTTGGGTTGATTGGGCTCCCACTAGAGACGTCAATCGGATACCAACTTTTTGGTATACCTATACCAAACTGATACCAACTTGGTATTTGGTATTTCAATGCAATAGTTGGTATTATAAATTCTCTCTTATGTAAAAGACGCTGATAATTTGGTGAAAAGTTGGTATTTCCTTCATATTGCCAGGTCGGTTCGGTTTCGGTATTGGTTTTTGTAGGGATTTGGTTTGGCATCGGTATCACGATTTTCCGTGATTGACATCACTAGCTCCCACACGATAATTTCCACACTTGCGTCTATCGCATTTTTCAAAGGGCTCAGCTCAAAGCCGTGAAACATCAATGCACACTTGTGCATTGAAGTTTGTGTATCGGAAATGAAATTGACGTAAGAAACTGGTATACGAATAACATTGAATGGGCACAATATTCGCTTGTATCTAATTATACAATACTACCTAATCATTTATTGTCTAAAACCAGCTAAATCATGTGAAAATGATGAATACCTACTTGTAAGCATTTCGGAAGAAGCTCGACAGTCGACACATCCTCTGCAGTCTGCCTGCTCCTACAAATCAAGGTAAATCTCCCTATGCTTCATGTCAATGCCTACAATATTTAACCTGTCTTCTGCCACCGCATCGCCTTTCTGGCCACACGCAATCTTTTCAGCTTTGGCCATTTTTCTGCCACCGGCGCCTTTTATCCGCCATCCATTTTACATCCATCGTCGGCAGCGATACAGCCGCCACGATATGGCAGCCGCGATATGGCAGCCGGAGGTCCATCGATGCCCACACATCAGCGCTCCAAAGGCGGCCGTCCTGTCGGCCCTCGCCGCCACGTATTGACCACATCCGGCGGGCGGCGCCGGTTAGAGAGGGACGCTCTCCGGTCAGGTGGGGGGACCGTGTATCACCAGCCCGCCTCCGTCCCCGTGACCGCCCCAGACCGTGGTCGGTCGGCTGACCATGGGCCTCACTGGCTGATGATAGCGGACCAGTTAATTAAAGCGGCCGGGCGGCGGCCGGACGGCGGCGGCACCCGCGCCGCGCCGACCTGCCGGCTCGTTTCCGCCGCTCCAGGACCGCCCCTGTCGTGTCGGGCGTGGCCGGACGGGGACCAACGGTCATGACCTCGGCCGTCCCGGCTGCCGCGCGCTGTCGGCGGTCGCACAGCGACGGATTTAGCAGGGAAGGCGCGGCGGCCGCCGGAACAATGGGGACGATGGGCGACGTGACGGCTCGCGGCCTCGTGGCAGTCGAGCGCTGCAGCGTGAGGGAAGAGGGGGCTGCATATCACAGCCGCTGGGGGTGGGGCGATGATCATAACCAGTACCGGAAGGGTTGCAAAGTCAGAGCGGGTAGTGCATGCAGTACCGGAAGAGGGGAGCGGCCACATCGCGTCACGACTGGTGTTCACCGGCTGGCCTCCGCTCGGCCTCGATCGGTAAAGGACAACATCCCGGTTTATAGCTCACGAGCGGCCACGAGTGTCACCAGGAAAAGCATCAGTCTGTGAGCTACTGACTGCGGGCGGTGGAGAAGAGTCTAACCAGCAACTGTGTAGAACGAAACGGGTCCAACCAAAGATTCTTACAGGGGCCAACTGGCATGCCACGGTCGGCCTCTGTGAGCTGCGGGAGACCGCGTGCCCGAGCCCGACCGAATTCCACAGCACATATAAGGCACAGCTAGATCATAATCAGGCCAGGAAATCAGTCACACAGCCTGGTCTTATGACTGATTGTTTGGCGTACGGCACGCGAACGCGAACATCGCTTCACTTTGCTCTAGATCAGTCTCGTAAGTAATTCAACGCAACAGCAGGATGCAAGCGTATGCAGTATGCAGAGGGGAAAGCAATACCAAAGTCCTTATATCTGATCTTGATCGACATTGGAGACTCAGTTTCCACTTATTTTTCCGACTGTTTCCGTATGCAGAGGAGCCTCCGCCGGTGGCAAGCTCGGCCCGCGGCCCACTCCCCGTTATAAATGCACCCAATAAATACGCTAATGCGACGATTCTTATTCTCTACTAACTGGGCCGAGACCATTTATAAAGCGGCCGTGTTGAAATGCCTGCGGCTCGGAATTCGCAACTGACGATGGTTAAATGCCTAGTCAGATATCGTTCCATGTGGGCAGCCCCGCCGGAAATGACAGGATGGGTAAATTATTGTTGAACGCTGTGAAATTATCTGTGGAGCGATTTGTTGTATTGGGGCATTGGGTCTTGCAAATCACATGTTATGTTCTTGTATTTAGTATTATCATTCAGCACCTAATTGCATTGTTTCAGCTTCAGGTCTTATGTAGGATGAGTATATGTTCCTATATTGGTGCATATTGTATAATTATAAACACGTTATTTTACGCAACACGATTCGATGTGATGACGACATTTCATGTTGTTGCGTACTGCGCTATTGATTTAGTGTTGTATACTGCGCTGTTGATTTAGTGGCCGATTTCACTGGTCGGGTTTTACACGTCAGCGGAGTCGATGCCGGGAGGTTTGCTCGTGTGCGCGCCATTCGTGTCTGGGCTGGCGACTGGGTGGGGTTCGTGGCGGCGTTACAATATATGAAGACTACGAGGCACAGTTGAGTGTTCGGTGGACAAGGACAGAACACTTTTGGCGACGAGGATCATCATTAGGACTGCACTATGGCGGCGCTTCAACCTCCTGCGCAGTTCACGCCCGGTGAGAATTTCGAACGATGGCTGCGAGGGGTGGAATTTTATTTGGTGGCAGTAGACATAACATCGCCGGAGAGAAAAGCTGCCGTTTTACAAACGCTCATGGGGCTGGAAGTGCAGGAGATCGTTCGCACCCTCCCACAACCTTCTGGTCTGCCCCGCTCTGCAGACGAGTATAAGCTCCTAACTGAGAAGTTGAAGGCTCATTTTCAACCAATGGTAAACGTCACCTATGAAAAGGCAATCGTGCATGATATGTTCCGGAAGGAGGGGGAGAAGTTTGATGCGTTTATAACTCGCTTGCGTTTGCAAGCAGATCGATGTGGGTATGATTTGGTGGCGAGAGAGACTGTCGTCCTGGAATGTGCTGTTGCCAGGTGCAAGGACCCGGAGCTGCAGAAGAGGTTTTTTGCAGATCCACACCTGACGCTACAAAAGGCTGTGGAAATGGCCCAACACCTGGAGGTAACCAGAACCCAGCTGGAGGACCTCAGCAGGCCAGGACTTCACTTCAGCCAGGTGGCACCACAGCAGCTGCATCTCGCCCGGTCTACATCCACGGTGAGGTGTCAAAGATGTAACAGTCGGAGGCACCAGGCCAGTCAGTGTCCTTTCAGGACCCAAAGTTGCTTCAATTGTTCAAAAGTGGGACATACTCAGTCGGTCTGTCAGTCTAAGCAGTTGCCAAAGAAGTCTGCGGTTGTGTCTGGCCAGCCAACCAAGTGCAGTAGATGTCTGGGAACATCCCACCAGCCGACTCACTGTCCCTTCAAGAAGTCGGCTTGCTTTGCGTGTGGGAGGATTGGTCATACTCGAGCTGCTTGTAGGATCAACCATCCACAAACCACCCAGACGTCTCATTTTGTGGAACCCGACACTGAAGTGTATGAATTGTTTGGACTTGCCCATGTTGGCCAGGAGATGTGTGTCTCTGAACCTGCCTCCAGCCTGCCCGGCACCGCCATGAATCTGCCCAGCCCAGCAGTGAGCCTGCCCAGCCCAGCCGTGAGCCCGCCCAGCCCAGCCGTGAGCCCGCCCAGCCCAGCCGTGAGCCCGCCCAGCCCAGCCGTGAGCCCGCCCAGCCCAGCCGTGAGCCCACCCAGCCCAGCGGTGAGCCCGCCCAGCCCAGCGGTGAGCCCGCCCAGCCCAGCGGTGAGACCGCCCAGCACAGAGGTGAGCCTGCCTTGCCCTGCCTCCACCGCCAGCCCGCCCTGCCCTGCCGTCGCTGCCGCCACTGCCGGCCCGCCCTGCCCTGCCGCTGCTGCCGCCTGCCCGCCCTGCCCTGCTGCTGCCGCCTGCCCGCCCTGCCATGCCGCCTGCCCGCCCTGCCCTGCCGCTGCCGCCGCCGCCAGCCCGCCCGGCTCTGCCGCTGCTGCCAGCCCGCCCTGCCCTGCCGCCGCTGCCAGTCCGCCTGGTGCTGTTGCATCTGCTGGCCTATCTGATTGTGCAGCCACCGCCTTCAGCCTGCCCCGCCAAGCCCCAGCTGCTGCTGTTGCCAGACCGTATAAAGTGGATGTATGTGTCAATGGTGTTCCACTGACCATGGAGGTGGACACTGGAGCTTCTTGTAGTCTCATCAGTCATGATCAGTACTGTGCGCTGTGGCCTGACCTGTCTGCCCGACCGCCCCTGGTGTGCTCTGGCCGTCGCCTGTTGACGTACATGAGAGAGGAGGTCCCTATTGAGGGAGTGGCTGAGGTCCAGGTGTCCTACCAGGGTCAGACAGCTCAGCTGCAGCTGTTGGTTGTGGGACAACCTGGGCCCGCCCTGCTGGGACGTGATTGGTTACAAGTGATTCGTCTTGACTGGCAGTCCCTGTGCATGATTGGCTCTGAGGAGTGCCTCCCCGGTGATGCCCAGTCGCTGTTACATAGTCTGAAGAAGATGGAGCTGGAGTTCCCAGATGTGTTTAGCCCTGGTTTGGGTTGCTACAAACCTCGTAAGGTCTCGCTTCAGGTGGACCCGTCAGCGCCAGCCAAGTTCTACAAGCACCGCCCGCCTCCGCTGGCGTTGAAGAAGGACATCGAAGATGAGCTGGACCGTCAGGTGCAGCTGGGTATTCTGCGCCCTGTTCCGACTTCTGAGTGGGCGGCACCCGTCGTCCCAGTGAAGAAGTCTGACGGTAGTATACGCCTGTGCGGTAGCTATGATTTGACGGTTAATACTGCCACGTCTCTGGAGTCGTACCCACTGCCCCGGACAGAGGAGCTGTTTGCGGTTTTGTCAGGAGGCCGTTACTTTACCAAGATTGATTTGCGCGAAGCTTATCTACAGTTGGAACTTGATAGCCAGAGTCAGATGTATACTACCATTAACACACACAAGGGCCTGTTCTGTGTCACTCGCCTAGCTTTTGGTATCAAATCTGCAGTCGCCATTTTTCAAAGGGAAATGGAAACTTTGTTGGCGGGTGTGCCTCATACTGCAGTGTTTTTGGATGACCTTTGTGTCACAGGAAAGACGCCGGCTGAACACCTGTCGAACGTGAGGGAGGTGCTGCAACGTCTCTCTGATGCCGGCCTCAAGATCAACGTGAGGAAGACGACCTGGTTGGCGCGTGAAGTGTGCTACCTGGGTCACCGCATCTCGTCCGCCGGAATTCAGCCGTCCGACGACAAAGTGAGCGCCGTGATGTCTGCTCCTGAGCCCAAGAACCTGCCAGAGTTGAGAGCCTACCTCGGCCTACTGCAATACTACAGCCGATTCCTGCCGCGCCTAAGTACAGTTGCTGCTCCGCTGTACAATTTAGGTAAGAAAGATGCCCCTTGGGTATGGGGTCCAAGTCAACAGTCGAGCTTCCAAGAGACTAAACGCCTGCTCTGCTCTGCCCCAGTTTTGTGCCACTATCAGCAGAGTCTCCCGCTAGTGCTCACTACTGATGCCAGCCCGGAGGGTGTTGCGGCTGTTCTGAGCCACCCAGATGCCAGATCAGGAGCTGACCGTCCCATAGCATATGCTAGCCGCCGTTTGTCTGCCGCCGAACGCAATTACAGCCAGCTAGACAAGGAAGCTTTGGGTGTAGTTTTTGGCATTGTGAAGTTTCACCAATATTTGTATGGCCGCCGATTTGTTGTAAAAACTGACCACAAGCCGTTGTTGGGATTGTTGAGCCCACACAAGTCTCTGCCGCAGGTGGTGTCGCCGAGGATGGTCCGCTGGAAGCTGACCCTGACCGGCTACGATTTCGATCTGAAGTACGTTCCAGGGAAGGAGATCAGCAACGCGGATGGCCTCAGCCGCCTGCCGGCTCCGTTCTGCCCGCCGGACCCGCCGCCGCCGGCCGAGGTGGTACAGATGCTGGACGCCGCGGAGAGTCTGGTCTCGGTCGCTCAGCTTCAGGCCGCCACCCGTCGAGACCCCGCTGTTTCCGCCGCGTACATCTTTACTCGTGATGGATGGCCCGAGGTCTGTCCCAGAGATGAGTTATCATTCTTTTTCAACCACCGTCATGAGTTGAGCATCGAGAATGGTTGTTTGTTGTGGGGTTTACGAGTTGTCGTGCCTACTCAGCTGAGAAGTCGCGTCCTGTCTCTGTTGCACAGTGGCCATCCTGGAATGACGGCGATGAAGCAGCTCGCCCGGAGCGTCGTCTGGTGGCCGGGACTGGACGGCCAGATTGAGGACCGAGTAAGGGCGTGTCAGGCGTGTCAGGCGGACAAAGGTAAGGTACCAGTGGTACCTTTGAAACCCTGGATATTCCCCACCGAGCCGTGGAGCAGAATTCATGTTGATTTTGCCGGCCCCGTGGAGGGGAAGATGCTTTTAATAGTTGTGGATTCGTTCACCAAATGGCTTGAAGTGTTTGTTACGAGCTCAACAAGTTCAACATGTGTGATTGAAAACCTTCGCAAGTGTTTTTCTGTTTTTGGATTACCGTTAGTCCTTGTGTCAGACAACGGCACCTGCTTTACGAGTGAACAGTTTAAGTTGTTCTTGTCTGAGAATGGTATCCGGCACGTCTGTAGCCCGCCGCGTCATCCCGCCTCCAATGGCCAGGCTGAGGCTTTGGTGAAAGTCGTAAAATCGGCGTTGAAGAGGAGGACTGAAGGAAGTCTCCAGACAAAACTGTCGCGTTTTCTTTTCACCTACAGGAATTCGCCACAGTCGACAACGGGGCGAGCTCCGGCTGAGCTGATGTTCGGCCGAGCGCTGCGTACTCCACTGCAGTCGCTGCGCCCGAGTCTGCGCTCCACCGTGGAGGCCCGTCAGTCTGCCATGAAGGACGTCCACGACCGCCGCGCCCGACCGCGCGATTTCCGCGTCGGGGACGCCGTCTGGGTTGAAGAGTGTCAGGGCTTCGCCCGCCGATGGGTCCCCGCGGTGGTCTCGAACGGCAGTGGTGTAATGGTGGACGTTCGCCTCGAGGACGGCCGCGCCTTCACCCGTCATGCTGACCAAATTCGTCCGGCCCATGTCGTCGCGGGTCACCCCTAGACCGCTGCAGTGGTGCCCCCTACCGAGTTACGGTGCTGAATCGTGGCGTGGGTATACTTCTTGCCTGTGGGGAGGAGTGTTGCGTACTGCGCTATTGATTTAGTGTTGTATACTGCGCTGTTGATTTAGTGGCCGATTTCACTGGTCGGGTTTTACACGTCAGCGGAGTCGATGCCGGGAGGTTTGCTCGTGTGCGCGCCATTCGTGTCTGGGCTGGCGACTGGGTGGGGTTCGTGGCGGCGTTACAATATATGAAGACTACGAGGCACAGTTGAGTGTTCGGTGGACAAGGACAGAACACATGTAATTCCCTGGCAGTAACTGATCTTATCAACATGTTTGCACGATTGATATGATCTATATCACAGCCATGGCGCGGGCCATGACCGTTTGTTTACAGTCGTTCGCTCGCTCCGGCTTCGGTGACGGCCGCCCGGGAATCGTCACTTCGTGTTTATTCCGGGTGCAAAGCCATCAAATGTCAACTGGCTGGGCCGAACGGGCGGCCCGAAAGGCCCCACTTACCAGTTGGGAGGGTGAGCTCAGCTAAACATAACCCTTTGACCCGTTCTGCAGGAACCGGACGGGTGGGTCCCCTGGCGCTGGAGAGGCAGCAGTGCCCCATGCCTCTCAGTGATTGGGCCTACGAGCCGCGGGTGGCCAGGAGGACCCGAGGGCTGCGCATTGCGCAACGAATGGCGTTGTCTCATGTCTGTGTGCTGATTTAATACATCCTCCTTTAAATTCTACTGAACATTGACGAGGACTCTTGGGCTGCTTTGTCATACTAAACATTACATGAATCTAACATGAGTGCCTTACAGATGTATGTGTATCAGATATCACGCCACACTCAGATTGATTAGAGTTTCTGTGAATCGAACATCCGAGCTTGCCGACGTTTATTCGTGATGTCGGCTCGGTAGCATGACTTTCATTGATGAGGAGCCCACTCCTGCCACCGTCCAGTCATGGACATCCTTCACGGCCGGCACGTAGCGGCGCTCAACTCTGGCACTCATGCCCGCGCGGGTCGGCGACGGTGCACCTCTAATTCTGATGAGTGGGGGGACGGCCGGTTCCCAGGGGACACGGTCGCGTGCAGACGAGGGGTGTGGTCCGCGCCGCCCGCCGGGCCTGTCCCCTGTATGGATCGCCCCACCCGCGGCTGCGGTTACAGCCGGAGGGAAGTCTGGCCGGCACACCGTCCTTACAGTGTGTGCAGTGTCTATGCTTCACTCCTGAACCCAGTGTCAGAACAGCCCACGTATACTCCTCGTGCAATATGGCTCGCCCCCGGATCCTGAGTCACAGCAGCCCGCTCCGGGAATCCATAGTCATTGCGGCACCGTCCCGGAATTCTCAGCCACTGCGACCCGTCCCGGGACTCCGCACTTCCTGCGACTGAGTCCAAACCTCGGAGATCCCAGGAACCAGCATATCCTCGCCTCCAGATTTCTGCCACTGCAAGCAGCCCCGTTTACGCAACACCCCACTTCTTGTCTGTAGTGATTGCAACCTACAATCCAATGACAATTGCACTGTTATATTGTTATCGTGCTTGTCGTTCCCGTTTGTTCAAAACGACGAGGATTTGACAACGCTAAGATCCGTGGGCAGAATGGCACGTCAGGCGGAAATCGAACGTGATTCGAGCCTCGTGGGCGCCCATCTCCTGTCACTAGCTCCAGGCTGCATGGCAACGATCTCCGGGATCCCGCCGGCTGAACGAAGAAACCGCTGAGGTTTCCGATAGTGGGGTTCCGTCGAATCTGGTAATGTCTGTCCTGCATTAGAAATGCTGCGCTCATCGAGTCTGGCGCCTTCGACGAAATCAGCTTGATTGGAATTGCAGAGCTGGCTCGTATTTTTCATTGTGCATTTTGCTCACTTCGTGTTAGCATTGTGATATAATACGATGTTTGGTGCGATTGAAACTCAGTGAAAATGGGCGAAACCACAATCAAGTCAACTTGGGCGCCAATATGGAAACTACTCATGAGACAGTACGTAATACGTATCCATGAAATGGACGATGTTTCGGGCAATAGTTCGACACGTTCACAGCAAAACATTTCAGTTGCTACCGATTATGCTCTTTGAACACTATTGTGCAATGCATCATTCAGCTATTGATTTATTCCAGTTTCCGCATTCGCCCCCACTACAGCTCACGACGTCTGATGATTTACGCTGTGATTTATCGGTCTGAGCTATTTTACGACACATGAAAGGTTCGATAAATGCACTACGGGATGATAATGCTCGGCTTCTTGACAAGCGGCGTCCTTACGCCATCATCAGGCCGTTCGCGTTGGCATGGCTTTGCATGACTTCGCAGAATATCTCGTAACATCAGCCTGCCATGCAGCCCTATGACCAGCCGTTGGATGGCTCAGCTCACAAATGAGTCCTTATCGCTGCCGGGCGTACCTATGATAATGGACCGGTGCCAGGGCTCGGTCGTTTGTCATTGGGGACGCTCTGACAGGTGCCATCACTCAGACGGCCTCTGACGAGCTGTGAACCAGGAACTGAGCGTGCTGCAACGGCCAGTCAGCCAGCGCGGGTAGGAGACAAGTCAGTCAGTCAGTCAGTCAGTCAGTCAGTCAGTCAGTCAGTCAGTCAGTCAGTCAGTCAGTCAGTCAGTCAGTCAGTCAGTCAGTCAGTCAGTTAGTTAGCCAGCCAGTCAGTCAGTCAGCCAGTCAGCTACCCAGTCAGTCAGTCAGTCAAACACTCAGTCAGGCAGGCAGGCAGCCACTCAGTCAGTTAGTCAGTCAGTCAAGCAGTCAGTCAGGCAGTCAGGCAGTCAGTCAGCCAGTCAGTCGTTCTCAGCCAGTGCCGCTCTACATGTGTTGGTAATGAAATTGTTCTGACTGCACCATCTTTGAAGCATCATCCCGCCTCTGAATTTGTCCTGGTGCTGTATTTTCCTGGAGTGTCTCGTTTATGCGACATTGCTGAGCGATAGTGTCACACGGATGTTGGTTTTCATCTCCCCGATGAGTTGCAGGCGAATCCGTATGCATACAGAACAGGACAACGGCCTGTAGGGAGAGGTGGGCTGCTTCCTCCGGTCCCAGCGGACGCACGGTCCGTGACCAAGGGCCGAGAACAGAACCAGCTTATGCAATATGCATGGCCTGGGCGAGTGGCTGGCCAGTCGCCGCGGCATCATCTGCGGCGACATGGGACGGGGACCGCTCAGAGCACCATTAGGTACTCCACGCCCGCAGGTCACTGCGCTGACCCAGGCACCCGGCAGTGGCCTCAGCTTCCCCGCAGAGACGACATTTAGCATTCCGGGGAGACGGCGCCCAGCGCAGAGCAACGGGGACGCCACTTCCGCGCGGCCTCGCAGCAGCTCGGATTACCTCCCACCACTGCTGTCACGTATGTAGACACAACGGCACCATAAGCGGCTGAGGACCGGACCATCGGACAGTCGAACTGCTGGACCATCTGTCAGCCAGACAGTCGGACCGCGGACCAGTGGACCAGCGGACCAGTGGACCAACGGACCAGTGG
Organism: Amphibalanus amphitrite; assembly: GCF_019059575.1. Lineage (NCBI taxonomy): Eukaryota > Metazoa > Arthropoda > Thecostraca > Balanomorpha > Balanidae > Amphibalanus > Amphibalanus amphitrite. The sequence goes on from NW_024881868.1 coordinate 120,887, forward strand.
ACCAGCGGACCGGCGGACCAGCGGACCAGCGGACCGGCAGATCATCTGAGGACGCCGGAGACAGCGGCCACTCCCATGAGATGGGCGTCCTTATGGTAATGTGATGGCCGCGCGCCACTCGACACCACTACCGCCGCGCCGGCACACGGCACCTTACGTGAGCGGTGTAATCATCGCGTCAGCGTGGGACGGACCATGCCACAGGTGCGACGGGGCGTCGGCGCTCACGGCATGGTAATGATGTTATCGGGAACATTGAGCACATCGGTCCTTGCATAAATAATTCATCATTGCGCCTTGTGAAGGTAATACGTTCATGAAGTAAGGACAAATGACAGGCATCATTTGCAGGTATGATTCTGTCCATGCGATAAGAACACATCGAGTCTGTTAGACTAGGCAATGCGTTTATGAGGCTGGAGGTACATGCTAATAGTAAGCATGAAATACATTGTAGTGTGTAGATCTTGACATAGAACACATCGAATCCCCCGCGCACAGGTCGTGCCGGTTCATATCAATGTCAGTGCGCGGCGCGGTGATTCCGTATGCGGATCGGCGCCGGTGGGGCTGACGAGTCTCGACTGGGACTATCTCCGTGTCGTGCCGGGGACTGTTTGCCGTTTGATCTGCCCGCACCGCCCGGCGAGCCAGACGAGAACCACCTCAGGACATCGGCCCCGGTGCCGAGCCGGCCCCGGGGAGCCGCCATCGGCCCCGTGCGTGTCTTCTGCAGCCCAGTCCTGTTTGGATAGCCCGACAACACGGAACGCTGTCTCCCTAGTTCGTCGGGAGGCTTACGTGGAATAATAAACAGCAGCTATGGATACACGGGGTGCGAGTTGGCCTGCTTATGGAGCAGTTACGGCGGCTCAGGGGAGTCATCTGGGGCGGGAGGGTTGAGTGAGCAGCTGGACGCCAGATTTTGAAACGAGACGGGGATCGAGCGATAGAGCAACAGGCAACAGACGACGTCGTGATGGCGGCGTCAGCTGAGCACAGGCCGTCATCAACGTCATCTGTCAGACGTAGTCACATCCGTCACTCGGGTTCAATATCCTGCAGAACTGTCAGGCCGACGGAGCCGATCGCCGGCCCGTCATCACCGCACTGGTCATCACTGCGCTTTCGTTTCCACCGCCGCGCGTCGGCAGCACCATCCACCATCGGTCAGCAACACGTTCATCAGCACCATCCAAGCATCACTGATCGAGAGACTCGGTCCGATACCGGTCCCCAGGAGGCCGTGTGACCCCCGGGCGGACTCGGCACGACCATCTGCAGGCATGATAGCCTACCGGCGGCCGTGCGCCGGCTCCGAGCGGCCGTCAGAGGCGGCCGGGCGCACCCCGGGGAGCTCCGACCACGGCCCGCTACGGCCGCTACGGCCGCCACGCCCGTCCCGCGGGCCGGGCTCGAGCGCTGATCACCATGACTGTCGATAGCGCCACTAATGACCAATACCAATGGTGCCGGAATGAGGAGAGACGATGGCGATGATGAAAGTCTCGCCTCCGCCCATCCGGGGGGCGCTACGCATTGCTGCAGCGGACGGACAGATGGACAGATGGGCGGACGAACGGACGGACGGACGGACGGACAGAAGGACAGAAGGACAGACGGACGGACGGACGGACGGACGGACAGACAGACGGACGGAGAGGGACAGATGGACAGACGGTCAGGCGGACAGGCAGACAACTTCAGACGGATGGACAGATCCAGACGGACAGGCGAACAGACGCACGCACTCCCCGAAGAGAAGACAGACGAGCATCATGTCAGACAGACGGATAGACAGGTGTGTGCCGCCGACGCACTGGGACTCTGTATTAGCCAGGTAATGTAGAAACGTTCCGGGGACTGACTCCGTTTTCGTTTCATTTATTCAGCGGGTCTGCATATGCAGGCAAAGCTTCCCGTCCGTTTTGATCTGAAGCGGCGTATTCATAAGATCTCCTGAGTATACTCACGTTAGCTTAATGCGCTTAGCGATGAGCAGTTTCCATCTGCAGTGTGGTCCTGTAGCATATGCATGACAAAGCGGCGCCTCCGGCCAGTGGGTGGAATCGCGTTACGGGTGCGCCGCGACGGTGCAGGGTTCACCGAGATGCCTCTAATAGCCGGTGGCGGCAGCGGCGCCCTTCCGTCCTGGGAGTGCCGCCTCCCGCCGGGTTCACACCGGCACAATCAGCATATGTGCCGAGCACAGTGTTTGATCAGAGCGCCGCGACAGTGCGTCGTAGCACGGCTCGCTCGGGCCTTCCGAGAAGGTCCGTCCGGCCCCGCGCCGTGTGATGTGCCGGTGCGGCGTGCAAGCTCGCAGTGCACAATGCGTTGTGCACTGTCTACATACCCATTGGTTGGTAGAGGGACAGGGAGAGAGGTGCAGGTGTACGAGGAACGAGAGCCGCGCACAGCGAGATTGCTAGAAAACGGCTGGTTCAACAACTGCTCAGGAATCTGAAGAGACGACCTCAGTGGCGGTCGCAGGGGGGGGGGGGGCCATCAGGGCCATGGCCCCCCCCCCCCAAAGCCAAATCAGGGGGGGCCATCATATCATTTGGCCCCCCCCAAACAACCGATGGGCCCCCATGGCCGTATGGGGCCCTGGCCCGTATTCGATTGTCACGAGGCTCGAGAAACCCACGCCAGCTATTAACAGCTCCCATACCAGTCTTTGAGGGTCCTACACTGACCTCTGAGGGCCCTTCAGTGGCGGTCAAGCGTCCACATTGACCGCTGAGGACCCACATTGACCTCTGAGGGCCCTCCACTGGCCTTTGAGGGCCCCTAAACCGGCCTCAAGGGCCCAACCGGCGTCTGAGAGCCTCACACCGGCCTCTGGTGGCCTCATGTCTGTCTCTCGAGTCCCAAGACTAGACTTTAAGTGTCTCTGAGGGCCCCGCACTGGATTCTGAAGACCCGATGCCGGCCTCTAAGAGCCCGCATCGGCCTCTGGGGGCCCATCTTGGCCTTTGAGGGCCCTCCGCTGGTCTCTGGTGTCCAACGCCGGCCCATGCCGGCCTTTTAGGGCCCCACACTGACCTCTGAGGGCCCCATGCTGGCTGGCCTGTAAGGACCCACATTAGCCTCTGAGGGCCCCCGCACTAGATTCTGAAGACCCGATGCCGGCCTTTAAGAGCCCGCATCGGCCTCTGGGGGCCCATCTTGGCCTTTGAGGGCCCTCCGCCGCTGGTCTCTGGTGTCCAACGCCGGCCCATGCCGGCCTTTTAGGGCCCCACACTGACCTCTGAGGGCCCCATGCTGGCCTGTAAGGACCCACATTAGCCTCTGAGGGCCCCCGCACTGGATTCTGAAGACCCAATGCCGGCCGCTCAGGGCCCGCATCAGCGTCTGAGGGCCCATGGCTTGGCCTTTGAGGGCCCTCCGCTGGCCTCTGGGGTTCAACGCCGGCCCATGCCGGTCTTTTAGGGCCCCACACTGACCTCTGAGGGCCCCATGCTGGTCTGTAAGGACACACATTAGCCTTTGTGGGCCCCGCACTGTATTCTGAAGACCCGATGCCGGCATCTAAGGGCCCGCATCATCCTCTGAGGGCCCATCTTGGCTTTTGAGGGCCCTCTGCTGGCCTCTGGGGTCCAACACCGGCCAATGCCAGTCTTTTAGGGCCCCACGCTGACCTCTGAGGGCCCGTGCTGGTCTGTAAGGACCCACCTTAGTCTCTGAGGGCCCGCACGGGCTTCTGAAGACCCGATGCCGGCCGCTCAGGGCCCGCATCGGCGTCTGAGGGCCCATCTTGGCCTTTGAGGACCCTCCGCTGGCCTCTGGGGTCCAACACCGGCCCATGCCGGTCTTTTAGGGTCCTATTCTGACCTTTGAGGGCCCCATGCTGGCCTGTAAGGGCTCACATTAGCCTCTGAGGGCCCCCCACACTGGATTCTGAAGACCCGATGCCGGCCTCTAAGGGCCCGCATCGGTCTCTGAGGGCCCATCTTGGCCTTTGACGGCCCTCTACTGGCCTCTGGGGTCCAACGCCGACCCATGTCGGTCTTTTAGAGCCCCACGGTAGCCTCTGAGGGCTCCATGCTGGCCTGTAAGGACCCACATTAGCCTTTGAGTGCCTAATTCGGTCTCTGATGGTCTCAAACTGCCCTTTGCAGGCCCTGTACTGGTCTCTGATGGCCCTAAACTGGCCCCTATGGGCCCAAACCAGCCTCTAAAGGTCCCACACCGGCCTTTGATGGCCCTATTATGTTCTCTGGGGGGGGGGGGGGCTCAAGCCTTACCTTTGGGCGTCACGCACTTGCCTCTGAAGGCCCACATCAGCCTCTGGGGCCCTACCTGGGGCCTTTGAGGCCCTTCGCTGACCCTTGGGTCCAACGCCGGCCTCTGGGGGGTCTGACACCGTACTCTAAGGGCCCCATTGCAACCTCTAGGCGATAGGTATCGCCGAAGCGCTATCGATGGGCCCATAAGTGTAGGAACCATGGGTGCAGTGGGCGCAATTGCACCAACAATAATTCTGCAGTGGGTGCAGACAATGTATTCTGCATCCACAGTAATCTGGAACAAAACCCCTTTTCTCAGCAACACTACTTTCCATGCAGCACGACAAATTTAGGATATTTGGCCCACTATCCATCTTCCGAAGTATTGGCTACTGTAATGGCCTTCAAAACTTACATTTGTGTTCAAGTAAAAACAAAAAAAGATGAAACGGAACACATGTGATTGAACAGTGAACAGATACCGATGACCCACTGTCAAAAGTTCTAGCACGATGATCTTAGAAAATGGCAAAGTTAGCCGCGCCGCCTTTACTTTTGCGGTAGTCCATTCACAGTTGCGTGAATTATTGACAATATCAATGTTTCAAAATGTACTTATCGGTACCTTTTCGACATGGTACACCCTCAAAGCTCGCATTTCGCAATGAGCCTCCTCTCGGGTGCCGCTCACTACCCCCCCCCCCCCCGCTTCACCGGCCATGGCCTGGATTTCTGCACCCGTGCACTACGTCCGTGGGCCCCTTTAAGCTAGCACCGGGCCCCCCGGGTCAGCGCAGGGGCCCCTTTGACAAGTTGGCCCCCCCCCCAAACTCCAAGTCTGCGACCGCCCCTGGACGACCTACATACTAGAGTATATAAATTTGAATAATGAAAAGTCATTTCCATGTTGAGCAACGGGGCTCGCCCGAATCCGGGCGACGCTTGTAGTTTTATGAAAATACTTCTCAACTCTTAGTCGCGTGCAATGTTCGGTATTTTCCAAATCGATTCCGCATTACAAAGCCGGACTGACATTTTATGAGCGCTCTCTCTCTCTCTCTCTCTCTCTCTCTCTCTCTCTCTCTCTCTCTCTCTCTCTCTCTCTCTCTCTCTCTCTCTCTCTCTCTCTCTCTCTCTCTCTCTCTCTCTCTCTCTCTCTCTCTCTCTCTCTCTCTCTCTCTCTCTCTCTCTCTCTCTCTCTCTCTCTCTCTCCTTCTCTCGATCCCTGGTCCCTTGTAGTTCCTCACCTGGCTGACCACATCCTTGCAGGCCCCACGACTCCCGCTTGGTAGCGGAACTGGTCACTGGGCAGTAGGGCGGGTCGATGGAAAAAGTTTCCAAGTGAAGAGCGATTTTCCTACGGGCTGATCCATAAAACGGTTAAAACATATTTTTTGCGAATTTTTGAAAAGGAACTGGGCGCGCCGTCAACGGTTTTTCGAGACCACTTTTGCTAATTTTTCTCGTTGTTTGCAAAATGTAGTGGGAAAAATTCGAGAAAGGTACTATATTTACCACTTTCCTAGTTCTACATGCTTACCCCCACCTCTTCACAAAGTTTGGAAACCCCAGTGGCAGAATCGTGCTCAGAATAGCGATTAGCATCGGCGCTCTGAGCGCAACGAGCCTCTGAGCCATCTATTGAGCGAGTTTGGCATAACATTGATTTTGACGGCTTTCCGACCGTTAAAAGCTGACGCAGCCGCTGCCACGTCGGGTATATGGTGTTCTTTGGTGTTCCTAGGTGTCTGGTGTTCCTTATTTGACACTAGGTGAGTTGTACCCATTCGATCCGAAATACTTCAGGAATCATAAATTGCTCCGGAAGCTATACCTATAGTGATTTCGCCAAGAAAACAGCGAGATGCTTAACTTTGATACCTATATGTTTATCAGTTAAATTAAGTTTTGCAGACAGATAACATCAGTCCAAACCGTATGTTCATTTTTGAATGCAATGTAGCCAGCCACCTAACCGTCCTAGGACAGAAAATCACACTTCGATAATTGATTCAAACGCCGGCATGAGAGCGTTGCATTGCGTCCTGATGGCACACGTGATGTAACCGAGACGTGCTCTCTTAATAACAGCAACGTATGCTGCCTAAGTTAGGAACCGGACGGCTCGCTCCACTGCCTGAGTAGTGAGTATGGGTATGCACCGGATCGAAATTAATTTGTTAAGCAGCGGGTCGAAGGTCACCCTCTTCCAGCGAGATTGCTATTGGTGACTCTGTAACGCGTTCTTTGGACCGATCTATGAGCTGCATGTAGTGCATGACTTGTTTATTGCAAAATGCTGATAGAATCGCATATCTTTATGTCTCCTGCCTCATTCGCTTCCTATACTTTTTTGCCATAAGTGTCTCGAGTCTTTTTATCACCATTCCTTAGTTCAGCAAGCATCGCAGTGTATCATGTATGCACTGTTTGCTGGCTGTCTGTATCGGCCAGTACAGCCCAAACAAGTTTCCAATAGTGAGCCCGGTACTTATTCCTGTCGATCACTGGGCGAATAACACAGACCGGTGAGCTGAGAGGTCTCGCAATAGCTGGATGCTTTGGAGTAATCCGTCTCTGCAATGTTTACTCCGTAATTTCGGACCACATTGGGACATAGTGAACAACATTGAACTCGGTGATAGTTCGAAGCTGGTCAATATATGTTGCATGATGGGCGATCGCGACGGAATACGTAACTTGCAAGCTGCCAACGTAAGCCATTTTACCAAATTCAAGGGCTCAATCTTCCTTACTGACAGCTACATCAGGATTTGTCAAGAGCGTGACGCCTGCTTCCTGGCTGTTCAGAAGTGTTCTCTGATCTGGACTGCATGGCGTTGCCCGAAACGGCACGAACGGTTCCTGCTCGATGCACAGGCACTCTTGGTAAATGGTCCACTGATCGGCGCAGCTTTAGTCCAGTGGCTTTTCCACAAGTCTTGTAAACTTGTTTAATAGTTTGGCCCTTGTCTGATTTTGGTGTAAAATAGAATAAGTATTGACTACCGGGCTCATTTACTGAAGCAATATGCTCGTCCAACAGGCTCGTCATAGCCGATGATCCAGCACGGCTATCCTATTTATCATGATAAACGACGCATCCTTATGCACGTAAAATGCAGAAGGGCATTTCCTTTGTAATCACTTGCCTATCCGAGAACAGAATGTGAAGTGTCACCGAGGACCACCACGCGGCATTAGTTCCGTTTCGACATGGAGGCTCCTTTCCACTAACTGCAACAATGTCACATGATTGGGATCACAAATTGCGTCGGAGACCACTTAGCTATACTACCGCGGTTATTATGAGGTCAGTTTCCCTCAAAGCTCGATGCTCCACTGCTTGTTGCGGTGGCCCAGCCCCAATAGGTAATCAAAATAGGATCTGATGGTCCGATGAGAACGCGCGACTCGGGCAGTGATATGATACGCGGATCGCCGATCAGCAGGATACCTCGCAACTCATCCTCAGTATGTTGTCAGATGAAGCCGGGCTAAGTTGACGAGGCTAACTTAGTACTTAGTTATTCTGCAATTGAGCTGCTACTGTTCAGTTCCAACACTAGGTTTGCATTTCAAAAGAAAGGTTAAATTTACATGCAAGGAAATAATCGAAGCCAAAACTGAAAATAATGCTGCTGAAGTCTCAGCGCAGAATCAAATGACTAATAGGTCCAGCGGACACTATCGCACTTGGCGCATAATGGCTGTGCTTAAGTCAGGTGAACCCCCAATATGTACATTTCATGGCTACTTTAATTGCAATTGACAGCTTTCATGCTATATACGCTCCTGTGCCTTACGTTTTTTTCATCAGCGTCCTAAGATCGCATCAGCAGAATGCATATTGTCTCGGCCGACGCAAGGTTAACAGTCCTCTCAAGAGATGGCGCTGCGATCGAGTTGCGGAAAACCGATACAGAGAGCATGGCACCATGGCCACAGTTAAAGAGATACAGTCAACAGACTTGCAGAATAGGTTGAGGAATAGCTGAAGTTTCGAGGTATATATTTGAAAATAATTAATCATATGATATTTGTGCTCAAAACTCGCGTGCAGTGAAAATGTAGCGAAAAACCCGGTTGATTAATTGGCTGCGGCGACCCGCAACCTCAACCAAAAAAATTGAAAAAATTCACACAGTCTTCTTGTGACATGCTCCGTAGGAATTTCGGTCTTCATTATGTGTCCTCGAAAAAAAGTTCTCGGATGACCCGCCCTACTGGGCAGCCTTCCTGCTGCTGCACCCCTCCCCCTCCCCCGTCCGGTCAATCGCGGAAGGATGACCAACAGTTTCTGCAGATCGGCCGGTAGGTAGAGAGTGACCCCCCAGGACCCTGACCGAGTTGGCACCGGCCAGCGCCGGCCCCGGCGCCCCGCGATGTCGTGCATTAGAGACGACAGCCGACGTGATGCCCGTGCATGACACGCGATTATGGCACCATTAGAATGCACCTAATGCATGCCATCGACGGCGGCTGTCTGAGCAGCGGGAAATGAACAGCGTCTGTCTGATGAATAATAACCAGACACCGCCTATGGTAAATATTGCAAATGTGAAAGCCACTCAGTGAAATCAGTCAATAGGAAACAAGCAGATCGAACGATTTACGGAGCGTGAGCCAGTTCATGAATATCAGGGATGGTACCGCTGCATTTCGTACGTCACTAACTGCCGACGACGTAAGTAATGTGATGAAAAACAAGGAATAAAAATGACTTTGTTTCCGAGACACATTATTCGAATCTGTTCCCGCACGGGTTTTCATATTCCTCGTAATCACATAACGCTTAACGCTTTTGGACAATCTTTACAATGTTTGGCAGCATCAATTGCTGTGCTAGCTACGAAACCTTGCCTGGTGCAAGGCGCACCCAGGAATTTGCAATGCCAGCGTGGATCCAACTATTGGATCGGTGATCTCAGTACTAGTAGATAAATCTCTTCATGAAACTGGAGGGCCTGATCCTATTTAGATCCATTGGAAAAAATACTATGTGTTACTTCTGCTATGTCATAATATATTCCTGCCCGGGGCCGGGATGATTCAATAAATGTCACCGAGGTTTTTTTAGCGAAAACTCCGAGGGCCGTTAGGCCCGAGGTGATTTTGCTAAAAAAAAGCGAGGTGACATTTATTGAATTCCCGGCCTTAGGGCTGGAAGGTGTTTCCCATACCTGCCAAAAAGCTCACAACTATATGATAGTGACGTCAGCAGTCGTGTGGTTCAACGTGTTTAACCACACCCCTTGAACCACACGGCTTGTAATATTAAAGCATTGCATCAAACTTTGAAAAGTGTGGTACAGTGCACGTGCCGTTTAAATGCCTGGATGTCTCGATTTAACCCGCGCCCGGCTGGGGGTCCTGGATTTCCACGCCCTGCTGCAGGGCTGGTAAAAACGGTTTTGGTGGCTCTGACCAAATTTTCTTAGATGAAAAGTGGCTCCTCACAGAATGAGTTGGAAAAAGCAGCGAAGACGTTCTCTTTGGCATCAGTTTAAACATCAGCTTTTTTAGCTCACTGTTAAAGCCTCATTGTGGGACATTATAAGCTCGCCTCAAAAACACAAAATGGATGTAGATGACTTCCTAATTTTGTCTTAGTTGGCTGATGACAGTCAGAAAGGTAGGGTATATAAATTATAATTTTGACTTACCAATAGAGGAAATGTTATCATCTCCCTCACTAGCAAAGGGTCAGTCATATTTTTCATCATTTGATATATCTCTGCTGATGTTGTATCGAGCTCGGAACTCAAGCACCAAAGGCATTATAAGTCTAACATTGACTTATGTCACAAAATTTCTGATAAGATATGATGGCTTACATAAATAAGCTATCTTATTTTCAAATTTGAGTCTAACACTAAAAAACACAGAAACATTCAATAATTAAGCAAAGATTTAGTAACTAATGCAATAAATATACTAGGATGGTGGGCAAATATATTTTAAAAATCATGAGCTGCTTCAGTGATTTATCAAAAATCAAAACTAGTCATGCTTATGTCTACATCAACATATTAGAATCAGATTGAGATACCAGTACGCAGTAGGTATCTATGCGACCAATGATATTGCTACCCTGATGTAGGTATGTACATACTGGAGAGAAGAAGAGCACCTTCACCTCGCAACGAACATACAAGAAATAAATAAGACATACAACAAAATGTATACCCAAAAATGTACAAAAATATGCATACCCATTCACTCTGCACCGCGACCTGCGATGCAGCCTTGCACGAGGCCTTACTATAATAAAGACCAGTATTCGTGTTCTAACACTAGTCGTTAATACAGTGAGCCGCCAATAGTAGAAGAGTCAGTGGCTCCCCGTTCACTCAGCACTAGCTCCTCATCGACTGATGAAAGCCACGGAGCCCTATTCTCCCTAGTGTTAAAGCTTCAAATCGACTGATGGCTCATCGACTGACGAATGCTGACGCTGTTCACGGTTAACATTTACAACCATTTTGAATAGGTTGTCAGCTGTTTAAGGAAATGTAGACAAAGATTGCGCAGAATATCTCATTGTGAATTAACCCGCGCCCTGATGGGGGGGGGCCATTTTGGCCCCCCCCCTGTGTTTTTTCTTAAATAGCGAGAAAACGGCGGCGCGCAGCGCCGCCAAATTTTGGGTACCTTACCGGGCATCAATTTGACACCTTCACACAAAATTTCAAGTCACAGGTCACCTCAGGTCAGGAGTTATTGAGGTCAAACTGAGGTCATGTTCGAGTAAAAATGAGCAAAAAACATGACATCTTTAAACGCTCACAAATTCTACAGTTAACAAGCAATTTTAAAGTTCTTTACGTGGTTGTGTAGAGAAAAGACGGCGCTACAAAACTGCTATCTCGGATTTTCGAAATTTTGGGATTTTGACCCCCAAAAATCAAAAAAATTGATTTGTTTGGAAAAACTCAAAAAATTTCCAAAAAATTTTCGAATTTCGAAAAAACCGGAATATATGTGATAGTCCCTGCGCTCTTCGATATACATACCAAATTTTAGATCGATACCTCTTTTTTTGGCCAAGTTATAGCGAAAAAACTGTTAACCCTCGCCGGCCGAGGGGGGGCGGGTGCCGCCCCCCCCATAGGGTTTTTTCGCGATAGCTCCGAACACGCTGGCGATAGAGAGCTGAAACTTGGCATACCTGACCTTTGATCCAAGCCGCATCTTTTGACACCAACCGCATTTTTGGGTCAGGTCAGGTCACTGACCTATGACGTCATAAGTGAACCTCTGCACGGTCTTCAGATGTCGCAACTTCGCAACGCCCTCACTGCCAGAGGAGATGTCACAGGGAAATGAAACTTGCAGGATCCAGTATCCATTATGAGTCCCACAACTTGTATATCTCGGATTTTTCCTAAAGGTCATATGAGGTCAGGTCATTTTCGTGACCTCACCATTATAAGTCAATGGGGAAAAATGAAAACTGCTATTCTGGCGCCGGGAACGATCTCCAACTATCTCAAGCACACAGAATCGTGATTTGATGCACTCCTTGCAAGGTTAGATGCGTCACTTTTGCAATGTTGACCTTGCGTGACGTCATTTATGACGTCATCAAGGTCAAATTAGTTTTTCGTCAATAACTCTTGATCAAATTGAGCTAGCGAGTCGGGGAAGGCACCAATGGACTCAGGAAGGCCTGCCGAATCGAATGATATGCGACATGACCTCTTTCGACCAACTTCGTGACCTGGGGGTGCTGACCTGACCTTGACCTGAGGTCAACACCCCAAGTTGACCTGACCCGGACAAAAAGTATATCATTCGACGCGCCTGAGCGAGGTGAACACGATGCTGCCAAAATCGGCGCTCTGCGGCCGTTTTTTGCGAAGTTATTCACCAAAAACTGAACCGTACCTTGGGGCACTTGACCTGACCTCAGAGGTCACCGGTTGACCTAGGACCTTAAAATCGGGTACCAATCTCTGCGTCTCGTAACGGCGCACACGCTCGTTTTTTCCGCGACGCGCTAGCTCCACCAGGGGCGAAACGGCGAGGGGGGTCGTACCCGCCCCCCCCCCCCCCTCGGCCGGCGCGTATGTAGAAAACCAATAGGTCCGGCGAGGGTTAAAAATTGATGACGTCAAATTTTTGAACTCAATTTTTAGCAATTCTAGACCTCGTAGCGCAAAACGGAGACCACCATTGAACTCCCCGTGACGAGCTGCATCGAATCGATACCCATTTTATGCAAAAATATCAACTTTGAAATTTGACCTAATTTGACCTGACCTTGACCTGACCTTGACCTGACCTTGACCAAAACGTGACCTAAGCTGGCCCTAAAGTCTGTCTGACCCACATACTCGCATTTGTCATGTAAAATGGACCATAAAACATGTATCACACGACACTTTCATATTGTGACCCCCCAGTGACCTGACCTCTGTGACCTGACCTGGTATCAGTGACCTCAAATAGCAAAATATGTGTTTGAAGAACATTTCCCCATCGATGATTTTCAATGAAATGCATTTTACTCGATTTTACAACGCATTTCTTGAAATGCCTGTAAACGGTGAAAATTCGACCTTTGACCTGACCTGTGACGTCATCGGTTTGACCGAGGTCAATGAAATTGGGTCACAAGGTAGTTCCCCGTTGGGGCTATCCAACACCGTTTACCGCTTGTCGCTATGTTGCGTGGTTCTCGAGATCTGAGGGGGGGGGGCCAAAATGGCCCCCCCCCCCATCAGACCGCGTTGCTCGGCAGACCCCATCTGGGCGCGGGTTAAGATGCTGCTACTAAATCAATATTCGTGTTACAGCATCTAATATGCTGAAATTTGATGTGAAAATGAACTAAAGATATTCGACAAAACTTACCAGTTGTCTTGCACATGCAAATTTGCATTGAAACGCCTGATTTTGGCTCTTTAAACCCTACGAACAGCTACTGGCGTGGCTCCGATATTATCACCGAATCGGCACTTTTTACCAGCCCTGCCCTGCTGGGGGGGGGGGGCGTGTTTGAACACCCCCCCCCCCTTGTAACTCGGCTCCTGGGCCACGTAGCGATACGCGGAAGGCGGCGTTCGAAAGAGCGCCAAAAATAATGACGAAATCACTTCGGTCAATTTTTTGGTCAGGTCAAAGGTCAGGTCACCAGAGGTCATTGAAGGCAAAATTTCGCCGATTTCTAGGTCGAATGTCAAAAACTTCCAAGAAGCCAACGCATAACTCGAGAACCAATAGAGCTACAGCGCCGCGGAAAATCGCATTCGATAGCCCTATTACGGCCTTTCTGAGTAATTCTCTCAGAATTGACCTAACGTCAACGGTTTTGCCTGCAGGGGACAAAAACTGCAAAAATAGCCGATTTTTTTCGGAAACAGTTTTTCTGCAATAACTTTTGACCCAAGCCCTGTACGAGCTTACTTTTACCGGCATCGTGTTCCTCTCGTCAAGACGCATCGAATGAACTATAACTTGACCTTGAAAGGTCAACTTGAAAATTTGACCTCAGGTCAAGGTCATGACCTGACCGGAAAGGGTCATGTTGCATATCAGTCGATCCGTATCGTCGAGCTAAACACATCTAAGGCGTTTTCATCGCTCTGGCATGCATCTATCAAAAGTTATTTGCGAAAAACTATTAGATACCATTCGTGACCTAAGATGACCTCAGGGCATAAACAAGGGTCACGGACACCATTTTCATGTTCAGTGTGTCTAAACCACTTCTAATTCGGTGTATGGGAGTGTTTATAATGTCTTTCGTCCAAAAGAGGCGCATTTCAATTTTCTCCCATTGACTTATAATGGGGAGGTCGCAAAGTTGACCTGACCTTAGGTCATCGATATCAAAATTCTGAGATATACATTTTGTACATGCTATTGTTCTTAGCAATCGCTGAAAGTTTCAAAGCGATCGGTCACTCGGTGTAGCTATGACAGACATTGAAACTTTTTATGAGGTGAGGTCACTTCAAGTGACCTGGTGACCTGACCTTGAATGACCTTGGTCTGAAATTTTCACAACATGTGTAGAATTGATGTATGATAAGGTGTACCAAAAACGGCGGCGCTCCGCGCCGCCGTTTTTTAGATATTTGCGAAAAACCACAAGGGGGGTGTTCAAACACCCCCCCAGCAGGGCGCGGGTTAATCATGCAATGTAGCAGGTATGGGAAAATGTGACGACAGACAAAGCATAATGGCGGATGCACGCAAAGCAAAATTTCTAACAGCCGACGATACGGGATCAACCGTATCCGGTTATACATAACCTTCCGAATCAGCCCCCATTATATCCGCCCTATCCCAGATGACGGGAATGGGGTCCACCAAATCCGACGCTTAGACGGTCGGCTAGATCCGACGCCAACTTCCTCTCTGCGACGGTTAGAAATAAGTCAACATATGTTAAATTCCGGCGGCGGTGTATCTGAACTACCATCCAGTGGGCCATTTATAAAATGCGGAGATAGAAAGTTGGCGGAATTGGCTCATTTCGGTCCGGCCCGGCGTCTGAACGCCCGGGGAGCTGAGAGGACGACACGCCGGCCACCGCAGCCGGACAAAAATTACGACGAAGCCTGTCGCGCATTATCTTCAGATTGGGGAGATGGCAGCGGCGGCAGCTGCGGCGGCGGCAACAGCAACAGCAGTAGCAGCGGCGGCGGCGGCAGTAGCAACTTAGGGACAACGGCGAAAGTGGCAGCTATATCAGATCAGGGGTCAGCACGGACAGCACCACCAGTAAGAGAATTCACCAATAGCCACTCATGGTCACTGGTCAGCAAGATCGCAAAGATGTAAAAGACAGTCTAAAGTCGTCCATGACGACACAGAGACCACTGGCATCACTGTCAGAGAGACGGGTGACTCTCAGTGATGTCGCATCAGACAGTGACGGGTGACGTCCAGTGACGCCGCCCCGCGCAGTGACAGGACGTCACTGCAAGACGACGTCGGTCGGTTCCAGCGGCCGGAGACACAAGTCACCGAGTGATTGACGGATGGCTGCAGGGAAGGGGTCAGATACAAAGTCCGGACAGAGATGGGCTTCAGTGAACAGCCGCCCCGCCGAGCTCTGACGGCAAGGAATTGTTTGGAGGAGCTGTCTTCAGTTATCATCATATGTGTTGGAACAAGTTTTAGGGAGAGATTCTGAAAAGCTGTTTAAAAAGATACCCAGTGGGATGTTGGCAGCTTAATTGATGCCAAACAGAACTGAAGTCATTACCTAAAGCAGAGTTCTGATGTGGCCTTGGGAAGTTCTCGGACACGTAGCACATTCCACTGTGACTTGACGGCGATACTGATCTACGGCTTTTATTATCTAGCAGGAATTGAAATCGTTGATTGGATGCTGTCTCTTGAATTCAATTTGAATCAGCTATAGAAAGTATTGAATGTCACGACGACAGTATACCTACTCGTGATCACGATGAAAGCAATGGTATGCACCAGTCCTCAATCTAATTTCGAGTCGTTCCCTGCTTTGAAAATTGCAGCCAGACTGCTTACTATATTGTATTATTTTGTAAAACGTTTCTGGGTCATCCGTATTACCCGATACCAAAATGTAAGGTTTCAATGCATTTTCAATGAAGCCAAGCACTACGTCATCATTTCTTTTACAACCATCAACGCGCTTATGCCGCTACCGATATCATGCATGACGCCTGTTTATTTGTCTTCGATCACCGCTGGGACAGCGCTCTGTCGCTGCCGGCCAGGGGAGTGAAGGGGCAGAGTGCGGGGCGCAGCGCCTCGTTGCGGCACCTCGGCGCGGCGCTGCACGCGTCATCGCGCGTCATCAGCGCCGATGACGGCCGGCGTCGGCGCCAGATGGCGGCTGTGAGCTGTCATCGCAGCCCGCGTCCGGAGAGCCGGCACATACGGCGCGGCCCCAACTAATATGACGCAATTACAGCCGGGAGCTGGCGGTCATTGGAGGGACGCTGGCCGGCGACGCGGGGCAGGGCAGGGGGCCAGGAGGATGTCCCTGGACCAATGGCACAGCACGGCAGGACCACTGAGGCAGCATCAGACCTATTTCTTCTAAGGTCATCTCATACCTTGCAGTCCCATATCGTCCCATCTCCCCCCCCCCCCCATATACAATTCTCAACGGAATTCCGTGTCATTCCCGATACTATCGGCTCGTTCTGTCTTGCGCCATTCATCCACGTCGTGAGCGTTCCATTCATCGGCCGTCTCCTGCGGGACGTTCGATCACCTTCACACCGCCGCAGACGCCTCGACTCTGCACTGAGCCCTCGGTCCGGCGACGGCTCGTACGCGGATCTCGGTCCCCAGCAGCAACAGCGCAGAGCGGCGGCCGCGCAGATGGATTGCCGCCGCCGCCGCCGCCGCCGCCGCCCCCGCCGCCGCCGCCGCCCAGCCGACGGGTGTCGCCGCTCGAGCCGCCGCCAAGTGTGGAGCGCATTGTGTCGGCTGTCCGGCCGAGTGAGAGAGAAGAAGAGCCCGAGACGGACGACACTCGACGCTGGGTACAGCGAGCTGCCGAGGTCGAGGACTCGGTGAGGAGAGACGGGCGAGAGTGAGAGAAGATGAACGAGTGGTGAAAAGAGAAAGCTGAGAGCTTGAGCGAATGAGGCAGAAGAAGCAGTGATAAAGACAGATTGGTATGATGGAAGGAAGGAACACAGGAGGTATAGTTCCCATAGTGGGAACACAGGAGGTAACAGAATGAAACACTCATCAGAAAACGTTCTTATCTAACCTCACTTGTATGATTGAAGGGACGGATGGGGTAGTGCAGTAAGACCACGAGCAGCACCTGCCCATCGAGAGCAGTTCTTCGGAAGATATAGGACAACTAACGGGCTTTCAAACGACTTCACATCCATGCGCAACTCGACCGCCCGCGGTGCTGATGATATCTGTATCAGGGTGCTGAAGGCCAGTTTCCCCGCTGTCGGCGCCGTACTCCTTCACATCATCAACTCCTGCCTGACCCAGTCTGACTATCCTGCTTCCTGGAAACACTCCCTTATCCACCCTATCCACAAGTCCGGTGACCCTTCCGACCCATCCAATTTCCGACCAATCTCAATCATTCCAGTCATCTCAAAGGTGGTGGAAAAGGTGGTTCAGCACCAACTTTACCACTACCTATCCTCAAACCACCTCCTCTCTCCCAACCAGCACGGTTTCCGTCCACACCATTCGACGGAAACCGCGCTGGTGACAGTCACCGACGACATCCTTAGTGCCGCCGACAGCGGGGAGATCTCTCTTCTGTGCCTAATAGATTTAAGCAAGTGTTTCGATGTCATTGACCATGATATACTACTCAGCAAACTGCACTTGTACGGCATCGACACTGCATGGTTTGCGGCCTACCTGAGCGGTCACACTCAGAGCGTGACTCTGCGTGACTGCGCCGGCGCCCAGCGTGTCTCGCCCCCGCTCCCCAACTCTATGGGCGTGTTCCAGGGCTCTGCCCTGGGGCCATTGCTGTTTACGGTGTTCTCAAACGACCTGTCACTCCATGCAAACGATGCCAAGGTTCTGCAGTACGCTGACGACACCCAGGTGATGGTCTCAGGCAAAAAGAGCGAACTTTCGGCGCTCATCTCTCGAATGGAAAATTCTCTCGCATCTTTGGATAACTGGTTCTGCGCGAACGCCCTCAAGGTCAACGCGAACAAAACTCAACTCATTGCTCTTGGAAACCGTCAAAATTTGCGCAAACTACCAAATTTCACAGTCGCCTTCCGTGACACAAATCTCGTGCCTTGTAACGAGGTGAAAAATCTGGGTGTGACTTTCGACTCAAACATGTCCTGGGACTGTCACGTGGGTGCCGTCAGCCGCCGCTGCACTGGGACCCTCATCGGTCTCTCACAGGTACGACACGTCGTGCCCCGGGGCATATTCGTCTCTCTTGTGACAGCCCTGGTTCTCTCGCAGGTTCGCTATTGCATATCAGTTTATGGCAACGGCTCAAAAAAGAACACAGCTAGAATCCAAAAAATCCTTAACTTTGCAGCAAAAGTTATTTTCGGCCGGAGAAAATTTGACCATGCGAGTGACCTGCTGGAGAACCTGGGCTGGCTGGGGGCTCAGCAACTCGCTGAGTACAGTACGCTCTGCCTCACGCAGAAACTGCTCTCGAGTGGCGAGCCAGTCTCCCTCGCGGCCGTCCTCCGCTCGAACTCGGACGTACGTGAGCGCACGACCAGGCAGGACAGTCATCTCCATGTACCACGGTCAAGAACCGAGGCGGGGAAACGGCGTTTCTGTGCGAGAGCCCCGAGGCTTCACAACCAGCTGCCACCTGAGACCGTTTCCCTCAGAGGGAAACGCTTCCAACGAGCCCTGAAGCGACAGATGCGGAGCCGGACGCTGTCTTTAAACTGAAGTAAGGTCGTCTGACTCAGTGTGTGTGCGTGTGTGTGTGTGACTTGGTATGTTTCGGTTGGATGACTAATTGTTTTGTACACATCTGGTATCTACCCTATTCTCTGACTCGGAGCTTGAAAAGCCACTGTTGCTGTGGAGTGCTCTTCAAAATAAATACAAATACAAATACAAATACATGTAGCAACAATACTGTTGCAGCTCCAAACTATTCTCGTTGGAAGCCAATGGCGAGCGCCATAGTGAATCTCACTGGGTTGTCACCGTCAGTCGTCTCAGAAATCCAGCCAGTTCTTCCAGCCGAGCTAATGGGGTGTGATGATAGTCACGACACCCGTATCAGGCTAGTTTGTCTCTCTCCTTTACACACAGCTGGCAAATTTACAACCTGTGCAGCAGGGGCTAAGAACAGGATCAGTAAAATTTGAGAGTAGCTGCCAAACCGCCACATGCATGCCAAAAAGATCTAAGAATGACAGGCGAAAATATCTGCGGCGGAAGTTATTGGCTTCAAGGATGTTGACTCGTAAGTTGCAGGCACACTGTTCGTAGGAGTTTCATTCTCTCTACCAATTATCATCGTTTCCACCACAATATCCCAACTCCTAGAGCACTTCACGGATAGGCTTTTTAGGATCCGGCCCGGCCCATATCCGGCAAGTCATATCCAGATCCGCCCATTATCCGCCTTTCTTTGAATATCAGAATCCGGCCCACCCATGGCCCGTATTGCAGCCAAACTTCCAAAAAATATCCGTAATAATCCGTTTCACCAATAACTGGTTTCACCCAAAACTGGACTAACAAATTCAATCTAAGGGACCAGACAGCCATACATCTCATAGACCATCATGGTTCCAAAAACCATGCATACATTGCATACATTATCCACTTGAAGACAAGTTTTGTGACAAGTGAGTGTCATAAAATGATGCCTATTACTTTAATCAAACCTCTGCTGCCGCTTAACACATTAGGTTAATTTTTAACATCAATGTTGAATGTTAAAATTTTGATCCGTTTTGATCCGGGTTCAACCTTCAATTCCCAAATCCGGCCCGCCCATATCCGTTCTTTTTTAACAAATTTAGAATCCAATCCTATCCGGTCCGCGGATTTATCCGTGGATAACGGATTTATCCGGCCCATGAAGTGCTCTACCAACTCCCAAGCATTGTGATCCACATTTTAGGTATTTGTTATGCAATGTCATATTATGCAAACTACATCACACAGAATCCCCTGAAAAACACTGCTGAGAGGATATAAGGCGAGATGGTTCCACTTTCCGATACAGTCGTCGGCCTGACGGCCGCAGGGGAGGGAAGGGAGGGGCTCTCCCGCCAGCTATATCGGTAACGCTCGAGACGCGCCGAGCGGAACAGATCGGGACCAGTGAAGCTGCAGAACGCCTCCACCCATTATAGACCGCTGCCGCTGCCCGAAAAGAGGCTTCGTCCGCGCCAAACAATTCACGGTACGTGCCGGTGGCCAGGCTGCACGTTCCTGGAAACGGTCCGGACCAGGTCGAGTTTCAGCCATGCCCATTACATTCGTGTGGGCAGCATGATAAATTTAGATACCTTTGATTAGAAGACGGTTAGGAGTCTGCCTTCTGCAGCATGATGCAAATAGAACGCTGGTCAGAACTTTTTAAGCAGAACAGCCCCGGCTTGCAATGCTGTTTTATCGGTTGCCAACGGATCAGAATGGTGTTCTAGTTGGCGTTTTTCGTATCGATAGTCGAGCAACAGTCGTATCAGCCAAGGTCATAAAAGTTATATCAGCCTAGGTGTTCGGAAAAAAAGATTGAGAGGTTTAATGCAAAGTGAATACAACGGAGAAAAGGTTTTGCTGCATGGGTGGAGGGGTGCCATTTATTATTTAACAAAAAATATCACAAAAGCAGGGCCAGCATTACCATTCTGTAGTGGCATTACCGAGATTTAGATCGCCCTCGCGTCTAGAAAACGTTTTCGAGCCATGCCATTTTCCAAATCCGATTGTCGCGTGCCTGCTCCGATAGCGCCATTTTGCCTAATAGCGGTCTCTCTGTTTGATGCTATTGATGCTATACCTACACACATCTACTTTTCAAATAACGCACCCTTCAAAGAAGAAGCGGGGTATTGTAAATTGTGCTGTTTTTAATAACAATGGAATCATTTAATCTAGGAAACGCACTAAAGAAGAGTCGCGCTATCTAATCAAGCTTTTGTGCTCGATGGTAAGTAGAAGCAATATTTCTCATCATTACGGTCAGTTTGTTTTTAGTTATCATCAAAATTGATTTGCCTACTTATAGGCTAGCACTGACTCCAACTATTTACACTATTACACTGTGCTTGATGCGCGATTCAGTGAATGGTACTAAACGAATAACTAACATAAAGGACAGCGACAGACTCACTGTTGTTAACCATACAGACGGCACGCGGCCGACCGACCCATCCGCAGATTGGTCGCCGGCGCTTTATGGTACAGAGGCGATGGAGCAGCCGACGGCGACCCGCCACCTGTCCGACACAGTGTCCCATGTCGTGGGCAGCAGCAGGAGACGCCTTAAGGTGGTAGGGGTAGGATTGGAGTGTGAATGGATCAAACGCTGCTGTGGTGAGGGTTGTAAAGCATAACAAATAATTGTGGTGATATATGCTGCAGGGTTTTCACGCATTTACTGGATAAAGGAGGCATAAATTTGTACATTTCGTAGCTCCCTGGAACATTTTTGATTTAGTTGAGCTCCACGGACTAAATGAGATAACAAAACTCCGTGGCGGCTACAATCATATTTTGTTTCTGTATTTTCAAATGGTCAGGCAATTTTGGATTGGTAGCCGTGTTTACGTGCCCAATGCTTGCCCCGATGATAAAACCGTCCTCTGAGCGCGGCAGTATGCGAGTGAGACCGTCGGCGTCGACTGGTTACGAGAGCTCGGCTCCATGTGTGGCTGATATAGGACTGCCGACGACAAACGGGTTTAATTTCTGTCAGCGGCGCGGCGGTCGAGAACGAACGGTTCCCTGTACTGCGAGGTCGCGCCGCACGGAAAACACTGTATGAGCTGCTCAAGGAGCCGACGTCGGGGGCGTTATTACGGACCTGGAGGGGGCAGTTTGGGAAACAAGACAGCATTGCCAGCAGCTGGACAGTGGACACAGCACACAGGCACAGGGAAGTACCGACAATGCAGTGATCAAATCGAACATAACTGATAGGCACGGGACAGTACTGACAAAGTTTGGCACTGACAGTCATGGGACAGTATTGACCGTCACACGCAACGCTGATGCCACATGACAGTAATCGTCACATTTCACACACAAAGTTTGTTTCTAACTTCCAAATGTATGCGCCTGGAAACATAAACGATAGTGACTCGTCGCAGATTATATCATGATCGATGCATTTGTTTGAGCATGATATCCTCAGCTTCATAGCGAACCACGTTTCCAGTCAAACTATTATTGGCGTCCGTGACTCCTGACAAAGGGAGTCTCAACACAACCCCCACTCGGGTCGTCCCGGATATCCGACGGACCCCCCCCCCCCCCCCCAGACACCCCCTGCATCGGTCGGTCGGTCGTTCGGCCCAAATGGCGCTCTCAGCTCCGTCCGATGACCTCAATGACCCCGCGCCGTGACATGCGTCCTCAGGTCACGCTTCCAGGGGAGGGCAACGTAATTAGTTCAGATAAGCTGCCATAAAAACAATATCTGCGATATTGGATTACATTGAACGGACGTGCGAAAAAAGCTCGTTCTGACTGCAATCGTCTTCCAGCGACCATGAGCTCTCGTGTTTCCAATTTAGGATCAACAAAGCTAGTGCATTTGAAGGCAACGCTGCCACGCGGGAGGCCGGGCCTGAGGGACCTCCCTGGAAGTAACGGGACGGCTTCTGATGACTCATACTCACGGCTGGGGGCACTGTGAGGACGACATGGAACGCGCTGCCGGGTTTGGTCCTGATCGGTCGCATGCAAATGTGGGTATGAAGGAAGTGATAGAAAAGAAGAAAGAGATAGAGAGAGAGAGAGAGAGAGAGAGAGAGAGAGAGAGAGAGAGAGAGAGAGAGAGAGAGAGAGAGAGAGAGAGAGAGAGAGAGAGAGAGAGAGAGAGAGAGAGAGAGAGAGAGAGAGAAAGAGAGAGAGAGAGAGAGAGAGAGAGTCAAAAGACAGGGATGAGGAGAGAGAGGGAGAGAGAGGAAGAGATAGAGAGCAGGTGTTAGGTGCCGTGCAAGCGGTCAGTTACGACCGGCTATAAACCTACTCTCCATTCAGCTCCATTCAGGTGGAGGAAGGCTCTATTCTCCTAGCGGGCCGGTCGTCAGCTGGCGGTTGGACGGGTTCGGTAGTCGGCTCTTTCTGCCCGTCAGCCGCAGGCGGGATTACGAACCTACACCCACGCATACACTACCCACCGCCACGCCCCCACGTGGCCGGCGTGTAGAGCGAGAGAGGGTGAGGACTGAGGAGAGAATGGACAGGAGAGTATGCATGACTGGGCGTCTGCCTTTTGTAGCGAGGTGCTCAGAGTAGGTACAATTATCCAACAGTCAACGTGCTTATGTACCTATACTTTTGGCTAAATCAATGAGAGTTCTAGTTTTGTTTCATCCACTTTATAATATTGTATCAAAATTACCTAAAAGTTACAGAAATACTTATACCTACCTATTGCATGAACATGGCTGAAGCAAAATGCTCTTAATAACGTCTTGAATGCCAGAGCAGCGTCACTCGTCAGCAATAATCAGGCGTTCCGTCAATTAGCTAACATTTATTTCACTAACTAAACGCCTCGGTTGTTGCTTGCTATTGTTTATCAATCAAAGTTGTAGCTATCTCAAGTCCCAAATAACAACATAAACATAGCCAACTGAGACGTTATTTTCATTCAATTTTCTGATTGGATTTAGCGTGATGATTGCTGCGGAGGGTCGCCGATTGAGTTTCTCTGAAGCGCAGGCCTTATCTGCCCCGACCCGTCACCGCAGCCGGAGCGGCCGGGCCGCGGCGGCACCCAAACACCGTCACTCGACCCGCAACATTGTGATGCAAATGGCACAACTTGGCCGCAGCGCGACCACAACTCCGTCGGTTCGGCGCGGGCAGGGTGCCGGGTAAGCAAGCTGTTGCAACTTACCTAATGTGTTGGCGAGCGTAACAGCCGGTAGCAGCAGGAGCAGCAGAACCTGGGCAGGGCCGAGAGTGCGCTTCATCGTGAGTCCCCTGCGGTGACGGACCCACGGCGAACTCTCCGGCACTCCACTTCAAAGAGTGCCGACGTACGGAGTGACCGTCCCGTCAGACCCAGTCACCAGCCGAGCTGCAGTTGCAGTCCCTGCACTCGACTCACAGCAGCTGAGCCGCAGTTCTCTCGCACCAGCAAACAAACAACCTCAGTTCCCTGCGGGCAGGACACCTCCCCATTCGACCCACCCCGACGACCGACCGCCCGGCACTGCAAGTCCCGGCGCCCGCCGCCGCCGCTGCCGCCCCCGCGACGACCGCCAGGGGGCTGCGCCGTACCGCCGCGTACCGAGAGGAAGCTGCAGAGTGACTACCGCACGATGCAGTGGTGTGGGAACGGACTGGAGTGGGGACTGAGCCAGGCGAGGTATCGATGCCATCAGCCTTTTCACGGAACACTGACAGCTTCGATTCTGGTGATTGATTTACATAGTTCAGCTCTTTGGTTTCAAATCAACTGCATTTCAAGCTGCAACGTTTCAAATCAGCAAGTGGGCATGTATATTCTAGCCGTTTACTACCATTTACTTTTTCCATTTTGAGTGATGGTTTAGTTCACCCATGCCTTGCTGGAATGCGACTGTTGCAGCAAATTTGGTAAAAAATGAGCTTAGATAATCACAGACACAAATGATCCCACTGAATGTTCCCGTAAAATGCTTAGGACTCAGGGACCAAGAACATCAGAAATATGCGTGCAATTATAGCATATAGTGTAGCATGATCTCAGGCAGGTGTCCGCTGTCTGGCGCAGAATGGCCGTGCTGGGAAAACTGTGCCGTAAAGAAATAATTCCGTTTAATTTTACACAAATATGACACTTTATAATCCCCTCGTTTTACTCATGTCCATCGATGCTGCTCACTAATTTGATTTGCGCGTGCGTCATCATAATCTAGCTGGAAGCAGCCGAGGATGGACTTTGGGCAAAGATGCGCAGCAAAAGTGACGCACAACATTATACAAAAGTCGTCAGATTTAACCATCCTTTAAGGTGAAACCTGTGTTCGGGCAAACCAGGAAATATTGCACTCTTCACAGGCCTTCCAGGATATAATGAAGGCGTAATTAATCTCGGGGAACTTCTAAGGAGCATTCCTAAGGATATGCAAGCATGAATCAACATTATCAGGTGCATACTCCGGCAACAACAAAGTGAAATGCAAAGAAAGCAATAACTGCAACGTTATTATTTTGCTGTTGTGTTCAAAGAGATCATCGCTATAAGGATTCATTTCCCTTTAAGTGTAAAGTGATATACAAAATTCTGGCCCTGGGACTCGAATCTCTGCAAACACACAATATGGCAACGACAGCGCCACGAACCCAAGCACTTCAAGACACGGGCAAACATTTGCGAGGTGATAAACGGTCAAACGCATTGTCACTTCTTATGCTCGTAATTGTGATGAACACAGTTGTGGTTGTCGTTAACAAAGTGCTAACAAAGTGCAGGCGATTAAATAAAAGTAACCAATTACGCACTGTCCTTGGGTATTACAAAATTACTACCAAAATTTTCCGACAGCTGCGAATCTCATTAGACTAGGAACTGGCGCCCCTCCCGGCCACGCACCCTCCGATCCTCTCGTCCCTCTGCACACCCTCCGCCCATGATCCATTACGGTGTCAGACGGTCCAGCACGCCCCCTGCGTCTGACACGCCTCTGGGGCGTCTGTGACAACAACAACAGGCCACTCTGGCGCGCAAATAAACAACCCACGCGCCGCCCAGTGCCTCACACCTCACCTCACAGGAGGTCCGTCATGGACGTGACCGATCTGACGACACGCGTATGAAACGAGCAGTGACCGCTAGTGACCTGGCCCGGTGATGCCAGGTTAGAGGAACCGCGGGAGCCGACGAGATTTCCGATAATGTTCGGGTTATCGTATGACGATGAAGCGTCAATGGCTTTGTTAAAATGGCATTGATGTACCTAATCGCGTTTTTAGGCCTAGTTATGGAGTTGGTAAATATCAATGAGAATTTAATAAAGCTTGATGCAATATGCGTGCTCTTTTTTACTCTGTTTGCCGCTGCACGTCTATTCCGCTCTCCAGAGTTTGCGACAGGCCATTTCACAAACAGCAGTTGGCCCAACGCAAACATTTACATTAGCATGAT
Organism: Amphibalanus amphitrite; assembly: GCF_019059575.1. Classification (NCBI taxonomy): domain Eukaryota; kingdom Metazoa; phylum Arthropoda; class Thecostraca; order Balanomorpha; family Balanidae; genus Amphibalanus; species Amphibalanus amphitrite. The sequence continues at coordinate 146,873 of NW_024881868.1, forward strand.
CCGTCAGAAGGGGATCATCCTGATATCCCAGTCGGTGGCGACCGAAACTCAGCAGCACGCAGCACACACAGGCACATTCAACACGTCAGTAACAGAAGCACAGGACACCACTGTTTGTCCAAACCCAACAGTCGCTGGGTAGTGGTGGTGGCAGAAAACAACCCAGTTTATGTATAAAACCGAAACCGCCCACGCCCCACATACCGACGGCCGTTCTGGGTTTTCGCGGTAGCGAGGCACGATCCAGAGCATTAACTAATTAACGTTCATGCATCGGCGTCGTCCGTCGCTGACAATTAGCGGATGCCCGAGTAATTTCCCGAAAGTAACCTTTTAATTACGTCGGCCCGTCTTTACTGCAACGGTGCCGTGCCGTTGCTCCGTCGAATTCGGTGGAGAAGTGGCGCATATTGCGGGCCAGAGCTGCATAATTAACGGACACCATACAGCATCAGTGGCCACTTCGAATAAGTTCGCCGAGCTGCTGCGTGAAACATGCGTTCACGTTCCGTCCCTCATCTATTGCTGTATACCATATTTCCTGTGATCCCTAGCCATAATCCCACCTGTCGATGATCTGTATATGTAAAACAGTAGCACTCTAAATGAGAAACACACCCTGTCAAGATTTAAGCACACCATGAATTTCGACCTGCTTTCACCGCTCGTCAGCCGCTGAGCCGCCGTTCGATCGTCCTCGCAGCTCCAGCGGCGCGCGCCTCTGCAGGCTGCAGCCGCCCGCTATGTTTTGGCGCCACTGAAGGGCAAAAACGCCCATCCGGCCCACAAAAAGGCTGGCGACGGGTCTGGCGGGCAGCTTCCCGTCGAGCGGGGGAGGAGGGGAGGGGAGGGGAGGGTGTGCACGCGTTGGAGCGCCGGTCACTGGCGGTCTTTGTTCAGCCCATCCCCTTCAGTTCCCTGCTCTCGAAATTGCAGACACAAGAGCTGCAATATCCCGGCATACTGACTACTTACCAAGAGCTCAGTACTTCATGGATGCTGTACGGATATTGATGAGGTAAGTGATAACGCAGGAGTGGTGGCTCTGCATATTAGAGTAGGTTCTTATCAATGGGATGATATGCAGGTGTTCTATGGTCAGTGGTGACAAGGGTGAATGACTCCCGTAATTTCTGAATCTTCTTTTGCAAGCCTTCATAATTTTGACTGATTTACCGCACTGCATCACAACACCTCAGAGGCCCGCCGCAACTCTCCTCGCCTGCTCGTTCTATTCAGCCACACTTCTGAGGCTATGAATAACTCGCCTCAGTCGGGGGTGGCGGGGCAGGGGGCGGAGGGCGGGGTGTCTCTGCGTGCCCGTCGGCGCCTCGCCAGCCACCGTACACAAACACTGTCAGTGCACCGACGACAGCGACATACGCGACAGTCGACCTCCGGGGGAGCGGGGGAGGGGGGGGGGGGAAGTCGAGGACGCCAGCCGCGAACCAGCTGACCTCTGGTGACCTCTCACGTGCCCAGCAGCGGCCGGACGTGACCGTCAGACAGTGCCGCGGTACGCCAGAGTCGTGCCCCACGCGGCCTCCGCGCCGGTGCTATCCCCACTGTCACCTGGTTGCTGCCAGTTCGGTCACCTTAGACCGTCCCATTGTCGCATAGCTAACAGTCAGGCTGCTCTTGTTTCCTACATTATGACCACGTGACTGGTCCACTTGTGGATTTATTGAACTGGCGCTGATCCTGCAGCGGCTTGGCTGGGCCGATTCCCGCAATGCCTAATCGTGTCGCAGCTGACTGCAATCCTGATGTTCAGCTGGCAGAGAGACGACCAGAACACTTGAAATCCAGATGGATGGCTTTGTCGGAAGGAGCATGCATTTCTAGCTGAAGCTTGCAGATGTATCAGGAGATAGAGGCGGTAGGCGGTAGAGGAAGCAGCAGCACTCCTGCATGCTAGCGTCAGCAGCAGCATATAGCAGCAGCAGCAGCAGCAGAAGGTGAGCGAGTCACGGCTAAATATTTACAGTGCCGTCTGGTTCGACTGCCAAGCGTCGGTCCCAGCCCGTCGGTCCCGGCCCGTCGGCTTCAGGTCAGGTGCGGCTGACACACCAAAGGAGGCTGGGCCGGACTCCAAATAGGCCGGTTTAACGCAAACAGTTAATTAACCAGGAAACGATCGGTATGCCAACTTTTGAAAATGCTTCATTATTGATTTAGGGATGGCGTTGCAAAATGGATGACTTTGAACGGAAACACCTTCTGTTGCCTGATTATAACTTGAAACAGCATGCAGTTACTGGCATGTCCGCAGCAGACTTGCAAAATATGTCCACTATTCGTTGTGTTGGTCATCAAATCTGTTGCTGATTACGAAGAGCAGCCGATAAAGAAAAAACTAAGGAATCACCTGGCGATTCATTTCTCGTTGAATTTAGATCGGGACAGCTATTTCGGATAAACAACTCCCTGTCCAACCATGCAGCAATGGGGAAGCCATGCGAAATGTGCCGTCCTCCACGCAAGCCAAACAGCGCTCTAAACAGCATTTCAGTCACACGTCGCCCTAAATACTCGTTCCGCCAAACAACGGCTGAGTTTACGGCTGAGCTAAACAATTTCCAGGAGCGGCATTCGGCCAAACAAGCGGCGGGCGTCGCTCGGGATCGCAGTCACCTCGCCGGCGCGGCGGCCCGGAGGCGATCGGACGGCTTTATCAGGCCCCAACAGGCCCGGCGGCGCGCATATCAGCCCCTTCTGAGGACGACAATCTCCTGGAACTGGCGCATTAGGCAAGCATGAGCCGCTGCGTCGTGATCTGATGCAGCTCAAAACGGAACGAAATATCGCTGACATGTTCTGTGTACTGAGAAGGCCTATTGGACGCGGAGCGGCTGGTAGTGTGGCTGGCCGACGCTGCAGCGGCTGGCGACTTGTGGTATGAGAGAGTGGTGTGTGCAGGAGTCATCGACGTCATAGTTGTCCGTGGCCTGAAGGTGGCTTGTAAATACCCACTAAAACGAGCCTCACTAGAATATTGGTTGCCGACACAGGGCAGCTATAGCCCTGCATGACCAAAGTTATGGCATTCACTATTCACGCTATGATGACACAAACAATAGTGGCTTAGTCTTGATGACGTCAACGCATGGCGGAAAAGGAGATTGTGGTTAAACCGCTTGTGGTTTGCGTGTCTCGTTACTGGGCTTACCGCACTGAAGGATTAGGCTCGACCAGGTCTTCACCACCAGCTAGACCCAGACCACTAGGCAGCCACCAGTTGGAGCCACCAGAGCAGACGGGCTGGCAGTCAGCGCAGGAAGCTCCGAACAGCCACTGCTGAACGCATTAGTACGCGCTGAAAGCGAGATTAAACATGGGCAAACACAAAAACGGCCGGCGCGCGCGGCGCTCGCGGTCGGACGGGTGTGAGGGGTGGGTAAGAAGCTCACCGTCGACTGGAGAATGGATCACCGGCTGGTTTCTGACGGCGGCAGGGATTTTTCACCGGGAGACCTGAGATGGGCCGTATCACTTGCCGGTCTACCACTGCCTGGTGCACATAACCAACATGTAAGCCATGGCTAAGCGTAATGTGGACGCTACAGACCATGATTCACTGCGCTTTATGATTACCCGCAAAAACAAAGCGGATGCTCTCATGAGAATACAGTGTCACGCAAAAAGGATTTGTGTAAACTTACGTCCTCATGCTACCCTTTTGTTTGTGTAATATGATTACGTGACGCTTCCGGCGACTTCTTTAGAGACGCTATGAAACGGAAACGACTCAACAGCTGTTCGAAACAAACGCTCAGGAAGAATGGCTAGAACGGAAAAAGCGTCCATAAGAGGGGTAAGCCCGATGAGAGGAAGAGGGTGTAGAGAGGAGTTAGCTTACAACAGACGGAGTTCCAACAGACAGACAAACAGGAGGCAGACAGGTCCGGCAGTATTCAAATACCTACAGGGAACATTAGTTGCGACAATATGACGCTCTCCTCCGACATCCATGCATTTGTCTGGTTCCCTTGTTCCTGTTAATTGATGATCAGTTCATTTGCCAGCCGAATGCTAACAGAAAACACTCCTGTGCTCGAATAAATGCAATGGCTTCTGTAAATTACAAGGTATCTCCTGTCGAACGATTCACACACATGCCTCAGTTGATGCGAAAAACGCATGATGGCTATCGCCAAACGGGTTTCATTTTCCTGCATAACGATTATCATTCCATCAAGCCTATCGGTGCAGAAACGTTCAACTCCCTTCAATTGATAGCTGTTCTAGCTGCTGATTAAATCTTCAGTATTACGGGATACAGTACAGACCCTTTTGACGTTGCTGTCATAATGCTTTTGGTGGCATCGTGTGACAGCTGATTCACTTTGCTTTCGGGTCATATCATCATTAGCGAAACCTGATACCAGCATTTGGCAAAGAGACAGCTGACCCGATTGAGCCTCGGATATTGCAGGCTTTTTGACATGCCATTGTTTTGCCATGCATTATCGATGATATTTAAATGCGTTGTCAGTTTGACCATGCTGGAACTACCGATAGTCAGTGACATTCAGTGCAATCAAAATGAACTACCGATAGCCAGTGACATGCAGTGCAATCAAAATGAACTACCGATAGTCAGTGACATTCAGTGCAATCAAAATGAACTACCGATAGTCAGTGACATTCAGTGCAATCAAAATGAACTACCGATAGTCAGTGACATTCAGTGCAATCAAAATGAACTACCGATAGTCAGTGACATTCAGTGCAATCAAAATGAACTACCGATAGCCAGTGCCATTCAGTGCAATCAAAATGAACTACCGATAGTCAGTGACATTCAGTGCAATCAAAATGAACTACCGATAGCCAGTGACATTCAGTGCAATCAAAATGAACTACCGATAGCCAGTGACATTCAGTGCAATCAAAATGAACTACCGATAGCCAGTGACATTCAGTGCAATCAAAATAGTGTTTCATTCAGCCGCTAGTAGACACCATCGTGCTCATTTTCTTTTTCCCCATGGGGAAAAAGACAAAATGTCTTGGACAAAATGTCTATGCATAGACATGTTGTCCAAGTGTCTAAGTACCTACACACAGTCTAAAAGAGCACTTATATAAAAGTCCCTTTATATAGGATATTGTCGAAGTGTCATTTCTAATATTCCTCAGGTATGTGATAGTAATTCGTATTCGTTTCGGGCTACACTGAGGCAAAAAATTGTTAAAACCATGAGTTTTAACAAAAAAATCTCAGTGTAGCCCGAAACGAACACGAATTACTCCCTTTATATAATTAAATAATTTTACCAGACTTTGCGAAAGCAAGCCTGAAATAGAACAAATACTGCATTTTCGAATGTATTTACAGGGTTGGGAAGAGTTAAATACATTTTAATTTAAAATTATATGCGATGAGGAAACAAGGAAAACCAACTTTGCTACCATCACCGTCAAAATACTCGTAAAACGACGCCCCTCCCTTTCGTGACTACCACTAGAATACCTCTGCTCCTCCCGCGGGGTCATGCGGCGGCTCCTCGACTGATCTGAGTCCGACCATGGCTGCAGACCGCAAGTCGAAAGGGCTGACGCCCAGACGACGACCGCAAATAGCGAAATGCAAATTGGAAATTGTCGCGGCGGACGTACGACATTGTCACTCCTTCGACGGTGTGGTGAGCTGGATAGGAGATGAAAATCTAGTCGGCAGCGGCTGGATTGCAGTTTAGATAAGGCGAGACCTGACCAGTCCGCACTTAGGTACCGCGCCTAGATATCTAATGCATGCCAAGCTAGCGGAAAATATATATGATGATGTGAGGCTGGTTTGATTATTACAAAGTCCTAAACTAAGCAGTTGCCGCCATGACAGCTGATGCATTTGCACGTATTCGTGGACTTACGTGTATAGGACCATACATATATGATACGACCAATACAAAACTCAAAGCTCATCCTTTACCGAGACGGGCAAAAGGCAAACGATCGGAGCAGTCTGAGAGATTGCAGAGATCTTGACATGTCTAATAGCTTGACACGAAAATACTGGTCTTCACGTGGATTGTGGAGACAAGTCAATGTATTGTCTAAGGATGCAATAGGATGCAGTAGGATGCAAAGGATACAATAGCTCAGTAGCAGCGGAACACCTCCAATTAAGGGGGGGGGGGCACTGCCGACTTTTGGTCCCATTCTTTCCATGCAACGTCCATAGGGCTAATGTTAAAATGCCAAAATCAAGGGGGGGGGGGCACGGTGCCCCGGTGCCCTCCCCGTTCCGTCGCCTATGAAGCCAATGTATTGTCTAAGGATGCAATAGGATGCAGTAGGATGCAAAGGATACAATAGCTGTTGGAATTAGGTCATTCTATTCTATATGTTTCCCACTGGCAACTGATCCGGGCTGTGGCTATGTCCAGAAAGGTCTAGCATTTACAGCGCTACTCGTTAATTCTAGTTTCAGCCAGATGAGCGACGAGCCAATAACAATCGGGCCCAATTCATACCGTCCCAGCCTCGACAACCAGTCTCGTATTGTCGAGCCGCCATTTCCCCTCAATTGAACTCTGACAAACGACATCGAGGCACATTCCTTAAAACTCTCAACGAATCTTGAGAGCTGAGCTCACGGCTCTGGCTGCAATGGGCTGGTAGCGCAGATGCACGGATAAATGTGGCGCATTTTAGCGCCAAAAGATGAGCGCTGATCACCTTCCGAAGCGGCGGCCCACAGCGCTTCAACAGCGTCTAACACAGCCGGGCTGGCACGACGATAGGCAAGACCCTATGAATGGCTTTCACTTCTCATTGTTACGTATAGACACGCTGTTATAGGTGAGTTTGGTGAGTTGTGGAGTGTGGATGCTGAGCTTCAGCGATCCTCGTTTCGTCAGATGAGCTGCGTGAACCAGACGTTAGCGATGGTCTTACTGTATGTAAGCTAAGCTGTGAAAACAGGGCGCTAGCTTTAAATGCTTGCGATATGATGAATCGAGGAGTCCAGCACTAGCTTACATATGTTCCGAGTGGCTGCCAGATAAGCCGCGTGAACGGTGCTAGTGGCTGTGTGATGAGCTGTGTGAACCGAACACTAGTCATAGTTGAGTGGCTGGCAGCCGGCTCTCTGGTTTATCTATCGGGCCCCATCGGAGGCAGAGCGGCAGAGATGCGCCTCATTGAACCGGCCAATGGTCGGAGAAGAGGCTTTTTACGGAAACATTCAGCGACTCGCAACGGTTCGTGCTAGCATGGTGTTCGATGGGACTCATTCATTGTGCCAACTGTTATTTTCGGCAAAGGGGGCTTCGTGCACATGTAGAAAACGCTACACAACACGGTGTTCGTCAAAATATGTATTTCAGCAGCTTTCCTGCACTTTCGATTCAGCATTTTATGATCATATGATATTGTCTCTTTCCCCTTCGAATGCAACATACATTGCTACAATAATCCTACAAAGCAAATGGATTGTATTTATCTGTGAGCACATAATTGCCATTTTCATCTTTACATCTCCGCTGATCCCACAAGTCCTAGCAGTTTTTCGCCTTCTAGAAGCTGGCTATTTCCTGCACCATGATTAGATGTCGGAAAGCATTAATGCTTACTGGAACCTCTTTGCAACGGCGGCCCGAACTTATCGAGACGTTATTCCATCGTGATTAGAAGTCGAAAAACATCAGTGACAAATGCAGCCTCTTTGCAACGGTGCTGGCCTCAGCCTATCGAGATACCAGCGCTCCCGGAACCAGTTGTAAATTAAGTGTTTGCTGTTTACTGCTCCTTGATCAAACACTCTCCGAGTCTCTCGCTAGTGTAGATACTGTCTTGGGACTTGGAGTGCCGGCGGATATTCACTCGCCTTTATTGGCACGAGACAGCGATGATTGATTCATTATTGGGTTACGGCGGCTTGTTAGCATGAATTACAGTAGCCAGCTGTGAATTCCCATTAGAGGGGCATCCGAGCGGCCAACCCGATAAATTGAAATTAAATCCGACGACTCTGGCTCGTTGCAGGACGCCTGGGACTGCGCGATACAGTATTGAAATCAATAATGCAGCAATGTCTATGAAACGGATGATTTCGTCCATATCGTATTGGTAGATAAGTCGGATCGCTTTGTAAGTTTGTACTTTTCCATACATGTCAAAATTCAAGAAAACTTTTATAGGAAGTAATATTTTCATCGTGCATATGTCATCGTTTTTGTGTGAGGGTTTGTAGCAAACTGAGTGGTTTTTATTTGGTTAAATCGCGCCATTAACCCGCGCGGGGCTCGGGTCTCCAGCCGAACGCGCGGGGCTGGGGGGGGGGTAAATTTTACCCCCCTGTTATCTCCCGAACTAATGGTCCGATTTGGAAAATTCAAACGCCAATCGAAAGCTCTCATCACGAACTACTAAAAACATGTACTTAATTTAAAGTTTGAGGTCAAGGTCAAGGTCAGGTCAAGGGTACAAATTGCAAGTTTCTACAGTATCGGCCTTGCACCGTAGTTGCCGAAGAATGGAGTCATGGACTGAGACTGATCGCCCAAAACGTGTTCTTAGGCTACCAAGACAATATTCGTTGCATACAATATCATTCAGAGGTCAAGGTCAAGGTCAGGTCAGGTCAGGTCAGGTTACCAAAAAACAAAATATAGAAAAGGGCATGTGCGACACATGTTTTATGGGTCATTTTACTCATAGAATTCAATAGGCACACTCAATAAGTGATATGGACCACCTCTGGATGAATTTCAGGTCGAGGTCAGGTCAAGGTCAGGTCAAGTGAGGTCAAATTTTGAAGTTGGTTGTTAAGGCCTAAAAAGGTGTCTATCTGATGCAGTTTTTCACGGCGAATCGAATGGTGCTGTTTTTGTTTCCGTACGAGGTCTAGAACTTCCAAAAAAGTCATTTTTCAAAAATTTTGTGTGTCGTGACGTCATAAAATTTTGAATAACTCCCACATTTTTGAACCGATTCTTGTAAAATTTGGTATGTAGGTGCACATAGACCACTTCTCTGACATATATTCCGGTTTTTTCGATAGACTCAAAATTTTGGATTTTATAATGATTTTCCCAAAAAAGTCAGTTTTTTGAAAAAATTTAGGCCAAAATCCAAAATTTTCAAAAAACCGAGATAGCCATTTGATAGACAAAGTAAAATTACGTATAACCTTTTTTGTTACGTCTTGATTCTTTTAAAAATGAAGATGTTAGCGGTGTTTGAACTTTTGCCGTTTTTGAGGCGAAAATGGCGAACATGACGTCACTAAAACGTCAATTTCTCAAAAATTTTCCGACGGATTTCGCTCAAATTTTCAGGGAACGTGTCAAATTGATGTAAGAAAAGGTACTGAAAGTTTGGCGGCGCTGCGCGCCGCCGTTTTTGAGATATCGCAAAAATTCGCGAGGGGGGGTAAAATTTACCCCCCCCCCCAGCCCCGCGCGGGTTAATCTAGTGATCAACCCAAGAGGCACAAAGTCTGCCGTTTTGGCCGTTGATGCCGCCATGCCGCCCCTCCCCCGTCTACCAGGCCCGGTGTGTTCGACTCGCACCTTTGACCGTAGTCAGGGGCCGCAGAACGTGCTCAGGGCTCGGCACGGTTCATCACAGCTCTTCCGGCGGTTAGTCAGGCAGTGGGGAGGGGGATGGGAGTAGAGGGTAGGGCCACCCACAGAGGCAGGCCCGGTGGAACGGACGGAACAGTCCACCGGCTCCCGTAGAGCGATGGATCAAATTGAGGAGCGGAACTAAAATAGGACATGAATGAAAGCGACGGCATGCTTGTCGGAAAGAGGGAGGGTAGGTGCAGTCGCGACGTTTACAGTTATATGGTACGAATACATTCAACGTCTTGATCAAATGATTTACCAAAAATGCTTCTTGGGTTTCCTTTCGAATTCCTTGATGGCATCAACCGATGCCCACAAGTCGGTCAGCTAAAGCTTAGTCCAATGCGGTGCTGACCAGGGCAGTCAAGGTCGTGCCACGGCTGACAAAGGATGAGTGGAGCCTCCGTGCCGACCCCCGACCTGCAAACGGGATCGGGGACCAGCGAACACCGGGGCAGCAATGGGGTGGCTGCACCGGTGAGCTGCTGATACTGACGTCAGCAGCAGCTTCGCCTGATCTGCTCATGCAGAGCCTAGGTGTTCAGGTATATGTATGGGGAAAACATAGATGCTTCATAACTGGGACCTTAGTACTGTGGTTAACTGGCAGCGCAAGAAAGGCCACCTATTTTCAACTCAAGGCCTTTGGTAATAAAGAGCGTGAATAAGGACGGCTCATCCTCGCAAGGAATATTCAGCTGCAATAGTAAATGTCCTTCGCTTCTCTTCGTTGCAGGGGTCTGGCCATTACAACTTAGGGATGAATGAAGCCCATGACAGAGAGAGACTGGGGTCATGAATAGCACAAGGACATGGAAGTGTCACCTCGGTCACCGCTGGGTCATGGCGTATGGGTGGATCATGGAGGAAGTAAATGCGCGCTTACCCTCGCCGGCACGGGGTTGATGCACCCCCCCCCCCCCACCAAGGTTTTTCGCAAAATGTAAAAAACGGCTGATCGCGACGAAGCTTTCAGTACACTCGCGTCAATCAATTTTACACTAACTCTGAAAATTTTATGACCCTGATCTAAAGGATTCTTGACCTGCAACCTACTTTTCGAGACCATTTTGGCCGGAATCGCAATACGGCGCATGTCGTTCGACGTTCCGCATTAGCCGCGCGTTTGCAGTCTTTTCGTGGTTTCAAGCGTTCGGACATGTGATATGCTGTTGGTCCATGTATATACGATCTCTATGCATGCATCAGGGTGGGTGTCAAGGTCACCTGAAGGTCAGGTCATTGACCTGTGATGACCCCGGTTCACTTTTTCGAGTTCTACGCGTCATTAGGCTAGTTTATGGAGCTGAATTCGAATTTGGCAACCATTTGAACATTTACGAAGTAGTTTTGATGCCTTTGTAACATGCTACGAAGCTGTCAGGGGCGGTTGACACCTACTACGAATACCCGGCATGACCCCTACCGGTTGACCTGACCTGACCTGACCCGAGCTGGCCTAAATGCATAAAGGCAACATCTGTGATCAAAACTATTACTAACATGATATTCTTGATCAGCACCCCGAAAAAAAACTCATAGCAGCCACACTTTGCAGTTTGCGACGTTCCAACAGGTCCCGATTTTCCCAACTTTTGAGTCATTGACCTGACCTCAGAGGTTACCAGTTGACCTATGACCTTAAAATCGGGTACTGTTGGCTTCGTCTCGTGACGAACTACATGATATTTTTGACCTCGAGGCTCTAGTTCAATTGGGGGCCAAACGCAAGGGGGCGTGGTCGTGCCACCCCTCCCCCCTTGTGCCGTCGAAGGACGCAAAATGTGGCCTGTGCCAGCGAGGGTTAACTTCGACCGTCGGTACGGCAGTTCGGTAGCTGACTACTTTGTTTAAATGCAAAGTAAGAATTTTTCCATGTTAGGTGCAGTTCCTAAAGTATAGGTTTATTCGAATCAATGTCAATGCATTAAATTCAGTACCAAACCCAAAAGAACTTCAAGGCTGTCCCCATGTGCATTTAACTTTACAACAACCACTGTCCCCTGACGACGCTATAAAATTGGCCAACTCAAAGTCAGTCGGTGTCTGGCCGCCTCCCACGTTTTCCGGGCCCAGCACTGCCAAATTGGGCGGCAGGACCGGTTCTGGCCCACCTGGACCGACCGCTGCTGCCGCCTCCGCGCCGCTATCACACATACAGATGACGTCACTGCAGAGGCATCCAGTGACGTCAGACGGTGATGCAGCGCGGTAGAGCGGAAGGAACCAAACAGACAGAATATGATAACTATGCATACCTGCATGGTCAGTCATACTTTCGTTGTCGTCCTTGTGGATTTAGTTAGCATAATCGGTCATGCAAAATGCACAATGCACATGCCTCGGACATGCAGATGACGTCGATATTGATTGGAAAATCATATAATATTTTATCTCCCCCCCTCTCTCTCTCTCTCTCCCTCTCTCTCTCTCTTTCTTTTCCTTCTTCTCTCTCTCTCTCTCTCTCTCTCTCTCTCTCTCTCTCTCTCTCTCTCTCTCTCTCTCTCTCTCTCTCTCTCTCTCTCTCTCCCACTCTCCCATCCCTCCCTCGGCCGTCAGCACCACTCAACACCCCGCAGTGGCGACCCGCATGCTCGGCCAAGGCCGCGCTACACTGTCAGCCTGCCGCGCTGTCGTTCTCGTTCACAGAGGAATGTGACTGTCCACACAGCACGACACCTACTGCCAACCCCCGCCTGCCATAGTGACTGAGACTGTGCACCTGCAGGCTGACACAAGGGAGGTGTCTCATCGGGGCTCTCGAGCGATGCAGGCCGCGCGGTGAAATGAGAAGGCTGCGGCGAGGTCTGGCGGGATGCCACTGTCAAAAACAGTGACTCTCTTTGATGCATATCGTCCGGCACACCTGTGGTGGTGCCGTAAGGAGTAGCGCCCTCGTACGCCGCCGTGTGTGTGGGGAATGTCAAGGAGGGGAAGGCCGGCAGCGGAGGGTGTGGTCCATTCAGGCGAGCTGTTCAAACCGCCAGTGGTGTTGACATTGCGTGACGTGCCCGCTGATCAGATCCGAAGGCTTTCAGCAGTGGCCTTCAGACTGCGAGCGTGCGACGAATGCGCTTCGGGAGGGCGCCGCCGGTAGGTTACTGGTGAACGTATGATGCAACACTCAGGACTTACGTGTATATCAATGAATTGCTATTGCCAATATAAATTATGTAAAAGTGCATAAACGCACTTGATGGAAATAAGCTACGACACCATTAGTGATGTTCAGATACTGTCACCGACGCCCAGTAGACAGCAACATTGCCAGCGTCTCTGCGTTCTCGTCTCTGCCCGCGCGCATCCCAAAGACTCTGCGCCCAGCACCGGGGCACAATTTCACCCAGTTTACGCGCAGTTGGCTACCAATTAACCGACCTAAATCCTATTAGAATACAATTTCGCAACCATTAAATCGCTTCGTTAGTAGACAAATAGGACTGGCGCCTCTGAGAACTGCGGGCCTTAACCCGGCGGCCGCTGGGCCTCCGCGCCACCCGCCGGCCGCTGGGGGGGGGGCATATAGTTGCCCCCCCTTTACTTCTGCGACGATATCGTCGCAACGCGAAGAGATAGAGAAGCGAAACTTTGCACACATCTTCCTGAATACCTAGCCGAGGTTGTGTCCAAATTTGGTGTTGATCCCATTTGAAATGACGTCACAGTGACGTCATAAGTGAAATTATAGATTTGCGACTCTCATATTCCTCACGATACATCAGATATACGGGACCGAATATAAAGGACCGATTATTGGTCAGAAGCTAGATGGAAGTGTAGTTAGATGTTTTAGGATGACAGCAGGTGCTGTCTAGTTCATTTACAGTTGATTTTCATGCTCAGCGTCATCAGAAACGGTCCATATCGGAAAACGGCAAAACTTTATAACGTCACTGTGACGTCATCTTAGGTGCTACAACCACCAAACTTTCCTCAAACATTGCCTAGGTATTCATTTGAAGCTATGCCAAGTTTCACGTTCGTAGCTCATCAGGTTTCGGAGATATTTCACAAAACGTAAAGGGGGGGCAACTTTATGCCCCCCCCCCCCCCCAGCGGCTCGTGGGTTAACCTTCCTAACGCATGATTGGACAGCTGATATGTAACTTTACGGGATTAACGTTCAGATTTGCGATAAATTACCACCTTCTTGAAAAGCAAGGATTCTTAGTAGGCTCCAGACGGGGTTAAAATCATGTTAAGTCCGTACATGCAAATGTTTGTTTGCTACTGGGAAACATATGCACTATGCAGGAAGTGGCTTTGAACGTATTTGTTTGACATAAAAAGGAAGCCTTTTCAAGATGGTTAAATCGGACATTTGATTGCTATGTATCTTCAAGCTATATTGTTTGTTTGTTTGTTTGTTGGGGGTTAGGGGCGGTCTTCAATCTATATGCTTCATTAACCCTCGCCCGCACATGCCATTTTCCCATCCTAGAACGCACATGGGGGGGGTGGTTGCCACCCCCCCCCCGCGCCATTTCGTTCCTGTTGGAGATAGAGCTTAGCGGTAAAGACCAAAAAGATTCTTTGGGAAGAGACGAATCCAATGATACCCAGTTTTACCTTCTCAGGTCAGTCATTGACCTTCCAGGTCAGGTCAAACTAAAAAATGTTGCTGTTTTGGGTCACCGTTGGATATCAAGTGCGCTGCTTATCATATACCGATAACGATGCCGTTTTCTGGTGCCAAGCCAGCTAGAACCTCTTTCTCACACTACCCGACCAGGTTTTTGCTGCTGAGGTCATTTCAGGTCAAGTTAGGTCAAGGTCAATTATATGTGTTTGTATGTCTGTGTGTGTCTGTGTGTATACTGATGTGTGCACCGATTGTTTATGTGTCCATATTACATGAAATCATGATCTGAGAAGCTTTTACCAAAAATGCAGTCAAAAAACTTCACAAAAAGTAAATTCCGCTTGCCTAAAACGCAATTATCTTAGATGACCTAGGTTGACCTTGACCTTGACCTTGACATCTGTACATCGTCGAACAACATGTTCCATGATGGGTGGGAGGTAAGACTGGTAAAAAAGGCCGAAATCAAGGTGTCAAAAGCTCACAAGGCCCATAGCCAACGCAAGATGTCGAGAATTGGCCATTTGGGTCATGACATGACCTGAAAAACAAGGTCATATCTCCGAAACCAAAGGTCACAGCAACTTAAAATTTTCAGTGGACATCAAGAAAGGATAGAGGAGCAGCTATACGAAAAATCAGCCTTCTAGCTCTAAAAATGTTGAGTGCAGAGCAAAAAGACTACCTGGGGGGGGGGTGGCAACCACCCCCCCCATGTGCGGGCGAGGGTTAATCATTACGTCGTCATGACTCATGAACTTCATAAAAAAAGATGATATGTGCCAGGACTTGATAAGTTTAGTGCACACTCTTGAATGTTTATTTATATGTAATTTCTTACGAAGAATGAAAGTCGGTTTATATAATTTTCATATTTTCAAACAGTTTGCAACTAATCGTCCCTGCTCACGAGACATAGAGGAGAAATATTCTGGTGCTCCACTGCTATCACACAGCGTCGATCGCCACTATCGCGTTCAATTAACCCGGCTGGGGATGGTGTGTATTGGCCCAGGGCAAACTTCGCCGGGTAAACTACACATTTCCGCCTGGATCGGTCAATCTGCACTCGGCACCAGTCACAATTGCCAATAGGGCGGGCCGCTATCCCTAGGGAAGGGAAGGGGGGCTCAAGGGGGGCCGCCACAGGGGCTACGATGGGCCCTCATGTTTCCCAGAACCCTCCCGTGCTATATTTCCGGGTGTTTGGGCTGGTTTAGATCCACACTTTCCGTCGGGACAACTTCAGAGAGGTTCCAGAAAGGGATCTGCACAACCGTAAGCCTGCAGCTGCCGAAGGATTGACTCCTAACATGGAGGTCGAGACTTGTGGCTGTCTGACGTTTGAGTCAGCCGTCAGCCGTCCTTGAGTCTAAAGTGAGCGAGCGCGTCAAGACGCTATGGGAGTGGAAGGGACAGAAAAGGACGTATCCTCATGCGTCACTCATCCGTGTGGTGTTATCCGTCGTTCCCCGCGTTAGTGGGGTAGGAGCGCTGCTCTCCAACTGTCCCGAGGGCTGATCCAAGAATTGGGGCCGTTTCAGACTGTCAGAGCCGCGCAGAGCTGGATCGACTCAGTGTGTGACATCAGCCATCATCACATGGGTCCCGACCAACTCCCAGGCTAGTTTGGCAGTTGGAGGCACTTTAGGCAGCATCAGTGTGCCTTGAAAAAATCATTTGTGCTGTTACTTTGTCACATGTTAGGAACGGCCTGATCACTTTGGCTCGCAAGATGCTTTGGCGAGATAACCTGGCTTTAGAAACTGATTGGTAATATTTTTTGCATAAAGCATCGATTGTAGACTTGTCAGGGAATGGTCACGCTTGTCAGGAGCTGTTCGACAGAGCCTGAGATCTACACAAGTGAAATGGAAATTTGGCATAACTCATCACCATCCCGTAGTGGGATGCATTTGAAATCCATGACCATAAATAGAACAGTCCAATCTATAGAGTCCGAGTCCTAGGAGTGTCCTCATTCACTTTCCCGCGGACGATGCTACTGAGACAGTTGTGGCAGTTTGACACGACCTCTCAGAAGTTGGCCGACGGGTGTGTCTGCTCTGACCTGCCCGTCGGCTGGTCGGCCCGCCAACAGGGGTCATCCATAACCTGGCCTGTCATGGGGCGCCGTTCTGCCCACATTTCCGACCCTAGATCATGGAGCCGATGACGGTGCAAATCAAACTCTGTCCACCACCCCGTGTATCAGGCGAACTCGTCCATAATGAAGGGGAGACCGAGGACCGCGCTTTGGGTCACAGCCCGGCCGGCTCAGTTGGCTGCGGCGCCGGTAGACGGTAGCACATCGCGGCGTGCAATGGCGCCCCGGAGACCATCAGACCACTTATTGGCACCTCATTAGTTTTGCCGTCTAACAGATGACGCAATTACTGGGTGCCATGAGATGGTTCGGCCGGACCGGCTCCACCCGATGCATCATTGTGATGCAGCTCGGCACCGTTCTCTGTCGGGCACCGCCGTCAATTTGTAGGTGTGAACCGGACGATTGCACTCGATACGTCAACAGTAATCTGCCGCGAGGCATTTACTCATTTAATCGGTTCACTGATGGCCACCCGGAGAAGCTTCAAATACACTGCCGGAGTCATACGGTATGATTCATCACCTCAATGAAAAATTATACGGCTCGATGAGTTCTAGCTCAATATACGGGCCAAACGTCCATTAAAGGTAGTGTGCCACCTTCCAATGATTTCCCATTTTATTTTTCCTAGGATAAGAAGCTTCTGTTTTTACCTAATATCGCAAAAAATGGGCCTAAAATAGTGCTTTTTTCGCCTAAAAGTTGATCGTTTTTTCGATATGAATAACAACTGTAAAGGGCTGACCTGCAAACAGGCGTCGGCAACAATCGCGAATGCGGCGCACATGTCACAATAAGCAAAGGTCATTATAGAGTTACGACGTAAGGGAATGAGTTATCAGCTGTCTAATCGTAGACAACACAATGTCGAATTTAAACTGTAAGCCTATATTGGTATTGTTTCTTTAATTTGGCTGTCGAACATTAATTTATGATTTGAAATATTATTTTATGTAAAATAATTGATAAGAAACAGCCGTCTCTAAAGTTATGACCCCATCTCACCACATGAAAGTGGCAGAAATGACAATGATCAGCTGACACATTTTTCTTGGCCGAAGTCAGAGCGCGCGGCCCTACGCACCACCACCGCACCACAAAGTATGAGCAGAAGCCACCTGCGGTAGACCGCGCCCAAAGCCAGGGCCGTGAGGTAGCCGAGTCGGGGCAGCGACCAGCGTGCGCTGACCCAAGCCGGGGCCGCGGCTTTGGGCGCGGTCTACCGCATCCCCGGGCAGCCCCGGGCTATCACATGACACCGGGAGGACGCGCGGCCCCGGCTTGGGTCAGCGCACGCTGCCCCGACTCGGCTACCTCACGTTACCGGGGCCCTGGCTTTGGGCGCGGTCTACCGCACCACCTAACAGGCGTGTTCGAAACCGCAGGAGATGATGATGAACGGGTTTATCGAAACTTGATTGGATGAGCCTATCGGTAATAGCGATTTCAGTGTGTGCATTTATTGTTCATAGTGGTGTGAAATGTGGTTGGGGTACGACCGACAACCCGTCGGGGCGAATTTCCCACTGGGGTACTCAAATTTTGAAGAATTTAAGACGTTTCCATGAGTTTTGAAGGTATGGATAAGTTCTAAAAAATCCGGTTCTCCTTATCTGGGCCATTAACTCCATACGGTCCAGGAAAGCTGGCACACTACCTTTAAATGCTGCAGTTCCCTATACCTACATACAGGACATAGGTACGTGCAGGGCTCACGGGTTTTAGCGGTAGGTTTTGCACCTAGAAAATTTAGTGTACTTCAGGCTATATCTTCGTCGTCTTAAGCTTTTAAGTGTTGAAGATGCGATCGACTTGTTGGGTAACAAGCCGGCCATGATCGTGTAAAATGGCTTCATCGTAGATCGATTAGTTTCTGAGATATAACCGGAAATGTAAAAGTGCAAAATCTTCCGCTTAATCTCGCGAGACCTGTACCTACAGGTCCATGTTTAAACCACCGCCTGTCGTCCTTACATGAAATTTGTAAGAGGATCTGTAAAAAAGCTGCACACGGACGATGGTTAACTAAATCTAGCATAAATTCACCGAGCCGTCCCAGACACGGACGTATAAATAAACGTATAAATAAACGTCGTTTATTTATACGTCCGTGGTCCCAGACAATTAGGCACGTAAGTACCTAACTCACAAGGATGGTATCGTAACTATGTCATCAGCGTATTCGCAACAATTCCTCCTGTTCCATAACCCATCCACCCGCCAGCGGCACCACACACAGTAAACGGACAACTGAACCAGGACATCTGAACCAAGAACAACTGAATCAGTAAAACTGAACTAGAGACAATCGAACGAGGGACAACTGAACCAGTGACAAATGCCAACTGAACCAGTGACAACCAGTGTCAACTGAGCCAGAGAATAACTGAACCAAGGGACACACACACGCTGCACTAGCGTGCACGGGTGACGTCAATGATGTCTGCTCATGACGTCACTGGGGGTCATCTCTAATGAACGCCGTCCGTTCGGCTTATGAGTCGGCTCGATACTGTGGCCCAGATTGGGCCGAGATTGGTTCGATTTGTCATCATGTCGATGATGCGGACGGCCGGCTCAGCGGCGCACGGCCCTCCTCGGGATCACGGGATAGGGGGCGATACGAGGGGGGGACGTCCGATGACCAGGGGATATTACTGGGCCGTGTCCCGATAATTACACGCCAATGTCGCTATACCTACCACTGCTAATTAGCCATTAGCCAATAATTAGGCTTGCAGTAGACAGGGTCACCACAAAAATACAATGATCAGAAACGATTGAAATACCAGTCTCGAAATAAGTCATATACAATGACCATGTTTAAACTCTGCTAAGATGTAATTCAAACCAAATACCTACAAGCCCTCCCAGTCCTACTTTGGTACACACACATAGCCTTTGCACTTGCACAAATGACTCCTTGTGGATTTTATGCTATAGGTGCACGAATAATGTGATCCAAAATGAGTAACCTTAAAAAATGCAGTTATTCTTCATGAGTGAGGAGGAAGCAATTGCTCAAAAGCGAACCAGCCTAACCGTTGCGAGCACTTCAGGTGGGCCCGCTGACGGCTCCGCCGCGGGCCTGCCGACAGCGGAGCACAATGCAGCTAAATTGCGGAGCCGGCGCGCCGCGGCTCATCAGCGATGCGACTGAAGGCTCCGAGACACTCGCCAGTCGGGCCGGCGGCGCGCACAATGGCGCGTAATGATAATTGTCTCGGCCTCTTTTTGCCCGCGGGCGAACAAAGACCGAGGCGGGCAGGCCGGACGGCCGGCGCCCGATTCAAGTGGAGCGTCCGGACAGTTTGGAAGAGGGCCGCTCCGACGCTCCGAATTCTCAACGGCACAACAATCAGCGGATTTTAATGATGCCGGTATGGTAGAGAAGAAGTCCTTCCAAAGAGGATGAGCTTGAAGCACATTGGGAAGAGCACTAATGGTTAGTCACTCACATCGCATTACATAGGCCTTCCTGTCCATTGGTCAATCATTTACGTCTCAAGGGAAGGCCGCACAGTTTGGCCAAATTATCAGCGATTCATGTCCCATGATACAGGGCACAAACCCTAATATCCCGTCCCTTCTAATCGTCAACCGTCCTCCGTCCTACGAGGCAGCATTACTCGTTCCATGATCTGGGTCTTCCCTCTACTGAACTGGGTCTGGATTGGATCTATCTGATCCATCCCATGATCCGGGTCTCGCTGTCCCGCTCTCCGACTCCGGCCGTCGCTCGCGCCGCCCGCAATCCGCCGCCGCCGGTGGCGCGCTCAATTTGTCAGCCTGTCCGACCACGGCGCCGCCGCCAATTTGCCGAATTGGGTCCGAGAGTAAATCAAAGATGGTCCATCCACTATCGGCTGGAAGGCTGCGGTGCCGGCTCCAACGTGGTGGGTCTCATGCGCCGGGACCGCCTCTTCGCTCGGGCTCCGCCGCGACCGTCGGCACTGCGCCGGCTGTTTCGGGGTGCCACGATCGGTATAGGTACCGATCGACCTCAGCCAGTGGTCAATGCTCATGGCAGCACGGCATTGACAGATCGTAGACTAACGGCGGATGACAATTATATGCTGTGAATCCTATAGTTCGATTTTGTCTTTAACCTTCCAGGCGGTGGGGGGGGGGGGGCATTTTTTTGCCCCCCCCCTTTAGTTTTTTCGATATATCTCGAGAACCACTGCGCCGATCGTCACCAAACTTTCAGTACCCTCCCGGGAGCAGCTAGCGCACATGGTGACCAAAAATTGTTCCAAAGGCTATGATAGGTTGGCCGCTAATGACGTCAGAGTGACGTCATTTTTGCCATTTTCGACCCAAAAAAAGGTTTCGCGGGAAGAGCTGTCAGGCCTACAGCTTTAGAGATACAGAAAAATGTTTTTGACATAAAAGGTGTGGAATCAAAAGGGCTACAAAACTGCTATTTCGGTTTTTCGATTTATTTTGATTTTGACCCCCAAAAATAAAAAAAATAGATTTTTAGAATATAATAGCCAAAAAATCCAAAAAGTTTTTTTGAATTTCGAAAAAACGGAATATATGTGCTAGTCCCTACCGCCTTCTATTTACATACCAAATTTGAGATCGATACCTCTTTTTTGGCCAAGTTATAGCAAAAAAACTGTTCAAAATTGATGACGTCAAATTTTCAAACTCAATTTTTAGCAATTCCAGACCTCGTAGCGCAAAACAAAGACCACCATTAGACTCCCCGTGACGAGCTGCATGGAATCGATACCCATTTTATGCAAAAATATCAACTTTGAAATTTGACCTTTTTTGACCTGACCTTGACCTGACCTCCACCAGAAAGTGACCTCAACCGTACCTGATGGTCTTATAACCAACAACATTGAGTTGGAAATGAAAAACTGGCCATAAAACATGCATCGGATAACCTTAGTAAAGTTGGGCTCATGTGGTGACTCTTGGTGACCTTTGGTGACCTGACCTGTGATCTGACCTGGTATGACCAGTGACCTCTAATAGCAACATATGTACTAGACAACTGACGCCTTATCGCTGATTTTCGACAAAATGCGTTTTACTCGGTGTTATAGCGCTTTCCCTAGAAGCCCCGTGAACGGTGAAGCATTTTATCTTTGACCTGACCTGTGACGTCATCGGTGACCCCGAGGTCATTGAAATTTGGTTTCCTTCGACAAATTTGACAGGGCTATCGAACGCCGTTTGAATTTTCCGGATCCGTCCAGTAGTTTCGGAGATACGGGGGGGGCAAAAAATGCCCCCCCCCCCCCCACCGCGCGGAAGGTGGCTGGTAGGCCCACCGCCTGCCGGGTTAAACGAGCTCAGGAGATATGGACCTTTAGAAGAACGACGATAGTTGGATGAAGAAGCGGAAAACGACACAAAATAAATGCTAGTAGCCCATCACAAAGCTCTTATTGTTGTCTTCTTCCATGCTGTGACACATGATCTATTCCCTATGGTGACCTTGCAGACAGTGACTGGTCAGTAGGACGGATTCAAAAAGTTGAGGCAACAGAGACAACAAAAATCGACCGGCTTGCCACCCACTCCTTGGGATACACCTCGCGGGGTTGCTGTCGCTTCTGCTGCTGATTTAGAACCACCGATTTCGGGTCAGAGGTGCAGACAGCACTCCTCGCTCTCTCCCTCCTTCCCTCCCTTCTCAGGAGCGACGGTCACCGGGCATCTGACAAACGACCGTCATCCATTGTCGCCAGCAATCATGCTGGCACGGACGTTCAGTATTCGAGACGGCGGGGATACCCGGATGGCCCGAAGGAATGTGAGCCACCTAAGTCATATGTGAGCCGCACGGCAGTCAAATGTGAGCTGACTGACAGTCATTTGTGAGCCGCCGAACAGTCATATATGAGCTGCCTGACAGTGATATGTAAGCACTAAGCTGTCTGACAGTCATATGTGAGCATTAAGCTGCCTGACAGTCATATGTGAGGTAGTCCTTGCAGTCGCAGGCCACCAGTTGACTGGAGGCTGTGCCGCTCATTACGCCGAATTGTCTATCAACGCAAGGAGCGTCAGGGCACAGTGGCAGGGTGTCACTTAGCGTTTCTGATGGGTGCTCACCATTCAAATCCACTGGTGACCTATGAGAAATATAGTACAATTTTGCGGTCACCTTGACCTATCCGTTCCTATAATAGCACTGTAATAGCATCCTATAATACTTAATAGCATGTAGCACTGCAATAGCATTTATAGCACTGTATTTTGCATCCGTCATTCCTCAATGAAAGACAGCCAAACTTTGCCTGTTTAAAACGCAAAGCGTTTCTAATTCCATCACATGCAGTGCAAATAAAGCACCAGAACGACTAAAATGCATTCTGTAGCAGTTCCAATTTGACCGTTTAGGCGGCGTCATCCATCGTCTTCATCGTCTTTGTGCGGACAGCGACTGCTAATAGCTGTCAGTTTCATCACAGACTGTGTGCGCACTCAGCCCCGGGCCGGAGACGACATTTGTGCCGTACGCACATCTCGAACTGCGCGCGTCACTGCTGCAGAACAGGGTGTCCGGTGCGCCGCTTGGTATTTTTGTGTACCTACAACCAGCCAAATATAGATCACGATACCTACCCTCGATAAAACTGGGGACGGGGATCAAACGAGGCTGGTCACTGATCACCAACTTCTCATCCTGTTGTCTGATTTGTTAAAATAAAGAGATGAGTTGAGTCCTCCACATTGCCTCCGTCACATACAACTTGCGTAGGTGTTGAAATCCAAGAGTCAAATCGCTCCTTCTGCCGGCTCCGATACCAAATCTACCAAATCAAATCAACACTCCAGCAGACAAGGCTCTATGACCGACCAAAGAGATACTTCGGAGTTCGGCAACAATCAAGTTCACAGGACATGAAGTGCTCCTGTCTCCTCTCTTCCAGCCGTTTCTACAATACAACACGTGTTTTATGTTTCCCTGGGAAACGATCAATGAAACAAAATGAACGATGAAACAAAAACAAAGGAGTCACAATGCCTCATCCGGATGTAAGTAGGTACCTATACCGCTTGCAATTTTTTTCCAGGGACGAGCAAGTTCCATCTAGCAAACTCCCGTCAGAGACCACTAGACCAAGGCCATCTCCGGTGGGGCGACGCCCTGACACCGGGGCTTCTCGACCGCTTTATTCGCTCTGAGGAATGTCCTCGAACGCCACCGTTCATCACCCATGAAGTAATTGACGCGGTGGCGGCGGCGGTCAACGGACGCTGAACTGTCGGGAGATCGAGCAGGGCGGAAATGGCAACCGTCGGGGCGGAGCTGTTGAGCTGTTGGACGGACGCAACGAGCCACCGAACGCAAATATATTGACGACCATAAAAAATCATCAGATTAGACATATCCTGTACTTTGTCTGTTGGTAAACCATACGATTAGTCATTTTATGCTATCTGCTTTGCAGCGGACGATTTTCAACATTATATTTGTATTTGTATTTGTATTTGCCATCGTAGAGCGGTCCACTCAAAGTGTGGCTATTAAGCTCCGAGTCAAACATGGTCGCTGTCATGGATAAAAAAAAAAACACACACACACACACACACACACACCCCCACATACACGGTACACAGGGCTACCCCTGTGCTGTGGCGGCCACGGCTGTCGGAACGGTCACGTTCGGTGGAGATCCAGCAGGCGTCTCTTCACGGTACGTGAAAAACGCTGCTGGCTAAGCGGTGTCAGGTCACTCGACAGCCGGTTGTAGAGGGCAGGTGCCCTCGAGCAAAAGCGTCTCTTGCCGGTCTCGGTGTTGGACCTCGGCACGTAGTGTTGCCCGTCCTGCCTCGTGCGCCGGGACCGCCGGTCACCGTTGCACACGAATGCAGCCGCCAGTGACTCGGGCTCGCCACCAGCAATCACCTTGTGCGCCAGACACAGTGTACGGTGGTCGGCCATGTGCTGAGCGGGCAGCCAGCCAAGTTTCCCGCGCAGGTCACTAACATGATCAAATTTTCTCTTTCCAAAAATGACTCGTGCAGCAAAGTTCAGTACCTTTTGAATTCTGTCAATGTTTTTCTTAGTGCCGTTGCCGTAGACGGAAAGGCAGTATGTGACCTGCGAGAGAACCAAGGCGGCTACTAGTGTCTTGATGACACCGACAGGCAGGACGTGACGGACATGTGACAGCGCGACAAGAGTACCGCTGCATCGCCTGCCGACGACACCCACGTGACTGTCCCATGATAATTTCTGGTCGAAAATAACGCCAAGATTTTTTACCTCGCGGCAAGGTACGAGGTCAGTGTTGCGGAAGGCAATTTTGAAGTCTGGAAGGCCGCGCAAATTTTGACCTGTTCCGAGAGTGATGAGCTGTGTTTTGTTTGCGTTTACTTTAAGGGCGTTTGCGCAGAACCACTGATCCAAAGCAGTCAATGAATTTTCCATGCTATGAATAACAGCCGAAAGTTCGTTCTTTTTGCCAGAGACAATCACCTGGGTGTCGTCAGCGTACTGCACGACACTTGCACCCGCAGCGAACAGTGACATGTCATTTGCAAACACGGTAAACAAGAGGGGGCCCAGGGCAGACCCCTGGAAAACCCCCATCGAGTTCGGCATCGGCGGGGAGACGCTGGCAGCTCCAGTGTGGTCTCTGAGTGACACACTCTGGGTATGGCCGGTCAGGTAAGCTTTAAACCACTGAACATCCACACCGTGCAGCTCGAGTTTCCGAAGTAAAATGTCATGGTCGATAATATCAAAACACTTGCTCAGGTCAATAAGACATAAGAGGGTGATCTCCCCGCCGTCGGCAGCTGTGAGGATTTGGTCGGTTACGGTAGCCAGCGCGGTTTCCGTCGAATGGCGCGGACGGAAACCGTGCTGGCTGGGGGATAGGAGGTGGTTGGAGGATAGGTAATGGTAAAGCTGCCGCTGGACAACGCGCTCTACTAGTTTGGCGATGGTGGGGATGATGGAAATAGGACGGAAGTTGGAAGGATCGGATGGGTCGCCGGTCTTGAAGATGGGGTGAATGAGCGAATGTTTCCAGGTTGGAGGGTAGTCGGATTGGGTGAGACATGCGTTAATGATATGTAGGATGACATAGCCGACGGCGGGGAAGCCAGCCTTCAGAGCACGAGCACACAAACCATCAGATCCGCACGCAGGCGAGTTCCTCATGCTGTACAGCGCGATCGTCAGCGTATCGAGGTCGATGGGAGAGACTGAGAAGCCGCAGGCCCCCACACGCGGCAGGCGGCAGGGCAGGTCTGCCGCGTGCTCGGCCGCATCGGCCACCTCCGCCGCCACCCTCGGCCCGACAGACACGAAATACTCATTCAGCGCGCTCGGTGATAGCTGTGGTGAGGTGACATCTCGCTTCCGGCCAGCAACAACACTCCGAATGTTGCGCCACACGGTGTGGGGTCCCTGCTCCCTGATACGGGACTCTATGGCCAGGCGCGGGTCGCGGCGGATGGCGGACCGGACAGATCGGTTCAGATCGCGGTATTCGCTCGAGTCACGGCCGAGGGTGCGCAGAGCGCCGCGGCGGCTCGCCATCAAGTCCTTAGTGGCGGCCGTGACCGGCGGGGCAGATGGGTTGTGAACCTTGCGGCTCCGTATCGGCGCGTGCTTGTCCAGAACAGGTATGTAGAGTGATAAAAAAGCTCGCCACTTCCCATCGACCGTCTCAGATGTAAAAACGTCACTCCAGTCACAGCACTGTAAATCGAACAGAAACGCACCCGAGTCTATCCTAGCGAGTGGGCGTGACCGCGACACTACAGTGTGCGATCGTGGACGGCGCGGCACACTGAGACTACAACTAACGATGCGATGTGGGCTAAAATCACAATGTTTATTGCGGCGCGGCGTTGCTACGTTAAGACGATTGACAATGAGAACATCTAAGAGCGATCCAGAGGTAAATGTCGGGCCAGTCACTAGTTGAGAGAGCGAGTAATCATCTAAAAACACTTCTAAACGAGCTCTGGCTGGTGCCGGAGGGGGTTTGAGGAGGTCACAGTTCAGATCCCCGCCAATAATAATGGTCACATTCGGGTGATCGAGCAGCGCCCTCTGTAGCTGGGCCTCCAGGTCTCCGAAGTCGGCGTCGAGCGCCGCAGCCGTGTAGCGCGGCGGCCGGTAGATGGAGCCGATCAGAAGGCGCCGTCCGCGGTCCAGCGTCACCGTCGACCAGACGGCCTCCAGTCGGCTGTCTTGAGGACGCGGCGTCGCCGGCCGGTACGCAGCCGTCGACGTCAGGAATCGTCTACCATCGTCGGACGTCGTCCCAGTATGTTGCTCAGCAGTTACCCACTCGCCACTTGCCTTCCGTCCACCTTTCCCCATCCGCCTCTTCCACTCACACCTCCCCAGCTCTCCCTACCTGACCGGGCTCGCTGTGAATTCCTCACCCACTCGCGAGTCGCCGGTCGCCGCTCACTCGCCGGGTCACCGAAGCCGGCAGCCCCTCCGCGCAGGATTTAATTCGCGGCTGAACGAGAACGCCTCTGATCTCATCTGGGTTACGAGCGGGGATCGATCAGGCCCGCCGCCGTCGGACCCGGCTCATGGTGAGCAGTCGTCGCTCACCGCTCGGGGACGGCCCGAGGCGACAGCGGCGACCAACGCAAGATGCCTGACTGCACGACGCACGTCCACCGGGAGAAAGGCTTTCATGTGTAGGTACCTACTGCGGATGCAGGCCCAACGACAAAGGTTTACCACTGATCGACAAGCAGGCAAAATACAACACTCACCAAAACGGGATAAGGACAGTCAACGTCACACGCACATCTGTCATCACTCCCCTGGACCACGCACAATGTCTAGCTCAAATCTTGCCAAGCATACAGCTAAGCATCAAAATTCGAAGTCTTTCCTGCTCTCGAAATGACTGATAGTTAGGTGTAGGTAGGGGAGAGTGGGGTAATTTGGCCGGTGGTGTAAATTGGCCGCCCCCACCTGTACGAAAGCTGATAAAAGTGAATGAAATAACTTTAGTCTCTATTCATTTGTCATCGGCAGAACTAACTCGAGAACAAATGTCAAAACTTTCCCCCTCTTAGTTTTATTCAAAATTAGTAAAAGGTGAATTACGTTAGAAAATGGTAACTTTTACTTCCGTTTAAAAATTTGTATAACATGTAGTATTTGGGCTGTAAACGAATTCCAACATTATAGTGCCATTTTTTAGGGTGTTCAGCGGTTCCAAGAGCAATTTCATCTAGTTTTGTACAGCCATGACGACTTTATAGACAAAAATTTTCAGAATGGCAACGTGGGGTTATTTGGCCGGGACTAGCGGGGCAACTTGGCCGGTGCTCTCAGAGTCACTATGCTGGGACGGCCGAGTTGTCATGGTCAATTATACCATAAAGGACATAATTCATGACCAACTTTGACTACCTTGATGCCATATTTCCTATTGGACAGCTGTAAGGGCATGTGACGTCATCAAAGGTTACCTAACGCTTTTTGCTAATAAAAACTTACAGAAAAAAGATACATCCGCGCAAATGGTCTCATTGTGTTCAGCTCGTCAAGGCGCATCGAATAATATACATGATGACCTTGAACTAACGTAACCTTGAGGTCAAGCGACCTGAGGTAACGTGACCTGAAGCCAACCTTGACCTTGACCTTGACCTCTCGAGGCCAACACATACATGTTTCGATGCGGAATGACGAGAGAATTACGATGGTACTTTTAGTTTTGGCCTAACTTGATTACTTCAAAAGTTATTCGTAAAAAAACTGTCATCGCATCTAGAGCCGCTATTTTGACTATTTTCGACCCCTGTGACGGCTGAGTCAACCTCCAAAATGCTTCAAATGCGTCGTAGGACACGCGTCATTGCTGAATGTGAAGCTGACTCGCCTATAACAAAAATCATGGCCTCAAACTAACACAGGCCAAATTGCCCCACACCCCCGGCCAAATAACCCTGCTAGTGGGGCAATTTGGCCGCTTTGCAGACCTTTGTAATACGCCACAATTTCAATATAAGTAGTTACTCAATCATTTCAAGTTTACTGTCCAAGAAAGTAAAATGTATGCCACACCTGTCAGCGTTGAGAAAATGCAGAAATGTGTTGTCGATTTTTAGTTACATCGTTTTCTAAAAAAAGCGGCCAAATTACCCCACTCTCCCCTATGTAACTACGAACAAGAAAGAGCGGATTTTACCAACAGTCAGTTTCCACTTTTCACACCCGTCAGAGCATCATTTAATAAGCCGTGTCGACCGGGTTAGGTGCCCACCGCCGACAGCTCCACACGTTTCGCGCTTCTTTTGCCAGCCCCGATACCAAATCAACGGCAGGCAATCTCGTCGGTGCTGCCATCACAAATGGGCCGCATTAATATCGCATCCAGGAAACTACGCCGGCCCGGCACCGCACTCCAAATGTCGTTAGCTCTGCAGAGTGAGAGAAACGGGCTCTTGGCCAAAGGGCAGCTGCACAACGGATATGAGCGTCGAATCAGGCAGACGACTTTCTGGACTCGCTGCCAAACGATTACGAACAACGAGAGACACAGAATACAGCATTCATCATGGATAATGCCTGTCAAAATAGTTCATATTCAGTCCGCATTCCCAGTATCAGTACACCATCGATCGACTTGAAACCTGCTTACAACAGAACCCCCAAGGCAAGAATCAGTGGCCAGAAACATTCGGGGGCAATCCCAGACGTTGACATGTGTCAACAAAGGTCGTGTACCTGAAAGTGTTCCAGTGGAGCTGGAGCACTAAAATGGCACACAAGACAGGCAGACACGAACATATTTCACCATGAATAATTCAATTTATAAAGGTCACGCCGTTACTTAAATTCGTTAAATGTTCAGGTACAATACAACGCACAGAACATCTTGAACATTGGAGCATGTAGCATGCTAAATGCTCAGGGTCCATTGTCAGTAAAAGTAAGTAAGCAAGTAGTAAAGAGGTCGAGTAAAAGCAAGTAAATAAGTGGAGTAAAAGGTTCAGTGAAATGCGATATCATCAGCATGCAATGTCAAGAGCTATATAGGTAATGTTACATCACTTAGATTAGACTTTAACTGAAAGCATGGGTGTTATTTTAATTGTCAACTCTTACAGGGATGTTCACGAAAAACTGACACATTTTAAAACGACTTTGTAAGCATGTGAGAGCTCACGGAGACTTGACTTGCATGCCATTCGAAAGCCTGTTGAAAAAAGTTTTGTATCTGCATAGCTCCTTTAGTTAGCATCACATGAGCTTCCAAATAAATAAGAAAGGGTTAAAATGGGGAAATTTGACTTGGCGACAAAACTTAACGGAAAAACAATGAAGTTCTCGCGGCTGCCATCTGCCACCACGACTGAACCAGTCTACGAATTCGTCTAAAATTTGACATATTAATGTTTCGATGGATTATGTTTTATACTATTGGCATATTGTGGGCAAATTCCTAAGGAATGCCAAAATTGGCAGGCTTGGAAGTGCTGATGTCAGAAACCATGGCCGCATGCTGGCAGTCACTGTAGAGTGGTACCGTGCCATCTTTTAACAGCTTCTGTTAGCTACTGTAGCGGAAATGGGTCGACGTCTACACCATTTGGTGGTTCTGGCACGTCAGGGCCACCCTACGTACAGTAACGGCGATCATCGGTCTCACACGAGAACAGGGGGGAGGGGGCACTTGTCTCGCGCATCACCTCTCACCCATAGCCGGCCATTTCGCTCTACCTCAACTCCGTGGACTATTCCTGTGGGGTCACGTGAGTGACATGATCTGTAGCAGCGGCCCAAAGGACATCAAACCTCCCGACGAGTGCAGTGAGAGGTGTTGCAATTCTCCAGGCACGTGCCCAAAAACGGGGAATAATTTCCTGTTTCGGGCTGAGTCGTGCACTGCTCCAAAAACTCGTCATCTGCAAAATACGCTGTAACTTCTTAGAAACGAAAATGACATGATCCCAAAATATGTCAATACAAACTTAGAAGTCCACTCTATTTGCCCATAGCATGATCACCGTTCTGAGGGCAAGTGTTTTCTCGTAATTCGGAAATAAAATGTGTCAGTTTTTCGTGAACATCCCTGTACTTGCATTTGCTTATGAAAGTCTGATACGCCAAACCGAAACCACATGACATAAGCTGGAAAAAGTCTGCAATAAAAATACGAGCTTTCGAAAGGATTTCACAAAAATGTATTGAACACTTGAAAATAGCTTTCTGACTCACACAGGTGTCCAACCTAATAGATAATCATGGAGGTTTACTCCAGCGTGTTCGCTATCGGTGTCCCCCTTCCTCTTACGCGCCACACTCAGCACAAACCATGGTAGACTTTAACCAAAAACAACATCACAAAACGCCGCTGTAACCTTGACGTGAAGCTCCCATGGCCAAGAGCTCCTTGACACAGCGACAGCATCGTTCACACACGATACGGTTCCAAAAATTCAGTGGAACAATCACCCATGTGAAACGTCACCTACAATTACACGGCGGTGCTCAAAACTGAAGCTTCGCTGCACCGCCACCAGGGCGAAATCACAAGGCAGAAACGCACCGAGCAGTCACAGATTTAGACGTCCGCTCTCGTGTATTCGCCGCAGATGTTTATCACTCTGGGATCGATTTCTTGTGTCAGCAGCGGAGCCATTTTAACAAGGTGCAACTGGCTCATTTAACACCGCGGAACAGACATTCGAACGGCATGTTTGGGGCGAAGGAGCTCACCTCCCTTTCCGGCAGAGCAACATGCCGAGCCCAGCTGTCGTTCATAACCTATTGCGTGCACTTACCAAAAGTAAATCATGAATCACTCAACTCGGCCAGTTCGTCGTCCAGGCCCAGATCATCCAGGTCTTGGAAGAGCGACTCGTCGACCTTGACATCTTCCCCAGCTATAACAGCGACAGTGCGACCGTCAGTACGGGTACACTAAAGTGGCTCTCAGTCGTGGTATTCAGCTTAGGAAATAATAGGCACTACCAAACACAGTGACAAATTACGATCACACAGGAAAACCTGCCTAGTGCCTATGTCATATTAAGGAAGTGTAATTTGCGTAGCTGAGTGTTTCATATGACATAATGGTCACGTAAAAGCTCGTTCATGCATAAGAGTAGCCAAAAAAGTGCAGGGAAGCTTCGCTGCATTTTTTTGAATTTGAAATAGAAAATATCCTTGTCAATCAAGTCAAAAAAGAAAAACTAAGTCTAGCTTGCCAATGATCACCCACGAATCACATAAATCGACCAGTCATAATGCATACAGCCAGCAAAACTTTCACCGGGAATCAATATCCAGCTGCCCGTATCCCAGAGCATCTCAGCAATCAACTGCATCCCATCCTTCCACTTACCGTCCTCAAGGAACTTGATGTCGGAGTTGTCGAGCGTGTTGTCCTTCTGGAAGAGCTCGCGGCCGGACAGCTTGCTGCGCCGCGCCGCCTCCAGTTGGCGCGCCTTCTCGGCCCGTAGCGCGTTCATCTCGCGCTCAAAGTTCTCCTTCCACACGAGAAATGACTCCACCGTCACACGCGTACCCTCGAACCGTTTCTGCAGCAGAGGAAGGGTGTCAGACGGACGGCGGCGACTCGGATGGTCAGACGGCATCTCTTCCTTTATTGGCATTCAAAGCCAATGACATTGCCTTGAGTTCATAGCCACTTTAGTGTCACAGCATCGCTGTACATACAATTCATATTGTAACATATTTTGTCAAACAACTTAACAGGGCCAAACCGTGGGTATAGCAAGGGAATGGAAACAGCCCAGTCAACTCTGGCCAAAAAAATGAGGCATAAATTGCTACATGGCTAAGTGCGAAATAAAACGTATATTGTGTACAGACTATATTTCTACAGGTAATACGCTAAAGAGTGTACTTAATTGAAGTATACTTTACATATAGGTACACTTTATGGTACCTATAAAGTGCACGAAGTAACGTAAATAGTTGACTGGCTGCACGCAAATCAAATAAGTGTTGAAAACGCTATAACAAAGTGACACAAATGATATGCAATCTTCCCACTCAATCCTGGGAGGGGGAGCGGAGGCAAAGATGGATTGAGAGCAGAAGTGATGTGGGGTTGGTAGGAGTAAAAGAAATAGGAGGCAAGCACTGACCCGTTCGGCCTCCTCGACCTCGCGCTTAATCCGCTCCGCCTCCTCCTCCTTCCTGCGCTGCAGCTCGTCGCAGTGGCAGTTGAGCCACTCACCAGCCGCCGACACGATTGTGAAGATCATTACCATGCCCACGTTGGCCTCGGCCTAACAACAGACGGCAGACGGCAGTCAGAGACTACGGAATGAACAGCATAGATGAGAGCAAAGTTCGAACCAGTCATAAAGTCATTTGACTTGATGACTGACATTAAGTCATTTGATATTAGTGTGGCATAATAAGGCGTCCGTCTCGTAGCTCGGTGGCAGCGAGTTCGTGGCCAGCGAGTGTCACGTCGCTCGACCCGTTTTTCTATATCGAGCCGGCTGGTCACTCGTGAGAGAGGACCACGCAAGACCGAAGAGGACCCAAGATATTATTTGGTAGAAGCTGTATATTCAACCACTTCTTGAATGAAGACCATTTATTTTACTGAAGTAGGTATTTGTATTTGATCAATTATAAAGAAGGTAAGGTGATCACTGCTTCAAGGAGCCATGACCATTTCTCGAACTGAAATAACATGCTGCACCCAAAGGGCTATCAACTGCATAGACAATACATACCTCTGCCTGCATCATCTCCATGAGTTGTTCCACCTCCAGAGGTGTACAGTTTTCTGGCTCCTCTAGGATCTCGAGCTGCGGCACCTCGTCTGGGTAGCGTTCTGGACAGGAGATAGCCAACAAACATCGGCAGCCATTCTCTGGTGCCAGGTCATAGTCCTGGCTCTTCACAGTGATCTGGAACTGGCCGGGACCCACCACTGGCAGGAGATTGGTGTCACAGCTATGTCGACTACAAGATCAACTGAGTACATAGATAACGTTATTGCTGGTGTGCACACATATCTGTAAGCTTAACAGCATGGGCAACAGTCATGAATGGTATCAAATAGGCACCTAAATGCGATGGGATAGGTATACTCAATAGCAGGTGTCAAACTTGCAATATTATGTGCAGAATACTAGTGCTAATGTAGCATGAAATGTTTGGCTGTTTGCTAATGTTTGATAACTCTGCCATTGCACACTTACAGCTTATTTTACTGTGATATCTTTTCTCTACTTGCATGTAATGGCATGAGCTATGAGTGACTAGTGGCTAAAAATGCAAGTCATCACAGTATCACTTACCTTCAAGCTCATCTGGATACATTGACTGGAGAACTTCCAACTCATTAGCCTGTTCTTCGGCATAATTCAAATCCATCATTGAAACCTGCAATGGAAATTGGAAGTGGAGGTGTTTGTGCCAGGTGTGTTCACATATATTGCAAAGACACTGTAGTCACAACATAAATCACAATCACATTTTGAGTAGTAATAGAGAAATATATATATATATATATATATATATATATATATATATATATATATATATATATATATATATATATATATATATATATATATATATATATATATATATATATATATATATATATATATATATATATATATATATATATATATATATATATATATATATATATATATTGAGACGGGTTACACAGCACATTGGGTGGACGCGTTTCGTCTAAATGACTTTTTCGACATCCTCTTGGAAATCAAAACAACTTTAATTTCCGACAGGGTGTCGAAAAAGTCATTTAGACGAAACGCGTCCACCCAATGTGCTGTGTAACCCGTCTCAATATATATAACTCACATTTTTTACAAACGGATCATTCAATGGGAAATATATAGTCAGATTTAGGTAGTTCTTCACCCTAAATACCATGGAAACTATTTCTTATTCTAGAAAGGAAAGAAAACTTAGCAACTACTATGAGAAAAAGGTTTGTTTTAATGGTAACTGTGAAGATGAAGTCCAACTAGTCCAAGTACATGAAACAAACAATCTAACCTGACCTAGCCTCATGGGTGTCAATTTCCTCAGAGTTGCGGGGGCCCACTGCAAGGCAACTCCGCGCTGCCCTTGTGGTGACCTTGACCGGCGCGCCATCTGTTGCGGCTCCAAAGCCAAGCCGGCTGAACCGGCGTGCCATTTGGAGAGCTTGGGCACCCACAACTTGGCAGAAATTGACACCTATGCCTAACCTTACCTACTAACCTAAAAACCTTAAACATAGCTACCAACCTACAAGTTACAACCCACACACTTCCCAAGTTCCAACCAACCAACCAACCTTGAACCTACTACCTACCACAAGGCACAACCTACAACCTACCAAGCTACAACCTACCAACTTACAGCCTACCAACCTACCAAACTACAACCTTGAACCTACCATACCACTTGGACTTCATCTTCACATATTCCGCTTTAATCGCCTGCCTACCTGCACAACTAACAACAGTGTATCTGAAATTTTGAAAGTTAGAGAAGCTTTCTAGAGGTAATGACTCCCGCAGCATCACAAACCGCCTTAATTCTGGACCTGCCTACACTTCTAAGGCGCTAAGCGCTTCCTCAGATCAGATTATTATGGATCATATCTAATTTGCATTCATGAAAATCATCAGCATGTAGGACTTAGGGTGGCACTTAGCAATAGGGTGAATTTTATGTTATCCGATTTTTAGGCGTGCGGGTAGTTTTCTGGTTCCATTCCCGTAAAAAATAATGTGTGCAAAATGATTTTGAAAAATATTGATATTTAGGGGTCGCGAATTGAGGTCAAAGTTGACATTTTTGGGCAAAAAATCAACTTTTTGGAAACTACTTTAAACCTATTTGGAATGACATATGTGGTCATTAAGCGTCATTTCAGACGTATTTTGACCTTTGTTTGTATAACAATTGTTAATCCCATCACTTCCGGCCGATCGTAGCCAGTCCAGGTCAGGCCAAGACAGGTCTGATCTGGGCTGTTTTACCCATGTCAGGCCTGTTTTGGCCTGCGACCGGTGCCTTCTCACAGTGGAGGTCATATCCTCTGATTAGTGTGAGGAGTGACCGGTCTCTCCTGTTCCAAAGGGAGGACGAGCCCCACGGTTCTATCGGTTCTTGAGACATGCTCCTTTTCTGTCAAAGAGAATGTGAAGAAGTTGGAGTCAGCCTATCGCCGGCGGGCGAAAGCAGAGGCGATAGTGTGCATTGAGCTGCACTGGTTTATTGTGCTTTCGGGATGTTCTTCCGTGGGCGCTCCTTCCGACTCTAGTGCCAGTGCCAGCAACAGACTTACCCGGCCGTTGCGGCGCGCACACGGAGGGAACGTCTTTGACGATGGCTACCATGAGAGAGAAACGTTGACTCACACTCCCAAGCGCATGCGGGCGAGCGGACGTCCCCAACAGTGAACTGGCCTCGACCGGGCAACTGCCCAACCGTAATGTGTGAAGAACACGTGAACCTGTTATCAACTGCGGCACGGAACTTAGGATACGACTCCGACTGAACCGCGAATACTGAGCCGCGAGAGAAGGAGCGTCGACCGATTCTAGGTCCTGGTGATGGGGAGGGGGGAGGGATTGGGGTGGCCAAGCTCCTCGCCGTTCCCAACCTCCCCTCCATCCAAGCACAAGAGGCCATGCTCACAGCGCTGGGGGACTAAGAACTGGAGAAGCGGAACTGCGGCCTTTTGCTTCGACGCCACGACGGCGAACAGCATGCTGGTGAGCGGTACTTTAGCCCTTATCGAGCAGAAGCTGGATCGGCCCGTCCTCCAGCTGGCCTGCCGGCACCACGTGTACGAGCTGGTCCTAGAGAAGGCCTTCTCCACCTGCCCTAGAATCTCGAGCGGCCTCTACATCCGGCTGTTTAAGAGGTTCAAAGGCGGGTGGGAGTTCATACTTCATTGACAGGATCACACCGGTGGCGTTCGCCGTCGACAACGTTCCGGAGTGGGACGAGCTGCTGGTCAGCTTCCATCGCTTCCATCGCTGGACTATGCCTAGCTCCGGGAATACTACCGAAAACTTCTGGAGCTCTGCGTAATTGCTCTCGGTGGAGTTCCAAGCACGGCATCCGTTTCTCCGCCTCAGAGTACTCCACTGAGTTAGATGGATGGCAAAGACCATCCGCACTGTGGATGCCTTCCTCTTCAGGGAGCGGCTCCGGCTGACGGCGGCCGAGGCCCAGGTCATCAGACGCTGTCGCTGTCCGTTGCCTGCAAGTTTGCCGCCGCCTGGTTTAGGACTCTACTGCCACTGCACCGGCTCTGGACCTGACCTTCGTGAACTCGTTCTGCACCTACCCCGACAAGGAGCTGTCGTCGGGGTAGGTGCAGTCCCGGTCTTCGGCCGTCACTTGTAGTACTTGAGTGATCGGCTGGTGACTCTGGAGCTTTTAGACCCCGACTCTCGGGCTCAATCAAGACATGGTGCTGGCAATAGACTTGTAGGAGAGGGAGGACGAGGACCCGCCCCATAAGTTCTTAGTGGACACTATGAACGCCGCTCTCGCGACCGAGACGTTGGCGAGCTTCCTCACACCATCGTTCAAAAAGCTCTCAAGGATCCACGACCTGGACGCGGGGCTCAACATCAATGACCTAGGCCACTGGGAGGACAGCAGCTACCAAACCGCAGCTCGTGTAGTCCGGGAGCTGCGGGTGGTGAATGACTTCACCAGGCGCGGTATGGCGCTGATGTAGGACTGGCACTCATGAAAGACAAAGATTAGCGCCAGTTCTTCCTCCATTTCGTTGAATAGATCACAGAAAACGCTAACCTGACACCCGAAGATCGACTGCAATTGCTAACCAGGCTACACACAAAGTGATCTGGGTGCCCGTTGCCCATGATACCCCTCCCTCCAATGAGGCGCCAATAATCTACTAAAGAGGAGGAACTGGAGTCGTGGAGTACATAGACCAGCGTTCTGGCGTGACCGAAGCTGCATGAAATATCAATAAACAATATGAAAATGACTAAGAAATGCCTTATTATCATCCGATTACAGCGTAATAGGAAAGTCAGAAACGATTTTAATGATGTTGAAATCTGCTACCAAAATCTCAATTTTGACCTTGATTCGCGACCTCTAAACATCAATATTTTCCCATAAAAAATTTGCCTCCCTTATTTTTTACGGGGATGGAACCGGAAAACCACCCGCACGCATTAAAAATCAAAAATTGATTTTTAAGTGCCACCGTAATGTAGGTACTTAAATAATTAATGATTAGTGCCATTTCATATGGTTGTCAAATTAATAAAAAATGTGCCATTTATGGATTGGAGCTCAACATCAACATGCTTTACCTTGGAAAAGGGCAAATTTAAAATTTACTTTAGAACTATCAAGTACAGCCTGAATCCTGGAAAGCAATTCCAAGGACAAATTTGCTTCCTTATTTTACACTAGGTACCATTCAGCTACCGCTGTTACTTATGGCTTATTGATAGAAAGCAGGGCCTCGGCTAACATGTTAACTACTGGGGCAAATGCCCCAGTAGAGTCGAGGAATGCCCCAATAGTGGTCAGGCCTTGCCCAACCTCCACAAAATGAGAATATATCAACATTAACGTACATTCTTTCATTCGGGAGCGGTTGAAGACGTTTGTGGCAAGAAATCAGGGGCGGCGGAAGAGGGAGTGCACGGTGTGCAGCTGCACCCTCAATTTCAATCCAAAAACATAGGTATGCATTGGCAAACATATCTTTTTGCACCCCATAATCCATCTACGTTCGAAAGAGCGTCAAAAATAATGACGAAATAACCTCGGCCGCTTTTTTGGTCAGGTCAATGGACAGGTCATGGTGAAGGCCAAATTTTGCCTATTTTCAGGTCGAATATCGACAGTTTACAAGATGCCGACGCATAACTCGGGAATCAATTACAGCTACAGCACCGCGGAAAAGCGCATTTGATAGCCATATTAGCATGCTTTCTGGTTATTTCTCTTAGATTTGACCTAACGTCAACGGTTTTGCCTGCAAGGGGCAAAAACTACCAAAATAGACGATTTTTTGGGAACAGTTTTTCTGCAATAACTTTTGACTCATGCCTTGCACGAGCTTTCTTTTACCGACATCGTGTTCCTCTCGTCAAGACGCATCAAATTAGCTACAATTTGACCTTTAAGGTCAACTTTAAAATTCGACCTCAGGTCAAGGTCACGATCTGACCGGAAATTGTCATGTTGCATATCAGTCGATCTGATCGTCGAGCCAAACACAACTAAGGTATTTTCATCGCTCTAGCATGCATCTTTCAAAAGTTATTCGCGAAAAACTGTTAGATAGGGGAGAGTGGGGAAAGATGCCCAGGGTTTGACTATGTCATATATTATTCGAAAATGACGATCGGAAAGCCAAAACTTGGAGTTTCAACGGAAGCCGACATCATTTTTCTCCAAAAATATCACACTTTCGTGCCTGAAATATGATAACTTTTTTTGCTATTAAGCATTTTCCTGAAGAAGTGAAAGGGGGCATCTTACCCCACAGGGTGGAAAAGACGCCCCCTGGCGCTGGGTAAGATGCCCCCTGCACTAAAAGTGACATAAATAGGCACATGAATCGCCTGAACGAATCAGTAGTCCCTTCGAGCCTGCAGTAGACATCAAACGTCATCGTAAGGGCCCTCAAAAGTAGTCGTAAGGGGCTTCAGAGGTCATCGTTAGGGCCATCATAGTCCAGCGTGGCCAAACAAGCCTCCGTGGTGGCGTTCGGAGACCACTGTGGGCCCTTATAGGTCTTCATGATGCTTGAGGGCCCTCAAGCCCATCGTGGGGACCTCAGATGCCAGCGCGGCCCGTGGAGCCAACGTGGGAGCCCTCAAAGGATGTCGTGAGGGGCCCTAGAACCAATAATGGGGCCCACAGAGGCCGTCGTGAGGGCTCTCAGAGTCAGATGCCGCCCAAAAAGTCGCTGTGTGGGCCGAGAGACCGGCATGGGGAGCACTCGACCGTACCGGACTCTCAATAGTCCCAGATCGGCTTTTGTCTCTCATCACAAGTATGTAATAAATGATTTGACGGGCTGCTTGAAGGACAGCCTACGGATTTAGGGGGCGTCTTTCCCCATCAGGACAGGGGGTGTTACATCGTGGTCTCGTGACAGACTGGCAGTTCTGGC
This sequence comes from Amphibalanus amphitrite, assembly GCF_019059575.1. Taxonomy (NCBI): domain Eukaryota; kingdom Metazoa; phylum Arthropoda; class Thecostraca; order Balanomorpha; family Balanidae; genus Amphibalanus; species Amphibalanus amphitrite. The sequence continues at coordinate 186,257 of NW_024881868.1, forward strand.
TGACGCTGTATTCTTCTCAGCGATCCAACGTTAACACTGAACAGTACATCTCAGTACTTCCGACCTTGGCCGGGGCCGGGCACTGACTGATGTAAACAACACCACAAACAGCTGACTACCCGTAATGCTGGTCACACTAAAACGCTGCCAGTTACGGATAACGATACGACACTCTGCCCCCCTTGAGCAGCTAGGCTGATCAATTACACACCGTTTCACATTTCCTCGATGAGGCGCTTGGGCGGCACCGGTCGCCGCTCAGACCGCCGTCTGCCCCCCGTCTCATCTCGCGCCCCGCCCCCCGTCGCGCCGCTCGCCTGCTCCGGCTCGTCGGCACTGCCATCCTGGGCAGTTCCGGGGACGGCTCCCGCTTCTCCGCGCTCGTCCGGCCTACCGCCGCCGCCTCTCGCCGCGTGTCTCGCTTCCTCTCCTGCTCCTCCTTCGGCGACTGCTGCGCTCCGGTGCCCACGGGCGTCCGCTGCGCTCCGGTCCCAGCGGGCGTCCGCCGCGCTCCCGTTTGCCGCTCGGCTCCCGTCCGGTGCCTCCGTTCCGGTCGTTCCCGCCGGTCCGGTCGGTCCAGCCGCCAGCAGCTGGTCTGCGTGCCGCGACCACAGCGCGCTCCCAACGTCAATCTCGTAGGAGACGGGGCCTGTCTGCGCAGCTACCGCGCCTCGCCTCCACTTGTGTGGTCCGCCGTAGTTCCGCGCCCACACCGCGTCGCCGACGTTGAATTTTCTCGGCTGTCCGCCGGCTGCCGACCACTGGCGCTGCTGCTGGTCTCTGCTCCGCTCCTCCGGGTCTCGCCGCAGCAGGTCCAGGCGTGTCCGGACATTCCGTCCCAGCAGCATCTCGGCCGGCGACCGTCCGGTCACGGCGTGCGGCGCCGCACGGTAGGCCAACAGGAACTTCTGTAGCCTCCGAGACAGCGGGCCCCCGTCTCGTAGCGCCGCCTTCAGGCCGTTCTTTGCCGTCTGAACGGCCCGCTCAGCCGCTCCATTACTACTCGGGTGGTACGGTGCAACACGCACCTGCCGCACCCCGTTCAGCGCCAGGAACTGCACGAACTGGGCCGCTGTGAACTGCGGTCCGTTGTCAGACACCACCTGCCGTGGGATGCCGAACCGCGCGAACATCGCTCGCAGCTCGTTGATCGTTGCCTCACTGCCCGTGTCACGCATTGGAACCGCCTCGAGCCACTTAGTGTAACTGTCATACACTATCAGGTACATATTTCCATGGAACGGGCCGGCGTAATCGATGTGAATGCGCTCCCAGGGCCCTCCCGCCGGCTCCCAGGGGTGCAGCTCACTGCGGGGCGGCGCGCTGCGCTTCTCCGCGCAGCTGACGCAGTCGCGCGCCAGCCCCTCCAGTTCCGCGTCCAGACCCGGCCACCACACATACCGGCGCGCCAGGTTTTTCATTTTCGAGCTGCCGAGGTGCCCCTCGTGCAGCTCCCGCATCACCGCCGCCTGCAGCCGCCGCGGCACCACCACGCGACCGCCCCACACGAGGCACTCTCCGTCGGTGGTGAGCTCTTCCCGGCGGCGCCTGAACGGCTCCAGCTCCGGCTCCACGGTCGCGGGCCAGCCGCCGCGCACGAACGCCAGCACCTTCGCCAGCACCAGATCCCGTCTTGATGCTGCCGCCAGCTCTCTCGCTGTCAGCGCCGGCGCCACGCCGTCCAGGAACATCAGGTAGCTGCCGGTCACCGCCTCCGCCTCGATCTCCTTCAGCTCCGTGCCTGAGCACGGCACTGCCAGCCGTGACAGGCTGTCGGCCACGTGCATCTGCTCCGAGCGCCGCAGCTCCACGTTGTACGAGTACGCGGCCAGTTGCAGCGCGTACCGCTGCAGGCGGGCCGCCGCCAGGCTCGGTAGGTCCCTGTCGGGGCTCAGGATCCGCGAGAGGGCGCGGTTGTCGACCACCAGCGTGAAACGCCGTCCATAGATGAAGCGATGAAATCTGCTCACGCCATACGACACGGCTGCCGCCTCTCGCTCGACCTGAGCGTACTTCCTCTCGGTTGCTGTCAGTGTCCGTGACGCGTACATCACGGGCCTCTCTGCTCCGTTCGGTGTCACGTGCACCAACGCCGCTCCGACGCCGACACTGCTGGCATCGGTCACCAATTTCAGCGGCAGGTCCGGATCGTACCGCATGAGCACCGGCGGGCTCGTCAGCATCTGCTTGACCTTGTTGACCGCCTCGGCGCACTTCTGTGACCATTCCCATTGCACGCCCTTCTTCGTCAGCCGGTACAGCGGCGCCAGCACCGTGGACAGGTCCGGCAGCAGGCGTCCGAAGTAGGTGATTGAGCCGAGCAGTGACCTCAGCTGGCTCACATCCTTCGGCTCCGGCGCCTGCAGCACCGCCGCCACGCCGCCATCAGTCGGGGCGATGCCGTCCGCAGTCACTTTCCATCCCAGGAATTCGACCTCCGACACCGCCAGCTGACATTTCTGCGCCGCCAGCCGCAGCCCCTGTCGCTCCAGCCTTCCCAGGACTTCATCCAGACGCTGTAGAAGCTGCTGTTCGTCCTCCGCGAACACCAACAGGTCGTCCAGGTAGCACCTGCACCCGTCTTGTCCCTCCAGGACCCGGTCCATTGCCTCCTGAAACAGCGCGCCGGAACTGGCCACTCCGAACGGCAGCCGCCGCATGACGAATTCGCCCTTGTGCGTGCTGACGGTCGTCATCGGCTGCGACTCCTCGTCCAGCGGCATCTGCTGATACGCGTGCTTGAGGTCCAGCTTGCAGAAGAGCTTGCCGCTCACTCCTGCGAACACGTCTTCTGGCTTCGGCAGTGGATGGTTTTTCACTATCAGCTGCGGGTTTACCGTGAGGTTGTAGCTCGCACAGAGCCTCACGCCGCCTCCCGGCTTCGGCACCGGCACCAGTGGTGTGCCCCAGCCGGAGCTCGTCTCCGACGGATCCACTTTCCTGGCGATGCCGTCTCTGACCCACCGGTCCAGCTCAGCCTCCACCTGCGGCAGCAGCGCGTACGGCACCGGGCGCGGTGGCAGCCGCCGCGGCACCGCGCCCGGCTTCAGCGTCAGGTGCGCCTGGTGACTCATGACACCGAGCCCGTCCGCGAACACCTGCGCGTGCGCCGCCTTCACCGACTCCAGCGTCCGCCGGCCGCTTGCCCCGCCGACCTCGCTGACCTGGAACAGTGACCGCCAGTCCAGCCGGATCACCTGCAGCCAGTCCCGCCCCAGCAGCGGGCGGTGTCCCAGCTGGCTGCTCACCACCACGTCCAGTCGCCTCCGCTGGCCGCCGTACAGCACATCCACCGTGGCCTCGCCGCGCACGGGCACCGGCTGCCCTGTGAATGACCGGAGCTGCATCACGGACGGTCTCACCTCCAGTCCCGGGATGCTGCCGACCGCCACGATCGACACCGGGGACCCCGTGTCCACCAGCATCTCCATCTGCCTGCCGTTGACGGACACCGTGACCAGCGGCAGACGGTCCCGGCGCCGTGTGGCTGTCTGGTCCACCGCCATCACGATTTCTTCCACGGATGCCACCTGTCCGCGCTGAGGACAGTCCCGCTTCAGGTGTCCCGTGTCGCCGCACTTGAAGCAGCGCCTGCCGCCGCTCCTGCCACCGGGCGGGCTGCCGCGTCCGATGTCGACCCGCCGACCGCCGTCCGGCCGTCCGGACGCTCGGGAGCCGCCCGGCTCCGGTCCCGCTCTTGCCGCGGGGCCGTCGCCGTAACGGTAGCTGCCTCGGCCACCGTCTCTCCCGCCGCCGCCGTCGGCTGACCTGCCCGGCCGGGCTCCGTCCGGCTCCGAGCCCGTCCGGCCCGTCGGGCAGTCCCGCCGCCAGTGCCCCCGGCCGCCGCAGCGGAAACACGTGCCCGGGGGCACGGCTGACCGGCCGGCCTCGGGCCGCTGCGGGCGTCGCAGCGCCTGTACTGTGTCCTCGCCCGCCGCCGCCGGCTCCGGCGCCCCCGCCAACTGAGCTGCCAGATCCTTGACGTCTCGGAACGCACGCGCCGTCCTCCGGACGTCCTCCAGGGTGAGGCCAGCTCCCTTCAACGCCGCCTCACGCACCAGCTTCTGCTGTAGCTCTCCGCGGCTGGCCAGCACGCAGCGGTCGCGCAATTCACGCTCCACCTCCGCTGCCGTGTACCCGCAGCGCTGCACCTGCGCGCGGAGACGACCAAGGAACACCTCCAGGTCTTCATTTTCTTCCATTGCCATCGCTTGGAATTTGCCGCGCTCCGCGACGACGTTTCTTGTGGGTACGAGGTATTTCGTCAGTTTCGTTTTCAGTCGAACGAAGTCGTCGTCCGCCGCCTGGCCGTCCGGCTCCTCCGGCAGCGAGTCGGAGAGGTCCGCGATATCGGGACCAACCAGGTGTAACAGTAGGGCGCACTTTCGGGCCGTGCTCTCGACCCCCATCGCCACCATAAACCGCTCCAGTGACCTGAGCCATCTCTCAAAATCACTGCCCTGTCGGTATGGTGCCACAGCCATTGCCTGCAGTCCCGCTCCCAGCTCCATGACGTCGTCGGACCCGAACAGCTGATCGCCGCTGTAGAGCCGGGCCGCCGCCCCCTCGCTGCCCCCACGCCGCACCCGACCAGCTGATCACCGCCGCGGCACCCGGACCAGGCCCCCCAAGCCGAGTTGGCTTCCCGCGCCGGCCCCCGCCGGCCAGCCAATCACGGGGCTCGACACAGCCAGCCGACCTGAGCCGACCAATCACAGGCCGCCGCCGGCCGCCGCTTCCGCGTTCACGTCCCTGCGCGGCATTCGCTGCACCAACAATAACAAAACGGCCAATATTTCGAGAAACATCACCAAACAGTATACCCGACAAGCAGCATCAATAAAAAAAACATACACCAACAAAACAAAGAAACTTTTCTAATCCTGCGCCTACCACCGCCCGGTTCTTACACCGCCGTAATGGCTGTCACAGCCCAGCGCCGCCAAAACTCTGGGCCACCGCCCGGCGAACAACCCAACAGGCAACCGGCCCGTTCCACCGCGACTGACACGCCCCGGTCATCGGCTACACACGTGCGCACTTTAGTGTCCACTCCAGACCCTGCGCCGTCCTCGCGCTACCACTCGGACCGCGAACTTCACTGGCGTCTGTCCTGTCGGCGCCATCTTTTTGGCCTCTTCCGGCCGCCTCACGATTACCACGACTTAAAGCAAATAAATCTCATCTTCGTCGCCACGTTGTTACATCGTGGTCTCGTGACAGACTGGCAGTTCTGGCTGACGCTGTATTCTTCTCAGCGATCCAACGTTAACACTGAACAGTACATCTCAGTACTTCCGACCTTGGCCGGGGCCGGGCACTGACTGATGTAAACAACACCACAAACAGCTGACTACCCGTAATGCTGGTCACACTAAAACGCTGCCAGTTACGGATAACGATACGACAGGGGGCATCTTACCCCAAGGTACCGAAGTAACATTAAATCAGCACAATTTGTTAGCCATAAAACTACACCCTGAAACAAACTGTTTGGGACACAGTACACGCATGTTAATGTATCACGACTATAGCAAGGGACGCAAAAATTATCTACCTTTTTTGATATTTACAATGTTTTGACGCCAAAATATTTTTTGAAAGCAGCAAATAAAAAACATGCAATCACCAGCCAGCCGTTGCCCAACTGAGCTTCGCAAATTTTTGTGCAGTTAACAAGGCAGGCTTCTGCTTAACGCTAAGAACATTAATTTCCAGGTTCGATTCTTTGTTTCCCCGCTAGAGGGGGTGGGGCGTCTTTCCCACCCTGGGCATCTTACCCCACTCTCCCCTACCATTCGTGAACTGAGATTACCTCAGTGGCATAAGTAAGGGTCACGGGTGCTATTTTCATGTTCAGTGTGTCAAAGTCACGTACGGTGTTTTATAGTCTTTAGAATGACTTTCGTCCAAAAGAGGTGGTTTTGAATTTTCTTCCATTGACTTCTAATAGAGGTCGCAAAATTGAGCTGACCTTAGGTCACCGATATGAAAATTCCGACATATAAATTTTGTACATGCTGTTGCCCTATCAATCGCTGAAAGTTTCAAAGCGATCGGTCACTCGGTGTAGCTACGGCATACCTACATTGAAACATTTTATGAAGTGAGGTCACTTGAAGTGAACCGGTGACCTGATCTTGAATGACCTTGATCTGAAATTTTTACAACACGTGTAGAATTGTTGGATGATGGAGCGCCGCCGCTTTTGAGATATCCGCGAAAAAAAAAACACAGGAAAACCGCAGGTGTTCAAACACCTCCCCCCCCCCAGCAGGGCGCCAACGGCAACACACGTTAACGATTTGCCCCAGTAGTCAAAATTCCTTAGCCGAGGCCCTGATAGAAAGAAAAGCTGCACATTTACTCAGGGAGGTGAGCACGCATGAAGCCAAATAATAACCAGACGTTTACATACCTACCAATCAAAATGAAGCTGACTTTCGAAGCCTTGCTTGCTTGCTGGGTTAGGACGCTCAGCCTTGAGACCCAGGCGTCCAACGGTACACTGCCTTGCGTCCAACAAACTTTCAAAGCCGTAAAAACAACAACGGTATACTGCCTTGCGTCCAACAAACTTTCAAAGCCGTAAAAACAATCACAAAATTGTTAAGTTTACTCGCTGTGTATTCCGTGTATTCTATGACCGTCCGTGACTCGCTGTGCTGTAGGCTAAGGCAAGATACCTATAAGAAAACTGAAACGGTACTCTCTTAGCAGACGTCACCTCAATTGCCAGATCTAATGGCCAGCTGAAAAATCTAGAGACTTTTTGAAAAGTCTCTAAATGGGCAGGAAAATCACCCCAGGGGTCAATTAGGGGGCGGGGAACACGAATTTGACACTTATTTTGGCCTAACTCTTATTTTGGCCTAACCTAACTCCCCTCCTTCATCCCTTAATCCTCCCTTAAAGGACGAGGCGCGTTAAAAGTGATTCAAGAGTTCGTCTGATCGCCAAAATAAGTGTTGCAATCGATTCCTCGCGTCAATATCTGGCCTCAGCCTTACGTTCCAGATGTGTGCAGCGTATCCCTTATCACTTACTCGTCCCTTAAAGGACGGGAAGCGTCAAAAGTGCCTCAAGGGTCCGTCTGATCACCAAAATAATGAACGCGATCGATTCCTCGGGTCGATATCTAGCCGCAGCGTTGGGTTCCAGATGTGTGGCACCGGTCCCTTACCCCTTAAATGCCCCTTAAATGAAGGGACGCGTCAAAAGTGCCTCAAGGGTTCGTCTGATCGCCAAAATAAGGGTCGCAATCGATTCCTCAGGTCGATATCTAGCCGCAACCTCACGTTCCTGATGTGTGCAGCGTATCCCTTATCCCTTAATCGTCCAGGGTTCGTCTAATCGCCAAAATAAGGATCGCAATCGATTCCTCAGGCCAATACCTAGCCGTGGCTTCACGTTCGAGATGTGTGCAGACTGCAGCGTAACCCTTATTCCTTAATCGTCCCTTAAAGGACGGGGCGCGTCAAAAGTGCCTCAAGGCGTCGTCTGATCGCCAAAATAATGGTCGTAATCGATTCCTCGGGTTGATATCTAGCCGCAGTTTTGGGTTCCAGATGTGTGGCACCGGTCCCTTACCCCTTAGTCGCCCCTAAAAGGAAGGGGCGCGTCAAAAGTGCCTCAAGTTTTCGTCTGATCGCCAAAATAATGGTCGCAATCGATTCCTCGGGTCAATATCTAGCCGCAGCCTCGGGATCCAGGTGTTTGGCACCGGTCCCTGGACCCTTAATCGCCCCTTTAAAGGAAGGAGCGCGTCAAATGTGCCTCAAGGTGTCGTCTGATCGCCAAAATAATGGTCGCAATCGATTCCTCGGGTCGACATCTAGCCGCAGTTTTGGGTTCCAGTCCAGATGTTTGGCACCGGTCCCTTACCCCTTAAATGCCCCTTAAATCGCGCTCCGTAGGGAGGGGGGCGATCAAACGAACCCTTCAGGCACTTTTAACGCGCCCCGTCCTTCAAGGGACGATTAAGGGATAAGGGATACGCTGCACACATCAGGAACGTGAGGCTGCGGCTAGATATCGACCCGAGGAATCGATTGCGACCCTTATTTTGGCGATCAGACGAGCCCTTGAGGCACTTATGACGCGCCCCGATAGGCGTTATCACAAATGTATTCGCGGCCATTGGGGCGACGTAAGAAAAGAAGAAACCAACTGGCCCCAAGAACTTTAAATTATCAGTTAGCATGCACCTTTTCCTTGATGTGTAGAGAATTTACCATTATTTGTTACAGAAAATTGCATTTAAAATCTTCCATTTATGCTTTTTTCATCGTTTGCACAATATGTTCTTTTACTCTAAGCTAGAAACACTAATTAGAAATAGTTCCCGCATTATCAAGAACAATAGGGAAGGCTTGAAGTGAATAAAGTAATTTAAACGGTTTTGTAATCTATGTGAAGGCACTTCTAAAATTGCCTGTAGAAGTATTGAAGGCAAAAGTTCAACTTTTTCACAAGACAGATGTCTATAAACCTATTTAACTTGTGACAACTCAGCCGGTATTTCGTCGCCTACAGCCCAGCTTTCCCTAGTGACCGATAGAGGCGCTGCTATCGACGTCCGCCCGTGCCGCCTAACGCCGTCCTTTAAAGGGACCCTCCCACCTTAATATTAGTTTTGAGTTGAAATAGCCAAGTTTGCGGCCAGGCTCAGAAACCACCATTTATCCTGGTCGCAACCCCCGCAGCTTTATGGTGTTCAAGAAATTTCTTCCCTTTACTTGCAGGGTGGGACCAGCGTGGTCCCTATCTCTTAACCATTACGGGAATCTGATGACGTCATTAGGCTTTCGAACGTCCGTTAAATGTTTGACTAAAACGTTTTGTAGCACGCGGTGGTATATGCTGCTTTGCGCGCAACAAATGCCGCACTTTCAAATAAAGTCGCTAGGAACAGCGGAGATCCCAAAAAGTAAACAAAAGTAAAGGTCTAATATCTTGAAAACTGGTGAATATTTTTCGATGAAATTTGGTAGATATTCGTTTTTGCTCTTTCTGAACCGAGCGACATCACTTTCATGCCAATTCATTAACTTTTTTGAAGGTGGGAGGGTCCCTTTAAGGGACGATTAAGGAATAAGAGATACGCTGCAGTCTACACACATCTGGAAGCCGAAGCCACGGCTAGATATTGACCTGAGGAATCGATTGCGACCCTTATTTTAGCGATCAGACGAACCCTTGAGGCACCAACGCGTCCCGTCCTTTAAGGGACGATTAAGGGATAAGGGATACGCTGCACACATCTGGAACGTGAGGCTGCGGCCACATATTGACGCGAGGAATCGATTGCGACCCTTATTTTGGCGATCAGACGAATCCTTGAGGCACTTTTGACGCGCCCCGTCCTTTAAGGGAGGATTAAGGGATGAAGAAGGGGAGTTAGACCAAAATAAGTGTCATATTCGTGTTCCCCGCCCCCTAATTGACCCCTGGGGTGATTTTCCTGCCCATTTAGAGACTTTTCAAAAAGTCTCTAGATTTTTCAGCTGGCCATTAGATCCGGCAATTGGGGTGACGTCTGCTAAGAGAGTACCTAAGAAACTAAGGGCTAAGGGCTAAGGGCTAAGGTCCGTGTTTTCACACTAAAAACACATGCTAGACGTTCTTGGAGGATCATCGACAATTCCTGTTCAATCGCTATGCCTGTATTAAGCTTTAGCGGGTAAACGAGAATCAACCAATCAGAGGTCAGAAACGGCACGACACTGACAAACGCTGACACCGTCAATCTAGCAGCAGATTATCATTCGCATATATATGTATAGGGGGGGGGGGGTTGGATGGACTCCCCCATGGTTTTTCGCGAATAACTCGCGCAAAAAGCGGCCGATCACGACATGTACCCTCCTCGCGTTGATCAATTTTACACCTACTCTGAAAATTTCATGACCCTAACCCAAATGACCTTTGACCTGTGAAGTGACCTATTTCTCGAGGCCATGTCTAGAGGCCGTAATCGCGATTTGGCTAAGTCGGCTCACATTAGCCGCGCGTTTGCAAGCTTTTCGTGGTTTCAAACATTCAAACATGTGATTCGATGTTGCTCCCGCCTCCCATGCATTAGGGTGGATGTCAAGGTCACCTGAAGGTCAGTTCAGGTCATTGACCTTTGGTGACCTCGGTTCACTTTCTCGAGTTTTACATGTTTCTAGGCTAGTTTTTGGAGCTGAATTCGAATTTAGAAGCCATTTGAGCATTTACGAAGTAGTTTTGGTGCCTTTGTAGCATGTTACGAAGCTGTCAGAGCCGGTTGACACCTAGGGTAGCCTGGGGCAAGACGCCCCAGATAATTACGGAGCGAGCGAAGCGAGCGGAGTCTTACGTAGAATTAACGGAAATTTCTGAGTATGAGCGGCCGGCCGGCCGGCCGGCCGGCCGTGCGGACGCTTTTGCGAGGCTTATATCTCAGCAACCACTTGGCCGATTTACACGCGGTAATTTTTGTAGGGTAGCTTCATTCCTTCTACCAAGTATTGGACTATTCCCGATGCATGTGGGTGACCCCTTATGCACGTGCCACGTGCAAAACGAAGAGGTGTCACTTTTGTAATTGTTGCAATATCTCGGTAACTACTTGGCCGATTGCGCTGAAAGTTGGCATGTAGGTAGGCACCCACTAGGCACTGCATATCCATGTGCCAGAGTTGGGGTGCTGCTGCACGTGCGCACGTGCAGGGGTCGTTTCCAGATCTCGAGAACGGCTCGACCGATTGCGCTCAAATTTGGTACACAGTTAGGGACCGGTTACTAGGGTGCCGTGCACAAGTCAGTTGGGACCCATTTTGCACGTGCGCACGTGCAGGGTGCCGCTTCCAGATCTCGAGAACGGCTGGGCCGATTGTGCCCAAATTTGGCACATCGCTAGAGACCAGTCAGTAGGGTGCCGTGCACAAGTCAGTTGGAGGTACCCCCTCGAAATTTCGCACGTGCAAGACCCACCCCCTCGCTCGCTCCGTTAGTCGCCCCAAAAGGCGTTATACTGGTTTATTTTGCTACATAACTTTTGTCCCACATCACCTGGAAGGCCAAATTTGTGCTAATGCGTTCTTTGGACATTTTACTTTAAATTCCACCCCTCAAATTCATTCATTTATGATCGGACTCCCAGCTAGGAAGTGATTTGTGAAGGAACTGCAAATGGGGCATTTTGCCCCAACCCCAGGGCAAAACGCCCCACGGCCTGGGGCAAGACGCCCCATATCTAGATTAAAGATTAAACATGCTAGTTGACTAAATCTTATATGAGAGGCCCGTTAGACCTTGGGAGGCACGGCACTGAAGTTAGCACCTTCCATCCTGTCAGGTGTTCAGCTATGACACTATTGTATGTACAGGTTTTTCACCTGCCTCATAAGGCCAAATAATAAATTATTGCAATGCAAATGTTAACGAAATACTTCCTTTGTCATTAATTTGCTGAAAAAGGTACATAAAATTGCATAGAAACTTACTGTTCGCCAGCAACCGAACATTAGGAAGTGGGTAGTCGGAACAACACATGAGGTAAAACGCCCCATGGGGCTTTTTGCCCCGCGACCTACTGGGGCGTTTTACCCCATCACGTAGTTTGGTCAGAGAACAACGCCTTGCACTCCAGCAAGACATAATTTAAAACGGACCAACCCAGCATTATAAGCGCTAGACGATAGTTGTTCAAAATACATAAAAGTCGTTAACCTGATGTGAACCATAAAAGAACGCCATGATGCGTAATCTGACTACAAAACATAAAAATCACTCCAAAAACAAATTTTTGGCTATATCTCCCTAAAGAGTTATCACAATATCTTTCCAGTCTGCTCATATAATAATCATATAGTGCACGTTTTATAGAAGAGAGAATGTTTCCCCAGAACCTTGCCAGTTCCGAGAAACATCGGTGAGGCGTTTTACCTCGGCAGGGCGACTTGCCCCGGTATACCCTACTACGAATACCCGTCACGACCCCTACTGGCTGGCCTGACCTGACCTGACCAGACCTGGTCTAAATACTTAAAAACATTATCTGTGATCAAAACTAACACGATATTCGTGATCAGCACCCCGAAAAACCCCATAGCAGCCACACTTTACGACTTTCTGACAGGTCCCGATTTTGCGGACTTTTGAGTCATTGACCTGACCTGGAAGGTCAACCAATGACCTAAGACCTTGACCCGCGCCCCACTGGGGTCTGCGTATAACGCGCCCTACTGAGGGGAGCTCTTCGTAGCCCCCCCCCCCGGCCCCCCTCCTAAGTCTGAAACTACTGGGCCGATCGTCAAAAGTCAAACGGTGTCTGATAGCCCCGGAACAACTGTCGCGCGAAACCTAATTTCATTGACCTCGAGGTCACCGATGACGTCACAGGTCAGGTCAAAGTAAAAAATTATTAGCATTTTAGCTTGTTCAGATTTTGGGCTCTGGCCGCCGTCTTACAAGTCAGATCAGGCTCATTTTTGGTTTACACACTCGTGAACAGATGCTTCTAGGGTACCAAACTTGAACTTTGATTTTCAGGTCAGGGTCAGGTCATCACAGGACATGGAAATCCCCCCTCCGTGCGTTCTAGGATGGGAAATGGCATTTGCAGGCGTGGGTTAACCCCCGCGCGCGCCCCTCTGGGCTATTCACTATTCAGCCAGTGGTGGATCCAGGGGGGAGGGCATTGGGCAAAATGGGCATTTGCCCCTCCCAAACGGCATAATTACGGAGCGAACGAAGCGAGCGTAGTCTTTCCTTAGATTAACGGAAATTTCTGAGCATGAGCGGCCGGCCGGCCGTGCGGACGCTTTTGCGAGGCTTATATCTCTAATCTCAGCAACCACTTGACCGATTTACATGCGGTAATAGGATAGCTTCATTCCTTCTTCCAAGTATTGGACTATTCCCGAAGCATGTGGGTGACCCCTTATGCCTTATATGGTGTCAGTTTTGTAATTGTTGCAATATCTTGGTTACTACTTGGCCGATTGCGCTGAAAGTTGGCATGTAGGTAGGTAGGTACCCACTAGGCACTGCATATCCATGTGCCGGAGTTGGGGTGCTGCTGCACGTGCGCACGTGCAGGGGTCGTTTCCAGATCTCGAGAACGGCTCGACCGATTGCGCTCAAATTTGGTACACAGTTAGGGACCGGCTAGTAGGGTGCCGTGCACAAGTCAGTTGGGACCCATTTTGCACGTGCGCACGTGCAGGGTGCCATTTCTAGATCTCGAGAACGACTGGGCCGATTGTGCCCAAATTTGGCACATCGCTAGAGACCGGTTAGTAGGGTGCCGTGCACAAGTCAGTTGGAGGTATCCCCTCGCAATTTCGCACGTGCAAGGCCCACCCTCTCGCTCGCTCCGTTAGTCGCCCCAAAAGGCGTTATACTGGTTTTAACATTACGCCTATGGACGAGGCATGGAAAGAATCGATAAGTTGTTATGGTTTACGCCCCCCCCCCAAAAAAAAAACTCTGAGCTGGATCCGCCATTGTATTCAGCCATACGCGCCCTGCTGGGGGGGGGGGGGGGGCGCCCCCTGTCTAACTTCCGAACCGATGGCCGTAGAAAGACGGGGAAAACGGCAATCGAAAGCTCTCAACAAGGCGGATCTTAGCCCGCGCCGGGCCGGTGCTCTGAGATTCCGCGCCGGGCCGGGGGGAGTGTGTCTGAACACCTTCTAACTCGGCTCCTGGGCCACGTAGCGACACTAAGCGGCAATCGAAAGAACGTTCAAAATAAGGACGAAAACACTTCGATCATTTTTTGGGTCAGGTCAAAGGTCAGGTCACCAGAGGTCACCAAAGGTAAAATGTTGACTATTTCAACATTTTGGAAACTGCCAACGGCTATCTCGGGAACCGATAAAGCTACAGCGCCGCGGAAAAGCGCATTCGATAGCCCTTTTACAGACCTTTCTGTAAATGTTCTCACATTTGACCTCAGGTCAACGGTTAAGCCTCCAGAGGGCAAAAACTCCAAAAATAGCCGTTTTACGAAAAGTGTTTTTCAGCAATAACTTTTGACTCAAAGAGCCATGACATTACTTTTGCCAGCATCGTGTTCCTCTCGCCGAGACGCGTCGAATGAACTATAATTTGACCTTGAAAAGTCAACTTGAAAATTTGACCTCAGGTCAAGGTCATAACCTGACCGGAAAAGGTCATGTTGCATATCAGTCGATCTGCAACGTCGAGCCGAACACATCTTAGGTGTTTTGAGCGCTCTAGCACGCCTCTATCAGAAGTTATTAGCGAAAAACTGTTAGATCCTGTTCGTGACCTGAGATGACCTCGGGGACATAACGAGGGGTCACAGTTGCCATTTTCCGGTTCAGTGTGTCAATTTTACATACATCTCGATGTTTGAGAGTGTCTAGAATAGCGTTCGTGCAAAACAGACGCTTTCCCATTGACTTTATAGGTAATGGAGAGGCCGCAAAATTGACCTGACCTTAGGTCACCGATATCAAAATTCCGAGATGATTTTTTTTTATAGATAATGTTGCTTTTATCAATCGCCGAAAGTTTCAAGGCAATCGATCAATCGGTGTAGCTATGACGAGCATTCTTATTTTTTCTGAGGTGAGGTCACTTTGCGTGACCTGGTGACCTGACCTAAGGCGACCTGGGTCTGAAATTTTCACAACATGTGCGGAAAAGATGCACAAACAGGTGTGCCAAAAACCACCCTAATGCATGGGAGCAACATCATATCCCATGTTTGAACGCTTAAAACCACGAAAAGACTGCAAACGCGCGGCTAATGCGAGCCGACATACGCCGAATCGCGATTCCGGCCAAACATGGTCTCGAAAAGTAGGTCACAGGTCAAAGGTCATTAGGGTCAGGGTCATGAAAATTACAGGGTAGGTGTAAAATTGATTGACGCGAGTGTACTGAAAGTTTCGTCGCGATCTGCCGCTTTTACGCGAGTTATTCGCGAAAAACCGAGGGGGGTCCGTTCGACCCCCCCCCCCCCCCTATACGGGCGAGGGCCTGCCCTGTACGCATTGCGTAATATGAACATATAGGCCATAGGGCCGAACCAACTCAGGTTCGGCGGTGCTGTAGTGCTGCCTAAGGCACACGCACATACATGCCCACATCCGCATTGCACGTTTAGGCCGAGTCGGTGTCAGCCAATGGGGTGTCCGTCCCCCCTTCCCTCCACCGACGCCGTCGCTGCCTCGGGCTGCTAACCAGGCGACAGGTAGCGCCGAGGCAGTGGCTACGTCAGTCCGCGTGCTGCTGCCGACGGCGAGGCGGGACCAGCTGCGACGGGAAGCCCGAGGAGGACGGCGCTGGGACGATCAGCAACAGGTCTGAGGGCACAGCTCTGACGGACAGCGACGGTATCGACGGGCACTGCGAGGAAGGACAACGGACAGCGACGAGAAGAATGTGAACGCCGAGAGCAGTGCGCAGCGGATATAACTGGCCAGCCTGTTTGATTCAAAAAAGACACAGCAAGCTGGCCTCTTCCCTGCCTCAGGGTGACGACGGTGATCGCCTGTCTTAGGTCGCAATGGCATTCGTCGTTCGCTGTGCCTTCTTGGTGGTTGTTTGGCTCAGGTAGGTGGGGAAGGAGAGGCGTGCAAACGCCACAAATGTGATTTTTTGCCTACTTCGTGCCCCGATGCTGGTAAATGATCATTTAATAATGTGGGAAAACACTTCCTGACACGCAAGACATGTACCTATCGATGGAAGCTATAAGCCCATTCCCAGGCTGTCACAGAACGTGTCATTAACCCGCGCCGGGCCGGTGCTCCGAGATTCCGCGCCGGGCCTGGGGGGGGGGGGGGGCGTCTGAACACCCCCCTTCTAACTCGGCTCCTGGGCCACGTAGCGACACGCGGTAAGCGGCAATCGAAAGGACGTCCAAAATAAGGAAGAAAACACTTAGGTCATTTTTTTTTGGGTCAGGTCAAAGGTTAGGTCACCAGAGGTCACCAAAGGTAAAATGTTGTGAACATTTCAACATTTTGGAAACTGCTGACGGCTATCTCGGGAACCGATAGAGATACAGCGCCGCGGAAAAGCGCATTCGATTGAGCCCTTTTACCGACCTTTCTGAACATTGCTCTCAGATTTGACCTCAGGTCGGGCAAAAACTCCAAAAATAGCCGTTTTTACGAAAAGTGTTTTTTCGGCAATAACTTTTGACTCAAAAAGCCATGACATTACTTTTGCCAGCATCGTGTTCCTCTCGTCGAGACGCGTCGAATGACCTCGAAAGGTCAACTTGAAAATTTTACCTCAGGTCCAGGTCATGACCTGACCGGAAAAAGACATGCTGCATCAGTCGATCCGCAACGTCGAGCCGAACACATCTAAGGCGTTTTCAGCGCTCTAGCACGCCTCTATCAGAAGTTATTAGCGAAAAACTGTCAGATTCTGTTCGTGACCTGATATGACCTCGGGGACATAACGAGGGGTCACAGTTGCCATTTTCCGGTTCAGTGTGTCAGTTTTACCTACATCTCGATGTTTGAGAGTGTCTAGAATAGCGTTCGTGCAAAACAGACGCTGTTTAATTTTCTCCCATTGACTTATAATGGAGAGGCCGCAAAATTGACCTGACCTTAGGTCATCGATAGCAAAATTCCGAGACATACATTTTATAGATAATGTTGCTCTTATCAACTGCTGAAAGTTTCAAGGCAATCGTTCAGTCGGTGTAGCTATGACGAGCATTCTTATTTTTTCTGAGGTGAGGTCACTTGGCGTGACCTGGTGAGCTGATCTAAGGTGACCTGGGTCTGAAAGTTTCACAACATGTGCGGAAAAGATGCACAAGCGCCGCCGTTTTTGAGATATCTGCGAAAAACCGCAAGGGGGGGTGTTCAAACACCCTCCGGCCCGGCGCGGGTTAACCCGCGCCCCGTTGGGGTCTGCCGAGCAATGCGCCCTGTTGGGGGGGGGGGGGGAATTTGCACCCACCCCCTAAAATCTCGAGAACCACGCAACATAGCGACAAGCAGCACACAGTGTTGGATAGCCCCAACAGGGAAGTACTTTGTGACCCAATTTCATTGACCTAGGTTAAACTGATGACGTCACAGGTCAGGTCAGATGTCGAATTTTCGAAAATCGAGTGAAATGCATTTCATTTAAAAATCATCGATGGGGAATTGATTGTCAAACACATATTTTTCTATTTGAGGTCACTGATACCGGGTCAGGTCACAGAGATAAGGTCACTGAGGGTTAATTGGTTAGGACGTAAAATTCAGAAGCGCCTTGTGGATAGGTATGACAGTATGGAATATGGCTGTTGTTGAAGTGGCACCTCTACCTACATAGGGCCTTGGCTGACGTTTCTGTGTTACTGTATAAGTGTATAGGCCAAGGGGCACTAACAATGCAAGGTAACGTACCGGCAGCCCCTTTCCCCCAAAAGTCATCTGAATCTGATCTAACACATTCCATTCGGCACCCGAGTGCCCTCTTCTTTACACACAGACAGACTTAATTAAAACGTTATCGGCAGCCGTACCAAGCAAATCGTTGATGCGCTGTCGGAGACTCGGGCCTTCGTGATAAGCTCGGTGATCCAGACTCCAGAGCCTAGACTGCTGTGTTCGATCTCCATGGTTCTTCTGACGTATGTATGTACATACAGTGGATCTAGTAAGGATCTCCAGACGTAACTAGATGGCGTTGAGCCTTAGTCGAGTCCATGTCAAATTCAGAGAGAGGTCACTACCGAGCTGGGCCCGATGGGGAAGTGGGCGGGGGGGGGATGGAGAGGTCACGGCGCGGGTGACCTGTCAAACAGACATGGCGCGGTGGGGCACTGCCGCAGGCAAATGGTGCACTTCAGCGTTGTTCCATATCGCGGTGGTGGGCCGGGCGGCCGGTTAGCTTGACTGCTTGGAAGGAAAGGATAATGATGCATGGGCTTGCTGTGGCCGGTTCATCTACTGTCAACTATGATGCACCCAAAGTAATGCAAATGCGATGTTAGTATTGCAGCTGGCAATGGAATGCTAGCGAATGCTCCAGGCGACCAGAAGCTATAAGGATTAATATTATTTACGTCTCCTGAAATTTTCATTGAATATAATTCAAGCACTAGAAAGATCGTATCGTTCGCCAGTTTTTTGACCGGCTGGCGTTTCTTGCGTAGGGCGCCATTGGGCAAATAATTATCACGCAGGTGATTTTTTTTTTTTTGCTGGTAAGTTTAAGGTCAAATCAAGTAGCTAAGAGAAGGCGAGGAAAAGTGGACGAATGCCACATTTTTGTGCGGGAAGTCTTGAATTAAAAAAAGCTAAATGTAAGCTAAAAAAAACAATAAGATCAGTTGATGAAAATATTTGACCCGAAATTAGCTTCTGTTTTGTCGGACCATGTTTGTGTGTAAGGCTCCGGTCCACCCTGGTCCGGCTCCCCCTTGTTTTATTATAAATTTGGTCCGAAACTGTTGAATGAAAGGAATCGCAAGGACACAGTCCCCGCTAAGCTGAGCCGATTGCGTTGGCCCTGCCCTCTACCCTCCGATCAAGCAATTGCTGGTCTATGGCAGAATTTAGAGTCAAAATTTTAACGTGCGCACATAGCCGCGCACGGCCCGTCCCCTCACTGACTTCGCCTGACAGCGGCCTGCCATCAATCACAACCATACCCGGCAGGAGGCCGAAAAACGTCGAGCACACGTCGCGTTTCGAACGCGGACTTCTACAACCGGGACGTGCGCTCTCAACACACGGAGTCCAATGCTCTACCAACTGAGTCACCGGGACGGACATTCAACCCTGGGTTTCGCCTCTTGACATTGACTTGACAGACGTCAGACACTTTGGCCGGACTTAAGTCCGAAACACCGAGCAAGCTGCGCGGGGCGATACCTGTGCTCGTAGCGTTGAGGTTGGGTAACCTGTGAGCTGAATGCGATGTCGTGGGTTCGAGCCCTACTCCCGGTCTGGTTTTATCTAGACGCGAACCAAAAGCTTTCCTTCTACTGCAACACAGACAAGCGCGATAACATCTTTCCCCATTATTTTCCCCCAATATCCTTTCAATAAAGTCATAATTGTCGGCTATAAATGTAAAGCAAAGTTTCATTTTTAAGAAAATATTTTTTGGTCATTTTTCTGGGGCCATTTCAACTCTTTTCTTTTCTGATTCTTTTCGGCCCGATAAAACTCACCAAACTGAACGTACCAAATGAAAAAATATCCATCTCAAATAACAGTATAGAAAAGCCTAAGCCATCATGCAACTATCGACTGAATAGTTGCATGCTATGAATAGGGAAAGATGGGAGAACACCGCCCTTTGAGGAATACCGCCCAACCCGATATCAGAAATATGAAAAGGTCTTGGGCAACAGCTGACTGTCTTTTGGCAGTGTGAAGTCAACAGAAGTGCAGGTATGGACAGTGCACCGCATGTTTTAGGTAATTTGTGATAAATTCCGAATTTTACGCTTTGTGAATAATTTTTACATTTTGTAGCATAATTAGTAGAAGAAAAATTATTTTATTTGAAAGACAATAGTCCCTGAAGTAGTATTTTTTGTCATAATTAGGACTCATCCAAACATTTCGTGCTTCTGCTCGAGCGCTGTTTTTGTCCTGCTGCCATATTGAATGATTTTTTTTTTAAATAGAGAAA
Source organism: Amphibalanus amphitrite (assembly GCF_019059575.1). NCBI lineage: Eukaryota > Metazoa > Arthropoda > Thecostraca > Balanomorpha > Balanidae > Amphibalanus > Amphibalanus amphitrite. The sequence goes on from NW_024881868.1 coordinate 205,865, forward strand.
TGCAGCTCCTTGGGTAACACCACCCACTTGGGCAATTTAGTATTTAATAGCACATTGTGATGCCTGACCCAGGAGTGACGCATTTCAAATAAAGAATGAACGTTTTTGCTATGTTTTCTTTTTAGAGGATGATGAGAAATTTCGAGGAAATAAAATTTTAAGACTTCAAGTCGTCTAGTTGTATAAATGAGTACTATATTGTACCAGGGATACAATAAAATTGTTCCAAGTGCATTTTATGATTTTACTAAAACGTCTCGAAATTTACGATAAGAAGAACAACTTACTATGGACGTCAAACCCCTTGAGACCCTACTTTTTTGCGATAATTTTTAAATGTGTCAACTCTCGTTGACAATATTCTGGCAATGTGTGTTTCAGAACCTGCCGAAACTTTTATTACTAAGGTATTTTGACGCCAAACGATTATGAAAGGTACTTCTCATTCACTCGTAATGTTAAATTTCACGGAACGAATCTGCTGTTTGGGTAGAGGCTACGCGCTCACGGGGCGGAGCCACGTAATGACGTCAGCGCTAAGCTCCGCCCTACCCCTCCGGCGCTCCTTGCCCGGCGACCGGTCACTCGCGTCTCTCGCTCCATTCAGGCTTGATGGTGGGCGGTAGCTGGTAGCGGTAGCGGGCGCTAGTAGATGGCATTTAGAGCAGATGGCGCTGGTGGCGGTGCTCGAGTGTGGCCGAGCGCAAGCCTCTGCCCGGGCCTGAATTGACCTTAGCATTACGAGTGAATGAGAAGTACCTTCCATAATCGTTTGGCGTCAAAATACCTTAGTAATAAAAGTTTCGGCAGGTTCTGAAACATACATTGCCAGAATATTGTCAACGAAAGTTGACGCATTTAAAAATTATCGCAAAAAAGTGGGGTCTCAAGGGGTTTGACGTTCATAGTAGGTCAGGAGTTGTTGAGGACAAACTGAGGTCATGCTCGAGCAAAAATGTGCAAAAAAATTAAATCTTGAAACGCTCACAAAAGCTACAGTCACAAAGTAATGTAAAAGCTCATTATATGGTCATGTAGAGCAAAGACGGCACTACAAAACTGCTATCTCGGATTTGCAAAATTTTGGATTTTTACACACAAAAATAAAAAATTGTTTGCTAAATAAAAAATGTAAAAAAAAGTTTTTTTAACGCAAAAAATGCCAAGTTTTTTTTTCCGAATTTCGAAAAAACATAATCCATGTGATATTCCCTGCGCTCTTCTATCTACATACCAAATTTTAGATCGATACCTCCCTTTTTGGCCAAGTTATATAGCGAAGAAATGTTCAAAATTGATGACGTCAAATTTTTGAACTCATTTTTATCAGTTCTAGACCACCTAGCGCGAAACAAAGACCCCCATTGAACTCTTCGTTACGAGTTGCATCGAATCGATACCAATTTTATGCAAAAATATCAACTTCGAAATTTGACCTAATTTGAATAACTTCACCTTAACCTGAGCTTCACCAAACCATAATCTAAACAGGCCAAAAAGGCTGCCTGACCTATATTATCGCATTTGGCATATAACATGGACCATAAAACATGCATCACATGATATTTTCATATTTTAACCCGCGCCCCGTTGGGCTCTGCCGAGCAACGCGCCCCGATGGGGGGGGGGCATTTTGGCCCCTTCCCCCTAAGATCTCGAGAACCACGCAACCTAGCGACAAGCGGCAAACGGTTTTGGATAGCCCTATCAGGGAACTGCCTTGTGACCCAATTTTATTGACCTAGGTCAAACCGATGACGTCACAGGTCAGGTCAAAGGTCAAATTTTCACCGTTTACAGGCCTTTCAAGAAATGCGCTGTAAAATCGAGTAAAATGCATTTCATTGAAAATCATCGATGGGGAAATGTTCTTCAAACACATATTTTGCTATTTGAGGTCACTGATACCAGGTCAGGTCACAGAGGTCAGGTCACTGGGGGGTCACAATATGAAAGTGTCGTGTGATACATGTTTTATGGCCCATTTTACATGACAAATGCGATTATGTGGGTCAGGCAGCCTTTAAGGCCAGCTTAGGTCACGTTTTGGTCAAGTTCAGGTCAAGGTCAGGTCAAGGTCAGGTCAAATTAGGTCAAATTTCAAAGTTCATATTTTTGCATAAAATGGGTATCGAATCGATGCAGCTCGTCACGGGGAGTTCAATGGTGGTCTTTGTTTTACCGCACGTGGTCTAGAATAGCTAAAAATTAAGTTCAAAAATGTGACGTCATCATTTTTGAAGTTTTTTCGCTATAACTTGGACAAAAACGAGATATCAATCTGAAATTTGGTATGTATATAGAAGAGCACAGGTACTATCTTATATATTCCGTTTTTTTTTCAAAATTCGGAAAAATTTTGGATTTTTTTTTTAAAGTTTTTTTCTAAAAAAAATCAATTTTTTGAATTTTTTGGGGTAAAAAACCCAAAATTTTGAAAATCCGAGATAACAATTTTGTAGCGCCGCTTTTGTCTACTAGACCATATAAAGAACTTTGAAATTGCTTGAATAACTGTAGATTTGGTGAGCGTTTCAAGATTGCATGTTTTTTGCTCATTTTTGCTCGAACATGACCTCAGTTTGACCTCAATAACTCCTGACCTAAGGTGAGCTAAGACTTGAAATTTGGTGTGAAGGTGTCAAATTGATGCCCGGGAAGGTACTGAAAATTTGGTGCCGCTGCACGCCGCCGTTTTCTTGCTATTCAGGAAAAACCACAGGGGGGGGGGCAAAATGCCCCCTCCAACGGGGCGAGGGTTAACAATCATATTGTTCTACATTCCTACATCCCCAGCGTTGTCCAAAGCAGCGAAGTTATAAATTGATGGGAATTTAAAGCCTGTTGCCAGCCATACCATTGCTGGAACAAGGTGGAAAATCGGCGTGACAACCGCCACGCCCACTAAATGGCTGGCTGTAGCCGGACCATATTCTTATGTCCAGACAATGGTCAAACCAATGGAACACCGGGCCGGTCTCCAGCGGGCGGTGATGGTGGCGTTAAGCACCGTTTCAGCGGGCCGTTAGCGGACGAACCGGCCCGCCTCGGCTCATTGTACCCCGACCGCCGGAGGGTGCAGTCGACACGGCATGCGCATCGATTGCAGTCGCCACCGCGCCAAGCATGCAGGGCGTCAGGTCATTGGGGGTTTATGGCCGCGGCCGGCGGCCACCGGCACAGCGGACGGTGGCACAAACGAGCGGCGTGCGCTGCCTCTGTCTGCACCGCGCCGCCGCGGACGGATTTTACCGGCCCGCCCCCGGTCGATACTCGAGTGGCTTACCGACAAACTCATGGCACTAATTCCCGGCTGCGATTGTCGCACCGTGGATGAACTAGCTGCAGGATTGCAGGCTGCCACGGACGTCGGTCACACAGTTGCTCGGTGCGTGCGCGCCAATGCTGGCGACGCACGGAATGTCGCGTTCCATGTGTATGAGAGGAAATTGTCACATTTGAACAACAGCGAATACTCACTGAAATACGCACGCCACTGTGGCCTCAGGCACGGACATATGTGCTACAATGCTTCTGACGACTCAGTACATACTTGTTACATCGGTCCGACGAAAAAAGGTGATTAAATCCTGAATAATTTCCAAGTTCGACATTGGCATAAATGTCTCTATAACCGGCCGATGGAACTTCAAAAAGCACAAATTGTCCAGACGGCCACAACAGCCAACAGCCCTGTTATATGACTGATCGGATTTATTTCCTTGTTATTGGTTTGATTTTGGCCTCATCTGAGTGATAAACCCAGCCAAATCTATAATGAATCTCTTGCTAAAACGATAGCAAGTCCGGGTGAGATCCCTCGCCTGCCCGGAGCACGTAATCCTGAGTACATCCTGTTCAATCCCATGGTGCTAGAAAAATTGCCGCAATCTGGGCTGAATTGTCCATATATGAATAGCTATTAGATAACGACTGCCATGACGACTGCTAGGAATTAACTGACCCACTGCCCCGTGCCTTCATTTCAGTGGAATAGCATTCAGCTCAACAACAAGCGACGAATCCCAGCCGGACATCTTCAAGTCATTTCCAACCATCCGGATTAAAAACGCATCGGAAATATTTCCGCCAGATTACGATAAAACTGCGTTTCCAACCCCTTCAGGTAAGCTCGACGCGTCATGTGAGCAACGCACTTATATTTTTCTATACAATATGCCTAATTTGACCGTACTTAACATTCGGATATGTCAAGCCTCTGATAGCCTGATACTATGCTGACGCAGAAGTGGCAGATGTTTTCTCGTAATGGCATCTTGACGAGATGTGCACTGGAAAAGTCACATGTCCTCTTATGTAGGTAAAACGTCAACTAAGAAGGCTCCATTATTTTAAAGGTAGTGTGCCACCTTTGAAAGATTTCCCGTTTTATTTTTCCTAGGATAAGAAGCTTCTGTTTTTACCTAATATCGCAAAAAAAATCAAAAGTGGGCCTGGAATAGTGCCTTTTTCGCCTAAAAGTTTATCGGTTTTTAGATATGTATAACAACTGTAGTGGGCTCACCTGCAAACAGGCGTCGGGCAACAATCGCGAATGCGGCGCACTTGTGACAATAAGCAAAGGTCATTATAGTGTTACGACCATACGACGTACGGGAATGAGTTATCAGCTGTCTAATCGTAGACAACACAATGTCGAGCCTTAAACTTTAAGCCTGTATTGGTATTGTTTCTTAAATTTGGCTGTCGAACATTAATTTGTGGTTTGAAATATGATTTTATGTAAAATAATTGATATGAAACAGCCGTCTCTTAAGTTATGACCCCATTACACCACACGCAAGTGGCAGAAATGACAATGATCAGCTGACGCATTTTTCTTGGCCGAAGTCAGAGCGCGCGGTCCGACGCACCACGCGTATTTGGAAATTCCGACCTCGACGAGCATCAGAAGCCACCTAACAGGCGTGTTCGAAACCGCAGGAGATGATGATGAACGGGTTTATCGAAACTTGATTGGATGAGCCTATCGGTAATAGCGATTTTAGTGTGTGCATTTATTGTTCATAGTGGTGTGAAATGTGGTTGGGGTACGACCGACAACCCGTCGGGGCGAATTTCGCACTGGGGTACTCAAAATTTGAAGAATTTAAGACGTTTCCATAAGTTTTGAAGGTATGGACAAGTTCTAAAAATCCGGTTCTCCTTATCCGGGTCATTAACTCCATATGGTCCAGGAAAGCTGGCACACTACCTTTAAGTTTCGTGGCATTAGCTGCCCGTTCTTACTCGAAACATGTTGTATATGAAACGCATGGAAATATATTCGTTTGACTATACAAAGACAAGGAAATCTTACCTTTTGCAACTTGCAATGGGTATCACTTTTAACATCAAAATGGCCGTTTTCACGACGGAATAGCAGGCATCTATTTAATCCCCATTTGATCCTTTGGTTCCTCAGGAATTTTAGTAGTTCTTTTTAGTAGGTTCCCCAGCTTTCGAATGAATGGTGCGTTAGTTTGCTATTTTTCTATTAAATATCACATCGATTTACTTTATCTAAGGATTTATCACTAATATCAACATAAAGCGTAAGCACAATTATAAAATTATGAAAGTATTAAATACTAGTACAATAGTTAAAAAAAGATACTGAGTTGCCAGGCTACAAAGAATATATTCATTTATGGCGCACGACAGACATTTAGAAAGCAGCGCCCTGTTTTATTGCACGCTGCTAGCCGCTTCCATTGGGTTTTGCAGGCCGACGTCATTGGTCGTTACACGTATGATGTCACGCGACTTGTGGCCTGTCACGGCTCTTTAATGATCTCCACTAAATGAATGCAACAATGGCCTTTTAAGTTAATCTCTGTGGCCATCTGTCTATGGAGCGACCAATATGAAAGTTGGGTGAATTTACCGGGGTTACATGACTATGAGCAAGCAAATGTGTATCAGGAATGGATTTAGGTGGAGAATTGCGCTGGACCATGAGTGCTCGAACGCTCCCAATTCCACGCCGGTTTGGCTTTGGAGCCGAGACAGACGATGCGGGTCAAGGTCACCGCTGCGGTAACGGTGGATTGGCTGCGCCCGAGCACCCGTAACGCGGCACAATTCTCCATCTATGGATTTTCCTATTCGCTCAGCATTGTGATAGGCGTTCGTAATAGCATTTACTCTGCTCATGTACCTATCACCGGTTATTTAAAAGAAGTTTTTTGTGGGGGAATATCACGGCTTTAGGTACTCGGTGGCCCTATTCACGACTTTCAAAGAATGCTCCGATAACTTAACACCGCACAGACCTACTGCATTAGTGAATCTGACAGAAGGTCTGTGGAATTACATCCCCCCTCACCACACCCCTAAAAACTCATCCAGTGTCCAAAACCACTTTTATCGACTCGCCAAAAAAAACACACACACACACACATACACACACAAAGCATGGGGCATGTCAGCTCTCAGTTCATTTATCATTGTCTTTACCATGGTTCAATTGCATTGCGCGATTTAAAGCACGTGAGTGCCTATATAGTATATATGTAGAAAATAATATCTACAGCAAAACATCCAAAATTACAAAGGCTGCAATGCTTAAAAAGTAGGTTCATCAAGGAAGCCCATTTTTACTTGCGTTGTGTTCCCAACCATGCGATTCCAACGCGGGCTATTCGCAACGTCTGTTAAGGCACGTTAACAACTGACAACCCGCCACCGCTGCCACTTATTCATAGATGGTTGATATCGCAGCTTGGGCGTCAGCAGCGCGGCCCACAACGCGTCGGCGCCAGCGCACGCAGCTGTTGGCACTCGGCAGCCGGTGTTGCGACTTAACGGCCGGCCGGCCCCATGAAGAAGCTCTTGGTGAAGCTTTGTGATCGCCTCATAGCCGCCTTGGATGTCATCTTTCTTGGCAGATCCATCCGTTCAGATGGTACGGTGCAGTCTGGATAAAGGACGAAGTCCAACGCCGCTAACCCCGCGACCGCCACCCCACAACGTGGCCGCAGACCGAACGGGCGTGAGGGCCGTAAGGGCCACCCCGCCATCCGGTAGGTGCTGCTCATCACCATTGCTGCAGCTGTTCCCAACCGCCTCAATCGCCGCCGTTTTGCCAGCAGTCGCGCCGCGGAATGGCAGAAGCTCCAGAGTAGCCTCCAGCGCCCCTCTCCGCACGTGTGCAGGTGCACTGCGGCCGCCGGGTCCGACGTCCAGGCAGAACATGATATTTCCATGCTGCTCCGACGGTGGGCTGGTCTTGTTTGGGCGTTCCTCCACTGTGACGTCGGTCACGCCTGCCCCGGCCAGGGCGCAGAGGCCGACGTGTCACCATCCGGTTGCAGTCCTCAGTCGGGTCGCAACGTGTACCTCTTCCGCAGCGTGGAGCGCGCTCCCGCTGGGCAGCGATACAGCCAAAAGTAGCATAGCATGCGGGCGGCCAGCGCTGCGCCGGACAGCGGACCCATGCCGGGGGTATGCCGGTCTCGGCCATTAGCGGGGTCGTCGGGGCCGAGGCTGTACATACAGCTGGTGACCGCGTGAGCCGCCAATCGAAGCTCACGGCTTATAAGCTCGCAAGGCCCTATATACCAGGTAGGGTCGTCCGGCGATTCTACCTTTTCGTGACGTCAGCTCGTGACGTCATTTGGAGTCAAGTCTCGAAGCCCCGTTCAATCCCCATGTAAATGAGCGATTTTCGAAGCACTGTAGAATGAAGTCTGCACAAGATATATCAAACCTAAGTATCTTATCTGAAAGAGCAGACAATTTTCTGCAAGTTATCTATTACGTGTTTTTCGCTAAATCATTTGCTTTTTTCATAAAAGCGTAAAATGTCCCCCCATGTCTCCGCAGCCTCCCTGCCGCCGGCCGCCGCGCGGTCGCGGTAGTGTAGTGGCTAGCGTGCCCGCGCAGTATTCCAAAGGTCCCGAGTTCGAATCTATGCGGTGCGGAACTTTAATTGCAATTCCAAGCTGAATATACGCACATCCATAATAAATTATTATTCGTATAGCTAAACTGTCACCAAGCTATCCATATAAATTGACTTCACCCAAAATATCGGCAAGATTCTATTAAAATATAAATTCAAATATGGCGGCTTGGACTGCCGCGTGCGTTAGGCTCCGCCCATAGCTCCGCCCACATGCGTGACGTCATTCGTGTTAGTGGACACGCAGAGAGATAGGGGACGACATGGGCCTGATAAGCTCGACGCGGGCATCACACGCCGTCCCGATGGGAGCTCCACGACGCCGCCGCGAACTCCAGCGCGGCTCGCAGCGCGAAGACCAGTACGGACGGCCGGGGCAAACGGCGTGCGGGAGTCGCAGGCGACGTTCTGCGGACAGAAAGGGTTGGGCATAAGCTGGTCGGCAGGACACTCTTGAGCCGAGCCTTGGATGTAATTACAGATGATCCAGAAGCATGCACAAAAATTCATGACACACTATTCTCATTTATGTATTTGTTACATATGATATGATATACCAGTTCATGATCAGTGACGCATTCTGGGCAATATGTTCTAAAGTGAAGTAACTGAAGTTACAGCTTAAAAGCTTAAAAAAACAGCTTAAAAAAAACACACACACACATTCGATAGCTTATGAGAATAGCACCGTACCCAAACTCAGTTCATGTTACAAGAAAAAACAGTAATAATGCCTCCTAATTTTGAATGAAATATAGGTATGAGTAATTTGATTTGGAAAGCAACAAATTTCCGCACATCATTTTAGCAAAATTACTATTTTCTTCAGCCATCAGGTTACACAAAACTATAGTAAACTTTATGATCTAGTTTACACAAAACCAAAGCCCCGATTTTAACAAATGTAGATAAAATTTAAACAATTTTAAAAAATGTATCGTGGAGAAAATGAAAAGTGTAGATTTGTAAAGCCGGGATATTTCAATTTCACGGATTAGGCACTTAAAGAAATATCTTCACCTTTCTTTGAGCCACCAGCCTTCACCCAAGTTTTACACGAATGTAGTGAAGCAGACAATGTGGCAACTCAAAATTGTGATGGTATGAGATAATTATGACGGTAAAAGAAAAAGCAACACAAGGCTCCTTACCCTCGTTTTTTTCACATGGGTTCAGATAAGGCTTCAACTGTTGCCGACCTGAGGAGCTATAGGGACTTGAGCTTTCCAAAACTCAATTTCTAAAGGCACTGAGCAGTGTTTGGCTTTCACACGAATGCGATAGTAAGTTATATGAAGTTGACAAAGCAAGCAAAGCAAAGCATGATGCCCCGCGCGTCCGCCCGCGACCACACCCCGCGTCCGACTCCCGACCGCCGCGTGACCCGAGGCGCCCGGCGGTCACGTGACCTACCGGCCGGGACTGCAAACGGCCTTCACCACCATTCTTGTATGACGTCATATCCTACTGAGGTGCTGATTGGTCGGAATTAGATACCTGAAGGTAATTATCTGCCGTAGTTATTTTTGTTTCATTGTTTTGCGTGTTTTCTTATATGAAATGTAATTAAAATATTTGTCATATTTTAATCACCATTGCAACATAACTGAATAGGTATAAAAGAGAACTCGATATATACTTTCCTTGTTTTTAAGAATTCCGGAATTAGATACCCGAGGGAGCAAAGAGGGAGCAAGTTGCCACGCTGATTTAATACCTCATAGTCGAAAGGTGGGCTACTAGAACCAAAAATTGCTGTGTTTGTAAATAAATAAGTGATTTGAGGGCAAAAATGCCCGGATTTAAACTTCTAAAATTATTTTGAACATAAAATATTTCAGTTTGAGGGATGTTAAGGCCTCTAAGGGTAGGTACTTTTTAGGTATCAAATAAGTTCCTCTGCGAAAGTTCCGTCGTGAAAACGGCCAATATGAGTTATTGTTGTAAGCGTTAATTACCTATTGCCAAATGACTTCCATGTCATTCGACTTCCTTGGCGCTGCGACTGGCGTTTCTAGTTTAGACATTGGACCAGCAGTACTTGAGATCTGCGGGGAGGGGTGAGGGGTCGAGGTGGCAGTGGATCACGCGCCACCCCGTTACTCGTAGGGTGTCCAGTCCACTATACATGAGCCTGCTACTAATAGGTTTGACATATTTTCATGTCTAGCTTATTTTTCTTTCGGTGTATTTTGCAGCTCTTGCAGCTTGTAGCTGCATGTGATAAATAATTTTAATTTTGTTGTCATGTGAAAGCACTATAAGTTCATTGTATGCGACAGTGTGACTTACCATCATGTGTCGTTTCAGATGGGAAGCCGATGGTTATCTACTTTCGCTTTAGCTTGGCCAACATTGTCGAGATTGATGAAGCTCGCGGCGTAAGTTGAGAAACTTCGATAGCTGTCCTTATAGCTGAAGAAGGTACTTTTTAAAGAAAATGGTCGTGGTCAGTTCTACATATAGTAAAAACGAATTTCAGGCTTCACGATGCGCTCTTCTTAGAATATCACACGTAAGCATGTTACTTATAATTTAAACGCAACTTATTCGAAAAAGCAGCATTCATGCATCGTACAATATGTACATTGTGCATTCGATTCCATCATGTTCACGGCTGTTCTAAGCCCACCGGTTTGTGCCGCCAGTTCGTGGTGTACCAGGCGTACATGTCGCTCTACTGGAAGGACGAGCGCCTGGTGATGCCGCCGCTGCCGCCCGGCTCCAACGCCTCCAGTGTGCAGCTGGACACGCTGATCCAGCAGCGGCTCTGGGTGCCGGACGTCATGGTCTACAACCTCGAGGAGATGACGCAGTTGGAGATGCTGGGGAAGCTCGGGATGCTCCGGCTGCTCACATCGGGCTATGTCCAGTACGGCATCTAGTGAGTAGTCCACTACAAGGGATGGGGGAATACTGTACACTCATGAGATACTCTCAGATGTGTATCGAGTTCGAAAACTCGCTGCGGTAGGTAGGTAGCGGAGGGAGAAGGCAGCACCGGCGAAAAGGGAGAGAAGAGAAAATAGAGAAGGGCTCGTAGATATCGTCTAGGTGAAAAGAAGATAACAGATAACGGAATAAACAGATATTACATATAGATATATAAACAGCTATACATACAGATAACGCGTGAAAAGAAGTTGGGTAAAGGATGAAAAAGAACGAATGAAAAATAAAAGGATGAACAAAATAATGGAAGGGATAATGTTGTTAGAATGGCAGGTTCAAATTTCGAGGAGAAATGACATGGGGTTATTGACATGGGGTCCAAGTGAAGATGCCGAGGAGAGCTGGAAAACTATAAAGATGGACACGATAAGCTATCGACCGCTATACATTGCGTGCTGTGGCCTGTGTATTGTCAATGCTATCAACTTTATTAAATGGGTGACATCGACGATTAAGCATGTTTGCCCGGTGTTTCACTGAAAGTACATACACGATGCTGGTCGCAATGGTCCCTTGGCTTCGCTCTAGGTAGCTGCAAGTTCGATCAGAAAGATGTTATTTATTTCGCTACTTGCAAATGATATGATAACAAGCGCCATAGATGTGCCATAGATAACAGAAAACCCATATATACCAAACGTTATGTAGGGTATAATGTTTTATATTCATTCAGGCTGGCTAGTGCAGATGACATACACTATATAATTTAGCGTGTCAGCGTGTTATTATAATCAAACGTTATAATTACATAATTTTTTAACGGTCTGTTTTGCATTTGACCTGAGCGACCTTTCAGCGCCCGGTTGTCCGTGGCCTGCCATATGGACTTCTCTACCTATCCGTTCGACACACAACACTGCTCGCTGAAATTTGGAAGCTGTAAGTGCATCTACCGCTATGTTCGTCCTATCTCGTTATACGTTAGGTAAAACTTTTTTGTAAGGTTCGACTGCAATTATTTCTGTTTGTCATTATTGAGAAACTTGTGATGTACTGGAAGCTGAGATGCAATGATAATGCTAGCGAACTCCGTGAGACTTTCTCCGCTGATACAATAATGACGAAGCGTATCAAGAAAAAATCATTGCAATGGTTCCGCTGGATGAACATGTTGAACCACTTGCAAGGGATGGGAGGCATGTTAGCCACAAGAGGCGTGGGATCTAATTTTCCGAAGCACCGTTTTTTTTTTCTCTTAGAGTAAAACGAAATGCTAGACGCTGGCCAACATGGCTTACCTTTGACCTATACTGTTTCAGACGGTAGTGAGCATGAATACATGGAGTACAGGTGGTCTCCCCCGCATACAATGCTGTTCTCTAAGGATACTATGGAGCTCCAGACGTACTACATATCTGTAGCGCGGTCCGGCCCCGAGCTGGGCTGCTCCTCAGCTGGCGGCCAGCGTGAGAAAGGGAAACTGAAAGTGAAGGGATGACGGTTGGAGGACAGAGGGTTCAATCATAGACCACTATATATCTGGACTGTGCACGGAAATTAGGGCCCTGCCATTAGGGCCCTAACTTTCGAAGGTCGTCACAGCCAACTTATTCGCCATATGATGATGTGCTTTGGGAAACATCACCACTAGTCAATTTGTAATCTGAGTTATATCTTACATTGAGGAAAAAAATATATAATATTAGCGCAATCATCGAAAAAAGAAGGGCATTTTCTGCCCATTTCTTCCATGATTTAACATGGTGTGGATGATGGTTCCCAGCTAATTTTCACGAGAATTAGCAAATTTTCACAGACATGTAGCGAAGATTTTTGCAAGATTATTGTTGTTTGTTGTTTATCATTGACATGCGGGATAGTTCTCTTTTGTCTTTAAATAAAATGAAACCTTTTAATGCATACATGCCACTGAAATACAGTAAAATGTGCCGCTAGTGATAATCACTTCAGAATATCCTATGAACAGAACAGGGAGTGAGCATATTCAAAGAGCCAAGACAGTGCATGCAACAATGTCAGTTTTCCGGTTCCTGGCTAAGGCATCAATATGAAGTCAATTACTATATGCCCTAAAGCTGAAAATGTCTTGGAATTCTGACCACTGGGCTCCCTGTGAGTTTTATTACATGCTGTGACGCTGGCCGAGACCGAAAAATTGAGCAGAAGACAACTGTAAGGAGAGGTGGCGGATCCGTTTCCAGACTGGCGGCTCCTATAATATCAGTCACAAGTGAAGCCCAAAACTAGCTAAAGTCTTGCAATTTGGTCAAGTGATGGTCACATATGTTATGGCTTGCGGAGAGCTGGCGTGCCCACATCAGCAATCTGTGTTCCGCTCCTGCATGCAAGCAATGGGTCCTGCTCTGGTAACAGCTGCCGAGTCGCTCTCTCTTCGGCACACGTATAGCTTCAAACGTGTGTTTCAAGACAGCGCGACTACCATTGTAAAGGAAAACGATAACTTTCTTCACATTGCTCGCTGAGGGAGTCACACTGTCGAGAAGCACCTCAAGTTACAACGCTACGACCTGCATTCCTTCAACACATTGATGTGTATAGTTGAGCGAAAAACAAACATTGCAATTCATGGAGACAATATGGACAGTATACCGTCACTCAACACCAGCGATGCGCGAACAGAGCTTCATGAAATAAGAAAGCTTCATGAAAATGAGAAAGGTTGAGCCGCAGGACGTAAACACAATGCAACATTCCTGGGATCAGTTTGTCTATGCAATCAATAACTACGATCCTATTCGTCGATGTGTAAGATACCTACATGGCTGAGAATTTCAGATGTGGATTTACAATTCGAATAGTAACTAAAGGCAAATGTAGCACAAGAACTATAAGAAAGTGCATTCCTAAGTGCGAAGCTCTGCTGCAGTGTCCAGTGAACCGAGATCTCGTGACTCCGTCTAAATCTCGAATCTCGATCGCCATCACCCGCTGCAAAATGCGGCCACCGTCACTGACAACGGTGTTCAAAAGTCCCCTTCTCTCGAGAGGGACAGATGACAGAACCCGTCTGTCCCTATGCTGAGCATGAAATCGGCCTCAGTGGAAGCAGGGAACAGTTGTGGCCCAGCAGGTCACCTCGGACGGTCTCGCTAAAAACGCAGCACCGGCAGCTTTGTTATTTACCCATAGGAATCTTCGTAATTCCGTGGCGCAGATCGTGTGGGCTTTCAAAGCATTGAGCCGGGTGCGTGTCTGATTTAGACAGGCAAATTAATCTGCAGTGTGTCCAATATGTCGTCAGACTGTCTCTTGTCAAAAACGACCGATCACGGATTGTTCCTGTCTATTGATGCTTTGAACTTAATACAGTGTGATATACCTGTCTATAAGTGCTTTTATTTATTTATCGTGTTAAAAATCATGCTATAAATTATACATTTATTAAAATATACATCACATTTAAGAAGTTACTTTCATTTAAATGGGCTTACTAGAGCGTCAATACACAATTCCGCGTGCTACGTCGAATTTCCCAGCAGGGCCCTAATAGCAGTCGGCAAAATCCGTGCACAGTCCAGATATATAGTGGTCTATGGTTCAATACATAAAATGGGAGCATGAGTATAGCCTAACGGAATGTTATGCACTACATGCAATACAAAGAAAGAACAGTGTAATTAAATGCAAAGACATGAAATCCGTATGCATTTCGGCGTCCTAAAACTTTGTGCTTAGTTTTGTGCATTACTTGTTTGACATCTGAGACACACATGCCTCACTGTACCGTTGCCCCCTGGCTTCCGGCAGAGTTCTGCTACTCGAACGTAGTGGTGAACGTGACGATGCAGCGCCGCAAGAGCTTGTTCGTGTGGCACATCTTCGTGCCGTGCATCCTGCTGGTAGCCACCTCGTGGCTGAGCATGCTGCTGCCGCCCGACATCATCCCCGGCCGGATGGTGCTCTGCATCACATCCATGCTCGCCATGCTGACCCTCTTCACGTCCAGTCTGTGAGTCAAACGGACTGGCCTATTGTCCAGTCTGTTAGTCAAACGGACAAACTTCTCGTCTAGCCCACAAATGCAGCGGACAGGCTTCTTGTTAGGTCTGTGACTGAAACAGACTAGACTTATTGTTCAGTGTGGGCGTGGGTTGTGTCAGACTTAGCGTCCAGGATGTGTGTGGGTGGCCGTACGGACTTCACGCCGTATTGACGAGCGCTGACATCGGCGCTGCATTGTGGTCATGTGGCGCTGTTCGCACGGGGCTTTGTTCATGGCGAATGCCGCTGAAGTGGGCACTGGAACAGCGGCCCGGCTATCTGATGACCTCCAGCACGGCAGGTTCGTTGCGTGCCCCATTAGCCGTGGCGCCGCATTTGAACAGGACGCCACACCGCCCAAGCGGATATTTACATGAACCGTGCATTAACCTCGGACACTTGCCAATCGATTTCCGTGCATAATAGCGAGTTGCGCGAATGAGGGCATGGAGCACTGCACTTAGTTGGCAGGACGTCACACTCTGCTGACACCGCCGTCTGTCTCCCGTCTCCAGGAAGACGATGGGCGTCTCGTACCTGCGTGCCAGCGACGTGTGGTACGTGGCCTGTCTGCTGTTCGACTTCCTCATCATCCTCGAGTACTCGGTGCTGCTGTGGCTGCAGCGCCGCCGCGAGGAGGGCGAGGCCAAGTGGGGCCAGGTGCAGCCCTTCCCGGCCACCGACGGCACCAAGCTGGTGCGACCCAGCCCCGTCAAACCAAAGGTCAGATTCAAGGGACAGGGTCACTGGTCAGGGTCGCCACCGACTCTGGGTTCAAGGTCAATGGTCATTGGGAGGTATGGTTGCGAGCTGTGCCACCGAGCCTGCTGTCAAAGCTTCGCCTTTCCTATTTCTGTCGTTACAGTTACCATCCGACTTGTCACCTTGAATTTGTAATTTCAGTGCAGCAGCTTTGTTCTCTGTCACAAAATTAGAGCCATTTCCGACGAAATTTCCCAGTTCGCACGCACACGAGGTCACGGTTGCTCCTTTGTCGTCACCAAATGCAGACAACTCATGACAAACGAGCATGTATGCTCAAGCGCTTGCACGCACGCACTACTGCTAGCCTTGGCTCACTCAAATGCAGAAGAAGTTGCACGCATGACAATGTTACCATTTGGGACTTAGCTGCCGCTGTTGGGAAGTTGGAGGGACATAGACGTCAACGGTCCGGTTAATGCCTTTCACAAGGCACTGACGAGTAGAATATTATATCGATCGATCGATACATCAGCTCCGGTTGGCTTTACGTAAGAGTTTGATGATGTTGTCTGGTGTTTACAACCCTCTCATGCATACCGCCGTTGTATGTAGGTAGTTACCAAGTCTAGGACAGCACACCACGAATTCCCAGTGGTGCAGGGCCATTACTATGGGTTGTGCGCGATTGTAAGGCACCATTATCTCCCAAATGACCGGACCCGGACTGCAGTATACTGCAATGGCTCGTTTGTCCGAAGTGTGCATTGCAAGCAGAGCTGTCATAGGAACATAACCGTTTTATGGTTCTTTATGGTTTGTAAGGAATGATTGGACTTTCACGAGCCATTTAAATATGGATAAGCTGCCATGGGGTTTCTGTTTCTTTGTATCTAGGTGCTGTTATGGCGGTAAGCAAGGATTCGGCATTTTGATATTTATTTCCGGCCCCGTCCTTCATCGAAGTGTAAGATAGCTATGTTACGCGAAACAAATGCAACAACACCTTCCCTTTCAATATTTTTCTCTAGCGTTCTAGTTCAGCTTATAATTTGTAACTTGATTCAATGGGAATAGGTCATAACCTCCACTGTTGTCTTCACTTTGACTTTTCAAATCAAAGTGGCTATACAGTTGTTATATTGCTGGAACAAGTCTTTCAGAGTCCGTGAAGCAGTTCTCATAGCTACAACACCCAATTGAGTTGTAAAAAAAAAGTTATCCGAAAATTTGAACGTTTCGGAAACTGTGACTTCCATTTACGGTCTGCTATCAACCTGAGTGTGGCCTCACGACGATCCTTGTTTGCATATGAGTAGCGTAATGTCGTTCGTATTTGGGTGCGATGAGTGATGACCCACATTAGAGGTCTGTAATGGTTATGCATTTTTTTTTTAGTTTTAACCTTCGCCCCAGTGGGGGGGGGGGGGCATATGTTACCACCCTGTCGCGTTTTTTGCGTGTGAATAAAAAATCGCGGCGCGTAGCGCCCCGGCGCTTGGGGTAGCTTTTGGTAAATCAATTTTGGACAATGTGTGAAATTTTTGACCCCAGGTCATGTCAGGTCAGGTCATCAGGTTAACCCTATTAGTGGCAGGCTCCTGGCTACCCCATATTAGTGGCAGGGGGGGCTGTTTACGACCCCCCTTGATATCTCGAGATCTAACCGGCCGATTTTCAAAATTCAAATGGCATTCGATTTGGCTCAACGAGATCTACATTTCTAAAAAAAAAATTAAAAAATGTCAATAGGGGGGGGGGGGTAGAGGGGGGTAAAAACGGGCAAATTGCAGATACATTTTAGACTGTTTATCACGGCCAGGTTTCTGAACCAATCTTAACGCAACTTTTGCCGATCGATAGAGAATGAACCAGGAAATTTACATGGATCCTAAAAATATGCATTTTCAAAAATCATAGGCGGATACAGATCATTGAGATTGGGGGTACACAAAAAGTATAGTAAATAAGGTTTTTGTTGGTACTGTTTCTAAAAAGGGTGGCAATGGTCTTGTTATGTTACAATTTTCTTATGAGAGAACGACTAAAATTGTATTGGTCATGCATAGGCGGTGTCAGGGCACCTATGTTGGGAGGTAAAAAATAACCCCCCTTTTTGGACGCCTGGATCCGCCTATTATAGCAAAAACGTGTCAAAAGAGGATGCACAATAACTTTGTATATGTTATCACATGATACCTTTCATTCACTGTTCGTAAAACTGGTGCAGCATCGTGATCTTCGCCCAAATGACTCACTTCACGAATAGGACCCCCCAATTCCCAGTGCTCTGGAGCCGCCCCTGGTAAAGTTATGAACTTGAAATTTTCAGGGAATGTGCCCAATTTAGTTTTAGGAAAAGTCAGAAAATTTCAGCATCGTAGCTTCAGCGGTTTCGGAGATATTCCCGAAAAACCTGAGGGGTGGATAAAAACAACCCCCTGCCACTAATAGGGTTAAGTTAACTGACCAAGCCTAAAAAAGTTTTCAATCATGTCCAGCCTGCAGTGTTTGTCAGAAAGGTTTTAAGCTTGGTGGATTGCATGCTGTTATGGGCGCCTACAATTTGTATATCTCGGATTTCTTATATCTGTGACCTAAGGTCAGGTCAGTGGCGTGACCTTTCCATTACAAGTCAATGGAGAAAAATGAAAATGCCTCTAGATCCGTGTGTACGCATCGGAACAGTCCAAATATTTCAGAATCACAATGATTTAGTCCACTCGTGATGACCAAGGTGTCATTTTTGCTGATAGCCTCTAGACAGGTCATCCGAGGTCACTTGAGGCTACAAACAGTTTTTTGCCAATAACTCGCGATTGGAAAGAGCTGGAACGCTGGGGATGGTCTCATTGTGTTTGTCTTGTTGAGACGCATCGACTGATATGCAACATGACCTTTTCCGGTAAGGTCATGACCTTGACCTGAGGTCAAATTTTTAAGTTGACCTTTCAAGGTCAAATTATAGTTCATTCGACGCGTCTCGGCGAGGGGAACACGATTCTGGCCATAGAAATGTCGTGGCTTTTTGTAGTCGAAAGTTATTGTCGAAAAACACTTTTCGTAAAAACAGCTATTTTTGGAGTTTTTGCCCTCTGGAGGCTAAACCGTTGACCTGAGGTCAATATTGATAATGACCTTTTCAAAAGAAGAGTTCAAAAGCTATCGTTTGCTCTTCCATGCGTTTTTCTAGTTACCATAGTTCCTGAGATAGCGGCATGTTTTCTGAAAAATATTATGACAATTGGCAAATTTTGACCTTTGATGACCTCTGGTGACCCCAATATTGCTCTAAGGTGAAAAATGACCGAAATACTTTCAAACGTACGCATTGAGAGCTATCGACTGCTTTTTTACCGCGTCTTTTTAGCCCTCTTAGTTTTTGAGTTAGAGGTGGGTGGTAACGTATGCCCCCCTCACTAGGGCGAAGTTGGCTGAGACCGCCACTGGGGCGCGGGTTAATTAGACAGCTCTTCGAAACACTAAAACAGTTGTCTGGATGTTGAGTTTTATTCGATGCCGCCTCCACACGGCGACGAATTCACCGCTCATTTTTCTACAGAAATGTCCTGCTAATTTAAAAATGTGTCTTTCCCATGTGTGGCCTGAGGGAGGGCTATCATAACACCTTTGTAAACCTTTAATGCCACCACCTTTAGGACCATCAATGCATGTGGTAATGAGCCGACCCTGGGGTCGGCTCGATGTCATGTGCAGTACACGATGGGCGGTAATATTTCAGAGCATGTAAACATGGCCCTCGTCAAAACAGCCCAAAGGTCTGTACATATTATGATACTAATCAAGCATGTTGAGCGGAATAGTATTAATTTTATATTATTTCCATGGAATATATTGTGTGTGTGTTGTGTTTATCGTACAGTAGCAGGACGAAACCAATTAGTTTCGTCATATAGAAAAGTGTCTTGACATGAGCATTTGCGTTTTACAAACATGTTTAAAATTAAATAACAAATTTAATTATATAAACCTATAGTGTGTATGTGTAGGATGGTTTTTAGGTACAGTGAATGTTTAACTATTCATATTTTGTATTCGTAGCGGCGATCAACGTGCCTGTATCCGTAAACTGGTGAATGCTCCCGCAGTTTCTGTCTCTGTGTTTTGCGCTTCTTCAGTTTAGTGTCTGTGTTTTTTCTCGCACCCTCAGTCTCGAGCCTATGTGTTTCTGCACTCCTTCAGATTCGCGCCTCTGTGGTTGCGCTCTCTCACTCTCGTGTCTCTGTGCTACACCGCTCTCTCACTCTCGTGTCTGCACATGTCACTCTCATGTGTTTCTGCGCTTCCTCAGTCCCATGGTGCTGTAGCCGTTGCAGCAGTTAGCCGTTTTCACGACGGCCATCTGGTACACATTTGGTGCAGATTAGGTGCAGAGCTGGTCAAATTAGGTTCAGTGTAGCCGTTTTCACGACGGCCATCTGATACACATTTGGTGCACATTTGGTGCAGATTAGGTGCAGAGCTGGTCAAATTAGGTTCAGTGTGTCTCTTAGTAGCTATCAGCTAAGGTTTCACTTGTTGCTTAGGTATATGCCTGCTTTGTCATATTATCAGAGAGTATCATCGATTAAAACACTTAAATAAAGTCATAAAATAAAGATATTTGCTGTAAAAAAGATTGGGTGCCGATTTGGTCAAATTAGGTGCACTCGCCGGATATCCCGTCGTGAAAACAGCTATTATAAAGCTCCCTCAGTCTCGTGTTTTCATGTTATCCCGCTCCGTCAGTCTCTGTCTCTGTGTTTCTGCGCTCCCTCAGTCTGGTGTCTCTATGCTTCACCGCTTCCTGTTAGTCTGGTCATGGTGGCTGGCTGTGTTCCTGCGCTCCCTCAGTCTCGAGTCTATGTGTTTATGTGCTCCCTCAGTCTGGTGCCTTTGTGTTTCTGCGATCCTTCAGTCTCGTAGCGCTGTGTTACACCGCTCCATCAGTCTCGATTCTGCGTTTCTGCGCTACCTCAGTCTCGTGACGCTATGTTACACATTTCCCGAGTTTCGTGTCTCTGTGTTATCCCACTCCCTGAGTCTCGTGTCTCTGTGTTATCCCGCTCCCTCAGTCTCGTGTCTCTGTGTTATCCAGCTCCCTGAGTCTCGTGTCTCTGTGTTATACCGCTCCCTCAGTCTCCTGTCTCTGTGTTATCCCGCTCCCTGAGTCTCGTGTCTCTGTTATACCGCTCCCTCAGTCTCGTGTCTCTGTGTTATACCGCTCCCTCAGTCTCGTGTCTCTGTGTTATACCGCTCCCTCAGTCTCGTGTCTCTGTGTTACACCGCTCCCTGAGTCTCGTGTCTCTGTGTTATCCCGCTCCCTCAGTCTCGTGTCTCTGTGTTATCCAGCTCCCTGAGTCTCGTGTCTCTGTGTTATACCGCTCCCTCAGTCTCCTGTCTCTGTGTTATCCCGCTCCCTGAGTCTCGTGTCTCTGTTATACCGCTCCCTCAGTCTCGTGTCTCTGTGTTATACCGCTCCCTCAGTCTCGTGTCTCTGTGTTATACCGCTCCCTCAGTCTCGTGTCTCTGTGTTACACCGCTCCCTGAGTCTCGTGTCTCTGTGTCATACCGCTCCCTCAGTCTCGTGTCTCTGTGATATCCCGCTCCCTCAGTCTCGTGTCTCTGTCTTATCCCGCTCCCTGAGTCTCGTGTCTCTGTGCAATACCGCTCCCTCAATCTCGTGTCTGTGTGTTGTACCGCTCCCTCAGTTTCGTGTCTGTGTGTTGTACCGCTCCCTCAGTCTCGTGTCTCTGTGTTATCCCGCTCCCTCAGTTTCGTGTCTGTGTGTTGTACCGCTCCCTCAGTCTCGTGTCTCTGTGTTATCCCGCTCCCTCAGTCTCCTGTCTCGTGTGTCCGCAGACGTCGAAGCGGGAGACGCGCCAGTCGGCTCGGAGTCTGTGGGAGGACCTCCAGGAGCCATCGTACATGGACGAGATCAGTCGCTGGGTGCTGGCCGTCTTCTTCATCATATTTACCATCATCTTCTGGAGCTACTACGCCGCCTCGAAAAGGGAACACAGTGAGCAGTGAGAGCGACTGGCTATGCCAAGTATTTGGAAACACAAGGACAGTATGAAGGCTCTATCGTATTTTCAGCTGCCTGCTTGTCATGCTGATTCGTGATACTATGTAATATGGCTTTAGTGGCTTGCCTTTAAATGGATCTCAATTGTAATGTGCTATGCATATGATTATTCCATGATTGAGAGATAACCGTGTGTGCTCGCTCATGGTATAAAATTGTTTCACCAGTACTACCCTCATGATTCATTCTACATATTTAAATCCAGTTTTAGGCAGTATCAGTGAAGTATCAGTGTACTTTCATATGCCATTAATTTTTTGACTGTATCAAAAATGTATGTATTTATGAAATGTCAGAAAAATATTCTGCCATTGCCATGATGTTGTGTATAGCTGTCTTTACATGCCAACCCATCGTGCGTTTTATCAGTGCACCATTCAGGTGCTTAAGAGCAGGCATGCATGCCTCGTGCTGTTACTGCACACAGTTATATTCGTGTTAACAGTAAACTGCCACCTCTAAAGAGTTCGTTCTTTGTACTATCCAAGTTTAGATAATAAATTCCATCAGCATTTTAGCATGCGATTATAAATCTGAAAATTGTTGTTTATAGTCGCCTTGTTGTCACAAATCGATATAAAACCAGTAAAACGCCTTTTGGGCGAAGAACGAGCGAGCGAGATAGTGAGCCCTGCACGTGCGGAAGGGCGAGAGGGTACTTCCAACGGGCTTGCGCAAAGCACCCTTCTAACCGGTCGCTAGCGGTGTACCAAATTTGAACGCAATCGGCCCAGCCGTTCCTGAGATCTGGAAGCGGCATTCTGCACGTGCGCACGTGCAAACGGGGTCCAAACTGACTTTTGCACGGCACCCTACTAACCGGTCTCCAACCATGTACCAAATTTGAGCGCAATCGGCCCAGCCGTTCTCGAGATCTGGAAGCGCCCCCTGCACGTGCGCACGTGCAGTAGCACCTTAACCGCAACACATGAGAATGCACTGCCTGGTGGGTGCCTACCTGTATGCCAAGTTTCAGCGAAATCGCCCCAGTAATTACCGAGTTATTAAAATGGGAACAAATTTGACACCTCTTATTGTTGTATTTTGCACGTGCACTGGGGGTGACCCACATGCATGGAGAGTATCCTATTTTTGGTAGAAAGGATGTAGCTACCCTATAAAAATTACCGCAAGTCAATCGCTAAGCGGCTGCTGAGATATGGGCCTCTCAAAATCACTACTTTTGCAAAACAGCTTGAACACCCTTGACTTTTCACGTGGCACGTGACACGACGGTCACTGAGATGTATCAAAAGTAGTCAATTACGGGGTAGAAGGGATGGGGCTACCCAGCAAAAAAGACCGCAGGCCAATCGGTCCAGCGGTTGCTGAGATATAAGCCTCTCAAAAGCGTTACAGGCCGGGCCGGGCCGGGCCGGGCCGGGCCGCTCATACTGAGATTTTTCCGTTATATTGAAAAGACTCGCTTCGCTCGCTGCGCTCGCTCGCTCGTAATAAGGCTTGAAGATCTCGTTCTAGCACGTAGTGGCAGTACTGGACCCATTTGCAGGAGCATCCGTACTACAATGGTGCAATTAAGGAGTGTAATGTTCATATCTGCAAATACCTGTGAAATTGAGATCTACATTCAACACGAAACAGGTGTCCGACATGGGACCTTAACGCCATATAGGCACATCGTCAGCCTAATTTCGAACCAGCAGTTGTTACTGCTGGTGTCGACTCAACAACAAGGACATAAAATGTGGCATGGTTATGAAGCTTAGGCCATATATGCAGCTGGAATGGTTAGTATTTCAGGCGTATGCTGCTTCATAACCGATGAGCCCACCCTTTGAAATATGAATTATTAATCTTTTATCGTTACCCATGAAGGTAAATATTTTCAATTGTTTTTTATCAGTGTAAATCAACAAATTGGCGAATGTCCTTTATTTCTACACTTAACTTTCATTTTATTTTTTATACGTTTTTTTTTCACTGATGAAGACCTGTGGTTGATATCTTTGAAAACTATTCAAATCAACGCATCAAAAGCAATATACAAGCTTGGAAAGGCCATCATATTTAAAGTGAATGAGCCTTTCTTTACACTAGAAATAATGCCATCCTCTAGAAAACCCTTGACTTTCAGCTAGTATTGCTATGAAGATTTGTATCATTCCCACGACAGGAAGACCATGTCTGTTTTTTTTTCATGACAGACGCTCTAGCTGCATGGGGTTGCAGTGTTCCAAATCTAAAATGATTATTGAAATTCACAAGTATTGCATTACTGTAATAAGATGCTCGACACTGTAGGACGTGTACACATCTATGTTCGACAGATAGGGGAAGGTGGGGTAAGACGGCCCAGCGGGGCAAGACGGACCACCAGCCCTCCCGGCTGAACCACTGCTGGTATCTACTGCTTTAAGCACTCACTATGTTTGTTTTCCTTCGTAACAATGGCCACCTTGAGCTCATGCTGCTAGGATGCATAGCTTTTGAGTTATTGAGAAAAATGTTGTTTTTCGTCAAACCGATCTTATATAAGAGGTCTACGGGTGATTCAATTACGGCGCCTTTCTTGCATGATTAGTTTCTATTTTGCACTTAACTATGAAGAACAAAGCTATAAACTTAGTTATAGTCACACTTTAGGAAAGGCAAGGTTTTGCAATGTTGGGCTATTTGACATATACGTCATGATAATGACAGAATTTAGATATGGGGCAAGACGGACCACTGTGGTCCATCTTACCCTGTGGTGGTCCATTGTACCCTGCATATGGAAAGTTCTTTTCCAAAACATTGACACAAGTTTAAGTAAGCTAATTTTTCAGGAAGGAGTCTTTGTTGCATGTGAGCCATGCATGCAAGTGCTCAGTTAGCATGCATTCATGCCAAACGACAATTAACACACATGTTCCCAGCTTTTAGCTGCACTTCCATCACACATGAGTAAAGAATAAAGGCTCATTACTTTTTCTTACAAGAGTACAGAGCAGAAGTGTAACACACATGAACGGATAGCAGGCACTGCTGGGTGGTCCGTCTTACCCCACGTTTTTTCTTGTCTGAGTTTTTGACATGTCCCTCTTTAAGAGCATCCACCACCTAAATGTCTTTAATTTGAAATTTAGTCTTTACACATATCAACAGAGGAAGGATTGAGCATTCCGAAGACTATAAATAATATGAATTACGAGAGCAGTGTAGCAAGACATGCGGCCTCAAACCTTAGCTGGTCCGTCTTACCCCACCTTCCCCTACTATAGTTTCGCTTTTGTGACGCTAGAGTTCAGTGCTGTCGACTCTTTAATGCGGTGTGTGACGACCACCTTTGTAGGACGACCCAGCGAGCACACAGTCGCCTTTCGCAGAGCCGCCTGTACGGTAGCGCTCAACAGGTCCACTGTTTCCGCAGCAGACAGTCGCTGCCGCGCTATTGTAGAGCTGAGACGCCGGTGTGTGCCAGCTCGTAATGGGCCCATTGAGAGTGTCGGCAGGCGCGTTTGGTATGTCTATATGACCAGGTCGGACGGCGTGGGGACCTGTAGAGCCGCCGGCAGCCGGCCGTGGCGACAAAGACCGGCAGTTTGTGACCGGTCACGGTGGCTGGGGTCTCGTGAGCAGCCATTGGACGGCGCCCGCTGGCAGGACCGGCGTGCACTGGACCGGGCGCCCAGGGTGCAGTTCTGAGAGGCGCGCATTGACCCAGTGTGGGCGGCCGGTGGCACTGGGGGCGGCCTGTGAAGGGGCGCGGTCCCGGTGGCGTGATGCTCACCGTGACGCAAACATCGAGCGGTGTCTCCCAGTAATTGGTTCGCCGGGCAGTCCAAACACGGCCAGCCGGCCGAACAATGTGGACACTCCGCGCCACGCTGTCATAGTAATTGCTTCGCTCCTGTATTCAGGCGCGACGTGACGAAGGCGGGAATAATTGTGGTGCAATTTGTTAGCACTGGGACCTCTAGGGCGGCACGAGGCGTGCTGCAAACGACTCATTTGCAGACAACGTCCTTATTGAGCCAGCGATGCCTCAGCGAGAACCGCAATAGACCTAACAACACGATTGTTCTTGGCCTAGACAAAGACAAGGGCTCAACCGTCACTGGATGAAGACGTCACAAACAAGGTTCGTGATAAATGAATGCAAGACACTGAATACCAAATTTGTCACTTGGGCCATGTGTCAGACTGTCTTTGAATGTCCTTGGTCGTGGGCGTCTCCTTCCGTGTCTGGCAGCTGTATCTGGGGTCCGTCGAACCCTCTGAGCTGTTCCCGTTTTCTCTGCCGACGGGCCACCAGGCACGGGACTGGTAGCAGCGGCTGGCCCCTGCAATGCATATCACATGGGTCACACATGTGAGTATGGGTTAGAGTGATTCGGATGGGTAAAACTTTTCAATTGCGGATTACTGAATGCGTGGTGTTCTCGCAAGGAATATCGTAAGATATGGATGCATGATTAAATGAATGTTTTCGCAAATCAAATGTTAGATACATGTTAATGTTACATCAAATATACCTATCTCTTGCTCTAACGGCATATCGAGAAAAATGAGAAATGAACACCGGATGCAGTTGTGCAGCCGCTTTCGCGCATTATACACTACTCACTGTGGGCGTCCGGGCTCTGACGTTTTCAGGCTGTCACTCACCTTCCGAACTGGATGGCCTCGTCGATACTGGTCGGCAGGTCCTGACCACTGGTCTCCGGCAGCAGCATGGTCAGTCCAGCAGACACCAGACCGGCTACGCCAAATATACACATAGGAAGGGTAGTGTCGCCCTGACCCTGCAAAAACGAAAAACACGGCCAAATGGTGTGAGTGCCTAAAGCCACTATCAGCAATCTCGCCCATACATATGTGACTTTTCCGCTCCATATAACTGTTGACTTACATCAATGAGCTCGCTCACGATTAATCAGAAAATAATATAGAAACTTTAAAAGCACGACGTTGCATAACAGCCAAAAATTCAGCCAAAATTAAGCGCGGGTTTCATTTAAGCATTGATGGTATCATCTTATTAATTTAGTTGCACGTTTTCATGCCACAAACTTTGGCGTGGTTTCATTCCTGGCCTTTAAATGTTTCAGTTATCAGACATCCATGTACAAAATATTCAATTTAATATCCTCCATGGTTATCATTATTTATAAATTCACTGTAAACTTACCAGGTCGGCGATGAAGGGAGCCAGGATGGAGCCGACCCGGCCCGTCGCCGAGGCCACGCCCACCCCGAGCGCGCGCAGGGAGTCGGGGTACAGCTCCGCCGTGTAAACGTAGGCCAGTGAGAAGGCCCCCGAGGCGCCGAACTTGCCCAGCAGAGCCAGTGTGGTGGTCAGCCACTCCAACTCTGCTGACATGAACCGGTGGCGAACCATGATCCTCAGATCATGCCTAGGGTGGATTTTTGAATGCCAATCTACCTAAATCATTTACAAATATGACTAAATATGAACGTTCCTGCAGAGACAGAGCACCCTACCTAGCACCAACAAGTCCTGTCACCGACCTGCACAGGCCCGGGCATGGGGCCCACTCACCATTGCTCGTTATGAGTCCGGCGCCGATTGTCCCCAGGCCGCTCAGCACAAACGAGGAGACAAACATCAGCTTACGACCGAGACTGGCGGCGAGACGGGTAGTTTGTCGGCCGAATGTCGGCGGGTTAGCACGACAGGTGAATGTCGGCTGTGGTTTAGCAAGGCAAGAACGGCACCAAAATAATATGAAAGCTAAAGCATATATACAAATTCATTGTCAAGATTTTCACAGCTAGACTGATGCATGATAAGACAATTGATGACTGTTATGAAGTTATGATGTTTTTATTTTAGACATGTTTTAGGCCATCAGTCATTAGTGGACAGGGACACTAAACCGACTCACGGGTTGATGAATAGTGAGCAGACTATGTAGGCGGGTATTTCAATGAGCATGGTCAGGATGAAGTTGAGGTAGACGTCGCCAGCCAGGTCGGTGGACACCAGACCTACTCCGTAGTACACCATGGCCACGACCGCCCTATCCGAACCGACACAACAGAAACATCATCTATTGTGAATGTCCAGCAACACAACACACACACAGTTTGTCAGAGCACCATGACAACGGCTCCGCTGCCCTTAGTGCAGTCGTTAGGCCCCGCCACTCTCGAGGTGTTGATTCTTGTGACAAGTTCATGGTTACACGAACGTGGTGACAGCTTCATTCTACAGAACATCGCTATGTCGCGGGGAATTGCCTTTTCAAATAAATGCAGCGAAGCATCACGGTGCACGATGTCGTTGTCGAACACGCACCAACTATCCCTTCGACATTGTTTGTGCTGTCAGCCCTGCACGATATCAGCTTTCCTGGTACACACAAAGGAATCGGATTACCTATGGGCGCTACCGTTTGCCGGATTTGGATTGCTGCCCAGAATTACATCGTCCAGTGACTGAAAATTACCATTACGAGTAATTACCATTGCACAGAGAGAATACAGGCCCGTTTGAGCAGAACTGGCGATTTCAGCACCCTCATGAAGTCAGCCGACGTACCAGAAGGGCGACTGGTGGCGGTTTCGACCTTACTTTCCTGAAAGACAAGCGATCAGATTCAAAACTTGGAGGTTTGTAAATGGATCCCTTATGATGTTTTACGTTCAAAAGCCAAGCATCGGACCTAGCAACGATGTAGGCACTTATATATAAAGCTGCGAACCTACGCAGCATCTCCCCGTATCAGGGCTGACACTGATCTGGCTACGCTGCCACTGACGACACTTGCCCTCACTGGCATGGGTGACACCTACGCATAGAACTGTCGTAGCCGACACCTTATACGGCAGCTCTCTGGTCCAACGCCTCAACTGGAACTAGCATTTGTGCGCATAGGCGGCGGAACGGGGAGGGCACTGGGGCACCGTGTCCCCTTTGATTTTGGCATTTTAACATTAGCCCTATGGGCGTTGCATGGAAAGAATGAGACCAAAAGTCGACAGTGCCCCCTCCCGCCCCCCCTTGAAGGTGTTCCGCCGCTACTGTTTGTGCGATATGGCAATAGGGCATGTAACAACACAAAAATTAACAGACTGCAATTCAAGTAACAGATTAACACAATAATTGTTTTGTCCTAGTAAACGCTTGCGTGTTTATCTTGGTTTTTTGATAACGCCAAAGTTAACTGTTCTGCTAATCAAGTTCATCAGCGGGCTGCACGTACGGACATAACAAATTGGAAGCCGCTAGCAAACGCTTTCGTAAGCGGTCTGCGCAGTTCAAACAATGAAATGTAGCTTGCTTAAAGCTATTTATGGTGTCAAATATGATTGACTGCAATGGCCTTTCTGCAAGCCTCCATTGTAGTTATGCTAATTTAACTTGAGAGAAAAGTTTGCTAAGCAATACATATTCCTAATTCCTTGCACTTTTGGTTGGCGGCGATTAGATCAATAGCATGCACATCGACTGAAAACAATGTGGTGCATGCATTATTATGCTGATGATTTTCAACTTGCCCGTATAAGAGAAGGGTGAATAAAAACGATGTAAAACCAAT
Source organism: Amphibalanus amphitrite (assembly GCF_019059575.1). Lineage (NCBI taxonomy): Eukaryota > Metazoa > Arthropoda > Thecostraca > Balanomorpha > Balanidae > Amphibalanus > Amphibalanus amphitrite. The sequence continues at coordinate 234,981 of NW_024881868.1, forward strand.
GCAAAACAAGGAGGGGGCTCTGTAGAGGCCCCCATCCCAGTCACTCGCGTTATGGAATAGTCATCCTCATAGCCAATCTAAATAGTCAATAGTCAGTCCAGTCATCCTCGGGCCTGGCTATACCTTGTCCTATACACTGGCATCACAAATAAGTTCACGATGAATTGGGAGATAAATCACTTATCTTTCATTTTGAAATACCTGTGCTACAAGATCTTCCGGGAAATCGGTTTTATTCCACCTGGCGATGTTCCTCAGGACGTCTTCAGCCTTCTGTGGCTGGCTGACCGTCAAAAGCCATCGAGGGGACTCTGGGAAAAAGCTGAAAACATGAAATGTAGATATTTTAGTCTTAAACTGATGCCTATAAGCTACATCATTTTGCATATCACCCACCGCAAGTCCGCTCTTTCAGTTATGCATGCTTCCGAGCGTTCCATTCGAGGTGTCTGTTTTGATATGACTGCAAGCAACTGGATATTTGTAGCATCTGATTCACATCATCCTTCAAAAATTGAACCTCAAAAGCAAGCAGGTGAAATAATGTTACAAGTGGGATACAGATATGACGTTGGCCTCATCGTGCCCGGCACCTTTCATATCAAATCGCAAATGACTCGTAAGTACTTTTTATAGTTTCGTACTACAAGTAGCTCAATCACTCTTTTTTATCTAGCCAATAAACATCATACGTCTCACGCATTATAGGCCATGGCAAATATGCAATGCATTTCAATACTAAAGGCGATGCCTTCTTCCTTCTGGGCAAATCAAATAACTCACAACCAGTAGGAGCAGAAGACGAGGATCGGTATGGAGAATATGAGCTGCATTGTGCTCCAGTCTTTCTCGAAGATCGGAATGACGCCAGCCAGCGCCTCGCCGATGGCGAAGAAGGCGTTCATCATGATGCCGCAGGCCGCCCTCATTTCGACGGATGTTATCTCAGTGCCTGAACACATAAGAGAGTGAGGAATGAAACTGACGATATTGAATACAACGCAGGACTTTGAATCATTGTGAATATTGACAGATCTTTTGGAAAGTTGATGCGGTAATATGTATAATTGCTTTTGACGCATCGTGATGAAAGCAGCCTGAATTCAATGAATTTCGTCGATCCATCGAACTATCTGTTTCATATCATGCTCGTCACATCACCCTATCCTGCCGACTCCAATCGCTCACTCACGCTAAGCGGCCGGCGGTAGGGTGCGGCTGAGAACTCACTGAGGACAAACGGAGCCGCAAACAGCGGGTACTGGAAGACGGCCACGAAGAAGCGCAGCGTGGCGAAGGTGCCGTAGTTGGGGGAGAAGGCGCCGGCCGTGCTGGCCGCGGCCGTCAGAACCACACAGAGCAGCAGCGTGAAGCGGCGTCCGTACCTGACGGGGCGCAGGGCAACGGAGGAAGTGCAGGTGTTCTATGCCACGTGTGATATAAGGTATGGTGGATCTAAGCATTCCTCATTCGGCATTACTTAGAGACTGAAGAGCAGTTATTGCGTCTCAAAATACGTTATTTTGTGCTGAAGACCTCTTGACTATGCCCTTGACGAGTTGACATTGAGTGAATGAAACGCTGCTAATAAGGCTTTGATTGTTCTTTGATAGCGTACATTATCAGAGACCGAAATAGCAGTATGATACATTTATCTTCCTAGCAAACAAGGGCTCTTTCAGATGAGATAATTGCTCCAGAACATGTGCTCTTCGTGGTCCGTGGGACTTCAAAGGACACCCGAACATGAGCAGAGTGTGCATTACGGGAATGCGTCCGTATCTATTCCCATGGCCCATTGTGTAGATCCAACGGATGTCGCAATATTTTGGTACTCAATCTCAGCTGGATACCTTCATATCAGACTTGGAACAGGAAGTTCAACGGCGGCTGTGGCAACAGCTCAACAACTAAGGATGCTGCTGCGCTGATATGTGCCTACATATTGTAATGTAAGTACATTGTGCAATGTGCATTTATGCATAATGTTCAGTGGGCAATGCTTAAAAAACACTTTGCAGTAAGCGATGGGACCCACCCCTCGCCCGCACATGGGGGGGGGGGTGGTTGCCACCCCCCCCAGGCAGTCTTTCTGCTCTGCACTCAACATTTTTAGAGCTAGAAGGCTGATTTTGCGTATAGCTTCTCGTCTATCCTTTCTTGATGTCCACTGAAAATTTCAAGTTTCTGTGATTTTTGGTTTCGGAGATATGACCTTGTTTTTCAGGTCATGCCATGACCCAAATGGCCAATTCTCAACATCTTGCGTTTGCCATGGGCCTTGTGAGCTTTTGACACCCTGATTTCGGCCTTTTTTGCCAGTCTTACCTCCCACCTATCATGGAACATGTTGTTCGACGATGTACAGGGGTCAAGGTCAGGGTCAAGGTCAACCTAGGTCATCTAAGATAATTGCGTTTTAGGCAAGCTGAATTTACTTTTTGTGAAGTTTTTTGACTGCATTTTTGGTAAAAGCTTCTCAGATCATGATTTCATGTGATATGGACCCAAAAACAATCGGTGCACACATCAGTATACACACAGACACACACAGACATACAAACACATATAATTGACCTTGACCTAACTTGACCTGAAATGACCTCAGCAGCAAAATTCTGGTCGGATAGTGTGACAAAGAGGTTCTAGCTGGCTTGGCACCAGAAAACAGCATCGTCATCGGTATTTGATAAGCAGCGCACTTGATATCCAACGGTGACCCAAAACAGCAACATTTTTTAGTTTGACCTGACCTGGAAGGTCAATGACTGACCTGAGAAGGTAAAACTGGGTATCTTTGGATTCGTCTCTTCCCAAAGAATCTTTTTGGTCTTTACTGCTAAGCTCTATCTCCAACAGGAACGAAATGGCGCAGGGGGGGGGGGGTGGCAACCCCCCCCCCCCCCCATGTGCGTTCTAGGATGGGAAAATGGCATGTGCGGGCGAGGGTTAAGTCCACTGAGGGATCAATTGTGCTCACTGGTTCATAGTGGTACATACATACATTGAGTGCGAGAAGATAGGAGGAAAAATAGATAACTAACCGGTCAGCGAGTGCGCCACCCAGCACCGAGCCAACGGCCACGCCGACAAAGTAAAGGCTGTTTTCCAGCGGCCACAGAGTTTCACGGTCACAGACCAAGTTAAACTGAAAACACAATAACGTAGGTTTGTAGACAAGATGTAAATGATACTCTGAGGTCATTAAAATAAACTGCGCTAGTAGTAAGGGTGTATACTGCTTCCAGACATGAGACATAGGTACATAAATTTCGTGATTAGCTAGAGGACGTGATGTTTTCTGCTCTGAGAAAGCTAAGACTAAGAACATCCGGAAAGCGCACCACATCTGAAAAAAGTCAACGGCAAGAAACAACCCCGTTGGATCAGTACTTTCTTGCAACGATTTATTTATGTTTTTGCAGTGGTGAGAGTCGTTTTTTTTTATTAATGCCCCACCTCGGACACCACGGTGCTCTCCATGACGGACTTGTCGTACACCCAACGGGAGCACGACTCGGTCTGGTTGGTGAAGAAGCTGGTGTTGGTGCAGCCCCCGACTGAGGTAGGCCGGTACCTCTGACAGCGGCTCCACGTGTGGTCGGCGTCCGTCGGCGTGGACCAGCGCAGGAACGGCGCGTCGTAGGTGGCATTGCTGGGGTCCTCGCACTCTTCCACCAGACATCTGCATCATGCATGACACGGCGCGGGTGATATGTTTGAAAGACAGGCACTGGATCGTATATGTATATTTGAGCCGGCATGTGTCTCACAGTAATGCATTTCAAATGTATAAACGCGAAACGCTTGCAAGATTTGGCTGGTGAATCACAACCGCTTCCCACTCTTATTACTCTTACTCTTGTCGAATTTCATCACTTTGGCACCTTTCGTAACTACTATCTCGTTAGCGGCACACACTGTACTTTGATGAGCAAATTAATCTCACTGAAAGGTGCGGAGTATGACCAGAACTTTACACAGCATATATGTAAATGAAATACACAGAGTGACCGCAGGGCCCTATCTGTCGGCTGCGTTATGTCAACCGTGCCATCACCTGTGCTCCATGAAGAAGGCCGTCCACGAGTAGGCCAAGGTGACCATGCCGCCGACGATGGACGGCAGGGCGGCCAGCACGTACAACACCTTCTGGTAGCGACCCCAGCCGCCGATCCGCTCCAAAATGGCGTCTACGTCCATTGTGGCTCGCTGCTCGATATATCCAGCAGCCTGGTGTAGGTATGAGAGTCGTTGGAACAGAATATACACGGCTTGTTTTCTTTATGCCTAAATACACTTTGTACATATGAATATGCGTGTATATGGATAGATGCGGCCAAACGTATATCTATTATGTTTGCATGTGTTCGTACCTGTGTTCGTTCTTAGGTACCTATTTCTTAGGTATATAGAAACTTTTTTATATTTAAGACGTTTCCTCTTCGGAAAGATTGAATATATGCTGTGATTATTACTTCAGTTATGCCTTGGTGCATGCATAATCCTTCGTTTATTTTGGATACCTTGACTTTATCGTTTTTTTTTCTAGAACTTTGACGATGTCACACTTACCTATACGTCAGCCCCGGTTCCTTTTGAAAGCCGCTCACCTGAATAAGCCCAAGACTATGGACAGTGCAATATCAAACTGCGCTATACCTATGCTATCCTCTTACACCTAAACAGCTAAGGAGCCTTCCGCCACGGCGGTCAACCGAAGAACACTGACCAAACGCTGTGTCAACAGCGCGGCACCACTTGGCGTTCTCGGCCATGTCTTTGATGTAACCGCAGATAGGAGCCTACGGCATTATCGCGAGAAGTGTGATGAATGAATGGTCGGCTGTAGGTTATGTGTGTATGCAGTCAGTGTGTGCTGTATAAGTACAGGGCTCTTACTGTGTGGCAGGCATTTTTTTTTTGACAAAACCGAGAATAACTCAAAGGTTAGTCCATCGGTAACTCGGAAATCATAATACTAGGATACACGTGGCCTCAACCTTTGAATTGGTCTCATTATCATACATCCTTTCCCACACCTTTTCCGTTTCCGATCCGTTTCCGGTTCGTCTGCAGTCCATTTCCGGTCCGTTTTCTGTCCGAACCCAGCCTTTTTTATCCTGGTCCTTTTCCTATCCGCTTCAGCTCCGTTCTTTATTCGTTTCAGTTCTCTCCGCTCCCTTTCATCTTCGTCTCCGTTCTGTTTCTCGTTTGTATTTGAACAAAATCTTTGTTATTGAAGGGGTTTTATAATTTCTCGCTGTGGTAAATTTGAAAATGTACAATATAGGGGAATTGTACACATGTTGTACAATTCCGATATTGTATGTAGTATTATATTACTGATCTAAGCATTACTATTGGAAGATTGCGTTTCAAAAACAATACTATAGAACTATAAAATAGACAAGCAATATAAGTACCTTTCGCGTGAGTAAATCAATTATTAAGTAGGTATTAGCAGAGCTAAACACTATTGATCCATCACAATCATATCAGACCGTATCTTTGAGTTGCCATCTCTGTGACGTAGCTGATAAAACCATAAGAGCGTGACCATGCTCTAGAGGTGGCAGATGCCTTGATAAGACCAACAGCTTGAGGTGGCTTTCGGCTCCATCATGTGACAGTGAATCCTTGTTATATAGCGTCGCGGTGCTTCTAGACGATTGATCGCTTGTTTCGGTAATTTGGCTGAAATCGTTATGCTTGTATGCTGTTGGAGACTCGTTGAGAAGGTGAGGCTCTTATGAATAAGTTTGTAATGTACTTCAATCGTATTTGGTGTCTATATATGTTTTACATTTCCGAGTAAAATGGTTATTTTACGTATAATATGAAAGCTATCAGACGTTACCCGTTTTCACGAAGGTTATCTGACACACATTTGGTCACATTTAATGCGATTTGGTCAAATTGGGTTCATGGGTGCTTCATAGTTATTTTCAGCTTGGGTAGGAATTTGGAATAGTTGCTTATATACCGTATTTACCAAATCATCAGACATAATTTTCGATCAAAACATTAACATAACTTCAAGCTGTAAAAATATTTGCTCTAAAACGAATTTGGTTAGATTTGGTCAGGCTAAGTGCATTCGCCAGAAAAACCGTCGTGAAAACGGCTATTGTGATTAGGTTTTGACGGATGATGTTCATTTCCTTCGTTTTTGATGATTTCTAAACAGACAATATCCGATAAGGATATTGAGCATTACAGAGGTTAAGGATGTTATCAACTATGTGCCTGGCATTGTTTGTGCTATGAGTAGTATCAAGTGGAAATTTGTAGAACAACGTGGCTGCTTTTTAGCAATCGTTCAATGTCGCCATGAACTTATTGCGCGGCTAGAAATATTCATTTATTCATTCATTCATTTATTCATATATAATCAGCATCGCTCGTTACCTGCTCCGCTGTCCTTACGACAGTAGGGAGGTTGCAGCCGCACTCCCAGCACTAGTCTGCGGGAGTACTGTAACGTGGTCAGCGAGAGTCGACGATGGACGTCGAGGAGGTTTTGGAGAGGATCAACGGCTGGGGCCGCTACCAGAAGGCCGTCTACCTGCTGGCCTGCCTGACGCCCATCTTCGCGGCCACCGTCACTGTCGGCTACTCGTGGACGGGATACATCAGCGACCACAGGTAACGCCCGCTGAACTGCCGAACCGCTGCACTGAACTGCCGAACCGCTGCACTGAACTGGTGAACCGACGCCCGCGCCAGCTTATGTTCTATGCTGTATCGAAGAGTATTGTAAAATGCTTTAGGAAAAGTCTTAGCGTCGCAGTGTTCTCCACATTCTATCGGTGAAAACATAATGCCTAAATTTGGTATTGACCATATATTCCAATCCCAACACTTCCCCGCCCCCGGTGCTTCCCTGCGCAGGTGTCTGGTGGAGGAGTGCGAGGACCCCAGCAATGCCACCTACGACTCACCGTTCCTGCGCTGGTCCACGCCGGCGGACGCCGACCACACGTGGAGCCGCTGTCAGAGGTACCGGCCCACCTCAGTCGGAGGCTGCACCAACACCAGCTTCTTCACCAACCAGACCGAGTCGTGCTCCCGCTGGGTGTACGACAAGTCCGTCATGGAGAGCACCGTGGTGTCCGAGGTGGGATACTGCAGCTATTTCGAAAGCCCCATTTGGCCTCGTACTGTTTTAACCCTCGCCCTGGCAGGGCATTTTTCATAACACGGCCTGGCAGGGGGGGGGGGGTCGATGCGACCCCCCTCGCGATTGGCTCCTATGGCACCTAGAAACACCAAATTTGGTAGGTAGGTGGGCCCCCTGGAGTTCGCCCCTGTGCAAATTTGGTTGCTCTAGGTCAATATTTAGGGGGGTTTTGGGGGGAATAAATGTAAAAATGTCGCAAAAAACAGGTCAAAAGTTTTTCGCTTATATAACTTTTGATCTAATTAAGATAGAGCGAAAAGAAAAGCACCAGTGAACTCCGCACGTCAAGGCGCGTCGAATGATATACTTTTAGCTTGCTTAAGTGTACTTAAATATTTTTCTTAAATTTTAAGTAAACTTAAATTAATAAATTAAGTTCAAGTTAGCCAAATTGCATCATATCGCATATCATTCGATTTGGCTGATCACCAGGAACACAATGATACCATTTTTAAGCTCTAGCGTCATTATGTGCCAAGTTATTGGCAAAAACGTCATTTGACCTCAGTTGACCTCATTTGACCTGACCCATGGATAAGTACACCAAACAAAGAAGCACCAAGTCACCTGCTGTTAAGTACTGTGGTTTCAAAGCACAAAAGTGATAGAACGAAGCGGATATCTCCAGTATTTTCCGAATTTAGTATTTTCCCATAGGCTTAACATTACGACGTAATGACCTCTAACTGACCTCAGGTCAGTGACCTCAAAAAACCCGAACTATATGTTATACAACTCGGTAAACGTAGCACATCCTGAAAGTTTGAAGGAAATCAGTCGAAAACTGTGAGTTGGACAGGTGCAAAAAGAAAATTGAAATTTGACCATGACCTTGTACCGGTTTTTCTGACCTGGTGACCTGACCCAAGGTCACCTGGACCTGAAATTTTCAGGTCATATGTAAAAAGGTTGCCCCATAGGCTGTACCAAATTTTGCGGCGCTGCGCGCGGCCATTTTTACGCTATTTTTTGAAAAACCTTAGGGGGGTCGCATCGACCCCCCCCCTGCCAGGGCGAGGGTTAAACTAACATCGGTTGCTAGCTTTTCTGTCTCTATGTATCCTCTGTGTTTTGTGTTTCCAGTCTGACTTGTTCTGTGTGTTTCCAGATTGGCTGGTGCATGTGTTTCCAGTTTGACCTGGAGCGTGTGTTCCCAGTTTGACATGTTCCTTGTGTTTGCAGTTTGACCTGGTCTGCGACAGTGCCAAGCTACAGCCACTGGTCAGCAGTCTGTTCTTCGTGGGCACAGCGCTCGGCTCCGTCATAAGTGGCTTCGTGGCCGATCGGTGGGTCCACTGTAAAGTGAATAACTACAATCGTCCTAAGTAATCACACAACAGCTTTCAGAAGCCCCCTACTTTTGTACATATTATCTTTTCCTTGCGTGTTTCATTCTCATTTATTGATCCTTTTCTAGATAATTGACCTTGATCTTGACATTTCATGATCTTTGGCTTCCGGGTATCACCGGTAGTCGGAGTTGGAGAGTTAGAACTCTCCAATTCTGAATCATTGATATCTTATCCGATAGTCACTGAATGTATAACTATGCATTTATAAATATGTATAGGCCTATGCACCTGATTGGACAGAAAGTATCTAAACCAACACCACACATAAATACTTCTTACCTAGTAGTACTGTATGTGGTACTCTGTGTAGCATGGCCTCAGATACGATTCCTTACTGATGCATGCACATTGTCGTCTATCAAGTAGCCCGTGTGTCGCCTGATGTAGACAGTTCATCCATTTCCAGGTACATACAGTCGTATGTCGTCTGATGTAGATACTCCATCCCTTTCCAGGTACGGCCGTATGATAGCTCTGATGTGCAGCATCGTCGGCACGGGTCTTTTCGGCGGTCTCGGCGCCCTGGCCTCCAGCTACGGCACATTCACGGCCATGAGGTTTCTGAGCTCCATTTGCCAGTACGGACTGTTCGGAGTCGCCTTTGTCTGGTGTAAGCGTTCTTCCAATCCAAGAGTTTTTTTTTTAAGAAAATGTCAGCACTGTTTATTATTTGTTGGTGTTATCTGTAATAGTACTAATAGTATTTGAAATTGTATTTCATATCAATGACATGAATAAGCCATTAATAAGAATACCTGGCATTTGGACCCTCCAATAGGCTAGACAAAACATACAAAATGAATAAAACGTTACGTGTTAGTGAGAATAGTGGCTAGTGCATTGACCGCTAAAATAGAAGTGGAAGATTAATTCTAAATTACTGCTATAATAAATTACTGCTTTTTTATAGCAACATAACTTTCGTTTCTTTCTCATTTTGTCAAAAAGGTAGGCATAGCAATATGGAGAATACATCCAACTATGACAAAATGTCTGCCAATGGCATCTTCCAGGTACAGAATTCACGTCGATAGAAGTCCGTGCCTTTTGCGGCATTATCATCAACATATTCTTCGCCATCGGCGAGGCTCTGTCTGGGGTGTTCCCGATATTTGTCAAGGACTGGACGTCACTGCAGCTCATCTACTCGGTCCCCGTACTCATCTTTGTCTCATACTGGTTGTAAGTTATAGGGATACTAGTTACCGCATTGGGGTGCCACTTCCGTAACGGCCTGTAAAAAAAAAAAAACGGGACCGAGCGGAACGGTCACCTGAATGTGATACTTGAACGTCGTGCAAGAGTGCCGGTGTGGCTAGATGAGGGCAAATACGCCGTCATGATCGATGCATAGCAGCCAACGAAAGGCGGGATAAACGTTTGTGTGTGGATGCTGCGATCGTGTCTCGGATTTCATTTTGGTGCATGAAAAATGACAATAAATTTACGGTCGATGTTACAGTGTCCAAGAAATGGTGAATAATGTAATGCTCCAGTGCATTTGGTTGTTTCAGCCTTGTTCCTGAGTCTCCTCGATGGCTGATGGCTACCAATCAACCGAAGAAGGCAGAGCAAGTGCTGAGGAAGATTGCGAAATGGAACGGGACTACATTCCCTGAAGAACTGCTAAAAAAGGTGATAGTTAATCGTACAGCTGACCAGAAGTCAGTTATTCAGTTTGACTTTGAACTGGTCCACTCACATGACGCTCGGCGCGCCGCATGATAAATATAAAATGTCACAATCGATATAGTATTTTAGAAAACTTCTGCGGAACGGAACTGTTTTAACAACATCTTGCATTTCTTTTTTTTTTCAGAATAACGTCGAAAGCACGGAAGAGTCTCCTTCTACCACTGAAAGCTTCCTAGACGCAATGAAATCTCCTGTACTTCGTCTCCGAGCAATCATCCTTTGCCTGCAATGGTAACATCTTGATGCGGCTTATCCTTGCGTTTTACGCATTCTTCTTCGCTTATAAGTACTTTTCTGTATTTGATCTATACGTCAAATGGTGTTTCACAATGGGTTACCGCAACGAATACACGCAACGCTTCGTGTAATGAAATATTGAGATAAATTCATAACGTGAAGATATTTGCCGTTGAAGAGATTCATTTGGTTAAGTTTCGTGCAAACACCAGATAACCAGTTGTGAAAAAGGCTCACTAACACACGCGTCCTCAGGTTCGTTGTCACTCTGGTCTACTACGGCATCGGCATGGTGTCTACAGAGTTCGGTGGCGACGTCTACGTCAACTTCATCCTGACGATGCTAATCGAGATCCCCTCCTACCTCTTCTGCGCCTTCACCATCAACCCGTGAGCAGGCAGCCGTCTTCACATATCTTGTGTGCTTCTTCACCAGAAGCGGTTTTGGTTAGAGTGATAATTGCTGTAAGAAAAGGACTAAAAGTTAATGTTTTTCTCACAAATCCTACCGATTTCTGCCTGAGTAAACACGTCTTAGATGTCGAGGCCTGCGGAATGATAGCCATTGCAATTGCGTGCCTACCCTCTTGGCGGATGGTTCATAAATCGTATTTTTTTCTAGTCATGCTTCATGAGAGCTGTAAGCAATCTCTGAACATGACCAGAACTTGCTGTGTTGATGAATATCAGGTGTATAAATAAGCATCCATATTGAATAAGTCATGTACCACGTCACCCCTCCAGTATCAAACTGGACACAACCGGCTGTAACTTGTCATTACCGCTCGCCTCTGAGCCGTCACATGGCTTCCATCAGATTCGTGTCACGCTGATGGGAGCGGCACTTTATGATCGGTGACAGCAGCCGGTGCTGTGTCGTTTCAGACTGGGACGAAAGCTGGTGATTGGCGGCGCGTTTGCACTGACAGGACTGGGAACGATCCTCTGCGCCGTGGTGCCAGATGGTGAGGGGGGAGGGCGCCCGGAGGGTCACTGGGTACAGTAGGTCTACTAAAAAAGTCCCCCGCTCCAGAGGCGGCCGGCCGGCCGAACCCCCGGATTCCAGCCCCGACTCTATTGCGCAGGCCGTGGCAGCGACACGGGTCAGGTCGCGGCGCCCGGCGAGTGGGTCAGTTGGCGGCGGCCGGCCGTGGAGTGAGGACGCCGTGTGTGGGGCGCAGAGATGCCGCAGTGCAGAGGAGGGGAAGATAATGACTGCACGATGCCGGAAATGATGCCTTTGTGATCTAAATTAAACACCGCTGCAGTGTATATACTCCCTTGCCCCATTCCTATTTTATCATAATCCTTCAATAATCCGTAATGGCCATTCAACGCAAGCAAGCAAACAAAACAACCCGTTTAGCGGCGACATCATCTCGGATAAAAAAGCGACAGTGATGATTAGAATAGACTTAGCGCGAGGGCAAATCGAGGGTATAACTATATGTATCACATACCGAGTATTTTATTCCCATCTAGCGAATTAAGATTGGGGATCTTGTCCAACAAGTCAGCGGCCGTTCTAGACACAGATAAATGCTTTGTTTTCGGTCGCATCATTATCTGCAATAATTCGAAGCGAGGTTTAACCCTCGCCGGCCGAGAAGAAGGGGTGGATGCCGCCACCATGTATTTTTTTGCGGTAGCTCAAAGCACACTGATGATAGAAGGCTGACATTTCACATGCCTTACATTTCATTCAAACCGGATCACTTGACATCAACCACGTTTTCAGGTCAGGTCACTCCTAACTATGACGTCTTAATTAGGTAAACCTCTGCACGGTTGTCGGTTATAAAATGATGCAATCCGCAATTCACTTAATGTCATATAAGCATAATGGGGAAATATGGAAACTGTTAATTTGGCGTCGGAAATGATCTGAAACTATACCTCAAGCACATGAAATCGTGACTTCATACATTCTTGGCAAGGTCTAATGCTTCACTTTTGTATTGGTATTTGGTCACCTTGCGTGACGTCATTTATGACTTCACTAGGGTCATACAAGTGCTTCGTCAATAACTCCCGATCAAAATGAGCTAGCCAGTCGGGACAGCCATCAATGGACTTTGCAAGACTTGCCGAATCAAATGTCATGCGACATGTCCTCCTTGCAACAGCTTCGTGACCTGCGTTGCTCTAACATGACATTGACCTGAGGTAAACATCCTAAATTGCTTCACCTAAACAAAAAAGCATATAAATCGACGCGTCTGAGAACAGAAAACACGATTGTACCGAAATGACGATAATGCGTTTAGTTTTTTACCAAAAAATCGATCAAATGCCTTAGGGGCCCTTGACCTGCCCTAAGATATTTTAAAATGGGGTACCAGTCGCTGCGTCACGTAACGACGCAAGCGCTCGTTTTTTTCCGCGAGGCTCTAGCAGCTAGCTCAATTATAGGAGCTAAACATGGGGTCGGGGAATCGCTCCCTTCTCACTCACTATTTGGCCGGGATAGTGTTTGCAATTATTGTTAAAATCTAGCATTTTAAGATTTCAAATGACCCATTTTTTCCCGCCCAAGTCTTTCAATTCAAGGTCATAACACCAGGTCACGTCAAGTGACCTTACCTCAAGGAAAGTGCCTGTGCTCATCATATCTAAATACACCGACTAACCGATCGCTTCAAAACTTTCAGCGATTTTAATGGGCAACAGTATATCTATATGTATTTGAAACGTTTACTTTGCAAGTTTGACATGGTTGACAGAAAGGCCGGGTCAATTTTGAGATCGCTCAAGTCAATGGGAGAAAATTGAATTGAACTGCGCTTTTTTGGACAGAACGCATAATAAACACTCTGAAAACATGTGGTGCTGAGATACAATACCGAATGAGAAAATTGTTTGTTTTGTTGGGGGCCATCTTTTTCGGTCTGAAAAAAAAACCCTTGCAGAGCTATGACATACCTAACTATGCTCTGGTGTAGTAATTGGGTTGTGTGAGCCAGCGACAGTGATCTGCGGAAGCGAGACTGTTCCCGTGGGACGATTGCCCTGTCGGGACGGTCCAGCCGTCTCCCAAACGGTCACCCGAAGAGGATTATGTGTCCTGGAATGGATCCGACATCAACTACTGGTTGGCTGGTGGGGTGACCTCCAGTCCAGAGAGGGAAGCATGAAGACTAGGGGCGATGCGGATTGGTTTTTCCTGAGGATAGCGAGGACGGAAGGAATCTAGCACCCTTGAACCTTCCTTATACTGAATGTATCTCAAGCTGTTAAATCTCCTAAGCGTTTTTTCTCGACATCGTCAAGGTGTCATTAACAAAAATATGAAATCCGGGAGGATAAATTAAATATAGAAATTGTGGGCTGGGGTGGAGAAATATGCCGAGTTGGGTTGCACGGGCGCAGCAAATCCGCCGCCGCCGCCTTAGCGGTGACCTTGACCTCCACCGCACGGTGCGGCTCCAAGCCAAGCCGGCGCAGCCGGCATGGAATTGGAAAGGCTCGTGCTAGCCCAACTCGGCACAATTGTCCGCCCCTGCCAACAGAACATTATCAGTTGCGTTCAACATACTCGTAAGCATGTTCACACATCCAGCTTACATATGAGCCATGCAATAATTATTTTTGATAGACATGCTTAAATTATGAAATCATCTGAAGTGTTTGTAAAGTTCCACGATACGGATCTAATATCCTGCTATGCATTATGACCATTTCTGGTCAGGTCATGGCTTTGAATATAGGCGAAATTTTTCAAATGACCTTTAAAGATCAACATTCGAAGCGTTTTCATAAGAGGAACACGAGGCTGGTAAAATTAATTTCATGCATGCTTTAAGCTAAAAACTTTTTAGTGTTTCTGGAAAAGCAATTGGTTTTCTCATAATACCTACTGATGGTGGCAACTGGCAGTTGTTGTTATTACATGCTAAGCCGTTGACCTTAATTAAATCTGACAATATTATTTAGACATAGCGGTAAACGAGCTGATTGTTGTGTTAGGTTAGGCTCTTTCGGTCGATTTCAGAGTGGGAAGGATGATAGGAATTAGGGGGAGACAGGGGGCCTGGGCGGGAGTCCTGGACCTCATGCTCCGCTGGGGCCGAGCCCATCACGTGGGTTGGATTGCCCTGACGCATGGATAGCCCTGGGCGGTATTTCACGGCCCCGCGCTGCAGCACGCTGCGCTGCGCTGCTGCATTGTTGCGGCGGTTGATATGAATTCGGCTCCACGCTAGCGTTGCGAGCTTCCGAGTCTGTTGATGTTTCCATGGAAATAGGAAAACCAATGCACCGGTGCGCGCAACGCACCTTGTCTAAGCAAAATTTTACCATCGATGACCTCTAGTGACATGACCTCTGGCTATGACCCGATCCAAAATTGGCTGAAGTATTTTTTTCTTCTTTTTGCTACTTTTGACGCTACTTCGAATACCACTTAAATGCCCAAAGCTGAGTTAAAAGAATGATGCTCAATCCCCATTTCCCCTCCAACAGGGCGTGAAAGTCTAGGCATTCCTGTGGGGCACGGGCTAACAATGACTATCTCATAATCATTGTGGCCATGAACATCTACTGCCATTCTTTAACACCGGTCTCGCTGCGCTGAGCGGTGGCCGTCCCGTTTGTTGGATTCTACAGCTGGCTGGCGGAAAGCGTTACCGGCCGCCTGTCCACCGCCCGCGGGCCGGACCGAGCGGTCCCGCTGACCCTACCTGACCTGAGCCCGGCGCGATATGGGACAGGCAGACGGGGGTTCGGCTCAGCGAATGCAGCGCCCACTGGTGCTGGGGACTTTTTTAATAGACCTACTGTACATGGTGTTCATGATCTGCTGAGGTTGACATTTTCTCATAAAGACCAATAGCAAATTATCACGTACTCTAAGCAAAACCATCACCTCTCTTGGACCTTAGGCAGCGAGACCATGAACAGACCCAGTCTGTTTCTTCACATCCTCGCTGTCGGTTTTTGCCGCAGATGCCGACCTGGAGTGGCTGACAACCACGCTGGCCCTGCTGGGAAAGTTCGGCGCCGCCTCTGCCTTCTCCACCATGTACCTGTACACGGCCGAGCTGTACCCGGACGCGCTGCGGGCCAAGGGCGTCGGGTTCGCCTCCACCTCCGGTCGACTAGGCGCCATCATCGCACCCTTCATCGCCGACCTGGTGAGCGCTGCGCCATCGGCGATGCGACCGCAGCGCAGCTGCGGCCTCCGGCTGACGAGCGGCAGACCGCATTAGAACGATGAATGAGTGCGGCTCTCTTTCATCGACAACTCAAGGCGTTTTGTATATGTCGTTAGAGCTAGCGTGTTTTTAGTTTAGGAGGGACTAATATTTAAAAAGGACTGGCGGCGTGAAAAATAGCTCAGGCCAATGCTTTCTAACAACCGCAGATCATAATCTGCGTGGATATGCCTTCCGCAATTTGCTAACAACAATCATAAAGAACTTATGCAACATCAGCGCGATTTCATTTTTATGTAATAAATGTGCGCTTTTGACCAATCTCATGTACTATTTACACAGGGTCAGGGTGACACCACTCTTCCACTGTGTATATTCGGCGTGACCGGTCTGGTGTCTGCTGGACTAACCATGCTGCTGCCGGAGACCAGTGGTCAGGACCTGCCAGTCACCATAGCCGAAGCGATCGAGTTCGGAAAGTAAGTGTCAGGTTTACCTATCCATCACCGGCAAAGTGGTAAATATTTCTGTTGTTTGCTGCCCTAATCTGAAATTATTCAGTACGGGTACAGGTAGTTAGCAAAAATAGTTTATTCGTAGAGCGCAGTGCCTCACTAAACCCACTTTTCTTCCAAAGTCAGCTTACCGAATTTTCTCATTTACCGGAAATGTTTCTCCTGATTTCCTGTACGGAAAGAAACTTGATGACAATGTTACTTTGTCGCAGGGGCCAGTCACTGCTGCCAATTCCGTGCCTGGTGGCCCGTCGGCAGAGAAAACGGGAGCACATCAGAGGGTTCGACGGACCCCAGATACAGCTGCCAGACACGGAAGGAGATGCCAGCGACCAGGGACATTCAAAGACAGTCTGACTTACTTCTCAAAATTACTACACAATACACATATGTGAACAGACATAAATAGTTTTTTAATGTGCTGTGTCGTGTCCTCGCTGCCGAAGACGCGTTGTGAATTATCACTGGATGATGATGACGGTAGAAAATGGAGGAGGCAAAACAAGGATTACAAAACAAGGATTAAAACATTAACCCTATTAGTGGCAGGCTCCTGGTTACCCCATATTAGTGGCAGGGGGGGCTGTTTACGACCCCCCCTTGATATCTCGAGATCTAACCGGCCGATTTTCAAAATTCAAACGGCATTCGATTTGGCTCAACGAGATCTACATTTCTAAAAAAAATAAAATTAAAAATGTCAATAGGGGGGTTGAGGGGGGTAAAAACGGGCAAATTGCAGATACATTTTAGACTGTTTATCACGGCCAGGTTTCTGAACCAATCTTAACGCAACTTTTGCCGATCGATAGAGAATGAACCAGGAATTCACATGGATCCTAAAAATATGCATTTTCAAAAATCATAGGCGGATACGGATCATTGAGATTGGGGGTACACAAAAAGTATAGTAAATAAGGTTTTTGTTGGTACTGTTTCTAAAAAGGGTGGCAATGGTCTTGTTATGTTACAATTTTCTTATGAGAGAACGACTAAAATTGTATTGGTCATGCATAGGCGGTGTCAGGGCACCTATGTTGGGAGGTAAAACATAACCCCCCTTTTTGGACGCCTGGATCCGCCTATTATAGCAAAAACGTGTCAAAAGAGGATGCACAATAACTGTATATGTTATCACATGATACCTTTCATTCACTGTTCGTAAAACTGGTGCAGCATCGTGATCTTCGCCCAAATGACTCGCTTCACGAATAGGACCCCCCAATTCCCAGTGCTCTGGAGCCGCCCCTGGTAAAGTTATGAACTTGAAATTTTCAGGGAATGTGCCCAATTTAGTTTTAGGAAAAGTCAGAAAATTTCAGCATCGTAGCTTCAGCGGTTTCGGAGATATTCCCGAAAAACCTGAGGGGTGGATAAAAACAACCCCCCCCTGCCACTAATAGGGTTAAACAAGGATCACATAGGCATGATGTGATGTAGCTTGAAATATCATGTAGTAAGGCGCACAGCAGGTCATCAGAAAGCTTTAATTCAACAAACACGCTCTTTAGGAAAATGGCAAAAGAACTTCATGGATGTTATTTTGTCGGAACTAACTAATGTGTCAATATTTTATTAAATACATGTATATGTCATGAACAAGGGGATGTAAAAGGACAGGGGAAACTGAAGCTTACAACAATGCCCACTGCCTAATATCTGGTTTCCGTCACGTGACCTCCGAACAGACGGCTGTAGGTCGTGACGATCTCGTCCGGAGTCACTTGCCTCGCGTGCCGACCCGCGCCACTCCATTGCGTAATTGTGGTCCGATGAGGAGCAACGTTCAAGTATGCGCAAATAAACCTTGTGCTTTGACTACTATGACCTGTCGACGAAGCTTAGGAAGCATCAGCTGCGATTCAGAAACGCTCTCTGATAACGTGAACAGAAGTGGCGTGATAGGAAATAACACCAAATGGCACGGTCGGCATCTTGCGTGACGTCCACCAAATATCATAGGCTTAAAGGTCAAAGTCTAATGACGATATCAGTGGTTTTAAGTGCGTGTACGTACCTGAGTACCCTTAAGCATGTATAGGCGTGTTTTCGTTCTTCCTAAGCAGTGTAATTTATTGCGTCGCTATGGAAAAAGATTGTTTCCAGCTCTGGATATCTAGTTTGCACTTGTCAATTTATAGCTTTGGCTTTGGATCTTTCTGACGATATCCGGAGCACGATGTAGGTATCCTGCACCTCTTACCGGATCTGTAAATGTCAGAAATGATGGGTGCAGTTTGCTTATTATTTCGAATATAATGAGCTCAGACTTGAGATGAAAATTGTATGTGAGTAGGTACTACAAAGGAAACATGAAATAAATACTAATTCATTTTGAAATTTTTGGTATTTTGCTTACGCTTGGGTGCAGCTAATCTAAATTCGAGGAAGTAGGAAAGATAGAAAGTACCAATGGTGGCACGCTACTACTCGTATGCCTCAGTAAAAGCACAAAATGCTTTGTAAGAACTTCTGAATTCATTGAACTACCATTTGCAGACAAACCGTCAACAACTTATATCTTTATGTACATAATTTACCAATACCTGATTACCTCCAACAAGGAAGTACCTAATATTGCACCTGTATAGTTACTCCATCGTCACTGTCCATCATAATGGCCCTTTAGTTTTCACCTAACAAAGGAGCACATTACGTCTTGAAGCCTGATTCATTCGGCCACCAGCGACTTGGGGTACGGAATGTCCTTGAACTCGTAGAAGTTGTTGATCATCTTTGTGATGGCCCAGGGTCCGTAGCTGACCTCTGCCGGCTCCGCCTGACCAGAGCACGGCAGGCGCACCGACATGTTGGCCGTGTAGCGCGGCTCCAGGAAGAACGGCACTGAGAACCTGCCAACATGTCCAGGAGCGATGTCGAGAACCTGTGCGAATGCCGAGTAATTTTACTGAGAACCTGCATCATTGTATAAGAATGCACCTGTCTAAAACAATTTCCGTCTTTTATTGGGTTTTGTGCCTGTTGACGGTTTCAATAAATACAAATCGACAACCATAATTATGTTCTGGAAGAAAACGACCATAGCGGCTGCCGGCGCTAACTGACCTGTTGACGCCGTGGTCGATGACGCGATGGTTGGTGGCCTTCCACTTGCCGCCGGAGATGGTGGAGAGCATGTCGCCGATGTTGACGACCACGGCGCCGCTCCTGCACGGCACCGGCATCCAGGAGCCGTCGGCGCGCTGCAGCTCCAGACCCTCGTAGTCGAACGTCGAGACCATGGTGACGAAGCCAGAGTCGTGGTGCGCCGCGCACAGCAGAACGGCGTCTGATCGAACAGGGGGTCAGCTCGGTCAGGGTCGGACCAGGCTGGGTACTGGGACGATTGCTAAAAATATAACGAGGCTAAAAAAGCTCATAATAGTTCATAAAGTTCATAACAGTTCACGAGGCACCAAGTGCCGAAATTGACTACTGTAAATCCAGCGTCTCCATCGAACTATTGTGGATGGTTTCTTCAGATCCTCACCGTCTGTGGGGTCGCGGGCCGAGGCCGGGATGTCGCCCTGCCGGGGCGGGTAGTGCAGGTAGCGCAGCGTGGAGACCGGGTCCGGCCGGAACAGGTTGACCAGTTTGTCGGAGGGGGCGCCGCAGCCCTCGGCGGCCAGCTCCAGCAGCGTCATACCCGCGGCCGTCATCAGACCGTAGAACCGCACACTAAACTCCTGGCGGACGGCAGAACAATCATCAGAGACGCGCCCTGAACTGATGACAGATCCTGCACAGACGGCACTGCAGTCATCAGAAATGTACATTGAACTCCTAACAAACGGCGTTGCAAGATCATGAAGTGGTAGAAACATATAAGGATACTGAGTAGACTGTTGTAAGGAGTGCTAAAGCAGAAACTCAAGCTGAAGTTCCGAACGAACCTGAAACTTTCGCAGTCCCTCAGTGTCGCTGGTCTCAGGCCAGGGAGTAGGCTCGTAGAATATGTTTCCTTTGACCTTCTCTGGGTCGCTAAGTGGCTCCAAAGATGCCAGATCGTATCCTGCAACCGTGTTTGCAGCTATAATACAAATAATCACAATGGGCACGTTGTCCGTCAGAGGTAGTCAACTTTATCATTATAGGTAGTGTTTGGTAAATTAACAACATATACAACTAAATTACAACTTACAAGGTGCTATGCATAAACCATCTAATTTGGTTGGTAAGTTTCATATAAGAACGTCGCTTCTCAATGCCACGGAGCTGAGCGTGGGAAGGGGTCTGGAAACTCAAAATGACGGGACTCATGACACGACTGTCCCGTGGCCTGTCACATATCTGCGTAGCTCAGTAAAGTGACAACATAATTACGCACCAGGGAGCCTTATCTCTCAGTATAACGAGATCCGAGGCACTGAATCGCGGAGCAATCTTGAATTGCGGTGCTGCCACCTAGGGCCGCGATATTATTACTTGATGTTGGCTCGCACACAAATGCATTGGCACATGCTTTTCAGGTGGCCTTTTAATATATTGTTTTACCCTTCGCCCGTATAGGGAGGGAGGGTCGAACGGACCCCCTCGGTTTTTCCCGAATTGCTCGCGTAAAAAGCGGTCGATCGCGACGAATCTTTCAGTACCCTCGCGTTAATCAATTTTACACCGGCCCTGTAATTTTCATGACCCTGACCTAAATGACCTTTGACCTGTGACCTACCATTCAAGACCATGTTTGGCCGGAATCGCGATTCGGCGTATCTCGGCTCGCATTAGCCGCGCGTTTGCAGTCTTTTCGTGGTTTCAAGCGTTCAAACATGTGATTTGAATCAGTATGTGTGTCAAGGTCACCTGAAGGTCAGGTCAGGTCAATATCAAAATTTGATGACCTCGGTTCACTTTTTCGAGCTTTGCATGTTTCTAGGCTAGTTTTTGGAGCTGAATTTGAATTTGGCAACCATTTGCACATTGTCGAAATAGTTCTGGTGCCTTCTTAACATGTAACGAAGCTGTCAGAGGCGGTTGGCACCTACTACGAATACCCAGCAGGACCCCTACTGGTTGACCTGACCTGACCAGACCTGGCCTAAATGTATATAGACATCATCGGTGATCAAAGCTCAAATGATATTCGTCATCAGCGCCCCGAAAAACCGCGTTGCAACCACACTTTAGGAGTAGGACGTTCAAACAGGTCCCGATTTTCACGACTTTTGGGTCATTGACCTGATCTGGAAGGTCAACCAATGACCTGGGACCTTAAAATTGGATATCAACCGCTTCTTCTTGTCACGGACAACACGCTCGTTTTTTTTCGCGAAGCTCTAGCTTGATCAGGGGCGAAACGGCAAGGGGTGTCCAACGGACCCTCCCCCTCCCCTTATGCGCCCGCGGCTGGCAAAACACCATTTCAGGCGAGGGTTATTACAGCAATCGGTATTTTATCGTAAATATTTTGATACGTTATGCAAACATTCTAGTTAAATCAATACTTTTCACAATTTCCCTACCTTCCTTGTGAGACGAGTCTGTTTTATCCACGGGAAAATATCCACGATAGAGGAAGTTGGTCTTTTCGTTGAATTTCTTGCGAGCTATTCCCATCTTGACATCATCTGGTAGGTTGAAGAACCTGAGGAATGGTGTGTTATGACCATGAGTTATGACCGACCATTCGGAAGGTATAGTGAGCCCCTGGCTAAGCAAGTACACAACAGGCTTGCTGAATACACGTACAAAACTATGCAGAGCCCTTTTTCTATTTTCCCGTAAGTGCAGTATATTACGTGAAATGGAGTATGCGCTATGGCCGCTAAGGGCTAGTGATCACATGAAATCAATTGATAATAAAAAGAAAATAAAGAGACCAATCCCAACGCGTAATCTTATCGATATTTCATATATCTAACATATTGTGAGTCAGGGAAATCTCCTAGAAATTCTTATCCATTCCGTGCCCTCCCTCACCATCTGGTGTACGACATGAGCTCGTGCTCGTCGTAGCCGTCGATGCCTTCCACGTAGAAGAAGCCGTCCGTCTCCAGAGCGGCGACGAGTCGGCTGGCCAGCTGGGCGCGGCCCGGCCCGGCCGCCTGACGGAGGTCAATCACCGGCAGCGGGTCACAGGACATGGTCACTGTCGAGGGAGGGGACTGCCGCTCCGATAGACCTTCTGTGATTGGGACCGGCGGCCCGTCCGCGAGAGGTGCCGGCCGGCGACTGGCCAGTCTGTCCAGACGCGAGGTGCCCGCCCCTGGTTTACGGAGTCTAGCTCCACCAGCCGTAGGGCCGGCAGACGGCTCCAGGCTGACCCAGCCCCAGCCCGCCGGACAATTTGAACAGCGTCAGCACACCGCATTCCTTTAGTGCACACATTCGTTTCTAATGAAAATGCAGCCAATATGCCTTGATTTGCAAGCTACATGAGTTTTCCGTGCAAGTTTTGTTGACATTGGCCTTTAGCTGAAGTAATTAGTAGGAACATAATAAATAGATAATTTCTTGTCCATTGAAAACATAGTAGAGCCACAAGCCGCACGTATCTCTTGCTTTCACTATGTTAAGCGCAATGTACAATGTATTATATGCATTGCATGCATTAAATGTATTAGACCTGCATTTATTTCACTAATGTTTGGTCTTTCAAAATAAAAGGCGGCTTTTGATGCACATTCCTTTTTTATGCGGTCATAAAAGCACAGTTTTCATCAGCATCCGAAACTTCAGACCATTAGCTCATTTTCCTCACTCCAGTTGCACTCTCTTGATGGCCAATTTCGAAAATGCGTAATCCGAATATCGTACGCAGAAAATATATAGATCCCGCATTACAACTGAAGCTGGTCTGTTCTTTCATGCATATGTATACCTATCAAGTTTCTAAAAGTACAGGGCAGTCCAATCATATTGCATTATTTATTGCATGAAAAGAAGTATCATAAGGTTTTCGAAGACAAGTGCATCCAATCAATATATTCATCACCAAACGCAGGGCACGTTGCAAGACGGCGGCAGTTCTATGTAGGGGGTGTAGCGCGGAAGCTTATTTTCCCTATATGGCGAGCGACCGGCGGTGTCTTGTCGATGCTTCCAGATTCCACGTCACTCACGTGTGCTCCGTCTCCGTCTGACTCAGCGCAGCACGGACACCCCTTGGCACGCCCACCCATCCCCAACCGAACGGTCGAGCACAGAAATAGCCACCTGAGATCCAGGCGGTCGGAGGATGACGTCACACCCACCGGACGGCAGCCAATGAGAAATCGGATAAGTCGGTACGTCATCGATGAACCTGCTAGAATCTGGACGTCACTGTTCCAAAACGGTGGTGAGGTATAAACTAGCGCTTGTTGAAACCGACGAGCGTCAGTAGGTCCAGTGAGCTGCACCTGAGTGTTACCTTCGTCTGAGTGTGTACTGCAGCGTGCTTCGGGTAGCTTGAAAGTTGAGTAGTCTAACGACGCACAGTCTTTCAAAATGGCAAAATCGACGGCGATTGGTATTGACCTGGGCACCACTTACTCATGTGTGGCAGTGTTTCAACATGGCAAGGTGGAGATCATCGCGAACGACCAGGGCAACCGGACCACGCCCAGCTACGTGGGCTTCACCGACACGGAGCGGCTGATCGGAGACGCCGCCAAGGGACAGGTGGCCATGAACCCCAAGAACACCGTGTTCGACGCTAAGCGGCTCATCGGCCGGCGCTACGACGACCCCAAGATCCAGCAGGATATGAAAAACTGGCCTTTCAAGGTCGTCAACGAGACTGGTAAACCCAAGATTGAGGTAGAGTACAAGGGAGAGATGAAGCGGTTCACGCCCGAAGAGATCAGCTCGATGGTGCTGACCAAGATGAAGGAGACGGCCGAGGCGTATCTTGGCACGTCCATCAAAGACGCTGTCATTACGGTGCCGGCCTATTTCAACGACTCCCAGCGCCAGGCCACCAAGGACGCCGGCATGATCACCGGTCTGAATGTCATTCGCATCATCAACGAGCCGACAGCAGCCGCGCTCGCCTACGGCCTCGACAAGAAGCTCAGCGGCGAGAAGAACGTCCTCATCTATGACCTGGGCGGCGGCACGTTCGACGTCTCCATCCTAAGCATCGCCGACGGCTCCATGTTTGAGGTCAAGTCAACGGCTGGAGACACGCACTTGGGCGGCGAGGACTTTGATAACAAGCTTGTTGACCATCTCGTGCAAGAGTTCAAGCGGAAGCACAAAAAAGACATGTCGGGCAACGCACGTGCCATTCGTCGCCTGCGTACCGCCTGTGAACGGGCGAAACGCACCCTTTCCAGCAGCACCGAGGCCAACATCGAAATCGATGCACTCTTTGAGGGCATCGACTTCTACACCAAGGTGACGAGGGCGCGATTCGAAGAGCTGAACAGTGAGCTTTTCCGCAGCACACTGGAGCCAGTAGAGAAATCGCTGCGGGACGCCAAGCTGGACAAGTCTGCCATCCACGAGATTGTCATGGTTGGTGGCTCGACACGCATTCCCAAGATCCAGAAGCTTCTTCAGGACTTCTTCAACGGTAAGCAGCTAAACCTCAGCATCAACCCGGACGAGGCGGTGGCGTACGGTGCTGCCGTGCAGGCAGCCATCCTGTCTGGAGACACCAGCTCTGCCATCCAGGACGTGCTGCTGGTGGACGTGGCGCCACTCTCGCTCGGCATCGAGACGGCCGGCGGCGTCATGACCAAGCTGATCGAGCGCAACAGTCGCATCCCGTGCAAGCAGCAACAGACGTTCACCACGTACTCCGACAACCAGCCGGCAGTCAGCATTCAGGTATACGAAGGCGAACGCGCCATGACCAAGGACAACAACCTGCTGGGAAAGTTTGAGCTCACCGGCATCCCGCCGGCGCCGCGCGGCGTGCCCCAGATCGAGGTCACTTTTGACGTCGACTCCAACGGCATCCTGAATGTCTCCGCCGAAGATAAGTCCACCGGACGCACCAACAAGATCACCATCACCAACGACAAGGGCCGTCTCAGCAAGGCCGAGATCGAGCGGATGCTTGCCGAGGCGGAGAAGTACCGCGAAGAGGACGAGAAGCAGAGGGAGCGTGTCGCCGCACGCAACCGTCTCGAGGCGTACGCGTTCTCGGTCCGCCAGGCTGTGGACGAGGCTGGCGCCAAGGTCAGCGACGCGGACCGTCAGCTGGTGAAGGACGCCGTGGCCGCCACGCTCAAGTGGCTCGACGAGAACTCGCTGGCCGAGAAGGACGAGTTCGAGCACCAGTACAAGGAGCTGGAGGACAAGTGTCGTCCGATCATGACCAAGCTGGCGCAGGGCGGCGGACAGCAGCCTGGGGGACCGACCGTGGAGGAGACCGAATAGGCGCCTGTCGTCCCTGTATCGCGAGAATTCGGTTTATTTCATTTCTCCTAGGTCGGAGATTAGCAGAACTGAGAAGAGCTACAGAAGCACATCAATATCCAGCGTGGAGCATATATAATGTTTCGACGATTCATATATGAATGTATCACTAACGCGGTACTGAGGTCGTCCCGTCTGCTGGAAGGCTGTGCCTTTATGACATTATGTAGAATCTGTGCAATGCTGCTGGTAGGTTGTTTCTTATTTGTTTAAAATAATTCAATGCATGCGCTTTAGCTGACATTAGGGACGGTTATCGGTCGCTATTGTTTGGACGATATTTTGTGCATTGTGTGAGACTTGGTTGCGTTCTCTGTGAGGTGCTAAACAAAATGTTTCTGCATAATAATACAATACTGAGACTAGTCAACAGACTCTACGCTCTGAGTGTCAGCATATTTGTTACATTTTCTGAATGATTACCAGGCATATTGACATAACAAACGTGGCGAGTTTGAGGTTTGGTAGCATAACTGGCGAAATTATCTAAAAGACACATTCACTATCATTCTGGTTTATTTACAATACCTCGATCAAGAATCGATTCTACTATTGTAGAATATATGCACACAATGATGAACACACATTTCCGTTTTATTCTACACAACACACCATGTGAAGTCGATAGGTAATAGAAACGGAGTTTCCGTTACCGACGTGCCACACACATTCGTAATGTCGCTGATCGCCACCCACGGCCCGAGGGCGTGAGCACGAGTCACGCCGTCCCGGGCTCAGGTAACAACAGCGTCCTGCACTCGCCGTCCCGTCTCGAGTGGACAGTATCACGAATATTGGCACGCTAACTTTGAACACCGCGCGGTCTGTAGCCCCTGTGACGGGGGGCAACGTTCAGTTCCAGTGTTCAGTTCCCCTAATACTCCTCAGTGCACAGGTTGGCAGCTGCAGCCGGTGAACAAACTATGGCCACCGCCGGGCTGTGGCCTCAAACAGTTTGGCGTTGCGGCATCATAGCTTTCGTCGCTACAGACAAAAACTCGCCTGGTGCATATTTAAAGCGAATTACTTACTCGACCACTGTCAAGGTCCAGCCTCTAATAGCCACGTCACTTGTCAAGAAGAGCTTGTCAAGTGCATTAAAATTGGCCTGCGACGTGCGTTAAAATCGTAGGCCATGTCATGTAAGGAAGGCATTGGCGAATTATAAACGAATGCGTCAAAATAATACGCCGCGGACTGTTTTGTTGCCCTGCTCCAGCTCCCGCTGCAGAACCTGATACCTTCCTCGACTGCCCGCGAGACCAGCGCAAACAACAGCGATGCCAAGTCGCGTTCACCGTCTGGCACTAAACCTCGCAAACAGTACACCAGTCTCAATTTCGGCGGGAGGAAGGCACACAAACACACATACACAAGGTGAGCCCCTCGATAGCCCTGTTCGCAAATTTCTCCAAGGTACAGCACCAGCAGAATCGCAATCCGGCGACCGGACTGCGTTTCCGGCGGCGCTGGACATTCGAGCCGTGCAAGCGCGAAGGCTCATGACATTGACACCGTTGTGTAGCCTCCGTCAGTACATTGTGCAAAATGGTTGCTCCCCCAGACGAAGAACGCTGGATCAGGAAACCGGTGGCACTCGTCAAACGTCAAAACCCTCAAGGACGTTTTGGTCCTATGTCATTCACGAACCCGGGCTTCGACAGTCTCTAAGTCGCAACGGCATATACATTATTGAAAGAAGTTTTGTCCTGAAATAGGTCTGTGTCCAGTCGGATCCGGCATTGATGTCTCAGCAGGTAAAAGCAGCAATTCCACCTGCAGTCTGACTTGGATCGACTCTGCACCGAGACTCAGAACCGACTCAGGACTGGCTGACGCCGGTGGCTCCAGTCCAGGGATATTTGTCCGGACAAGGCTGGCACGTGCTCATGTATCGGACCCCAGACTTGTGCCACAAGTTGCACTTCTTTGCCTTGTTGCATCGCTGACGCTCCTGCAGCAGAGAGGCAAATGGGTTAGGAAAGAAATCAAGGATCCAGTTGAACACAAAAGAAGCGAAGCAATTAAGCACGCGTCATGGAAGCAAATGGCCCCAAAGGCAAGAAGCTACTAAGCAACTTAGGAAAAACGTAGCTCCACACCTTATTGTACTAGCTGGGGAGGTATCGAGCTATATATGCTACTTATCATGGAATATCGTTCACGACTTTTTCCAGCATGCAACAGATTTTCAATGCGTCAAAGTACAACAATGGCAACTGTTGGCAGTAAGTGACGCTGAAGACCTGTGTAGGTACACGCTTCTCACTAGCTCGCACTTACGGGGTGGTCGCAGGCGAACGGTTTGAAGTTGTTGACGGTGCTGAGCGGCTGAGGGTCGCGCATCCACTGGATGGCCTGCCAACTGGTTACCAGCCACACGTCGTCCATCTTGGACAACGTGTCCAGGAAGGCCATGAAGCCCTCCTTATGGTGCTCAGTGGTCATCCAGGCCGCGTGGAAGTACAGCGGGAAGATGGCCCTGGAAGAGATGACAACAACCAGTCGTGATGGATATATAAGTGACATACGTGCGACGGATTTTATCAGAATCATTGATGAGGTAAGTGGACACTGGGCAGTGGACATCTGCACGCTATCTTGTTTCATACAACCAGAGTGGTAATAACCACTGACACTGCTCGCTGCTCACCTGTTGGACGTGTAGTGACGCTCGAAGTTCTTGATCATCATCTTGTAGACTTCCTCGGCCGTCTCTGGGGCCGTACAGGCATCCACCATGGAGCACCGTCCTCCGTTGAGATCCTGCCACATGGACATGGGCACCTCCCACACGCCTGTCACGAAGAACAGCGGTCAGAACTCAGATAGAGGGCCAGAGACTCAGAGCTGCTCGCACACAACAACGAGAAACAATGGTAACATATAAACTTAGAACATAGGATCGTGCACTGCCTGAGGAAGCCACTGACCCGGGTAGGAGTTGCCGGGGCAGGGCGGGATCATGCAGTCGTGGTGGATCTTGTAGTCGAGCGTGTACGGCCAGCTGGGCGGGTTGTTCTCGTACACTGGCATCGACGAGTCGTATGTGAAGTTGTTGTTGTACAACATCTTGAACATGCGGTTACCGCCGATCTGAGGACGAAAATAGCCGTCAACATCCTGGGCTGCTGGTTGCTGTACCCTGATTGTTATTGTTCAGCCGTCTTGCTTGCACCGAATCTTTCAAATGCATGTGATAGTCTTTGTAAGCGAATTATGCAATGCAGGCACGGCAGTAATCGATCGGATGCCTTATGGACAAGCACTATCCTATACTATCGCCACTCTAAACGAGGAACATTGACGGACATGACCAGCTATGTTGGCCCGTTTACAACACGCCACCTGCCGCTTCATTCGGCACGTGTAACCTCACACCATTATGCTTGGCAGATGAACGAATACCAGTGGAGCTAGATGTGAACCCTGCGGTACTACGCGGCTGGGCTGTGTGCTCACCGAGAGGAAGGGCGCGCGCATGCCGCGGACCTCCTCGACAGGCACACCTCCGTAGGCGGAGATGATCTCGCGCTGTCCGTTGATCTCCGCCTCCCATTTAGACGTGGAGAACTGCTCACCAAAACTGTGACTGGATAACGGCACGGGTGAGGTCAGACATTTGAGCTTACCACATTTTAAGCTGGAAACTACAGGGTTAGTAGTTACTTTTAAGATGCGATTTATGCATAATCAAAACATTCACGGAACTCAAAAAATGTTGGGAAGTTCAGTTTATTCCAGTTAAGTGCCTACATTAATATTTATTTCAATATTTCCGGCGAAGGTCTAAAAAACGTTATTTAAATTTGTGTGTTCTCAAAACAAATATAGAGCTAATGTTTTAACAGATATCACTTTCGATTAGTTATATCATAGTTCATTTAGCAGGCATTCAGAAAAGGTTATCCGTAAAGAACGGCCATGCAAAATCTACGCAAGACAACTAATGAAATTTAGGTTCATGCGATTAGAGATCGCACCGTTTCATCGTACGTACTACGTGCCATGCATCTGAGGCTCAGCTGATGATATCTACTCAATTTATTAATTTGAAAAACATATGATAAGCATTTGTACTGTTTTATTTCATCAGCAATGCTCATCTCTTAGGTCGTGTTTCCATCGCGTTGGCAAGGAAACGGTTGTCGATGTCCCATTAGAGCATCTCTCCAGATACTGCAACTATCTTAGCCCACTCCAAACGTAACGTCCGCGAAGACGCGATGCAGACTACCGGTTCAGCCGTCTGTGTGCTGGGCTGAGTGCATGAGACTGCGACGCTCACCTGATGGAGTGTGACGCGATCTCGTGTCCATCTGCCCACAGGTTCTGCACCTGTCTGTAGTCGGTCCACTCGTGCGATACGTAGAATGTGGCCGAGATCGGGCACCCGTTGGGGTTCTTGCGTCCCGTTTCAAACATTTCCTTGTACAGCTCGTGGTTAATATCGTTGATCGAGTCGTCAAAGGTAAGCAGCACCAGCTGAGGAGTGGACTTGGCCTCGAGGTCGCCTGGATGGACCGCCATCCCGTCAGTGGAGTCTCAGATAGACAGACAGACAAACAGACATGCAGACAGACAGACATGCAGACAGACAGACAGACAGACACACAGAAAGGCATACAGTCTCTCTTGAAAGTACGGCGCGCATTTGTACGGTGGATCCACCAAGTCCGGCCGAGGAAGGGCTGCTAAATTTGACAGTCACTGAAGCAATTGACATGAGGGTTGGATGAGGATGTCAATTGGTTCGATGACCTTCAAATTTAGCAGCCCTCTCTCACTCGGGCCTGATCTATCAACCGCACTGATACGTGGTACTTCAAAAGAGACTGCACAGACAAAAAAAAAACAGGAAGACAGACAGACGGACAGACGGAAAACGGACAAACAGTCATGGAGAACGCGGGTAGAGCAGAAAGCGAAACTGTTTCATAGAAAACGTTCAGGAAGCAAAGAAACAAAAACGTTAGAAGCGAAATAATCATGAAAAGATTAACGTTTCAACAGAAATATACCTAATGAAAAATTATATTTTGTTAAGCCATCAAATATCAAATCATCCTATAGCGTGTTTATCATGACAAGTGAGAACAAAGACAGATGCAATCGCTTTGTCAAATGCCGATGCTGGTGATGATAGTGACGATACTCCACTTCCTCGCACGCCATTACATTCAAATCAGTTGCATCTTCATTCTTCAGACTTCACCACGTCGCATTTTTTCTTTTACTTCAGATGGTTTGTTTTCAATCACTTCTGACTCTTTTGTTTTTGGTCGGACCAAGAAGTATGGGCATATGATCCGGCATTCAGGAACACTTCTTCTCTATCAACATCTTCCAGTTTTCACGAAACGTTGGAGTAAATATTTGTACGCGATGGAACTGGCCCATTAGTTTCTTTTTCCAAATGCTTATTTGTGCTACATCAATCAAACGTGATATGACAGGGGCGTCCTATTTGTCCGACTGGATTTGGATTGGCCGCCTAGGATGTCATTGGAAAACAAATAATAAAAGGAAATGTTTCATTTAGAGCCAAATAAATGAGCAAGGTACAACTTATTTCAACATTTAAGTGTTAAGGAGAGAATCATGCTTAAGACATTGGTACGCCTAATTATCAATTCATGCAACCGGAAAGATTAAACGTAAGAATTTAAGTAAGCGGACGGACAAACAAAGAGAAGTATCGTGCGAGGGAAGCACGGGAACGATTAACCATCCAGGTTCGGGTACAAACTAGAGGCAAAGTTCCATGCCACCAAAAGAACTCTTCGAAATGGCAGGCACTATGAGGTAAAGCAGGGACGGAGGCTCGAAGGGCGCCAAGCGCGCACATCTCGGCAAGACACCAACAGGCGATGGTGTTGCCTTTTCTCCACCATCTTGGTGGGGTCGTAGCGGCGTCCAGGACGCCCAGATGCACATGCGTTCAGGACCGCCTCGGCAGTCCAGGAGGCGGCGCTCGGGCCGACTTACGATACGGAGTGCGAGGCGATCTCGTGGCCGTCGGCCCACAGATTTTGCACGTGCGCGTAGTCGGTCCACTCGTGGGAGAGATAGAATGTGGCCGAGATCGGGCACCCGTTGGGGTTCTTGCGGCCCTCCTCGAACATCTCCTTATACAGTCGGCGGTTAATTTCGCTGACGGCGTCGTCGAAAGTCAGCAGCACGAGTTGCGGTATTTCCTCGGGATACAGACCTCCTAGAACGGCCAGCAGGGTCAGACCAAAGGCCGAATCTCGTTCAGAAAGCTCCCGATCACTTGGGGAAAAACTTCCAGCCCCTTTGAAATGCGTCATTTACAGGTAACCAATGAGGGAAGGGTGGATCTGAAGGCTGTGCGGACGGTGTCGACTGCCGAACATACATGAGGCATGTACATTTTACATACAATCGTACACATGTTTACATGGCATTTACATACATACGCCTGAGCAAATAAAAGAGGACAGATGGGGCAGGAGCGGGATGGTGGGGTCTGCCCCCCCCCCCCCATCAACGATAAACACTGGTGAGCCGGCGGCAGTTTCAGTCGGAAATCGACGGCGCCCGCTCGGCGGTAGCCAACTGCCCCGTCTATCTCCACACAGACGGTGTTTGTTTTGGCTCGATGGGGGCCGCCGTCGGCATCGAATCCTGCCGCTCTCCGCCAGCGGGGCACGGCCGATAGTACAGCCGGGCGAGCACGGGTCAGCCGCCCACGTATATCTGAGGTGGACACTGCCCGTGCCAACTGGGTCATACGACAGCCTGTGACACAATTCCGGCCTCCGGCCGGGGGCATCGGCTTTGGGAAGTGGATAGGCAAATGTTGCCCTGGCCTGGATTTGAACCCACAAACCTGGAGTGGCGGTTCCGCCGCACGAGCAGTCGGGCAGCTTGCAGCGCGCGTCGCACCGCTCTGCGGGCTGGTCAGGCAGCGGCTGGGGGTACAGGGGCGCTGGCCTGCCGGTCACGAGGGCAATAGAGTCACTGAGCGTTCAGAGCCAGACAATATCGAGTTATGTGTCAACAAAGGGTAACAGATCAGTCACAGGCGGATAGTAAAATGTGTGTGGAAAAGGAAACGTGCGTCAGAATAAAATTTCTGACAATAATGCATTCTGCAAAATCTGCATACTGCATAGTGCATACATATGTACTGTACAATGCCAGTCTATCAGAAAGAACAGAAACCATAATTAGACAACACAAAACAGCATTTTAGGGAAAGGTAACTTTCAGTTGCAGGTATCTTCCACACCGTATATTGTGCGACCTGCCGTGGCCGACCTACCTGCTCGGAGGCGGTCCAACTACAGTAATTTTCTTAGGTGTATGATCAACCACAGAGTTCTTGCTCTTCTTCGGGAACACCAGGCTAAAAAAGGAAAAAAATAACCAGTAGCATGACGTAACGAAAGCAGAGACACATCGCCTTGCCCATTTTACATTAATAATGTGGCTTAGATGAAACACTTGTTTTTTAACACGACTTGTTTTTACGCTGTAAAAACAAGTCGTTTTTAATTACAAAGGAATAAGCAAGCATCAAATAAAAGTTTGGCTCGCCACCTATCGCATGACCATTTGCTCATTCACGTCGAAGTCCTAAATTCTTAGTCACGGTAAATCCTTAGCCACGCCACGGTAAAGCCCTGTCGAGCTGCTGACATAAATTGTGCGTAAACACTCGACTGTTTCCTCCTCCCGCTCTGGTCGCATCGGCTCACCTGGAGGTGCGTCGCGGAGTGCTGGGCGACTCGATGGACTTGAGACCGGTGCTGGGGGTGCGTCGACTGCTGGTCACAGGTGCCGCCGAGGCGCTCGGCCGCACGAAGGTCTGCCTACCTCGGGAAGTGGTCGGCTTCTCAGTGGTCTCAGTGGTGTCCTTTTCCTCCTTGCCACGGCCAGAGTTGGGCACAAACGTGGACGGGAAGGCGATCCGGCTGGAGGAGCGCGTGGAGCCCAGCGTGGAGGAACGCGTGGAGCCCAGCGTGGAGGAGCGAGTCGAACCCAGCGTGGAGAAGGGCCTGGACGGCCGCGTGGAGCCGAGGGTGGAGGATCGGGTGGAACCGAGGGTGGAGGATCGGGTGGAGCTGAGAGTGGAGCCACGGGAGGAAGTGAGCTCAGACGGCTCCGTCTTCCCGAGCGTTGTCGCACTGAAAGGAGAAAATATCAGTGGTCAAAAGAGGACTAACACAGGGAAATCGTTCTACTGATGAATGAACACAGGTGAAAATGGATTGGCCATTGAGGAAGTTAGTAGAATCGAATCCAGCGTTATGCTGTCCCACTCAATAAAGTTTCCAATCCAGTCCAGTTTCATCAGACCTACACCCAATTTTCCTCACACATGCGAAGCAAATCTTTTATCCCTGCAGTTTCCCGTTAGTGCTGTTGTTCTGTCACCAAATAAACCAATATAGGTACCCAAAACCATTGCATTTGGATCTGTCCGTGTAAATCCTTAGTCTGAAAAAATGGATTACAAGCAAGAACTGTCTTTACTTTGAACGGCTGACGGTTGGCCTATACGAGTGACGTAAGGTCACTGTCTGGGGATGTCAGGAGGTCACTGCCACTGACCTTGGCCGGACGATGTTTCGCAGTGCGAAGACTGGTCTTTCGGTGGTGGTGGTTGTGGTTGAGGTGGTGGTAGTGCTGGCTGTAGTGGTAGTGGTAGTAGTAGTGGTAGTAGTAGTGGTAGTGGTGGTGGTGGGTTCCGCTGCCTCCGTGCTCCGTTCGTCCTGTTCCCGAGGCACCAGCGAAGGGCGCAGCCGACTGGCCGGACGATCAGCCGACAGCCAGCCGCTAGAAAGGCAGGCGCATGCACGGACCCCTCAGTGGGACGTCCCGTAACCGAGCACAGGCCGACGACCAGGCAGACGGACAGACAGACAGACACAAACAGAGACCACGGACTGTGTCCTGTCAAAACGAGCCACGGGACAAACACACAGGTCTGGACGAGCACACGGCAGCAGACAAACATTTATGTCATTAATAAAGGTAAGGATAAGAATTGAGCGTAAACAAACAGTGTTTATCGTATTAGTAAATTATTTCAAACACCGAAATTATGCACCTGTAAGACCATGATGTTATCCTGGACCATAGTCATGACACCATTTCCATACAGTGTCAGTTAAATGATAAAATTAATCCGATGGCAGATAAGCAAATGTTGGGCGCTGCTTGCAAAAAAAAACTTTTCTTTTATCTGACTGGGTATACGATACACTTCAAACTTGTGCTTCAACGGGAACTAATTGGCGGCCTGATGCATCCCAATATCATCGGAATAAATGCGCGAATTTAGAATGAACACGCGCACCATCTTGCATGCAGCATGCAGATCGGTCAAAATCTGATTGGTTTCTGACAAATGACCGTGAATAACTGGAAAGTGATAGAGGGTGGGAAGTGTGGCATCCTAAAATTTACGAGTGATGCGTACCTATTGGCACCTCACCCTGAGAGTCAGAAGTGCCTATCCATGACTGTTGACCATGAAGTGTGCACAAGCGTGGCTGTGCACTGTGGCAGGCGGATGTGCTTCAGACCGTGAACCCATTACAAAGTGCGGGTGGGTTCGCGGCTGGCTATTTTCGACTGCGAGTGCTGTGGGCCCGGCACACCAGCACCTTAGTGAGCCTTCTGTACCGTCGCGCTCCGCCGCCGCTACCTGAGCTGTTCTCTGGTGGCTGAGCGCGCTGGCGGACGTCGCAGCCGACGCCGATTGGTGGAGACGGCCCCAGCTCTGCCAACGTCCGCGCGCTGTCTGGGCCGCACTCGAGCCACGCTAAAAGTAGCCCCCGCGGTTGGAAACACACAGACACGGACAGCCGGGATGGCGTCACACAGGTATGCGGAGTTGGGACAGGCCGGTCGGCGCTTATCAGATATAACAGACAGCACGCTAACTAACAGCTAACTAAGAGCACCCGCCTGTGCAGGATAATAGATGTTTACGTGAGGATGGGAGTCAAAACAGCGCGACAAGCCCATCCTGTAGCCAAGAGTTATTGGATTCCATGGCCAGAGCCAGCCTATTTTTAACGGAGTCGCGCTAGGTGATGAATGTTTAGGAGCTGGAGAGCAAATAAATTAGGAGGTGCTTATACACATGGCATACAGTCTGATGAAAGAATGCGGATAATTATGCATAATAAAATGAACACATTCGGAATACAATTTTGAATCTCAGCAACCTGCGTAATGCGTATGTCTACTGTTTTCAGCTCTGGGCTCATCACGGCATGTACTTATGCTGTGTAATGATATGCCTGAACCATATATATTTACGTGCTCATTAATATTGTGTATTTCATAATTTCGCCAAATTTTCCAGGGACTTTCGTGAGATATGGCATTCTTATTCTTCTAAACTATCCTGTTTTTCTGAATTCTTAATATTTTGAGAGGACTGACGCAGTTTGAACCGCCTCTAATAAACTACCTTTCATAAATTGACGTGAGCCAATAGACATCTGGCCGATTTAAAAGCCTGACGCTGTCCTACAAGCAAACACGGCATCAGAGGGGTGAAGGTCAGCCAGGTTGGGTCTCAGAGGGTGTGCCGCGGCGCCAGTATAGGCACTGGGCGCCACCACGCTCCCAGGAGTGTGTCCGCATTCTCTACTGTCATACTGTTTACTGTCTACCGTCTACTGTCCACTGTCTAATGTCCACTGTCCACTGTCCACTGTCCACTGTCCACTGTCCACTGTCCACTGTCCACTGTCCACTGTCCACTGTCCACTGGGCACCTACCGTCGGGTGGCGGGAGCTGTTGGGCGGCTGGTAGGCTCGGCCACCGTCTGAAATGAAAACACCAATCACCGTCAAGAAACAAAAAAAAAAAAAAAGCAACAACAAAAACAGAGAAAGCAGAAGGTCAGACAGACAGCAGCCCTAGAGAGGCTACAAACATCCCAGCTGAGACGGAAACTCGCAGTCCAAATCGAACGACTCAGTTCTCATCGCCATCGTATCTGCAAACGATCGAACCACCTTTGATCTGTGCACACTATCACTGTCTGATATCCAGCTTCCAGATCTAAGATTGTTAAAAATTCGATACATTTAGGCCAGCACGTTGTGGACCACATTTTTTCTGGCCGCAATACGGTCGCCACTGTTTCCTCCCAATATCCCGGTAAAACTCCCCGGTCACTCCACGACAGACCGGCCGACAGACAGACACTTCGTCCACTTACCGTTCTCCGCGTCGTTGTGTCCACCGCATTGGCAGACTCCTCAGTGGTGGACGACGCGACGTCGTAGTCGTCATACACCAGATCATCGTCGTCGTAGATGTAGTAGACGTCGTAGACGGTGTCGTTCACGTAGGCCACGTAGGCGGGCTCGGTGGGCGCCGTTGGCGTCGACGTGACCTCCACCGTCCGACGGGTCGTCGGCTCCGATGAGGAGGGGAACACCGGCCGACGCGTCGACGAGACGAACGTCGACGGCGATGAGGGCGCGCGCGGAGGGAAACGGGTGCCCGTGTCGCCGAACGAGAACGACGAGAGGGTGGCCAGACGCACCGGTGCGTCCGTGCCCTTGGAGAGAGCGTCGCGGTCACTGCGGAGAGAGAGAGAGGAGAGAAGGGTGGGTGGGTTGGCATGAGACCAGATCATAATGATCTGCTGAAAAGCAGTTTAAGCATTCGAATTAGGCTGGAAGGGACTTCTGCATGCCTTCCGCTGCCTTCCTAGCGCCAGCTTACCTATAACTATATCAAACTGTCGATGAACATAAGATATTAAAACTTTCTAATGTGACAAACCTAACATTTATCCGGTTAAAATCACGTTACCGCAACATTTCGCAGCACGCCGGTAATCACGTAATCGTAATTGATTATCTTAATGGGCTGCTAAATACGCTCGGTGAAAGCCACTATCAATGGTTCCGCAGCCGAGGAACCGTTCAAGGCGACATCTATTCGGTGTTCAGCGATTTCGCTAACACTAGGTGTCTCTAAGTCAGGACATAGTGGCTGGCAAGACCACGGCATAGTTTGACGTAAAATTACTGATGCGGTTCGGACCAGGCTCCATTACTAGAGGTGCGTCGACTCCATTTGAAGGCCATCCAGAGCCACTGGCCGGTAATGTGAGTAACCTCATGTCTCAAGGTCAGAGTCCGTGAATCCTACACATCGGTGACCAGACGGCCACAAGAAACTCATACCTACCTACACCTAACTTTTTACCACAACTCAACCATCAAATAGGCCAGCGCTGTCAACCGGCTACCAACAAAAGCTAATAAACAAAAAAGGAACTAAGCATGTCTTATTGTCGTCTAGACTCTTAAAGTGACCGTCCATAATCAGAGATGCTTCACCTATGGTAAGTGTAGGTAATGCCTGTGTTAAACTTGAATCAAGATAGGACAAAGTACCGTTACTTTAACATTCATTGCAAGTAATTAGCAATTTATGGACGCAAGCATTAGTGTCATACAGGCCACTTAACCCTATTAGTGGCAGGCTCCTGGCTACCCCTATTAGTGGCAGCGGGGGGGGGGGCTGTTTACGACCCCCCCCCTTGATATCTCGAGATCTAACGGGCCGATTTTCAAAATTCAAACGGCATTCGATTTCGCTCAACGTGATCTACATTTCTAAAAAAAAAAAAAATGTCAATAGGGGGGGGGGGGGTAAAGGGGGTAAAAACGGGCAAATTGCAGATACATTTTAGACTGTTTATCACGGCCAGGTTTCTGAACCAATCTTAACGCAACTTTTGCCGATCGATAGAGAATGAACCAGGAATTCACATGGATCCTAAAAATATGCATTTTCAAAAATCATAGGCGGGTACAGATCATTGAGATTGGGGGTACACAAAAAGTATAGTAAATAAGGTTTTTGTTGGTGCTGTTTCTAAAAAGGGTGGTAATGGTCTTGTTATGTTACAATTTTCTTATGAGAGAACGACTACAATTGTATTGGTCATGCATAGGCGGTGTCAGGGCACCTATGTTGGGAGGTAAAACATAACCCCCCTTTTTGGACGCCTGGATCCGCCTATTATAGCAAAAACGTGTCAAAAGAGGATGCACAATAACTGTATATGCTATCACATGATACCTTTCATTCACTGTTCGTAAAACTGGTGCAGCATCGTGATCTTCGCCCAAATGACTCGCTTCACGAATAGGACCCCCCAATTCCCAGTGCTCTGGAGCCGCCCCTGGTAAAGTTATGAACTTGAAATTTTCAGGGAATGTGCCCAATTTAGTTTTAGGAAAAGTCAGAAAATTTCAGCATCGTAGCTTCAGCGGTTTCGGAGATATTCCCGAAAAACCTGAGAGGTGGATAAAAACAACCCCCCCCCCCTGCCACTAATAGGGTTAAACTGAGGGTTAGGTATCTAGACTAATCAATCATGAATCAAGGTCTGAGTTACAGTTAGCGCAGGTGCTGACGGGAAGTGTATCTATCAAGCTACGCCTCTATTGCAGCTTGGCCTTCATTCTGTCGTCTCTCCGGCCGTGTGCAGGTATCATCCGGCTGCTCCTAAATAGTCCGACCTCGCCCGTCCCTGCCCGGCGGCGGTGTGGGAAGGGAGACTTCGTGAGAACGCCGTAAATCAGCCGCCGCCCCTGCCCGGCCCTGCCCGGCCCGCCCCTCTCAGGGTCGGGCGTGAGACCCCACCCGCCGTGGGACCCCCGCCTGCACCGGGCGGATCGTGCTCACCGCAGGGTGACCACGCCCCCTCTGCGGTTCCGGAACCCCCTCTGCAGATGAGAACGGCCCCCAGCTGCACCCAATTTAGCACGCCACGAGGAAGGATGGATGGTTAGATGATTGGCATTGAGACAAATTGGCTGTAACAAGCATGCTCGTACCAAATAATTTATTTACTTATTTCGGGCCGTTCCTTATATATAGGAGCATTCTGGCGTTTTTAAAAGAAACAAACGCAAATCTCTTTCATTTGGTTATTAATATTTGTGTTTTTTTTTTACGATAGGCGTTATCACAAGTGTATTCGCGGCCATTGGGGCGACGTAAGAAAAGAAGAAAACACCTGGCCCCAAGAACTTTAAATTATCAAATAGCATGCACCTTTTCCTTGATATGTAGAGAATTTACCATTAATTGTTAGAGAAAATTGCATTTAAAATCTTCCATTTATGCTTTTTTCATCGTTTGCACAGTATGTTCTTTTACTAAGCTAGAAACACTAATTAGAAATAGTTCCCGCATCATCAAGAACAATAGGGAAGGCTTGAAGTGAATACAATAACCTAAACGGTTTTGTAATCCATGTGAAGACACTTCTAAAATTGCCTGTAGAAATATTAAAGGCAAAAGTTCAACTTTTTCACAAGACGGATGGCTATAAACCTATTCAACGTGTGACAACTCAGCCGGTATATCGTCGCCTACAGCCCAGCTTTCCCTAGTGACCGATAGAGGCGCTGCTATCGATGTCCGCCCATGCCGCCTAACGACATAAAGTAAATTTTTGAATTGTCATCATGGATAAAGAAACAATATTTTCTTACCCTACTCGTAAGAGAAACGGATTGTGTAGCTTTTGAGTCACAATTTGGTCTTTCTTCAATGCTAGGCTACATTTGATGAATGGGTGATGGTCAATAACCATCGGTTATATCATCCACTCAGCAAAGGTACCCACATCTAACTTTGTGCGTCGTTTCCAAGCTTTTTACCCATCACTTCGGTACATTTCTGTTTCACTGCGCTACCGCGGCTATTCAATTACAGGCTTGTATGTAGGCACCGACAGTGGCGGTCGCCGCCGCTGTGGTCTATTGATTCCGCTTTGTATGATCGAGTGTCAATTGTTTTAATGAGCTAGTGACAGGGAGAAGGGTAATGGGAATGTACCTGTAGCGGAAGAGTATGTTATAACCTAACTACAAACAATTGACCAACCTTGGACAGTTTAGGACATAAAAGTGCATGGGTGCATGGGGGACCAGCGACACGCATGCATCACAGCATCAGCAAATCTGCATTGGCAGCCTTTCACTTGAAGTTAGTGACGGTTTAGCGCCTCCCGCAATGTGCGGCCGTCGGGTCCAGCATTGGGCTAGCGCCCGTGGCTAAAGAGGCCAATGTCAACCGTCAGGGAAGGGCTGAATGTCCGAGGCCGCTCATAACCATTTTAAAGCTAGGGTTCGTCAAACTATCCACTTTTCCGTTTCTCTGTCTGTTTGTCTACTTGCCGGCATTGTCCGGCTGTCCGCGTCTTCTCGCGACTGCCTGTCAGCCTATACACGTCTCTGTATGTTTGTGAGTCTGCCGCTCATAACCAGACTAGCGCGTGCGAGACTCTTGGGTCCGTCGCGTCGCAAGGTCGCTCGTAAAAACCGAGGCCGTCGTACACCGGATGCGCGACACCCGTGGACGTGAGCCGTCATCGTCCGGGGGGGTTGGGGAGGGGGGGGGGGCTCGGAGCGGGGACAGGTAAGACGTGCCTGCGCGACCATCAGAGCACAGGAGGGATGGGGTGGGACCGGGAGAGCCCATTGCTAGAGATTCGACTCGGTTCATTGCGATGGTACCCGAGGATGAGTCGAAAATTAACGAGACGATTCTGCTACCGATGGCGAAAGAATCGTGAATATTCGAGTCGGTATGTTTGATAGTTTGTGCATGGTCTCCTATTTATCAGCGGCTGAATGATCTTTGGAGCGTTCTGTAACGAATCGGCTTTTCGCAATGGCGCCCTGATTAGCGGCTGCATGCAGGGTCATCTTCAATGAATGCATTAGCGTTTGATTCAAAACGCAGCCAGCAAGTCTATTTTAGTGTTAGTTGCAGCTTGTTATGACTTGAGTGTTAAGGTCATGAAGGCAATTTTTACATGACGCTGATGAATATCAATCAGCTTCTCACCAATATTTAGCAATTGGTAACATATCTCAATGGTTGTGGGCTAACTCACTTTACTATGTTAGTGTTTAGATTGCAAGCTCTAATGTGTCAGTCTCTCCAAGTCTATAATCAGGCGACCACTTGAGCCTCACCACCAATAGCCATTGAGACGTTTTGATACGATCAAAAAGCAGTGCTCTCAGTCGACCTTTCACTGAGTCAACCACTTAACGACACGTTGTTGATTAGCAGGCCCGATAAGATGCTCCACTGATCGGAAAATCAAGAGTGTATCACAAATTACGCCCAGCCGGATGACACTCGAGCGGTCAACCCCAGTACCCCATGGTAACACCAGTGGATGGCCTGACATACTGGCTAAATGTGTGAACCACCACGGCACGGCTAGCATTGTCTACAGACGTTGATACTCACTGCACGCTCTGGACGGCCGGCTCCTCTTGGAAGCGTCCGCGGCCGCTGCTCGAGCTCGGACTGAGCAGCTTGTGCTGGCGACGAGTCACAATTTTCTGCCGGTCAGATAGTGCAGGTCAGGTCAGGTCAGGTCAGGTCAGGTGTGGGTGACCGAGAGAGCTATAGACGGAAAGAGCGGTAGCGGTTTTCTATAAAAAGTTATCGTCCAGCTAAAACAATATAGCGCAAAGCTCAAGTAATAATCGAGCTGCATGACGTGATATTTCTGATCGTTGCGATGCCTATTTTTGACTGACAATGACTGACAATGACAGACAGCTATTCTCTAAGCTGTGTGCGTATCGGTGTTCATCAAAAGACATCATCAAAAGGTGCCGGATATATGCGAACCAAACTGGGAACATGTCAGTGACTGATGTGACGCCCTGGCGAACGTGACTTACCTATATAGGGGAGACCCGGGAGGTATGGGCCCCCTGGGCCCAATCTTATAAAGGTTGTGCTACCAAATGGCGTACTATCATTCCACCCCACTCTATTTACGGCACCCTATTCACGCAATCTTATAAAGAGAATAGTATGGTAATTCTATTCACGCCATTTTGCCCACAGTACAAATCAACGCCAGCAGGAAACACGCAACGTGATTGGTCAATGCCTTGTCGCCGTCGCTATTGGAAATTATGCGTACTGTTTGCGAACAGCAAAAGTTATGTGTTTTAATTTTTATGGGGCATTTATTTCTTTTAGAGACACACATATGTGTAATGAATAAGTTATTTATGAAAAACGTGATAGCAAACTATGGAAAACACAAACATGCTTGAAGAATTCTCCTGAAAAGTGGATTGCCGACCAAATAAATTTCAGCGAGGGCATTCTCGCGCTCAGAAATTCGAGTGAATGAAGTGTTTCTTCCACTTATCATTTGTATCTATTTGCTGTTAAGGCATTGTAATAAATTTGTTATAAAATTATTTAAATAGTCATTTAATTATAGCTTGGCTACTGCTTCAGTAATTTAAGTAATGCCGTTGACAATGAAGCTCCTACAATTTGAGCATCAGGATACGTACATTAATTCTGGATCAATTCAAGATATAGGTTATTTTCCTTCTTGTCATAAGCTCTTGACATTTTCCTTCTTGAAGATAAACTACTAAAATTCGAAGACTACGTACATGAACTGAATTAGGTCAAGTTGCAGCTTATTTTCCTTCTTATTCAAGCATAGGTACCTGTTACCTAACCTAAAGCTAAAAAGCAATTCCTCAAAAGATTGAAGAACTCAGTCTACATATCAAAGCATATCAAGAAAAATACTCGGCTCAGAAGTCAGATCGAGATGCAGGAAGAGAAACAACACATTGATCCGTAACTGTGCCAGACAGAAAGTGAGGAGATACGAATAGTGAGTAGGAATTAGCATTTTTTTGACAAACTAAGGTATATCATCATTAATTTAAATATCTAATCAGGAGCCATGAAGTGCCCGTTATTTGTGTCATACGTGAGACGTGAGAATAGGCTAAAGACCCATACCGATTCTATAATGCAGTGGCTGCCGAAAATCTATGATGGTTACTGGTGCTAAAATCCTCTTAAAAATCCCCTTTTAATTTGAAAAATAAATCCATATAACGATGAACACTCGTTTTTATGTGTTTTAGTGTGTATTTAGTTCCTGAAAATACATATTTTGAAATTGATCGTTGTCTGTACCTATAATAAGCATCATTATAATAAACCATGAGTTAATATGTGAAGGGTGTTTTAATCTTAAAAATATCATAATGTAAAATATTGCATACTTTTATCATAAAAACATTGAATTTATCTTAAATGAATTAAACTGTCTGAGAAGCTCGTCAAAGTACGCCACAAATTCTGGCGTGAAATGGACGCCGCTGAAACCGCAAACAGCTGATGATTGTCGGTGTTTTGAGATGTGCACAGCTGCTCACGGTTAGCATGCTAGGGCATCCTCAAAACCGGCGGCTACCAATGCTGTAGGGAGCGTGCCGTGTTTTCGATTTTACAGAGTTTTATAAGATTGCGTACTATATATCCAGCCTTAGAGTGCTGCCATATCCATTTCACGGCGTTTATAAGATTGGGCCCTGGAGGTATGGGCCATCGCAGTTTTGAAGAAGTGTTGCGTATTTTTACA
The DNA here is from genome assembly GCF_019059575.1 of Amphibalanus amphitrite. Lineage (NCBI taxonomy): Eukaryota > Metazoa > Arthropoda > Thecostraca > Balanomorpha > Balanidae > Amphibalanus > Amphibalanus amphitrite. The sequence goes on from NW_024881868.1 coordinate 278,925, forward strand.
CATATTTGACCGCGTGAACTGGTAGCAGCCATTCCGTTATACAACCCACGTGATTTCCAAAATTTTCCTCAGTCTTCTTTGGCAATGAGCGGTGATAGAGCGTTTTTGCCATCTTCGAGTAAAATACGGTACATACAGAAAATTCGTGATAAATTTGAACCAGGCTCACTTTATGAGGTCACACAATCGGTAATATAAGTTTAAAGGTAGTGTGCCACCTTTGAAAGATTTCCCATTTTATTTTTCCTAGGATAAGAAGCTTCTGTTTTTACCTAATATCGCAAAAAAAATCAAAAATGGGCGTGGAATAGTGCCTTTTTCGCCTAAAAGTTTTTCGGTTTTTAGATATGTATAACAACTGTAGTGGGCTCACCTGCAAACAGGCGTCGGGCAACAATCGCGAATGCGGCGCACTTGTGACAATAAGCAAAGGTCATTATAGTGTTACGACCATACGACGTACGGGAATGAGTTATCAGCTGTCTAATCGTAGACAACACAATGTCGAGCCTTAAACTGTAAGCCCGTATTGGTATTGTTTCTTTTATTTGGCTGTCGAACATTATTTATGGTTTGAAATATGATTTTATGTAAAATAATTGATATGAAAAAGCCGTCTTATAAGTTATGACCCCATTTCACCACACGCAAGTGGCAGAAATGACAATGATCAGCTGACGCATTTTTCTTGGCCGAAGTCAGAGCGCGCGGCCCGACGCACCACGCGTATTTGGAAATTTCGACCTCGACGAGCATCAAAAGCCACCTAACAGGCGTGTTCGAAACCGCAGGAGATGATGATGAACGGGTTTATCGAAACTTGATTGGATGAGCATATCGGTAATAGCGATTTCAGTGTGTGCATTTATTGTTCATAGTGGTGTGAAATGTGGTTGGGGTACGACCGACAACCCGTCCGGGCGAATTTCGCACTGGGGTACTCAAAATTTGAAGAATTTAAGACGTTTCCATGAGTTTTGAAGGTATGGATAAGTTCTAAAAATCCGGTTCTCCTTATCTGGGCCATTAACTCCATACGGTCCAAGAAAGCTGGCACACTACCTTTAACGCATGCAAATTAAGACTGGATAGACAATTTGAAGCTTTCTTGCAAGTTTATGAGCTGAGATGCTACGCACATTCTGGCGTCTAAACCGGGAGGTTCGGGCCACCCTCCCCCATTGATCCTAAATCAATAAAATGATGCTTTCATTGAATGTCCTCTTCAATAGCTTTTATTTTTGTCGCGCAAGGTCAAAAATTTAACTACACTGAAAACTTTTTTACCATTTCCTGAAGGGTAAACCCGCCATAGCATGGTAGCTTGACACACAGACGTTTTTTACCACCTTCCAGATGGTAAATTTTACTCTTTCATGAAGAGTAAACTCGCCAGGGAGGGGTAACATGACACACAGACGTTTTTTACCATCTTCTGAATGGTAAACTCTTTTGATTTACTCTTGTCTAGAGTGTAACATTTTTTGGGTTACACTCTTTGAAAGGGTAAATCTTTAACGGAACCCTTTTTTAGGGAGTAACGCATCATCTACTCTGTGCTTTACCCTCCTACAGAGAGTATGTTCTTATGGCCTACCCTTTGTCACATGGTAATGTTTACTCTTTCCTTTAGTGTAAACCCCCCAGAGGATGGTAACAGACCCACAGACGCTTCCTTCAGAAGCTTCACGAAGCTTCTGTTAACCGGAGCTCACCAACTAAAAAAAAATGTTTCAAGAGCAACAATGTAGGTAGGTATATTTGGCTTCCATACAAACAATACGAGGGGCACACCAACCATGAACATTGTGAGACTCTTCACTTATTCATACAAATTTATACAAAGCGTTCGCCGTTCAGCAATGCACAAGCGGTAAATAAACACCACGATACAACTTGAATGCAATTTGAATATATGAATACAAGACATTCAGCGCCCTCATATTGGATTAGGCAGAGCGCACAATATTTGAAGTGAGCGACGGCGTTCCTGGGTGGTCGCCCGTCTGCGTGAGATAATGAGACTGGATCACTACAGTGCAAGGTTTTTCAAAGTCACCAACAAAATGCATAAACTTGTAGCATCACAACAAAATTAATGTACGTACTCACAACACTATGCCACGTGGCCGTGCACGGGGTCCTGTTAACCAGGTCAAATTAGCACCACTCAACGGCACGCAATGCTCTAGCACATCGGTACTTACAATAAAATGTCCACAGAGGCTCTATAGGCGATGAACAACACACAAGCACAATCACCAAAGGCCACGCCGCGCGGCACCGACACTGCTCACATCCGCTCTCGGAGACCAACGGCCGAAAACTGACAGATGCGCGCGGCCTTCAAACCGCAAACTTCGATCTCGTTTCTGATTGGCTGATTGTTTCCATTTCAAATATCATCTTCACGAGGGTAAACAAGATCCACGCATGAAACGACTATCTGTACCCGAGTCACGATACCCAGGAGGAAATAGTTTTCGTGATGTTCTGGATCGCGAGAGTAATATTGATATTTACATGGTAATAATACTCTTCGCTGGCGAATAAGTTCATATTAACCACGTACCGTTACTATGCACATAATGGTAGCAGCGAGTTACCCTTTCAATATACTATTATCTTGCGGGTTTGATGAAAATGAACTCTCCAGGAGGTAGTAAAAAAGTTTTGAGTGTACAAATTTCATTCCAACAGAAAAATATCATTTACCTTATTTCATGGAGCATGATTGAGTTTACCAAAAAACATATGTGCCCGCATGACCCCCATTAAGAAAGCTGTTGGCCGCTTATGCGGGTCCTGGGCTCTAAGAGAGATCACGGTAGATACCAGCTACGAGTATTGTTCTCATTATCGAGAAAAGAATATGAAAAATGGCACCGGCCCATACCTCCCGGGCCATGGCCGATACCTCCCGGTGTATTTTGATGGATCGAAAAAGCGCATGATTTATTGAAAGTTATCTCGAGACAAAATAGTTGATCCCAGATGCCTAATATCAGGCACACTTTGCAGGCGAAAGGCAATTTCACGTATACAGAGTGAAAAACCGGGTCTAGCCACTTCCCATTGGAAGAAAATTGCCTTTTCACAAAACCGGCCCATACCTCCCGGGTCTCCCCTACCTGTCGTATACATATCTGCGTTTTGTAGCGCGCAAGAACAGAATTCAAGGTGCAAGAGCAAAGTCCTTGTTCCTTTTTTTGGGCTTTCAAATGTGCCAGCAAGGAAAGACGGAGACGTTTGAACTTGACAGAGCGCCGACTCCCAGTGGTGGATAGCTCTGCAGCGGGACATGACCTCCAAAGTCAGCGGTGCAGCCTAAGGTGTGCTCGGTCACACTTTTTGCTGCTGGCTATGTCATGCCAGCTGGAGAGGAAAAACCAAACAATGGCGAGAATGTGTTTGTGTACCGAGCTCTAACAATGTTCGCCATTGTGCAATGTAATTCCAAAGATTGCCATTGAACTTAATCTACAACATGGATTATATCGAACACATATTTTGCAGACGTCTAACGGAAAGGGAGCAGTGAACAAGGATACGAACACAGCGGACGATGCTGGTCACCCAGCAGTGGCAACAGCATTGCGCCAACAGGTTGGACGACAGCCACACCGACCAGCACACTGCACGACGCGACAGGCAGCCGGCATCAACCTGTGCATCTTGCTCGGCGACTGCGGTGGAGAAACATATCGTTGGCGACCAGGGGATGTTACGGGACAGCCAGCCACCCTGATCGTCGATCAGCGGATGGGGAACTTGCTCCGCGACCAGCGGATATGGGATATTGTCTGACGACCAGCGGAAAATGGACATTGCTCGGCGACCGGCGCCCACACAGGTGACTAATTGGTGCAGCTGGCAGGTCGCCAGCCGGTGGCCCTGGTCCAGTTGTCACGGCCGCCACCCCTGCACCGATTGTCCGCCTGTCTGCACCGTCGGGTTGGGCCCGACAAGGCCAGGCCCGATATGTGTAAGTTTATACGCGCCTGGCGTGGAACGACGTAAGCGGATACGACGCATGGGTTATTGTCTGTCGCGGCCTCTCATGATGGTTGGCATAGCATCAACTAAATAGGTCATCCGGACATTGGTAAGGCGACTCGCAATCTGCATCTCAAACCCGAGCCTTGAATTTGCACGGCACCAAACTGCGACTTGAAATTATCACGATCGGAAGCTTCATTCAATGTTCCTTATCCTAGTATCCCCATTTCACTTGAAATATAACAAGGGTACCAGCCAGCAGGGTCATCCAAATCCCCATGCTTCCACTACATTCTATATGCCCTGAATCTGTCAGATATCACATTTGCATCTGTACGATATAGCCTTAGCGTCCGCGAAGTGGCGAGGCCAGGAACCAAAGTATAACCCGAGGTCACCGGCGCACCAAGGTCCCTCGTGCCGCTATTGACCAGCCAGCAAACGCCCAAACGGAGCGGCTGCTGCCGACAATGCCGGCTGCATTTGGGAAGGTTTGGTGGGCGTTTGAAGAGACGATAGAAGTGCTGAGAATCATCCGCTGAGAAGCGCCGTCGTCGCGGCCTTGGCGCCTCCCACGAATCTCTCCGCCTGAATGGCCGTCTTCCCCGCGACGGGATATTTGTTGAACGTGAAAAGCGGATTTATTCTGAGTTTTTATTTCTTAGAAATGCTTCCGTTTGGCTCTAATGCTTCCGCCAGTTGAACACAAATAGTTCTGAAGGTCCCTTACACGGTAGTTTCGTAGTGAAGCATTGGTCAGTTGTTTGCTTGGTCATTTCCCACGTCACGCTTCCGGGAAATTCAGGTGGATGGACGCATGGCTGGCCAAGTGTAAGTGGGCACTACTGGCTCCCGAACGTGATGCAAGATTGATACATTGCATCGAGGTGCTTCCGCTTTCTCACAGGAAACCACTGGCAGCCAAACAGATGCGGAGACCGGAGAGGTATTGTCTTTTGTTCAGCCTCGGTGGTATGTCTTCAATTTATTTTTAAGATCTGTTTCAACGTCACGCAAACATTTCTTCAGCAGGAAAACATTGCACGACTGTGAAACTGAGTGCCTATATGTAGTATTTCGTGCTTTACCGTTGACCTCACTGCGTACTTTTCCGTCTTGGAAGCAATCTAACCGCTAATGGTGATTTGCTGGTCCCCAAATCTACCGCACCATCCACTCTGTAAGACCCTTCTACTTCCCCTGTGCCATACCAGCAGCCCCCACCCTGCGTTCCGTGTCGCCGGACTCACGTTGTTGTCGCCCTCGAAGCCGAGGTCGCGGTCGGCCGGGCTCTGGTCCAGGTTATCCAGCAGTCTCAGCCGGTCGGCGATGGACGGACCGGTGCTGGAGCTGGAGCTGCTGGAGCTGGAGCTGGAGCTGAGCCTGGGCCGCACCGGACCTCGCCGGGTCGAGGCTGAGGCGCGTGTCGTCTCTGCCAGACTGTTGGGCACCGGCCGTCGCCTGCGGCCAGGTCAGGGGTCACGGTCAGAGGGTCAGGGGTCAGCAGTTGTGCGGTCCGTAGTGGTGGTCCGCTGAGCTCTCGAATCACAGGGTGCGAGTTCGCGAGACGGCTGGAATGACGATCATTTGTGTAGGGTGGAGATTAGGACCAGTCTCGGTGAAAAGGAGATGTGTAACAGTGTCATCTCTGCTGAAAGAGCACGGCACTCTGCAAATTGTGAATAACTGATAGCTATTGCTTGAAAGAAGGAAGTTTCCTTACTTGGGCTTAGCATGTATGCCAATGACAATATACGCAATGCGTTATGCATCTATTTCTCCTGAAAACAATCAATATGCCTTTTTATTCGTTGAGGGGTTTTCGGTAAAACAAGACCTAAAAAGATAATTCTTTAAAGGCTGAGGAACCCGACAATTCATTTTGAAAATTCATTCTTCGAAATGTGTTTGTGACGTTCCACAAATAACTAGAATTAACCCTCCAAACTTCAGCCGCATTAAAACACAACACCGTCACCAGCTGCACACTTGTGGACAGAAGCGAGCCATACCTGCTGGGCTGGCGGCGGCGGGAGGCGGCGGAGCGGCCACGCGCCACCGGTACAGTCGCCTCTGTCGGTGCCGTCAAGGGCTCGGTGGTGCGCCGCGCGCTTGTGCGCGGATCCGTGATCTTCACGGTGGTGAAGCGCGGTCGTGGCGTGTTCGTTGTCGGATCGCAGGTCTGCACGTTTCTCGGCCAGTCACAGGTCAGCAGCTCGTCACTGAGGAAAGAGTGATGTCATCGGTAGGGAAGGGTGACGTCATCAGAAGGGGCAGTGTGTTGCCATCAAGAATCGCAAAGATGCTTCGGTGTTAGACATACTTCTTGCAGAACTGCTAGAATTCCATGCAATAATCTATTTAGACAGTAATGAACTGCCTAAATAGTTTACGGTCCCAATTCCATATTTGCTAATATTCAGTTTTGACATACTCAACTCTTTACACAGCGACTTATCAGCGAGCTAAGGGCGCAAGCTTTTATCGGAACTGACCTGTAGACGAGTCCCGGAGTGCAGACTTCCTCCAGGGCACCTCCGAACACGCAGACATAATACTTGGAGCAGTCGGTGGGATGGGCGTAGTAGCCAAAGTCCTCGGGACAGTCAAAGTCCTCGGAGGCCTTTCTGCCTCCGGGGAAGGCGCGGAACTGAGCAGTGGTCGAGCCTGAGGAGCAGAGATGCGGAGGTCAGTGGGGACTTTGATGCACAGGGGTGTGAGCTAGAGCAAAACAGCGCTTATAAGAAAAGCTAGATGCCACTGGCGGTCAATGCAGGTAGGCATGCCAGACGTTATCTGTTGTTTCACACAGGGGTGGATTTTTATATTAAGTTGGGGTTGCACGTGCAACCCCAACTTTGAATTGTGCAACCCCAACATCGGTTTGTGCAACCCCAACTTTACAACTGAAATGAATCGACGGGCGACTCGAATGGTGCTGCTCTCATAACCCTGAGCCATCCCAAAACTCTATGCCACCCGTTGACTTGGCACCATCTTTCAAAAGAGCCCTACCCATCATGTAGGCAATAGTCACCCCTCAACTATCTAGTGTAGTTGCCGCCTCCTCAGACCTCAAATGTAGGTGCCGCCCCCTCGAATGTAGGCGCCGTCTCTCAAATGTAAGTGCCGCCCCCTCGAATGTAGGTGCCGCCCCCTCGAATGTAGGCGCCGCCCATTAAATGTAGGCGCAATCCCCTCGAATGTAGGCGCCACCCCCTCGAATGTTGGTGCCGCCCCTCAAATGTACCTAAATGCCGCCCCTCGAATGTAGGTGCCGCCCCCTCGAATGTAAGTGCCGCCCCCTCAAATGTTAGTGCCGCCCCCTCGAATGTAGATGCCGGCCCTCCTCGAATGTAGACCTGCCGTCCCCTCAAATGTTAGTGCCGCCCCCTCGAATGTAGGTGCCGGCCCTCCTCGAATGCAGGTGCCGCCCCCTCAAATGTTAGTGCTGCCCCCTCGAATGTAGATGCCGCCCCTCAAATGTTAGTGCCGGCCCTCCTCGAATGTAGGTGCCGCCCCCTCAAATGTTAGTGCCGCCCCCTCGAATGTAGATACCAGCCCTCCTCGAATGTAGGTGCCGCCCCCCTCAAATGTTAGTGCCGCCCCTCGAATGTAGGTGCCGGCCCTCCTCGAATGCAGGTGCCGCCCCCTCAAATGTTAGTGCCGCCCCCTCGAATGTAGGTGCCGGCCCTCCTCGAATGCAGGTGCCGCCCCCTCGAATGAAGGTGCCGCGCCGCCCCCTCAAATGTTGGCCCCGGCCACTTATGCATAGGTGTCATCAGTCATCCCATAAAATGTAGGTGCCGTCCCTTCGAATGTAGATGGCACCCTCTAGGGTGTAGTTGCCGCCCCCTAAGGCCTAGTTGTAGTGCAGCCCCTCAAATGTAGGTGCCACACCCAGACCCCTAAATGTAGGTGCCACCCCTTGAAATGAAGGTGCCTTTCCCTCACATGTAGATAGATGCCGGCGGCCGCCCCCCCCCCCCCACGCGTGGGTGCCGCCCCTCAAGTTAGGTTAGGGTGCTGCCCATAAAATGTAGGTGCCGCCCCCTCTAAGTGTAGGCGCTGCCGCCTCAAGAGCGAATGCCATCGCCGCCCCCTCTATTGTAGGTACTACCCTCCTCTCAAGAGCTTGAGCTGTCACAAGGCCGTTTAGAGCTGTCGGACATGCAAAATGACCAGTAAAAAAAATCGTGGATTTCGATTCCTGGTGCGCCGCTCACCGCTCAGTGGTGGGTGGGGGTGGTGCCCAGTGGAGGTCGCAGGGGGGCATCAGGGCCATGGCCCCCCAAAGACAAATCAGGGGCCATCATATAATTTGCCCCCTTAAACAACCGATGGGCCCCGATGGGCGTAGGGGCCCTGGCTCTTACCCGATTGTCACGATGCTCAAGAAACCAACGCCAGGTATTATGTAACAGCCCCCATACCGGTCTTTGAGTATCCTGACTTCTGAGGGCGCTTCAGTGGCCTTCAAGGGCCCACCTTGACCGATGAGGGCCCACATCGACCTCTCAGGGCCCTCCACTGGCCCCTGAGGGCCCTAAAGCGGCATCAGGAGACCCCCAACCGGCCTTTGAGGGCCCCACACTGATCTCTTGATGGCCTCATTTCTGTCTCTGGGGTTCAGGACTGACCTTTGGGTGCCGGTCACTTAGAGCCCGCATCGACCTCTGAGGGCCTCAAACTGGCCTTTGAGGGCCCTGTACTGGTCAAGAGGGCTCTCAAACTGGTCTCTGGGGGTCCACGCCTCTAATGGTCTCATTTCTTTTTCTGGGGGCCCAAGACTGGCCTTTGGGTGTCCCCGAGGGCCCGTACTGACTTCTGAAGGCCCGATGCCGGTCTCGAAGGGTTCACATCGGCCTCTGAGGGCCCTATGCTGACCTCTGGGGTCCAACACCGACCCATGCTGGTCTTTTAGGGCCCCACACTGACCTCTGAGGGCTCCACGCTGGCCTGTAAGATACCACACCGGCATGTGAGGGCCCACGTCGGCCTCTGATGGTTCCAAACTGCCCTTTGAAGGCTCTGTACTGGTCGCTAAGGGCCTCACACTGCCGGTACGGACCCAATCTGGTCTTTTGAGGGTCCAAACTGGTCTCTGACGGCCCAAACTGCATGCTCCTAGGGCCCAACACCGTGGCTTCGGATGGCCCAATTTCTGTCTCTGGCGGACAAAGGCTAACCCTTGGGCACTTCTGAGGGCCCGTACTGGCTTCTGAAGGCCCGATGCCGGTCTCTTAGGACCAACATTGGCCTCTGAGGGCCCATCCTGGTTTTTGAGGACGCTCTGTTCGGTCTTTTAGGGCCCCATACTGACCTCTGAGGGTTCCACGTTGGCCTGTAGAAATCACACTGGCCTCTGAGGACCCACGTCGGCCTCTGATGATTCCAAACTGACCTTTGAAGGCCCTGTACTGGTCTCAGAGCCCAGAGGGCCCTAAACTGGCTTCTAAGGGTCCCAAACTGGCCTCTGAGGGCCCCAAACCGGCCTGTAAATGTCTCACACCGGCTGCTGATAACCCCATTTCTGTCACTGACACCCAAGGCTGGCCCTTGTCCCCTGGGTGCCTCTGAGGGCCCTATGCCGGCCTCTGAGGACCCATGACGGTCTTTAGGGGCCCTGTGGTAGTGTGCTCCTCGATTGTCTCCCTGGAGCCGCCTCTGCGATGACTTGCCCGCCGGCGCATGGACCGACGGCTGGGGTCAGCTGGCGCGGTTGGAATGTGGACCAGTCTTGTTCGAGACACAATGCAAGCGGGAGCCCTACTGTCGCTTATAACAGGCCCCACACTGGACTCTGAGGGCCCCAAACTGGCCTCAATGGGCCCCAGTCGGTCTATAGGGTCTCTACACCTACACTGATGGCCCTATTATGGTCTCTGGGGTGCCAGGTTAGTCTGGTCCCTGAGGGCCCACATCGGGCCTGGGGGCCCCATACAGGCCTTTGAGGGCCAATACTGGCCTTTGAGGGCCCTACACCGACCTCTGAGGGCCCCGAATCGGGCTCCTCTGAGGGACCCACACTAGCCTCTGATGAACCCACTCCGGTCGCTGGGGGCTCAAGATTGAACTTTGGGTGCCTCGCATTGGGCTCTGAGGGCCCACATTGACCTCCGAGAGCTCCACACTGGCCTGTAAGGGATCACATTGGGCTGGCCTCTGATGACCAACTGGTTTTAGAGGGCCAGTACTGGCCAGTGGCCACTCAGGGTCCCAAATCGGCTTTTGAGGGCCATAACCGGCATCTGATGGACCGAACCGGACCCTGGTGGCCCAAAACAGGCCTCAGAGGGCCCCGCACCAGGCTCTGAGAGTCCCATCTTTAGTCTCTGGGGTTCAAGGAAGAACTTTTGGCGTTTCATACCGTCCTCCAATGTTCCCTGTCAGTCTCTGGTTGGTCCCCATGTCGGAATTTCGGAATTTGAGGGCCGTTATCTCGTCGCAGCGGGCCGGCATTAAGGTCTATTACCATATCGGGGTCACATCGGTTTCTGAGGGCCCATGTCTGCTGCCAAGGGTCCCTGGTCTCTGATAGTTCCATTTAGGTCTTTGAGAGCCCAGGCCTGCCCATCATAGGCGCCTCATGCTATCTTCTTATTCTCTGCCGATCTCGGAGGGCCCTTGTCGATCTGTTTGGCCCGTGCAGGTTTTTAAGGGCCGCTGCTTGTCTCTGAGAGCCCCATGTCGTTAGTTGTGTCTATTTTGGGTCGCATTGGCACCACACATGTCTCTTAGGGCCCATACCAGTCAAGGGGTCCCACATTGACCTCTCAAGGACCAACGCTGGCCTCAAGGGCACACACCACCTCAGAGGTTCCGAACTGGCCTTTGACGACCCCGCACTGGCCTTTGATGACCCCGGGCCCGCACTGGCCTCTGATGGCTCAGGCAGGTCTCGTAAGACCCACGTTGGAGTTCAAAGACCCATACTGCTGTGCGAGGTCTCACCAAGGGGAGGCACTCGCCTTAGCCGTATATGGGCCCGAATGTCTAACGATTTCGGCCATGTTGTGTATACCAAAGTCTTGAAAAGGTGATCACTGCAATCAAACTGCAAGCATGAAGCAGCAGCACTTTTGAGAAGTGTACCTCTCACTAAACTGCGCCTCTGCTACCGTACATGCAATTTATATATCTGGTATACACAACATGGCGGAAATCGATGGACAAAAACAAGCCACCAATGCCCCTTCCAGTATATATTAGAGTTCAGTGGGTCTCACCCGGTTTATCAGGGTCAATCTCAATACTGGCCTTAAATGATCTTACGCCGGGCTTGTATAAGGGTCTCATACTGGTTTCAGAAGTTTTCCGCTACTTACAAAAACTTCAGGGGGAGGGGGGGGGGGCGGATATTCGCCCCCTCCGCGGTACGCGGGTTAAGCTAACACACCGCCCCCCAGCGAGGGTCTACAGGGGCCCCTTTGCCAATTCGCCCCCCCCCCCCCCAACGCCAAGATTACGACCGTACCTGATGGCGCCCACTTCCGGACTATTGCGCCCCTCGGAACCGCTTTGGGCGCCCTTTCAAGGCTGTGCAACCCCAATAAAAAACAAAAAAATCCACCCCTGGTTTCACACGTGCACTGCTCATGGGCAACGGGGCACATTTTCCATATTTTGAATTGCTTATTTTTTGCGTCTTTTGATTTAGAGCGTTGTGGGAATGCAAGTTCACCGTCAAAACAGTAAAACGCTAGCCATCGGCTGACGAAGGCGTTACGTCATTAGCAATTCAGTTTCATAATTCATCACCACCAAGTTCAAATCGTTGCTTGGTCGAAGGCCCAACAGAACAACCGGTTTCCTTCATTAGCATCGATCAATATTAGAATAATCAAGAAACCGGTTTGCATGTTCACAAAAGCATTATCTACAAAACAAGAGCGAAAGGATGATCTAATGATCCAGTTGATAATGTTTTTACTCGGATCATATCTGTCTTCCTCTGCAGCATGCCAGCTAGCCACGCCAGACCGATCGCTTGCTGCCTAACCGTGTAGCCTTGGGATTGATTCACGACTGCAAGACACCTCATCTCGTGTTTTGATCGCGTTTGCATGCGTCAGAGCATATGTTGCTCGCTCGAACAGGACATCAATGCCTTTTCCAAAGTCATGGTTCGCGCCTGCCTGTCGACGTTTACGATGGATGGTCCGTTTGGCCTTCGTGGTCTGTGGTGGGCTGGGCCGCGCTGACTTCGGACGTATGGAGACTCGCTAAGGCTGCTCGCTCGGGTTCATCGTCTGCCCGCTCGGCAGCTGAGAGGAAACGTTGAGGAAAGAACCGTCCCGGAGAGCGTTTACCTCATTCATGCAATCACGTCTACGCAGACACAGGTCTAAAAATAGCCAACAGTACCAGAATAGCAGTGGCAGATCCATATGAGTGCCGGACGCATAGAAGTCATTTGCTCCACGCACCCCCTCCCTCTCAAGGTCCACCCTCCACCCCCACAAACATCCGGGACCAGGGTATATTGAGTGAATCCGGGACCGCCATAGCCACCGGGTGGGCTAATTGCACTCAGGGCCGGGAAGTCGAGGCATTACTTAGACACGCAGCTCGCACAAGCATCGCTCGCCGGCAGGCAACTGGCCTCTACAAAGCGCTGTGAACCGACGCTCCTGTCATTTCGTAAAAATCATTCCCTTTCAGAGCTGGCTGTTCCTCCGCTAAATATGGAAGAGCATCAACAGGGACCCGTTACTCGCTCTTCCGGTGGATGTTTGGCAAGCTGTGTCACAGTGTTCAACAATCCCATTCACGTCATGCAAGTCGCTGTTCATTCGAATCGGAAAGACATGCAGCTTTACGTTGCATGATCGCATTAGAAACCAAAACGCGCAGTGGTAGTTTCGGCTGCCTACAAGTGAAGCCACTTTGCAAAGTCTTCACATATCTGATGTCACGCGCTAACGTTTTCTTCACGTTTCCCGCATAGACAAAAGACCAAAGGTTAGTCAGTCACATTCCAACTACCCTGTCCGGCGTCCGCACCTGAGAGCATTTCAGCTAGACTTGTGGACCACTCACATAGGCAAGTACAGCTATGGTCAGAGCTCACGGTGCAGTTTCTGATTATTACTGCTTATAACAGGTCCAAGCCATCGTGCCAACACTTCAATTGTTGCTTCCTAACTCACACGTGAATACAAGAGGGCTACTCTTGTACAGGAATTAATTACCATCATAGTATGACAATGGCGGCAGAGAAATGTTTTGAGTTGACCTCGGTTTTACTGATTGGTTAGTGTTTTAACCCTATTCCTGGCGGGGGGCCTCAGGAGCCCCCCTGAGGTTTTTTGGTTATTTCTCCCAAGCGCGTTGAGCTAGGAAGCTCAAATTTTCTGACTTTTCCTAAAAGGCTTCTACGCATTATGTCTGAAAATTTTGAGTTGATCTGACCTCAGGTCAGGTCACCAGAGGCGGTTTGGTGACCCTACCTCAGAAAGGTTTGCAATCACGCCAGAGCTAGAGTTTTTGACCGATCGATTTCTTCTCTTCAGGCTTTAGTTAGGGTACCAGTATGTGCAATTTGTATATCTCGGAATTTTGATATCGGTGACCTACATAAGGTCAGGTCAGTTTCGCGACCTCCCCATGATAAGTCAATGGGGGAAAAATCAACTCCCTGTTTTTACCACTAAAACGGGTCGGAATGGCCCCATATACCATACATGACTTCATATACGATCAACCTTCACTACCTTGAGGCCTGTTTTGCTGTTGGGCAGCTGTGAGGTCATGTGACGTCATCAAAGGTCACCAAAGGTTTTTGGCCAATAACTTCGTACAGGAACAAGATACAGACGCGTGGATGGTCTCATTGTGTTCAGCTCGTCAAGACGCATCGAATGATATACATGATGACCTCGAGGTCACGTGACCTGAGGTCAACCTTTGACCTTGACCTTTCGAGTTCAACATATATATATCATTCGATGCGGATTGACGAGAGGATCACGATGATGCCCTTCGTTTGTTCCTATCTTGACTAATTCGAAAGTTATTCGAGAAAAACTCTCCATATCTAGCGCCGCCATTTTGACTTTTTCGACCCCTGTGACGTCATCTTTGACCTGACCTGAAAATGACCTTAGTAAAAATTGTAGATCTTGACCGTGCGTATCCGATGCCGTTTACCGTTTGTCGCTGCGATGTGCATTTTTTTAGATCTGAAGGGGGGGGCCGAATCGGCCCCCCCCCCCCCGCCAGTTTCTTGTCCCGGCGGAGCCCGCCAGGAATAGGGTTAATCCACCAGCCATGAATGTATGTAGAGATGACATGTGTCATGTATGTATTTGAAGCTATCACCATTGGTTGATGTTGTAGTGATTAGATATCTCCTTGTATAGAATGGTCATCCATCAGTCCAACTCCACATGAACATGATTATTATCACTACTCTGGACACAAATATGCCCGCGTCGATACAACTATAGGTATAGGGGCTGACGTTAATGTGGTTAAGACGTCAGCATGTATTTGTAAGAGTTGATCGACTCTAATCGTAAATAGTTCTCTAAATCGTAACGATAATCATTAGTTCAGTTCGCTCAGTAACTACTGCTGTTGGCATAACCATTTGTTCAAGCTAATTTCCATGGATAATAATGCCTTTGTCTATTTTCAAGACAGAAATAGCCTAGCAGGGTGAGTCCAACTGTGGCAAACCTCCTATCATTCCCAAGACTGACCTTGCCCGTACATTTACCTGTCCTAACAGCCCGATATAAGGGCCTCCATTTGGAGGACAATGTCTGGAAGCTGTCCGGCCCCGGGTGTTGTGGGATTCGTTTCGGGCCCTGTCGCCACCTTACAAAATACCGGGTGACGACGCAACTCTCCGGACAGCGGACCGTTCTACTGAACTGGACCATACTGGACAGGACAAACTCCACCCCCATGCGTAAGTGTGCTGTCCGGCGAAGGCCGTCATTGGCAGCCGCTGTCAGTCCGAGAGATCTGGCTCAGGTGGGGGCGGTTTTTCTGTGAGCACCTGGCAGCCTCAGACTGGGGCAGCGCGGCCGTGCGGCGGCCGCCCGGCAGCGCAGCGTTTCGTCACAGCTAAGGACGTCGCCGCGCCGGGTCGATGCAGGCAGTGCCGCAACTGGAGCGACCTCCGCCGACCCCTGACCGCTGTGACCCTGCGGCGGTCGAGCTGACCTCCGCGACCGCCCGGGTCACGGACCCTGGCCCGAGAAACAGTATCGCCTCGGACGCAGCGCCGACGCGCAGGGAGCCCCTGCTGTGCTTAGGATCGTCTCTCAAGCGCACAAGGATCGTCAGGCGGCGTTCGATCAGGCTGAACTACCTCAGGTCGCGGCTGATCAGGTTGAAGAGCCGAGATCTCGGCTCGGTCAGGAGTTTCTGTGTTTGACTGACTGCAGGCTAGCACTCATGGTGACCTGGCGGGTCTCGAGGCGGTCGCTCAGAGGGATCTCCGATCCAGCGTGGCGACCGGAGCGGCGCTGGAACGCCCGGCGCTGGGCTCGGGCGGGCCCTTCACTAATTACCCGTCGCGGGCGCCGTGTTGCGGCACCGACAGCCACAGCCGAGCGGCCCCGGTTTTTGCCACGCGCTGATACCATCGAAAAACGCGGTCAGTTTACGGCGAGAGGCCCACTTAGGAGTGGCATGCGGGTAATGACAGCGAGCTTCGGCGTTCGGCGTGCGTTAGAGCACGCTGCTGAGGCTGGGCGGACAGTAATGAGCGGCGCAGGATCGGGCGTGGGCGGGGGCGGGGTGGCACACACCCCGCTGAATCAGCCGCAGGCGTCCTGAGAACGCTCAACGATCGCCGTCTGCACTGCTGAGACTGAAACCGATGTTACCCGACACCTGAAGTGATTGGGGTGCAGGTCTTCAAACTTGAGCAAGAGGTAGCTGACAGAGCTGACAGAGCTGACAAAGGAGTAATAGAAGAGCAAGTATGGTCTTGTTTGGAGTAGCCCGCATCCATGAGACCACGGCAGCGCATTGCACACTGTGCAAAGCTCAAAATCAATATGTGCAGTTTTCCCACCTGCGTCATTTTTTCCATGCCTCAAGCCACCAACATCAACCGCGGCGATATTTCATGCGCATATCCCAACCTCGGCAGCACATCACACCGGTGACCGTGACGTCACGAGCCGCGTGCCGCGCGTGAGATCGTGACACGCGTCATGCGGCGGCCGTGCCACCGGAAGCCGGGGCCGAGTGTGTCGGCGCCTGCAGGGCGGCGGCGTGCGACCCCGCCAGGAAGGTGGGAACTCTCCGGCGGCGGGCCGCTGGAAAGTGCGCCCACCAGGCACGCTGGGTGTCTCGCGGGGCGCCTCAGAGCGGGCCAGAGGAAACCGGCGCTGACGGGTGTCAGTAGATGGAGGAAACCGCCGGAGACAGCGGCGACAGCAGCGTCCGCGACCGCCGAGCTGGTGACAGAGACGCGCCGCACAGAGCTGTGGCTGAGAGAGCAGGAGAAATTGGTGGAATTGCGCACTACTTTTACGGTAGCTATGCCAATAAAGGTATGATATTTAGTTGCCACTTGCTATGTGTATTGCAACGACATTGTGAAATGTGACTAAAATGCTTCACATTAGTCTTGCAATACGGTGTACGCTAATACATCTTACTTCAAATAATTATTATATATCGTGAGGGGTTACTTTTGATAATCAATAATCGATGGGCATGCAGTGCATAAGGAAATTATGACAATCAATTTAAGTACAAAAAAACTGTCTGAGCATTCTGAGCCACGATTAGTTTACACCAGCAATGTGTAACGCATAACTTCGAGCTGAAGAAACAGCGAGAACAAATCGTTCGCTGGGTCCCGCGTGGCTCGTTAACATTCATGCTCCATTTTTCATGGTGGCCGATGTCTATCTGGCCGGCGTTTATCACGGGACAGGCGCGGACAGGGTCTGTTTCAACACTGATCGCCATCATTCACGCAGTCGGGGCAGACAGGACGGCGACCGGATAGGATGGATGAGGTCGCGCGCAGAGGTGTCATGAGACAGTTCTCCGACTAAAGGTGCTACAACTGGAGGTGTTAGAACTAGAGGTTTTACAGGACGTGACAGCAGCGGTGATTGTCCACACCTTTCTGCGAGAGGTCTCGATAGGAGCCTTCCGGCCTAGGCTGCCAAATTGTGCTACGACCTTCACTTTTGTGGTTTTGAATTTCACTCTTATCACATGAACATCTAATTACCTACATAACGTAGCATGTCCCTTATACCTGCATCACTAAAATCACCCAAGTATTTGTTGCTAAAGTGTCAGGATTCCTTTCTCGTTTCAGCAACCAGCAGGCGACCTATTTTCATTACAAAATGACCAGATAAATAATCAACATGCGGAGCTAGCTCTCAGCGTAAGAGCCAGCTACCAGTCTGAGTTCCGTTCAGCCCCAACAGATAGGCCATTGTCCAAAAACCGACATGATAATTTAATCTCATAATCTGCGTGTTACAAACGTGACGCCGTTTGGGCGTGCGTCTGATGGAGCGGCGGCGGTGGCGCGCGCCGCGATTGCCGCTGCCCATTCGGAACTGTCGCCGTCGGCGGCGCGGCGATGGATGGTCAGTCGGGCGTTACGTCACCGGCCACCGGGAGAGGGGCGTGTTCGGAGGACCAGCCCCCCGCGCCCCGACTCCGTCTGACGGTACTCTGGACCACTCCCACCCCTTCCACATTCTCCAGCACCGGTGTGAGGGGCGGCTGGGTCCCCACCTCACGCTCCACCCAATGTCCCCAACTGTGGGCGCCGAGAGGACTTGTGTCTGAGGAGCACACGTCCTCCGACACTGGCCATTCATCCTCTGGTACTTAGGACTGAATGCTGCCTTTTGGGCCAAGTGGTGGGTGGACCACCAATGGCCTAGAATGACGTTAGAATGGCCGCAAAAGACTTGAGAATGAGATCGAAATGAAGTGAAAACAAACATTTCGCTACGGGAGGCCTCGGGTGATGAATGACTATAGGCATTGTGAATCACACCCCAGCTGGTGGGTGTTTGAACAAATAGACTCTGTGAACTTATCTAGGCCAAACGCTGACGAAAGAATGCCACTGTGTACTCGTATCATTAGGCCAAGGTAGTTTTGCGGTATTGTTCTTCTGATTGTGTCATTTTCCAGCATTTTCTGATTGCCTAGTCATTTGTATAGTACCTAGTTACAACAAAAATATTCGGCAAGTTCTTGCTTGCAGAAAGCTTACGATCGGTTTCTCTAACATGGCAACGTTCGTGATAAAAATACAACAGCAGTTTGTTTCACAAACATATGCAAAGGTCATATCTCCGACTTGCTATTCTGCTTTCCATTCTCACAATTATCAATGGCAAACTTTCTAGAAAAAAACTATTTCATGTCAAAAGCTATCAGATCGACACTGGTGAAACAGGTGGAGAGCGCGTAGCCACACAGGTCAACTCTATCCAGTAAAAGTGAGCGTGGACCTTCCTTCCTGGGACCACCGAAAATAGCCGGTCATCCCGCCAACAATGCATCACTACTAATTACACTGGGCGAGCGCCTTATCAAATAATGATTGCCCAACGCCCGCGCCGTGGCTGCACATTGAAGTCCGCCCATGTCGCGCTTGCGAGGATAGTCTCCGGCTCTTTCAGAGGATCAGAATGGATTTTAATCTAAAAGCCTGTAAGCTTCTCTGAAATGATAGCACTATTACGGTAATGGCAGGGCAATCGCTCCTGTACGAAGGAAAGCTGGGCGTTACAATTAGCGAGTGAGGTAATCACATGGAGTCTCCTCCCCTCTAGGTACTCTTCCAGAATGCAGACGTATGTTCACCTTTTGTGTTGAGAATCATCCGTGTTGAGAGGAATTTTGAGTACTAAAGGGGCCTATCTTATTTCTTACTTTACTCATTTTTTAAAGAAAACGAATCGTTCATTCATTACCGGCTATTACTGTCCAAAAGAACGCGTGGATTACATGATTGTGACAATGTGTGCACCACATGGGTCAGTGCTGGTGGCTGCTTACTGATAGCGTTACACGAATAAAGCCTAGTGCTTACATGCACTATTCTATGGTGTAAAATGTGTGTGCAATTGGATGCACGTTTTCAGTGGACTTAAAAGCCACAATGGAAACAGATTGCTCCGCAACCATAGCATGAGATAAAAATCTCCCATACGGATGGATAATACCAAAAAAGAAGACAGGGGCGCAGCACACACCTGCACCTGACCAATATACGCCCACCACAGCACGGCGCACAACCACAACAGCACGCCGCAGGCATACGTGACAGATAAACCGCTCAAAACGCGCCTCAGACATCCACACGAACTAGGCCGAAAGCCGTACCGACAGCGGCTGCCTTTCACATTGCCGGGCCGCAGCGCTGATAAAGCCTGCCGTAAATCAGTTGCCCGGGGAACGGCCGTGATCTCGGCTCCGACCAGCGCCGCTGACCCGACTGTTAGTCACCCCACTGCACACGCTGTCAGCGCAGGTAAATGTTCTGTACGACCCGGTCAGAGAGCCATTACAGCTGGCCGCGGCTGAGCAGCGCGCTGGGAGTGTCTCAGCTCGACGGCGTCAGCTCTGGCCGGGCTGAGTTACGTGCGACCCAATCAGCGCCTGTGAGTGTGTGTCTGGCCCGGCGGGTGCCACTTTTGTCGCGTCACGGGCCCATTAGCGCCATGATTGGCGACATCTCTAGTCATGAGCGCGCCTCTATCTGATCTCAGAGTGCCCAGAGGCGGCCGGTGACGCTGCGATGTGGCGTTTTTCGACGCTATAGTCAGAGAAGGTACTATAGCTCCGCGGCACATCCACTGCCCCTGTCGCTAGCTGTGGACTTTGACTGCCGGACTGCTACTCCTGCTGTTGGATACCGGGCTCAGGCCGTATGCCTGCCCTCATGAAGCAGACGGGACCAGTGGCCCTTTACCTCCCTCAAGTCGTGTTTGGGCGGAGCTCGCACGCCCACTCCCAGACACGAACAGAGTGTTCTACACATACCAGCAGGGCAGTCGCGACCACAGAGTCCATGTACGCACGGCGTTTACAGCACTTGTGAATCATGAAGACAGTAGTCGCTTCTGTCTGCATTTTTAATGCTTGCAGCATGCAAGTCATTCCGAAATTCATGGGCAATGAAGATAAAAGTGTTGCTGGTCGCTTCTAGTCCAAGCAGCCATTGCCCGCTATTCTTACATATTTTGCTGTGTTGTTTACATGGGCTTCGCTTTTATCTTCCTTAGCTGTCCGTTCGTGTTTGATGTCTCATCTATCGGGGAGGAAGCGGCGTCAGAAGGTCGGCATCTCCACTGGTGTCTGCTCCCGATACCGGCCTTGGGGACGACCGACAGGGGTGCGTCGCACCTTCCGGGGTGGCGCGGCGCATACCAAAGCTGAGGCTGTTTTTATGATAGGGAGAGAGCCAAGCTGCTTCTCGGTACTTAGACCGCGCAACACATATTTGTTTGGGAATTAAAAGGATTAGTGTGGGAATATCCTAGTCGCCGCTTACATGAAGTGTCATTTATGTACCAGTTTAGTTACAGTTATGCTGTTCTCACCAATTAAAGTACAAGGTTGAGACACAAGGACTTCCGCCAAATGATGGCAGGCAATGCATCACTTGGCAGCACAGATTGCGACAGCTAAATAGCTGACATGCGAATTGAGTTACGACATTGGTCGGCACCTGCCCACCACCACTTTATTATATAAGCACACTGCATTAGCTGCTAGCCGTCAGACGGTGAATTACTGTGAAAATGTCGTAGTAGCAAATGTCTGTACTTTTGAAGAAATGTTGAAGCTGTCATCATACAAAAAAGTATTGTCAACGATTTGCTGTACTTTGTCATGTTGCATTTTCATCTACATCAAAATTTGGTCAAACCATACCCTAATTAATACTAAACTGAACGCATCAAACTTCAAACCACTTCAAACTGCTTAATGTTCTAACGACTGAGCACTTTACTCGTGCTTTACTCGGGGCTTGCGCCGATGCAATGACAAAACAATGACGACCCGAAAGTGTGTGCAGTGTGCTTCAACCAAATGAGGAGTTACCAGAATCCAGGGTCAAGTGGTGCTTATATTCCTCGACCCGCCCGTAGCGCCCAACATAAACGATTTGACAGCCGGTAATATGTTTGTTTTGTGTTAGTTGCGCAATGAAATGCGCCGACAGTGCTAAGGTCGCTCGACATTGAAAGCAGCGGCTAATTAGCTGCATTAGGCTCACTAAGCA
Source organism: Amphibalanus amphitrite (assembly GCF_019059575.1). Classification (NCBI taxonomy): domain Eukaryota; kingdom Metazoa; phylum Arthropoda; class Thecostraca; order Balanomorpha; family Balanidae; genus Amphibalanus; species Amphibalanus amphitrite. Next base: position 300,172 of record NW_024881868.1, read on the forward strand.
AGGTAGGAAAAACGAATGGTTCTTTTGTGCGGAGTGTAACCTCGGACCGTATGGTCAGGTCCAAATTGGTTGAATTTCGGTGAGGTATCCAGGTCAAGATCTAAGTCAGATCCTAGCAACCGGCCACTAAACCACTCGCTGAGGCAGCAAGCCTCTCTTGGACTCTTCAACGCCCCTTCAGCTCCCGCACAGTGAGTGTGCGTGTGTGACAGGCGGTCCTCAGCGGCCGCACCTGCTGTCGCGCAGCGCCGGTCCCAGCCGCGGCCGGTCGACGCCTGAGGGAGGGCCATTAGTGACCGCGCCCGTGCACTGCAGTGTCGTGTCAGGAGACTGGCAATCACACACGGACTGGGCTGGCCGGCGGCGGTCTCCTCAATAGGCGGCCTTCATACCGCGGTCGGCCGGAGGGGGTGGGGGGAGGCACGAGCAGCGTGTGGACGAAGCACGGCCGTCGCCACCCGGACCACCGCGGTCGGTGGAGCGCAGCGGGAGAGCCGGCTCAGAGCAGGTGGCTGCTGATCCCATCTGGCCACTGCTGGGCACAAACACAGCTGATATTGGAGCGCACCGCACTAATGAGCAGGGCGGTCGTCTGAACGGCAAGATGAAGTGGAGCTCCAGCCGGTCTTATCTCCAAGCTCGGCTCGTCCCTGCTCCATCTTCCAACAAATGCCGCTAGCTTTCTATGAACAAAACAACCGAAGCAATCGAAACAAAATGCACACGAGATGTGTGAATAGTGCGAGGTACACATAGGCACTGGATGGGATAGTTTTCCAAGAACAAACGTCTTTAAGCCAAGCATGAAGGCTAAAATCTCCACTTCTGCTCTCTGCGCCTCGGGGAGCAGGGCCTCCGACCCTAAAAATGTCATGTCCTTGCATGCAATTGCACATTTGTGGGAGACGTTAATAGAATAACGTCGTCGACCACCCTGCGGAACTGGCTATTGCAGAGAGCCATTGTCTCCCGCCACGAACATATAAGTGGTGCTGCTGCAACTCTCAGGACATGATCTGGCAATTGACATTTACGGCAGTGGCCGCTATTAATTGCGATTGCGAGCTACCCAGGTTTTGAAAAGATGCGGACAATGCCAGGCGCACGTGGGTGAAATTCCACATATCATACTTTTGCCCAACGATCGCATTGAAATTCTCTCATCATCTTCAGGTTCTGCAGAACAATTGTTTAAAACTATCCACCGAATTTCAGAACATCAGAGAACACTCATTCAGACGCACCCATCGCTGCACATCCCATAAAAACGTCACCACAATGGCTAACGCTCCCGCTACGGTTACGTTCTACGGTCGCGTTTTTGGGTCAGCCGGCGCGGCGGCCGATGCAGTTGTGCAGTGCCCCGCCCGCGAGCTGGGTGACGCCACCCCTGTCCTTGGGGACGTGCAGAGCGCCGAACGCGGAGCCGCAGACGTGCCGCCGTTCCGCCAGCGGTGGCGAAACAGGAACAATGCGCGCACTCCGCGAGGCACATGTGTAGAAACGCTCTCTGACCCGAGAGTGCCTTCTGCGGCGCTTCTGCCGGCAGCTTCGATCGAACTTTGGGTGCCACAGAGGTCATTGTTGCCAGTGGCGTGACCGAGCAGCGGTGTCATTCTACGGCCAGGTGTGCGCTGTGTGGAGCAGGATAGAATACAGGGGAGGTATGCAGCGGCCTAGGAGCTCATCTCTTTGTTTTGGGTGCTCCATGTGCACATAGTTTATACGGTAGGTATCCTAGAAATGGTAGAGACGACGTTAATTCCCCAACACTACATATATTCTGCAGATCGTAGTTCCATAGCGGCACTTGTCAGAAGCCGTACGTAAGTGCAATGGTGCCCGCTCGTGCGTGACCAGCCTCCGTATGAGCATGGTGCTGCCAGTCTGAAAAATGCCCGCAGTCACTCGGACTTACAAGGGACAGCTATTGCATCTGAAAATCTCGCCTCGGGCCTGGACGATAACTGATAGCAAAGATATTGAGACAATGTGATGGACACGACAGATTGACACAAATGTCACGCACTAGCAATGCTTTCTAATATATAGAGGGACCCCTGCAGTGCATAGGCTCATGCGTCGCTGAGTGGATTAAATATGCGATAAGTTGCTACGTTTTATATCGAACGAGTCAAATCAATGACTGAATGAGTGTTGATGGCTTTTGTCCTGATTACCAAAGCTAAACCTCAAAGATAAAGCGAAATTTCATCCGTCTGCTAAGTGATCCAGTTTTAACTTCACTGATTTCAAACAGGTCAAATGAGCACTTCTGAAACCTGTTTTACGCTAAGCCTTCGACCGTCCTATTTATCCGGTCGTTGTCTGTCTCAAGCTGTACTACTGTCAAATATATGCAGCGCGGCACTTCTTGCAGGCTGCCTCGAGCACTTGGCCGACCATTGTCGTCGGTTTAGTGTGCATCTAACTGAGAGACTCTCAGACTAAGTGGGCCATTACGCTGCCGTCGGAAACCCCCTCCCCACCAAGGCTGCCAGACGAACAGAACCTTGCCTGCAACCCACACCCCGTTCCCGCGCCAGCACCCACTATCTGACGCCCACGCGGCACCCACTGGGCACCCTCAGACACCCCGCGCGAGTCGGGCGCTCCTGATGTTGACCCAACAATTGGCCTTCAGTAGCGCGCTCGCCGTCTGCCTCCGACCTTCAACTCCCGCTCGCCGTATCCCTTCCGACAGTCTGTGTCGCCACCTCCGCCACCTCAGCCGCAGCTGTTCTGGGAGCTGCGACTTCTGCTGTTTCTGCTGTCCTCTGCAGGCGCTGTTTGCCGCTGCTGCGTTGACGACGGCGGTAGCGACAGACTGTCCCACGCTCATAGATCCGGCTCCGCCTGCTCCTGCAGTTCGGGCGTGGTCACCGCCGACTTCAGCCCGGCCTGTGACTCCGGTCCGCCTCCAGGACCCCGCGCGCCCTCGAGACCAGCCTTGTTTGGCCGGGAGCGAGCAGGACCCTCTCCCGACGGCACGCCTGATCGGGGGTGACGTCATCCAGTACCCGGCAGGCGTGCCGGGCGTGCGCTATTGTTGCCGCTCACTAATTGCCGGCCTGACCTCGAACCTGCATAACAGTTTGTCAGTGGAGAAGTTTCCGGACCGACGCAAGGCGTTGAAGCTAAGGAGGTGGTCCACGCCACTGTGGTCCACGCTAAACCGGGGCCCAGCGATAGAGTGGTGCGAACGAACTTTGAACCAACTGGTTCGTGAATATGAATTGATATGAAAGCTACTCCGCGTGTAGTTTTCGATCATGCGTCTTTGTCATAGTTTTACTGCAATGTTTATGACTTTTATTTGGCTATTTAATTGCACTTTTAGCAGAGTAGCTATACCTTTCCTATACGGAAAGCAAATTGTCGTGTATGGGTTTGAATGCCCGGTAGCCGAAACCATAATCCGGTGAAAATAACGGAAGCTCGTTTAGCCAGTTTGTTCAGTCGGATGACTCAGGCTAATCCACTGAGGATTGGCTATTCCCTGACGTAACAGCCTGCCGACCGTTGGCTGTAGCCCCGTCCAACTGGCTGGTCCGGTCGACAGGTCGGCAACAGCAGCGGCCAGCCGGTCACAGGTTTTCACTTTCTGCTCCCAGGCCGACCGGCGCCCAGCTGCAGCGCATGCGCGGTGGAGCGGGACCACGCCCGGCTGGCCGGCCCCACCCAAGGTCGGGTCGCCGGGCCGGACCTCGGTCAGCCGGCTCCTCCCGGAGCAGCTGCCCCTCTCTCCCCCTCTCCTCTCCTCTGCCCAGCTGGCCGGCGGCGGCTGGTGGTCTAATCACACCGAGCGACACGAGTTGGTCCTCCCTGCTGAGAGTGCTGCAGCAATGGGCGGGGCCGAGCCGCACGAGCGAAGGACACCGATCCAGCAGGATCGACCGTACTCCATGATTGAGCCACGGGTAATGAGGGCTTTACTGACCACCACGAGGGAGGGCCATTATGAAACAAATGCACTCGTCCGTTTGCATGAATGGGAACGTGAGCGCCCCAGGTGCTGCCTGAGATGCTGAATGATATCGGATACCTGATGCAAGCTGCGTCTGAGATGTGTTACGGCACTATTTCCGGCGCTTTTGAACCATGAATATTACGAGATTACAGACCGCAATGGGGGTAGTTTCCCGGCCAATGTCGGCACTGTCCATTATCGGTAGGGCGGACGCTTCATAACTCTCGGGTGCTGGAGAGATAGAGCGGGATTCGGTTCAATGGGTCTCTAACCACCCACCACCGAGGCACATTTTACATCAGTGAGGACTGGGCTGAGTTTAAAGTCAGTAAAGAAGAAACGTTCCGTCGACAGCAACAGCAAATAAACCGCCAAGGCTACCACCGTTCCATGCCTGTTACACAAACCGCTATCCTCGTGTGAAAGAAAGCCCTGATAACATCACCTAACGATGATTCAGAGCACTCTTCAGGCAGACAACGGCATCCAGTTTTCGCCCGAATCCACTCCAGAGCGGGTGGTGTCATTACTTGACCTCGAAGGACAAGAGGCGGTTGTAAGTACAGACAGCCGCGTCTCAGGGTCGGTCCGGTCAAATGAGCTCTGGATGGATAATTACGGCGGGGATTTCGTCACCCTGTGCCGGGTATAAATTATTTGCCCTCCCTATAACGTATGCGCCGCCAGAACTGGAGCAGTGGGCCACGTTGCAGAAGTGCACTGTCTGCTTGAGTGGTGGCGATATCATGGGCTTGTGACGTCACGGAGACAATACTGGCGCGTCACCGGGCTGTGGAACGCCGAACAAAATAATTGTCCCGAGCGGGAGCATGGCTTCATGTGTAGCTTACATACATATAGACCTCTACAGAATGTTTTAAGAAATTCTGGATGCGTGGATCAGATATTTACCTACTGAGATGGATTATATAAATTGCATAGTTTTATCACCGGAGAGTAATGCAACAATCTAACGGAAATTACCCATTTGTAAAGTAAGTTCACAAAACATTGAAGCGAAGCTTCACAAACAAGTAAGCAATGCTTGCTCTAACGACTTAGCTAACTTAGAAATCCCTCAACCAAAACCTGCGAAACTCCGGCTATCGGTATCGACTAATAGTGACATCGATCGAGCAGCCGATGACCTCGGCACTCCATATAAGGCCCGGACAGAGGGCGCTTTTTGTCAGGGCGAGAACAAAAGCGACGAGGCAAAATCGACCATAAAACATTCTGATAAAATAGCTTTGTGCGTGAATGGAATTTGTAGGCATACATGAGAAGGAAACCGTCACATAGGAAGACATCAGTCAGATATATAGATGGACATGACAAAGGGAAATATATAAAAACCTGGGTAAGCCCACCAATGCCGAGCACATCGACGCAAAGAATAGCCAGTAGGTTCCTTATGCAAGTGGCTCCTTTCGCAGACTGCTTGTAAGTCTAGCTGAATTGGACGAGACAGAAAAAAATGACATCGGATCTATCCTTTTGAAAGATGACCGTTCCAAGGATATGGGCCAGGACTTGCTAAATGCGCTATCTGGATACACTCCACTCTATTTTACGATACCGAATGAATCTCAAACTTGAAACTTGTTACAAATCCAGGTTAGCAATCAGTTGCTTGGTAAACAATTTTAGACAATCAATCAACACCAGACTGATGAGTGGCGTTTTTATCGGTCTTAATGAGCTCTTCCACCAGCAGTCTTGCTCTAGCAGCGTTTCCTGTAATGTCGAATGCAGCTTCACAATAAGCTGCTCCGAAATGACAACTGCGTCGCAGAGAACTGAGTACGCGTCGACCGCATTTCGCCATGTGTCGGTCGTTCTGAGTTCCCACGCCAGCTCAATGTTCAGACCCGATACGAGTGGTGTGAATGCCAGGAGGGCGGGCCTCTGGAGACTTCAATGTCAGACTGCGACGTGAACCAGCTTAGAAGCATGCCGGACCGAAACAACAGTATTGTTCGCCCACTGCAAGCGCTAAAAAACTGCCCCAGAGCCGTATTGTGGAGAATGGAGTGAACGGACACCCGCCCCCGCCTTTTAGCTGCAGAGCATTGCTCCGCACGGACTGCTGAGGTGGCCTTCAGGGGGGCTGAATGACAACAAAAATAAACCTAGAACTGGCCGGTGAGCTGGGACATGGCACAGACATGCAGCATGTCGTCCAACACCCGGATGTAGAACGATCTCTGAATTGTGTTGTGGCACCAGTCTAGCATTTTGTCACTCACTACATACGTGTGTAGCTTCTGAATTTGTTTGGATTCGAAACCAGCTACAAAAAGTTCAAGCGCTTCGTCGTAAATTTCCTCATTTCCGCATACCAATTATTCAATCACAAGGATCGTTGGATGCCATTAGTTAGCCCATTAAACATAATTAGCGCACATCCACCTCTCATTTCGGAACAGTCTAACTTAATTTCATTGAAAAGGGTGCGTCACATTCTGATTAATTACAGACATGGAGCCATCAGACTGACAGGTAGAAGGACGGAAGAATCACTCATGGCTCTATGCCGCTCTGATAATGAGTTTTAGGATTGGTTAGTTGCCCTTAACAGTTCTAGCCCGCTATTTATGACACATGGATATCATCGCCTGCTATCGTGAAAAACTCACTGAGGCGAGTGCCAGTCCACGTTCATCTGACCCTGGCCGAGTGCCTACTAGACCCAGTCTGTCCATCTCCTCTCCCCAACTGTCGACGGGGCGCCGCCAATCGCGCCTTGCCGTACCCATTGGAGGCCATGCAAGCACATATGTCACCCTGTTTGGCATTGGAACGTCTCACTCCTCCCCCAAGGCAACTGCATTCAATTGAGATGGCATTCTCGATGCCTATAAACGGCCTTGTTGGATGCAAACTAGTAACATCAATCGTTTCCAGACAATCAACAGATCGGAGCCACCTGATGCCGATGCGATAATTAATTCTGCTGCTGTATCAGTGACATTCTGAAGGCTGTACCTCGGGGAGGGGCGGTGATATACGTGGTCTCGCGTCCTTCCTAGCTAGACCGCGCTGCGGCCAGTGTGCGGCGGCCGGCGCCCTGACCTGATTGTGCTCAGAGCCCGCCAGGTAAATCACGGGTCTTCGCCGAGCGGCCTTACGCTAATGACAGCAGCGTTATGAATATGAAACGATGCGGCTATTTGTGTGCGCGCACCTAGCCCGGCGGCGAGCATCCTTGGGACCGACAAAATGTCTCTGTTAGAGAGACTCGCCATTAGGTCGCCATGCTTCGCTCGTTCCGCGATGGCGAAATTGGCATTCAGTGCGCGTGAGTAGTGTTGTTATGGCAATGTCACGGGCGGGCACGCGGCGACTCGACAAAAACCAGTACAACAGAGAGGCGCTGATGCTGAGAGTTACTCATATCAGCAGCACTGATGAAATGTTATTTAAAAGCTCAAACAAATGTTTTCCTGTGCCATAATGGTGCTTTTAAAGCCAAGTTCAAACTCAAATGTCATGAGCGTTCATACCTTTGCTTCTTTATGTGCCGCTTGGCCTTTGCTTTCGTATATTCTGAATAAACTAAATGACAAAATTTAATATTGATCAATCTATAGATTACGTCCTGCATGGTAGGCAGATTAATAAATTAAACGTGTCTCATATTACCGACGAAACTATAAATGCATCAATATGTCATGCCCATAATGCACTAAGACGTACAAACGGCACAATAGACTGCAAATGGTATCTCGGCTATACCTGAGCTACCAGCTCCCTCCTGAGCAAGACAATGGCTCACGGGGCCAAATTAGCATTCATGGAGTGAACCAATGACATGCGCGTGACCGAAACGCACTGACCCTGACATGTGAAGAAGGTGACCTCCAGAATCTTTTGAACTATGCGGAACGCTAAAGCAAAGACCATGCTTGTTATCCGTGTCATAAAAGAATGAGATGCGCCTCGTTAATTTGATCACATTCATTCATTGTAACGGCTAGAGCATGCGTTAGCTGAGCTGAAAGTTGGAAATAAGATAACATTTTAAATGCAAACGTGCGTTCACATTTTTCCTTGTGCTCAATCTGTCAACACTTCATCATATTTCTCTATTCTGTTTTATCTTTTCCTCCGAGGTCGTCCATCCTCCTCACTCACCATTGTGATCCGCTGACGTCTGATGGTTACCCGATATCCCCATTTGTCTGACAGTCGGCCCTCGGACCCTGTGCCCGTCCCCTGCTGTCCGTCTCTGGTGACCCGTGATCGTGACCGTCAGCCGCCAGCACCAAGTGACTGCTCACACCACCACTCCACGGCGGCACATCTGTATTCAGCCCCTCTGCCGGGAAGCCCGGCTCACTTAGCAGTGTCGCAAGCCGCCAGCTGGCCGTCCCAATAGCCGCCGATGAGCGAGTCGACCGGTGTGCGAGTGTTGATTAACTCAGCTGAGCTAGCGCTGGCCGGGCGGTAGCGGCGGTAGCGGCGGTAGCGGCGGTAGCGGCGGTAGCGGCGGTAGCGGCGGTAGCGGCGGTAGCGCGTTGAAGAGTCGGCGCACTGTGAGCGCAGCATCCATGTCGTGTTGTCATGCCCACCGGCGGCTGCCGCCGCGACTGGGTGTCAGCGAGGTGCGAGTTATTATTATCGGAGGCAGCAGAGGTCGCTAGAGGGAAAGCCGGCACTCAGGCGGAGCTGTCGTAAACGCTGCCGTCGACGCTGTGTGAATGGTTGATCGACGCCCGCTGTGAGCTACTCGTAGCGCAATACCTACTTGTAACCGGGAAGTACGGAGAGCTCGAAAGATGAGGCTTGCTGGCGAATGCTGCGCTTAACCCATAGCACAAATATTGGGTGGGACAAGTGCTTGGATTCGAGTCGTCACTCAATTGCTACATACCGCACACCGCTGCAGCCACCAGTGAAGCATGCCCCATATGGTTACCATTTCCTGAAAGGTATATCCAACTGAGACATATTTTTTTTTTGACCCTGAAATTGAGTTTTATAGCTTAAGGGATTTAGCAAATGGCATCAAGCTATGGTATTGAGCAAATCGTATCGGAGGAGCATTGTGTTGCAATCAAGCCTAGGTGACAGAACAGAGCACAACTAAATGAACAGCTCAAGTGTTGTCATTCTAACTTAACTAATTGTCTAATAGAATAGTGCGCATATGACACAACCATAGCTATGTGCAGCCATGTGCATGATTTATACGCATGGATTTGCAAGGAAAACAGATATATCGCAGTAGGAGAAACTGCGATACGTTCTGAGCACTGTTGGGGTCACAGTTTCAGCTCACATAAAGCCCACAGACTGGCGATAAACGTCTAATCAAATAGTGCCGCCACGACTGTATCTAACGGCATTGCCGAAACGTGCAATGTTGCTGACATTCCATGTCTCTCGCCTTTTCTGTGGTTATCTGGGCGGCGCAATCTCACGGGCGAGCGGCCTGCACGGATCAGTGACACGCCCAAATGCTGCAGCCACAGTGACAGTTCGGTGTCCGAGATTTGGACTGAAGGAATGCAATAGCGGGTGGTGGCATTTACACTCCATGAAATGCGTTTCTCGTTTTTACAGACTTTCTTAAGTTCGTGAAGAATTAAACCCAATTTGTTTAAAAGTTTTGTTCGTGCAAGAATGTATTTGTCTCATAGATTGATCTATGAAAAAACGCAACAATAAATTGGATATCGGTGATGTCTTAGCTCTGAAAGTGATTTGTCGCCAGCTCTCAAGTCGGATTATCGTCTAGCTGGCCGAGCTCTCCACTCACGTCATCATAGGTATGGATCCCCACTGACTTAGCCCGCCGGTCGACCGGCCGGGCGGCGCGGGCGATGCAGACAGTTTCTGAGGTGACAGCCCCGCCAGCACGCGCCGTTTGCGCCGACAGTGAAAGGAGTCTGTGCGGCGCGGCCACGGCCCGGGGTCGACAGCGACCGCCAGCCGGTGACGGTGACGTCACAGAGGGAAGCGTGACGTCACCGCGGGCGCAGTCCTGGAAAGACGAGGCCCGTGGGAAGTGTGCGCGGCTACGTCTGTTGTGACTGCCGATTGGGACATAATGAGACATCGCTAACGCCTCCGGCATAAAGTGAAAGAAAACACAGATGCAGCTTATCATAAGCTTTCGACAAGTGGCTGGTGGGTGACGCCGAGCCGGAACTTAAAGCCTACATGTTATTTACTTTGTCCCGGTAAGGTCAGTCTGAATGGCTAGCTCAGAAGGTCCCGAGCGCAGCGACCGGCCATCTTGAAAGTCAAATGCAGCACGCCACTCTGAAGTAGGGTGATGGCTGTTTTGCTGTGCGTCCAACTGAAGGTCGCAGCTTACAATATCGCCGCTTTTGATTGCCTTAATTGACCCATTGACCCATAAATTACTCATTGATTGGGTACGCATTAACATAATCATTATGGACCGATGCAGGCAAATGTAACAGTCATTCTGCCAAATGCGTCACGATCTTGGCGATTGAGGCCCAGCCCTGGGACAGTTTGGTCCAGCCGTCTAGGATCTCGCTCCAGATCCCTGGGAACGTCACTACTCACTAGGGAATCACATTGGGCCCCAACCATAGACCAGTTGGACTCGGGGCCAATATTATAGGTCTGATTTAGTCTTTGACGTCATGAATCTGGGGCACAAGTCGACCGTAAAAAAACACAATTCTTCAGATGTGCGTGGACTGTACTACCTGTCTCTTCTTGTTTTTAGAATCTTTTGATGCAATGTTTTCAGCGTGCATTCTGCCGAAGCGCCTGTGTTGGCTGTAAAGGCAGTTTTGTGGTCATTCATAAAACCCGATCGCACGCTTACGTTCATTTAGTCCCATTTCACTTTTGAATTACCGCTAGCATCAGGCCCGTTTTTTTTGTCGCTGTCAGAGTGAGCGCGTGCTCCCGGCGCCCGCTGACCCCACGGCTCGCCGGCCGATCTCTGCGACCCTGGTGGGGGGTCAGAGGTCACCGATCTGCCGTCGCACCCTCCTTCCCTCTCCCTGCTCCTTTCCTCTCCCCAACATTGGGACGAGGACGCTGGCAGAGGCTTCCACGCGAGGCCGCGCATCTCCTCTTTAAAACTCAGAACGGCCATAGGTCAGCAGGCTGAGGAAGGGAGAGAGAGAGAGAGAGAGAGAGAGAGAGAGAGAGAGAGAGAGAGAGAGAGAGAGAGAGAGAGAGAGAGAGAGAGAGAGAGAGAGAGAGAGAGAGAGAGAGAGAGAGAGGAGCTGATCGCAGGGATAAGATGTGGACGCTAAAGATCGAAGCTGGACCATGTCATGCTTTCACCAATTAAAATGGCTGGTCATTCGTTCCCCCAGATCCCACTCGCAGGATTTGAGCGTTGGAATATCGCAAGCGTGGTATTGGGCGAATGAGACTTCAGTCTGATTTGCATGGGTAACAAGTGGGTGATCGATAGAGTGTTGTAATACCACAGTTCGAATAGTCTAGCAAGTCACCATCATTTGTTTGGCTCATTTCGCTGGTTGATGCAAAGTTCAAGCAGAAAATCGTTTAGCTATTAAATCATGAAATTAGCTAAACGATTTTAAAAAATCGTTTAGCTATTTTGTTTCGAGATTCTTAGATCTTTCAGTATAACCACGTTCTTCAACCAAGAATGAAAGAAACAGTCAGAACATTTGCGATTTCATGGAGGAAATCAACTTGAAAGAAAGATCACTATGCATAGATGGCCAATTACACATCTGCTTGGATCACCATTCACCAAAACAAATTTTATGATCGCCTTTAAACGATATTGCAGAGCTAAGAAGCTGCAAAGCGCATGTGTTTCAACACTTTTCACTAACTAGCTAGCTGGCCACATTGTTTATAAAGTCCCCAGCATTTCAGCAAAAGCATCAGCATGCAGGGGCTCTGAATTCATACTGCTCAAGTAGACCGTTCCAGAAAGCCCCCACACAGCCCCCGCGTACTCAGTAAACCCCAGCTCGATCGTCCCAGCCTGACCCCGACCCGGTGAATCGACTCGGTGCGGCATTTCCGCCGCGGCTCGCGCCAATCAGTCTCCCCAGCCCAGAGCGGACCGTTCGCGTGTTCCCGGCGGCTGCATACGGGATGGGACGGCTGACCGATGTTCATGCCGGGGCCAAGGACGCGGCCCACGGCGCAACCTTTACCTGACCAGGCAACTACAAATGAATCAGTCTGAGGGTGCAGCGCTATACACGGAATGTTCAATTGCTGAATCTCATCGGATGCATTGACTGGCGGCTTCTTCGTTCATGATTGCTTTGTATATGCGAACAACACGAATAATTTATGCATCTGTTGTCGTAAGTGTTTTATCAGTTTTTTTATTTGGGAGTTTCTACTTCTTCAGTTTCTACTTCCCAATTTTGAAAAGTAACATGTTTTATTCCTTTCCAGGCCTCTCGCTGCTACTGAAGACCATATAAATATGAACACCGATTTCTCGGAAGCTGATGAAGTCTGACCACTAACAGCTGACCACTGACGTCAGATTCCGTCTGGGAGCGCGTCACCTCTCTCGTGACCACTGACGTCAGATTCCGTCTGGGAGCGCGTCACCTCTCTCGTGTTGACCTCACGGTCAGCTGATGTGTCGCCTGGTACGGGATGCTCCGTTCTGGGGCGGTCCAGTGAGTCACTGCTCCTCTGCTGCACCCACAGCTACATGGAGAATACTCCTCCCAGGAGGAGCTGAGATGGGAAGCGGACACTGTGACCCTGACACGGCCGGTATCTGAGGTCACCATTTTCAGAAAGTTTCTTGATAATTGATGGTCTTTATTACACGGCTCGCAGGCTGTATCACTATGTTACAAAATATTCCCAAATAATTATGCGGTTCGACCTCCCTTGCGTCCGAGGGTACCCAACAACTATGTAGTCTGCACTTCTGCAGCGCGGCTATGACAGACTTTTCTTATCCCAGCAACGAGAGCACTGTGGTTTCAGCCGAGTACCGCAGACGAGAAAGCTCTCTGACCGGAGACGGGTGCCGCAGCAGTCCAATCTGAGCACACAGACGCCTACGGTCGCCCACAAAACTCCGACGCTGAGAAGATGGATCACCTGCAGGTGGGAGTAGGCCGGTGGGCAGACCGGTAGGCAGACCGGTAGGCAGGTCGGTAGGCAGGCCAGATGGGTCAACACGGCGATGGGTGGGCTTGGCGACTCACAGCCTCCTTGGAAACCGGTAGGGTGGTGCAGACCAGCTGGGCTCGGCTGCTGTGTACCAATGCGTGCCACATCTATTGAGTAGCGCAAGATACGTCAGGATTTCATGGGGACGATACAGGAATGCGTCCATGATAGAAACGTCGAAGTGACAGCTTCGGCATTGAATCTTACTTTGAAGGAGCGCGTGCTTGGGTAATGCTTTTTCCGCAAAGTTGTAGACTCAACAGCGTAGCACAATGAAGCGTAATTCGAGCAGTTTCTTCGAGAGTATGACTGGTCTGGAATCAATTGACAGGAACTTGTCCGTTAAAAAGACCAGTATAATTTCGCAATAATGTCCCGTTGCATTACGCACGATCAGGAGAAAAGCGGCGCTAAGCTTGTCCAGTTGCCTTCTGAGGATTTTGACCAGCGTGGAAACAGAAAGGAAACGATTGTTACTTGTGACAGTGAAACTATTAACACAACCTAAAAATTACGTGTCTACGTTTAATTTTATCCGTCACAGCTGTCAGTTGCGCGGGTTCGACAGCCCATGACAGTTAACGCCCGAATTGGAAACCGGGGAATTTCGTCAACGGTGACTAATCGCCTAGCTAAGCGCGGTGCAAACGCCGCTATTACGTCGGCTGAGCATCACGGCGGCTGGGTTTCCGGCACTCTCGGTGATAATGCCTCACATCGCTCCGAGCTCCGGTGGCGCAGTCACGGCCCATGAGGCCGAGTGCCGATATTGTGCCGTGTAATTACCCGGTGTCGGTCAGAGTACAGACCTTGTCTCTGTACCTGATACCGTTTCACAACCCTGCCTGTGAGCGGGCCGGCAGCTCGCCTGCACACGACAATGCCGATATTGTTTGCCGAAGGTCGTTTGTATCTGGAGCAGCCGAGTGGAGAGTCGATTGGGGCGGGTTCACACCGGCGAACATGGAGTCGGTCCCGAGCGTTTCCAAACGCCGGGCTGTGCCAACGCCATCAGTGCCGGCGTGACATGTTGGCTCGCCCGCGGCGCCGCTCGGTCGTGCCACTAAGGGCGTCGGGCCCACAGCGTGCCGATCGATAATCGCCTCTAATAGCCGGCCTGTGCCGGTGTCCGCCGTTCGCAATCGCCGCCACCGCGTCACTATCGCGCGAATCAGCGGCGCCAGCACAGTTTACGCTGCAACGCTGCAATGTTGCAGCCGACTTTGGAAAGACACGACCTGGAAATGGGCGATCGCCGATCGCGCTTCAGTGTGTCACGAGTTGGACTGAACCTCGAATATCTGTGAAATGGAACGTGCAAATGGAGACTTATATATATCTGCGACAAAACTGCAATGATGTGAAGGGCAAGCCGACAATGCGTAACGATTGTGGACTCTCAGGGACACTTCCTTTGGAATGAATTATACGGACACAGTGAAAGCAATGCATAGAACATCGATTAAGGACAAGTTACGGCTACGCTTTGATTGCTTCAAGGCGGCTGATCGATAAAAAGTGGTCCGTTGCATGCGTTATGACGGCTTTGGTGTCCGTTACCTAATCTCCCGTTGAGCGGGGAGTGCCACCGCCGAATATGTGTCACGCAGTGGTCAGTCGTCCAACGATGCCATTGTTCGCAGTTACCCAACCGCCGATCAAACCCGCGAGGTAGCAGCAAGGAAACGGCAATGGTCATCTCAATCAGAAAACCTGTTCTGATCCGAGCCAAGTATCGACCATCTGATCGCGGATAAGCCACGGGTGGAAGTTATGTCTGTTTTTAATATCCGCAGCACCGGCTGTTGTCGTTAGTAGTTGGTATCAACTGTGACAATTGTCATCTTTATCACCATAAAATAGCTCTGATGCGACCAGGTGCAGGCTGGGCCCGGCAGGATTTCAACACTGCTAGAACGGCTGCGTTGCCCAATGTCTACTATTCATAGATCAACTAATAACTTTCATTTTCCTTCCTACCTTTTGATGCCTAAGGAAATCATACCAATCAAATATGTGTGTTTTTGTGAGGCATACACTTGAATGAATTTGGAAAAACGCTATTACTATACATATTGTAAGTTACAGACGAAGATCCTAAGCAGCAACACCATACTAGTTAGAACCTAAGTTCAATGACATGTGAGTTGAAGGATCATATGCCCAACATCAGTGGATACGTCCGGTGCAAACCATCACCGGTATCAGTGCAGGGCAAGCACCAGCAGAGTCCGAGTTTGTTTCACCTTCAGAGATAATTGAATCGCCGCTCGGTCCACAGACTACCCACTTCCGGCTATGTTCGTCTGCACTATCCATTACCACGATAGGCTAACGGTATTCTTCTCCCACGTCCCGCGTTTTGCGCACGCAACCCTTCCCCTCTTCCCCGCTCCTCCTCCCCGCGCGGCCGGCGGAGACTGCAGCGCCTGGCGTAACGCTAGCACCAGAGACTGCAGCGCCTGGCGTAACGCTAGCACCGGAGACTGCAGCGCCTGGCGTAACGCTAGCACCGGAGACTGCAGTGGCGGCTGGGGCGCTAGCACCAGCGCGCCGCCGCAGGGATGGTCACCGCGCCTCGGCCGTGTCGGGCGCGTCACGCGTGCTTATGCAACCGTCACCGCCGCCACCGCCGCCGCCGCCGCGGGCGGATACAGCGACGCCGGCTGTCGATCACCAATGGCATCGCCCCGGGCGGCGGCGGCGGCGGCGGCGGAGCCTCGGAACTGGCGGCGCGCGCGTGAGCAGGCCGTGCGACGTTATGTGGCGCAACGGGCACGATCGGTAGCGCGCTGCAACGGGAGCAGGCGGCGCGGCGTTTGTCTATCGCCGACTGGTGTGGTTTATTGTCGATGGAGGAGCGCCCCGGGCTGCCGGCCGGCCGGTGGGGTTCCGGCGGGTTACTACACCGGCGGCAGCCCCCCGCTGAGATGTGTGGGACGCCGCCGCCGCGGTTGGGCACGAGCGGCCAGTCGGGGTGCCTGATTGAAACGCGAGTGACCGGCGCCGCGGCTAGGAGAGAGGGTGACCGGAAAACGGGCCGCTCATTGGAAACGGGCCACGTCGGCGTGAGGCCCGCGGTGTTTTTGTACAGGCCAGTGCGTTACAACACCACTGTTAGTCTAATTTATAGCTTTGGATTGTGTTCTTATCATGGCAATTTGTTGTTGGTATTTAAAAACTCAAACCCGCAGTCCATTTAGTATTTTCAGTGGCATTCAAGAGTGCAGAGAATTAATCACAGTTGGGATAGCGGTACTCACCAAAGATGGCCAGCAGAAGAGCAAATTTAGCCAACTCCATGGTCGTTCACAAATCCGAGTTCCTTTCGGAACTCAGCACCGCGGCACTGTCGTAAAAGTCACTCCAGCTTGTTACTTTGGTGAATTGGTATTCAGTCGAGTCGTTCTGAAAAAGCAGACACAGTTTCATTCAATACGTCACGCAGCGTAGCAGCAGAATGGCTTAGTGTAGTCGTAATGGTACTGGTGATAAAGTACCCAAATAAAGCGAAACTGGTTATTCCGTCTAGTTTTTCACCGCATTGCAAACCTCACACTCGGATAGAATAAAATGATGCCTCATCTACGAAATCACTAGCTATGCTTGCACCACACGTATCATGCAGCGATTTTTACTAACACTAATTCTCAAACAGAGCCCTTTCACAGGTGTCACAGGTGCAGCCTCGCGGCATCAGACGTCAGTCGGACGGTCTCGTTACGTGTTCTCGTTCACGCTAGCAAGCACGGTAATAGCTTCCTGCAGTAATAAACGTAATTCTCACTTCAGCACTGCACTCATTGGTAACGTGTCACGGGCAGCGGCGCGCAGGCTGCGGCGCGCTGCCAGTCTGCTGTATCCATATGACCCCCGCGCCCCGCCCTGACACCTCCCCGTTGAACTGAGGCACTGTCGGTTACATGTTGTAGTCAGGAGCTGGTGCGGTGCTTCAGCAGTAACGCGCAGTCGGCCGGAGCCGCGTGGAAAGTGCTGTCGACACGGAACAGCGATACAATGCCGCCGGAGGCCGGTTGCGCTCGGACTCATCAGCCGTAAAAACAATCTGATGACGCCTGGTTAACAAGGCCCCGTGGTGTCAGCCGGCGCGTGCCACGGCCGCCGGCGGGCCTGACTGCCCGCAGGCGGAAGGGACTTATTGGAGCAGCTAACTCTTGGCCAGAGAGGGATATTATACCGCCTCGATTGGTTTCCGGTGACTGACCGGATGAGTACTAAGAGCAAACTGGAGTTGGAGATATGAAATGCTATACGTGATTAGATGCTAGCGTAACAAGTGCAGAAACTTTTAAGCTCTCTCGATCTTCATGTTCCAATACAATAGACATTCAAAATCGCGCCACATCGGGACTCTGCCGTAAACATTTAACATTGGTATTCAGTTCGTCATGAGTTAACAGTGTTGAAACTTGAAGTGTCTATTTAGTTCAACGTTTCAGCAAAGCTAAAATATGTGTCGTCATCAAGTGACAGGACTTTATTGAAAAACAAAATAATGATCAATCCAAAGAATTATTGTCGAAAGCATACACCTTGTTTGCTTAGATCAGATTACTTGCTTCGAAGTAAATTTCACTAGTGAGAGCCCTGTTCGAGCCTCTTCTGCGCTCGCTATTTGCCGCACTCATATCTACCTCTCATTTGTTTTTTATACTAATCAGAATCGACCCGGGTCACTGGCTGTAGTCGCGTTACGGATCATATGGAAGCGTGGCAAATCTTGATATGCTTATAAGAAAACTAGCTGCTTTGAGTCTCCCATCTTCTAAAGCTATATTCAGTTTGCTGTTACAAATAAAAAACATTCAAGTAGTTATTATGTAGTATTTTTAGGTGTTATTAAATAAAAAAAACCTACTGAAAACGATTTAATTCCATTGATACGCCACATCAAATAGCACTTATACAACTTCGCTAGATCAATGCGCCATAATATTCAAAGTCTTGTAGTCAGTCAGTGTAGTCAGAATACTGCAATAACATTGCATATTGATATGTGCTAGCAGTAGCAGTACCTAACCGTCTTGACCATTGTTTTTACAAATGGTAAAAAAAGTTGTCAGTGTGCAACGTGCATATAGCTTGGATAATTATAGTGCAATTGATGCTAAGTAAAACAACGCCTAAAAACACGCCGAAAAATGACGCGGGCTCCGAGCTTCATCGTATGACTCACACCATATCCAGCGCATTAGCATGCCAGCTAATTTGCAAAATAATGTAAGCAACATTTAATATAGTTGCACCACAGACACGAGAACCGCGAACAATTATAATACTTTACTACATCTCCTACTGGCAATAACAAACTTCACTGCTCACTCGTTTCACTCAACACCTATCCGTGCTTCTATCCTCAGGATACTGAAATCCTTCTCCTCAACGCCACAACCCCCCTCCGGGCTGGACAGGCAACTTTATCTCATGCGGGCTGCTCCCTTGGAGCGGCACCGCTGCTCCCGAGGGAGCGCACCCCGTAGCCGGGTGCAGTGAGTGCCTTGGGGCTGGGTGGCCTGTCCTCTGGACGGGCTCAGCCCCGGCGACTCACTAGGGTGCCTGCCCAGACCAATGTCTCCTCCTAAATCCTATCATCCTTCCGGCTCTGCAATGGTCTTGTCGACCGAAAGTGCCTAACCCAACAAGACAGTTTCACTCAATCCATCGTACCGCCGTCGCTGCGGCCACACTCCTCTCCCTCCCCTCCGCCCATCCCTCCCGGGCCCCACACCAGCGCTGCGCTGCGGCGCGGCTGTCGCGGCGGCGCGAGCTGTTTCCTCACCTTGCCTGGCTCCTGGCGCGCGGGCGGGGCGCCCTCTCCAGCCTCCTGTCACAGTGGCAGCCAGCGCTCGACTGGCGGCGCCGCGCGCGGAGAAAGGCCGCCTCGGCTCCACCTCAGCCTCGACCTTGGTCCGCCGCGCTGCCAAGGTCAGAAACCGAGGCAAGGTCAGCCCCGGGCGCCCCCGAGGCGGTGTGCCCGCTGACCGCCCCCAGGGAACTGAGGGCGGACCGCTGGGACGGCTAGTGTGCTGGTCTAGTGTGTTGAATTTCGGAGCGGTTGATCGGTCAGCTGTGTGCTAGGAGTGATTTGGAAGTCTAATCAAATGTCTGGGGCAGCCCAGCAATGGTTTATTACCGGACCGTGAGGTGAGGACGTGCCTGGCAGGGCCAGTGATTGGCCATTGCTTTATTAATGAAGTCAGTGGGTATGTTGGTTCCAGGTGGCTCTATGTGCTTTTATTTATAACGCCCACGAGAAGAAAAAATTGTGATGACCGTTCACATCCAAAAGGATGGATGAATGAGACAAAATTGGACGGGACATTTTATGTTAAACGTTTCGTGTTTGAATTGATTCGTTTAGTCTTCACACACGTTAAGATGTTTTAGGCTGTTGCATTTGCTGCCTGAAATAGATACCATAACAGATTTGAAACATTTCATAAGATAGTAATCATAATAACACAAAAATGCAAACCACTGGGCAATTGGAGTTTGACGAAAGCAAGGGAACTTCCATCGAATATTGTTAAATCTTACGTGAATTTCTCTCGGATTCCACAAAAATGTAATGTCCAGTAAGAAGAGAGCAACGACATACATAGGCATTCACTTTCGTTTATTGTGGCGATTTCTGTTCCAGATTACATACATTGATTGTGCCATTCCTTGGTGTGCCAACTTGCGACTGGTCTCTGTTGATAGGAGCTAAATCACATCCCTGGTAGACACACAAAAAGTGAAGCAAATTGAGTAAAGTAATAATAAAGCAAAATCATTCAATCGGTATGCATCCAGAACGACGACGACGAGTTACTTTTATGATTTTATGATACAATCCTAACTAGTGGCAGTTTCGTCGAATCATGAAGTGTGGTAATCATCCCTAAAGCCCTGCCCGTTCAATAAATAGGGTGTTTACCATCTGAGCACAGAGCAGGAGGGGACGACTGGCTGTAAACTGCCGGGGTCCGGTCTGTCGAGCTGCTGAGGAAATACTCCCTGCTGCGTCGCCGACAGAAAACAGTGGTAACACGCTCCTTCACCTAGTCTGTCACCGGTGCACCACATTGAGCAACGAGTGCGCCGCGCCGCGCCGCGTCTGTCGCCCCGCGCCACTGTTTGTCACAGGACGGCAGTGACGGAGCTGGGTGGGGCGAGACCAGGTCACCGGGACCCGTCATAGTGACCTGAAGGCAGGAGACAAACAACATCCACCCGCCCCGGGTATGAAGCAAACAACGCTCACCGCTACTGCCTGGTATGGGCGCCACTCGGAGGGAGGTAAACAGTTCGCCACCTGCCGACCCTGCCACTATGTATACACTGAAAACAAATTGACACAAAAAACGACTAAAAACGCACAGGCAGAGCGTGTTAACTAGGCTTTCTTGTGTACCCTGCATCATGCATTTTTTGACCCGTCGCAGACGTGTCAATTTACAAATGTGTTAACCCAGTCGTGTTGTGTCCTAAAACACAATATCATTGTGTCTTCAACACATAAGGCTTGTGTGAATACATTTGCAGAATACAAGGTAAATATGTTACTAAATTTAACCCAAATCGCAAGTGAAAGAAGGAAACACGTGATGATTATGTAGTTTGTTGCCGGGGCGCATTTGAAGGGACTATGGCTTTGGCTGGACAGGCTGACTGCCAAAGCCGGGTCCCGAGTGGAATCGGGCGCTCGGGTGCGGTCAGGGCTGAGTACCCGGCCGGCCGACCCATACGGTCAGGGCGCGGGGCGCGGTCAGGGCTGAGCACGCGGGCGGCCGACCCATACGAGGCCGCCGACCCATACGCGAGCTGGAGTTGCGCCCGGTCGGCCACTTCAGAGCCGAAGGGGGAACGCGTCACGTGGACGGCTCAATCAGAGCACCAAGTGACGAAGCCCAAAACTGGAGGACTGCTGTTCAATACAGTTGTCCAGATAGCCGGGATAAACTTACAGCCTTTATTTATTTGTGTTTGGGGCATTTCGGTCAAAATGACCATTGCATGCCCATGTGTGAACATCAATGTATTCTAATATCGATGAGTATATTTACATATTGTCTAAGTTAGAGTTTGTCGAATAATCTAATTTCACGAAGGTATGCGAAGAGGAGATCAATCAAGGGTTCTTCAGAATCGCCGAGAACAGAAGCCAATGTGAATTGTATGTTCCTTCGATTGCAATAATCGAGCATCCGTTGTCTTGTATTGTCGAATTTTCTGCAGTCAATAATTATATGTTGAACTGATTGTACGCAGTTACATAGTGAGCACCTTGGGCGGGCGTCTCGAGTATATATATGGTTATGTGTATATTTTGTATGGCCCAATCGCATCCTTGCTAATATCCTTTCTTCATGTCTATTATTCCTTTTTGCGGTATGCCATACTTCAATCTTTTCTTTTATCTGTCTGAGTTGTGTATGCTGTGTTACTTGTGCCCATTGTTCCTGCCATTTTCTAAAAATAGCCTGTCTTATGTTTGCTCTGATAGAGTTGTATTCTATAGGAATGTTTGTGATGCTTGTAAGATGTAGGGCATTTTTGGCGTGTTCGTCTGCTTTTGTATTTCCGTGTATACCACTATGGCCTGGTATCCAGAGAAAGTGGACCTTTTTTCTGTTGTTCGACAATACATGTAATTTGTTAAAGATGTGAATGAGAAGAGGTGATGCTGGATATGTAGCTTCTAGCGATTGAGCAACAGATCGTGAATCCGTGCAGATCATAGTTTGTGCCCAAGACTTTTCATTAACCAAATCAATTGCTTTTACTATGGCATGAAGTTCGGCTATGAATATCCCAGTTCCATTTTGTAAGCGATTAGATATTGAATGATTTCCTACGGGATCAAAGACGGCGTTTGCGACGCAGTCACCCGACTTGGACCCGTCCGTGAAAATAAAATGATGTGTAGGAAATTCTTGTTGTGTCTGAAGGAACTTGTGTTGTATTTCTGTGTCTGTCACTTGTGTTTTCGGGCAATCAATAAGAAATGAAACTTTCCAAGACCTGACTACCCATGGAGGGGTGTTCAGTATTGGAAGTGGAAGAATGTTTGGTTGAATGAAGTTAATTTCGTTACAAAATTTCCTTATTCTAGAGGCAATGGTGAGTCCCGATCGTTTCTCTGCGGGACCTAAGCGATTGTGGTGAATTGATGGAAGAATGGTAAGTGTTTTGAATGCGCTGTGGTCTGGGTGAAATCTGACTTTACTACTGAATCGTAAAGTCTGTTCGATGCGTCTAAGGTGTAACGGTGGTATTGTTGCCTCAACTTGAAGGGATGGAATTGGTGAAGTTTTCATCGCGCCAGTTGCAATCCTAATAAATGAATTTTGGATGGTGTCAAGTTTCTTTAAAGTGTTGTCGCTTCCTCCGGAATAAACTACAGAGCCATATTCAATTACTGGTAAGATGAGCGACTTATATAATTGGAGAAGTGTTTGCCGGTCAGCCCCAAAATCTGTGCCAGCAACACAGCGGAATAAGTTAAGTCTCCTTGTACATTTTGTTTTAACATATTGGACGTGTTTACTCATGGACAATCTATTATCTAATACAACGCCAAGGAACTTGAATGAATTGACACGAGGGATAATGTGTCCGGATAAACGTAAGTGTGAAGGCTCCAGCATTCTAGTATTCTTTGTAAAAACCATGACAGCAGACTTCGTTGGAGAAAATATGCAACCATTCTGCCGGGACCATTCATCGAGATTGTTGAGTATATTTTGAAGACGGGGAACAGAATATTGCGAATCGTCATCTGTGCACCAAATGGCGCAATCATCCGCAAATAATGAGTATTGAATATCTTGAGGAACAGAGTTAAATATATCATTTATCATTATATTGAAGAGCATAGGTGACAAGCAGCTTCCCTGCGGTAGACCGTTTTCGAAAGAGAAAGTATCTGAGAAGATGGAGCGAAAACGCAGCTGAAAACTACGAGCACCTGTTAGGAAGCCAACTAAATACCAAGCGAGATGTCCGCGTAAACCGAGATTGTGAAGTTTGCGTAGAAGTGTTGGCCGATGTACTGTGTCGTAAGCACGGGTGATATCTAAAAAGACAGCAGTGGTGTGTTTTTTAAACTTAAAACCCTTGCGGATGTCTGTTTCAAGGCGGATTATGTGATCTAATGTACTATGATTTTTCCTGAAGCCACTTTGATATTTTGATAACAATGTATTTTTCTCCAGAAACCATTCTAAACGTTTCCCAACCATTCGTTCGAATATCTTTCCAAAACAACTAGTCAAAGAAATTGGACGGTAGTTGTTTGGATCTTTACGGCTTTTTCCTGGTTTAAGAAGTGCAATAACAACTGCTTCCTTCCATGCTTCTGGAAATGCCTGTTTTGTCCACAAATCATTAAATGTTTGCAAAATAAAGTGTAGGGTAGAATCCGGAAGGTGGCGAAAGAACTGATAATGTAGCTGGTCTGGGCCGACAGAGGTGTTCCCAGTGGACTGTATGGCGTTTCGAAGTTCCGATAAGGAAAATATATCATTGTATTGCTCTATATTATCGGATACAAATGCATGTGGTGGAAGGCGAGACTGTCTTTGAACATAATCGATGAATCCTGGCCTGTAGTGACGTGATGCACTATGATGGGCTATGGTTTGTGCGATTGTGTTAACAATGTCCTTTGGTTCTGTAATATTTGTGTTATTGACGTGTAAAATTGGAAGAGACGTGAAACTTCTCTTGCCCGACAGAGAGCGTACCAAGTTCCATATTTTACTCAGAGGGGTACGATAGTTGAGTTGCGAAAGGAAAGACTTCCAGGAGGCTCGTTTTGCCTCTCTGATAGTTCTCTTGCACCGTGCTCGTTCTTGGTTTCTTAGAAGAAGTGTTGTATTATTTCTATGGCGTAAGTATAGGCGGAAAGCTCGCTTACGCTTTGCTATGGCGTGAGCTACATTATCAGACCACCATGGGACTCGCTTACATTTTGAAGAAGTAGATGTTTTCGGAATGGATACTTCCGCTGCTGTTAAAATAGTTTCTGTGAGGAATTTAATGCCATGTTCTGGAGACTGAAATTGCTCATGATCTACCTTACAAAAGGTTCGGAATTTCTCCCAGTCGGCCTTTTTGAAATTCCAACGTGGAACCGAACCCTGGACAACATCAGCATCTGAAGAGAATGTTGTTCGTATCTGGATGGGATAGTGATCACTATGGTGGATGTCATGGTCGACAGACCAATCGAACATTGTAGCGATTTGTGTCGAGCATATTGAAAGATCAATAGCAGTCTCACTGTTGTGTGCTAATGAGAAATATGTGTTATCTCCTTTGTTAAGGAAGACAAGTTGATTTGTGTCGAGAAATCGTTCAATTATATCACCGCGCTCATCGGAGACGCCAATGCTTCGGCCCCAAAGCGGACTGTGAGCATTAAAGTCTCCAAGCAGTAGAAATGGATGTTGAAATTGTGCTATTAGTTGATTGAGATTTCTCTCTAGCGTCTGATTGTCTGTGTTTGGAGGTATGTAGATGGAACAAACATCTATATTCCGTCCATTTAAGCGAATGGTACAAGCAACAGCTTGTAATGGAGTGTTTAATGTGAGTAAATCATGTACATAGTCATTACTAATATACAAAGCGGTGCCGCCATGGCGCCGCTCGCCATCAGTTTCATCATATCGGTACAAAGAGTAATTGAATAACGAGAAATTGTAGGGATCAGTTGGAAGTAACCATGTCTCTTGTAGTGCTATGACAATGGGTGTTAATAACAAAAATAGCATTTTGCTTTCGGCCCAGTTCGAGACTAGGCCTCGGCAGTTCCACTGAAGTAGTGTATTTATTGTTGTTTTTTTGAAGAGGTGTTGTGTGACGTGTCACGACGGGGCGAGGCCCAACTTGCCGCACGGTTGTGTCCCATAGACACTCTAGTCGGTGGTCGTGACATGCGAGGGGTGGGTGCTCGTCCATCCTCTGATGGAGGCTGGGGGCGGGGTCCTTTCGACCGCTGGACTCTTATCCAGGCTCCGGTGGAGCGACCAGCTCCGGCAGAGGGTTTAGCCTGCTGAGCGATCTCCGGTGAGACCTCGGGCTGCGAGTTTGGAGGGGAGGAGGGCATCGGATCACCAAATATGGTCTCGGTGGCGTTGCTGGTGTTCGTGGTCGCAGACGTGGACGTGGTCGTCAGAGGCTTCAGGCACTGGAGAGGGGGCAGTGCTGCGATGGGGTCCGTCTGGGTACTGCAGGAGGGGCATTCCACGTCAAATCGAACAAAAATCGGCTGTTTTGCACCTTACCATCAGCGATTTCATTATAAATTTGTGAGCGAGTTCCTGTGTCGCCCCGGACATTACATTGATGTTTTTTGCACATTCTGACCACAGGTCTTCTAAATATAGGGCATCAAATTTTTACAAAATGTTGCATCTTTATATTTTTGAACGACCATAACTTTGGTTGTACTTGTTTGATTTGAATGAAATAAACCTTACTGTTTAGGTAATTTCTTGAGCATTTGTTTAGAATTGCACCTACTTAGATATATGACCTTGAAATTTACTTAACTCTGTTCTTAAGCACAAAAATTGAAATAGCAAAAAACACGTCACCTTCGATTTGGCTCATTTTCATGTATTTCATTGCCTACCATATTCTTAACAACCTGTGAAAAAATTAGAGTGGGCCATTCATAAGTTTTGAAGAAAATGGCACATATGCAAACGTATGTTAGCACTCGCAGTGGAGGGGGAAAAGCGAATTTCGCCCCACCCCTCCTGTTTTTCGCCAATATCTCATAATATTAATGCGAAATTAATTATGGCTACCTGTCCAGAATTGAATTGCACATATCATCGTGCAAGCAATAAGAAGATCGGTTCACAACTGTTCTAGTAATAGCGGTGTAAAGTGAACATCCTGTCGCCGCGGCGACTCGGCAGCCGGCGCCGACCGCTACGCGCCGCCTGAATTGTAGACTGTGCCGGAACGGAACGGAACGGTTCCGTCTTTACATCGCGCTCCTTACCGCTGATTACGTTCGATTCGCGTCAAATTTTGTGAGAAGACTAAGAAATGTACAGGCAAGCTCATGGTGAAAGAGTTTTGAAAATCAGTTGGTAAACAACTGAAACATGAACGTGTAAACACAAAATTGTGATTGCTGCGTTTCCCGCGTCGGCCGATACCGCCTCAGTCGGCGACATGTTACTCTTAGCAGGTCTCTAACTGCCATATTTATTATTGGATTAACTAGAAATTCCCCATACATACTCAAAAATGTATATTCTTTCGTATAGTGAAGATAAAAAGACGTGAAGATATCGTTGCGTGATAATGTTTTCGTTGAATTTACTTCATGATACATTTCCACACGGCTCAAAATTCACCGCAAAATACCGTTTGCCTGAGACACTTTTACTATGGAACGTGAATGCTTGACTACGATAACTATGCATTTCCATTCTCGCAGAGTTTGGGATATCACTTATCAGCAACCATTCATTCATTTCAGAAAGTGTATACAAGCAGGCATGTCTTGACTGTCTTTCAAGGTCACGCGCGGTTGCGTGATGTTGATGCATAAAAACGGCGTTTGCCGCGAAAGTTATAAATGGCCCACTCCAATTTTTTCACAGATGGTTAGGAACATTGTGACGGACATAATATGTAAAAATTACCCAAATCGAAGGTGACGTGTTTTTTGCTATTTAAATTTTTCTGTTTTAATTCAACGTCAAATGCATTTCAAGGTCACTCCAATTTAATTTTATAACTAAAAATCAAAGCCTTATCAATTGCCTACAAGACCCTGTTAATATCATTTTGATACCAGAAAAGGAACCAGAGTTATAGACATTTAAAAAATTGATGTGTGGCATTTTTTGGCTATATTCGATGACCTATATCTCAGCGATACGTCATCAAATTTCGAAAATATTATCCGTAACTCAGTTTTGAACCATGCCCAGTCTGCCTATAAATTTTCAGAAAAATCGAAGGGGATGACGGATTTCGGCGTTTGATTTGACGTGGAATGCCCCAGGAAGCAGTTTGGGTGGTGGCGGCCTTGGCATACGACCGGCCAGGAGCCGGAGTGGCTGTCTCTGCTTCTACGCGGCGGCGGGCATCTGGGTAGGAGCAGCCGGTTTTTGCTTTTACCTCACAAATACGCTTTTCTTTTTGCCACGTGGGGCACTGAGAGGAAGAGACTGAATGTTCCGAGCTACCACAGCTGAGACAAGTAACTGGTTTGGTGCAAGCAGAGTCCGCATGAGGGGCTTCACCACACTTCTGGCAGCGGGCAGCCTGACGGCAGGCGGCACTGCCGTGACCGAATCGTTGACATTTGAAACAGCGGAGCGGATTGGGAATGAAAACTCGGACGTCTTTCTTGAGCCAGCCGATGGCGATCTTCTCGGGGAGGGTGGTGGAGTCGAAAGTCAGAACGAGCAAACTAGTGTCCCGTCGCTGACCATCGCGGAAGGTAGTCAGCCGTCTGACGTGCGTGACTCCCTCTCCTCTCAGGTCTGACTGGATCTCATCCTCGGTCATGTGGCGGATCTCGGGGGCAAAAATCGTGCCTTTGCAAGAGTTGCGACTCTGGTGGAGAGAGACCGTCACCTGTTTGCCACAGAACATGGTTGTCTTCAGGAGTGCTTTGGTGTCCCTTCGATTGTGAGTTTTGATCACAAGAGTGCCGTTAGCTGGAGCTTCGATGTCGGGGCCATGCTGGCCACAGATAGCAGCGATCTGCTTCTGAGGCCAGAAAACGTTAATCTTCCGGAAAGAGAAGTCGCTATCGGTAGCCTTAACAACCAGAAAGGAGCCGTCGAGAGACAAGTACGGTTCGAGTGGAGAGCGATCAACCGAATCACAGGCAGGTGCGTTGGCCAAGTTCGTGCGCGGGTCAGAGCTCCGGGAGTGGTCGGTGGACGGGCGAGGGTCATGGCTCCGGGCGAGGTCGGTAGACGAGCGAGGGTCAGAGTGCCGGGCGGGGTCAGAGGTCAGGTCAGCGGTCAGGGCGTGGTCAGTGGACGAGCGAGGGTCGGTACCGGGTAGATCAGTCGAAGGGTGGGTAGAGGAGGGAGGGTTGACGGTCGGGCGGGAGTCGGTATCCATGGCAGAGGGAGGAGTCGGATTCAGAGGGGAGTCAGAGTCGGAATCGGATAAGGAATCGGATAGCGGGCGCTGACGGCGCCGCTTCCCCATCGTGGGGCAACTGGATGCGGTTGTGGGCAGTGAAGGAGAGTGGGTGGAACAACTGGTGAAAGGTTGGATGTGAGGGGTGGGGACGCGCGTAGGAGAGCTCTCAAAACAAACCCGTGAAATGCCAACTGCCGAAGCAAGTTAACGATCACCTTAGCCTGTGAACTTACAGCCACCTATTTTTCAAATATATCCTATATAGACGGAGGAGTTTCTTCCTCCAAGCAGACGTTAATTAGCTATGCTTCAGCTTGCACTTGATGTAATCAGCGCATATTGCTCTAGACAATTTATCATGTATCGACTCCCTCGGCTGTATTGTGCATTTTGACCTTTCTCAAAACACTTTGGCAAATTTTTACAAAAACCCAGCATAAAAGTCGGTGCTCGAAAAACGCCCTCTCTTATCCCCATTTGAAGTTAAGGTTCAGAGGTCACTCACTGGCGGATGGCACGGTGTATTTGTGCAAGGGTACACGTCTACCATATCCGACAACACATGATTTCGATACACTGATGCATTACATTCGTCCAGCGTGCTTGGCACGATAAAATTGTGTCATTATTCTGTTTTATGTGTTATCAAACGTGTCGAAGGTCCCGCCAAGCGTGAAAATACTCAGCCTTATTGTGTTTTGGGTGCGATTAACACATGACTGATGTGTTACCAGTACAGAACATGCCCTCACTGTGTCGATTTGTTTTCAGTGTACAGCCACTGCAGGGACCAATGAAAACGTCAGACAAAACCGTTGGCACCTGTATCCGAGTCTACTGTTGTCGTATCTGTTGCTGGCGCTGCCGTTTTTGGCGTGCACTGCCACCGGCTCGTTATTTCTGCAACTGTTATTTAATATTTCTTTGTAACCTTTTCAGACTCTTCCACTTGTTGGCAAGCGGGTTTGAAAGACATACAAAATCGCTTTGTGTGCATACCTTCAACTGTAAACTCAACTTTCCGACCACGACGCGAGAGTCGAGATGGCAAATTTCCTTCCTGTCCCAACTCTAGAGTCGGCCCTGGCCCTGGCATTCGTGCCAGCAGCAAGACGGGAGCCGCGACGTCAGACAGGAAGTTTAGCCCGTTCGCGATTATATCAGTCCTCTATTAACGTCGGAATAACGCACGACAGCGCTTTAGCAGTTGCTAGTTGGCCACAGTTTGTCAATTATCGTGACGGATAGTGTTTACACTGCAGTTGGCAAGCGGGCTGATACGATCGTTCCCAGAGAGAAAAGCCAGGCGAAGCTCATATCAATGTTTGCGGCGTTGTTGCCAGATGCTAGGGAACAAACGGAGTAAATCCATGGCTGCAGAATATTCCTGTAAACTATCCGTGCGTGCGAACAATTCCCGGATGGGCATTTTCCGACCTTACGTCTCACTTCAAACCTTGTGCTTACGTATACGGCATACTAGCTACAATGCGTTAAAAAGATAAATGGGACTCAAATCATACAAGCCAAGCTTAATCACCAGTATAACGCCTTTTGGGGCGACTAACGGAGCGAGCGAGAGGGTGGGCCTTGCACGTGCGAAATTGCGAGGGGGTACCTCCAACTACTTGTGCACGGCACCCTACTAACTGGTCTCTAGCGATGTGCCAAATTTGGGCACAATCGGCCCAGCCGTTCTCGAGATCTGGAAGCGGCACCCTGCACGTGCGCACGTGCAAAATGGGTCCCAACTGACTTGTGCACGGCACCCTACTAACCGGTCCCTAACCGTGTACCAAATTTGAGCGCAATCGGTCCAGCCGTTCCCGAGATCTGGAAACGACCCCTGTACGTGCGCACGTGCAGCAGCACCCCAACTCTGGCACATGTATATGCAGTGCCTAGTGGGTGCCTACCTACATGCCAACTTTCAGCGCAATCGGCCAAGTAGTTACCGAGATATTGCAACAATTACAAAACTGACACCTCTTCGTTTTGCACGTGGCACGTGCATAAGGGGTCACCCACATACACCGGGAATAGTCCAATACTTGGTAGAAGGAATGAAGCTACCCTGCAAAAATTACCGCGTGTAAATCGGTCAAGTGGTTGCTGAGATATAAGCCTCGCAAAAGCGTGACCACGGCCGGCCGGCCGGCCGGCCGCTCATACTCAGAAATTTCCGTTAATCTAAGGAAAGACTACGCTCGCTTCGCTCGCTCCGTAATAATTTAATCATAATCATAATCTTAATCGGCTTAATCATAATTTTCAAACGAACAATAAAACATAATCATAAGTCCAAGACCATAGCGTCGTTCACATTTACAAAGAGCTGTCCCCGTGTAAATGAATCACAGAAACTCAGCCCCAGAAACTGTCAAAAATGGTTTACGTTGTGCATGCATCTTTCGTCCCTAAATGTGATGAGTGCCAACCAAAACCTTTGTGTACTGATAATAAATCTTACCAAACTTCGACAGTGTCACAGCAGGAAAACAGTGATCCAAATGCATCACTCTCACTTTCTCCGCTCGTGTCGTACGAGGTTCCAGCTCATGCGCCCGTTCTATCACTGTTTATCAGCGGGGTGGGGCCCGTTCGGCGTTCCGGACAGCTCGCCCCTTCCTATCTTGGGCTACCCGGCTGTTGACTCCGTCCTTGGTGTCTCGGCGGCCAATGTTCGGCGGCGCGGTGGTGTGTTCGCGATCCATCAGACGTCGACCTTGTCCGAAATGGACGCCTCACGCGCCAAAAATGCCGCGCGCGCCGGCTCCGGGAGCTATGAACAGGGGTTCCTTGGTGAGGTTTGAAGGGTCAGGCCCGCGCGTCACGACCACGCCCTTCACATGTCATTTGAGTGTCAGTCTCTCTGGAAGCTAACCCTTTTTATAGTTCAAGACATTGTCGATCTCATGTGTGCATTTTTGTTTTGTTCATGTGTTTTAGTTAAAAGCTTTAGGAATGAATGAGTTATCGAGGTATGCTACATGATGAGGGACTTCCTATCAACAGTTCCTTCTGGAAAAATTGACTGGTCTCCTTTCCGTTGACCATGTCAAAGTTATTGCGCACTATATTCATGAATTTATAAGATCAATAATCAAAAACATAACTGAGGCAAACGTTGTAGCTTCATATATGTCACCAGCATCTACTCTGCCTGTCCAGTGTGCAGCGCAGTGAATGAGCGTCACTCACATATCACTAAAAGCGTCTAATCCTTCCTCAGCAGACGATGTGTCTGGAAAAGCAGTCTGTAATCCCCTCTGATGGCCGGCTAAGAAGGATCATCCACAGCATTAGCGGTCACTGACAGTTCACAGCCACATTTGAATAGGACGGCACGAGTCACTTCCAACATAGTAAGAGAAGAAGACGCCAGTAGCTAATGAAAGAAAAACTGATAAATTTACTATGCCGTTTAACTTGACATGAACATCTACTGAATCCAAGCATTTGTCCAGCCTCATGGGAAATGTACCTTAATAGCAGTTTAGGTAAAATAAATATTCTCCAGTATTTTCAATATCTTTTTTCTAAAATGTTACATGCAGTCTTGCAACCATGGTGAATGCTTAAAATGACGCTTGAGAGACCAATGGTATTTTTAGTGATACGTTAAAGCGGTAGGCAGTGATCGATAAGCCATTTTGTATCAGCAAAAGTCGCTAAGCTAATAAACTCCAAGCATAAAGAAATGCTATTTGGTTTCCGAGTTCGTCTAGCTCGCACCTATTTTCTGGCATCTTTGAAAATCTGTAAGCGAGAAAAATCGTGACACAGGCAGAGGCAGTGGATGGGTCAAGCCGCAAACTATGTGTGTAGAAGCTGGTTGCCATGCTGTTTTGCCGCGAAACTTACCTGGCTTTGGCGTACACACCAACATTTCGCACATCAAACAGATGCATAAACGCTTTAAACGGAAAGCACTTTAGATTGTGATGGGCCTGTGCCATTTTAGTGGTCCGTTGAGTGACACTATCAGAAGACAAAGCCGACAAGCACGTGGTCGCATGGATCAACGGACTCTGAAAACAATACGGGATCCATTGAACCTGAATGATTGATCGCACATTTCGGAAACTCTCAGCCACATCATTCACATTTTGTGGAGGCACATCCAAGACGTACAGCGAGAACAGTTGAGCAAAAGCGAGTCTGTCGAGGCGACAAGTAGCGATCTCCAGGCCTAAAATTGTTATGAATGTTCACCTTTTAGATGACTTTATCCACTACATACATTAGGTCAGAAGATCTCATGTCTATTTCAAGTCAGCATTGCCTATGCAGAAGTTAGATTGGAGATGTGGCACTTTTATCCAGATATGACACCATTGCTTCATAAATAGCACACTCTCGCAGTGCTGGTATGTATGTTCGTCTATGAACACACATTGCCAGTCGTGAGACCGCTTGCTGAGGCCCTAATAACGCCATGTCAGTCTCTAATTGTGTGACGTCGGCTGTGGAGGTCGGCACGAGCCAGTGGGGCGGGTATATGGAGCCACTTCCCAGTTGACTGGGCACACAGGCACACTTGCTCCCGCACAAGACGTCACTTGTGTGGCACAAGACGGCACTGGAATGGCACACAGTTCACCCGTCCTGCACAATGCACAGTGCACATTGCACATATCACCTGGCAGAATTGTTACGTAAGCAGATTTTCGTGGCACCCTAGCAGCTGCCGGAAAGGAATAGGCTGAACAGCATCAATCGAGGTTAAGGCCGCAGGAAAATGTGTTTGGGTGATCCTATGTCCCCATTTTCAGGCATAAAACATAGGAAGAACACGACGTAAGGCATGGGTGGGAAATGCGGGTGAAGGTTTCAAAGTGGCAAGTCACACAATGGAGGGAGCATGTTTGATATGACGCTGGAAGTGATTTATGAAGATCTTTATCGATGGCGTTCCAGGTCAAACAATGATATAGTACTGCAATCATTGTTGCCTTGTGCGAGTTCTTGTGAGATAGATCGCTATCTTTGTCTTTTAAAACTGTCTGCTCCGCTGGCTTTGTGCGGAACTGAATGACCATTTTATTTCGATTGATGGAACAGAGACAAGCTGCTGGAAATACTTTATTTAATCCAACATGCATTCTGATAAAATTAGGTTCAGTTGCGCCTAAGTCTAGCTTTCCCTGTGTTTTTATTATAATTCCTTCAGGCTGGTTCTCGGCTCTACGAGGCATACACTGACGCATGACTTTTTTACATCGCTTATGCATGTCCTGTGCATTGTTTCTTGGTTTCTTGTCTTTCTTGTTTTGTTATCGACATCGCTGCAGCTTCCTTTTCCTACCTACTCAATGCAGCACTTCCTCTGCTTTAACGCACACATAAATTTCAAAAACGTACCGCACATGAAAAGCTGACTGATTTCACTAATTGATTCTGATTTGAGCATCAGTATCTGTTGTTGGTTATACCCGATCTGTTATTGGTTATTCAATATTCAATTTTCGGACCATGAAGTTACATCATGGTTCATTGTCCTGTTGAGTGTTCAGCGTCCGAGGTTTCCTGTTCAGCGTTAAAATTAGCAGAGCCGGCGTCACCTCTCCCATCGACGGTCGTTGCCGGTCGGTTGTAACGCCACGGGTCACGTCTCCGTGACCCGTCAGAGCGTCGCATCGCTGTCGGCCACCGGGACCCGTCTGACCCCTGTGACCCGGCGCGGCGGTCCCATTTGAGACATCTGCCCGGCCGGCGGGTCACGGTCCCGGCCTGTGCCGCCATTGTGCCGCTGCAGCCAGTTCCCACGTGGGACGGTCCCAGGTCACAGGACTGCCGGCCCGAGAAGGCGGCCAGTCGATACAGACTCATTGATGAGCAGGACGTAGTTTTAGATCGACGTGAGCCTGACAAGTCAACGCAAGCCATGTGAGAAGTGGTAAGTCGGTGATAAGCAGAGGTAGAGGGAGTCTGCAATCAGCTGATATATCATCTTCCTGACATATAAACCTTGCTATATGTGGATGTGGATAAGGGCAGATGATAGCTGCTAATACCTAGCATTTGTCTGTGGCTATTTTTACAAAATATGCTTGGCACATTTTTGCAGTCTACATACTTACAAAAGCATTAGGGTATTTGCGATACATTAACACCGATAGCATCGTTGTTAATATTTCACAGAAATGGACTTTGTTATTAGAACTCGTGTATTAGTCTTTCTTTAGTCTTTAGCCATTTCAACCTCGTGCGCTTGACCTGTACATACACCGTGATGGGGATCGGAAACTCTAGTCTTATCAACGGCAGAACGGTTCACCACGCTTACCTATATACGTGTTCCTGTGTCGTAAGCGGGTACAGCGAATACTACATACAGCAAAGTGATGGCCAAATTTGGCATTCGGGCCTCACCGTGTTACCTTGTGCGGGATATGATAAACATTACTGTGATTCCAAAGACGAAGCTATGCAGTGGCCTATCATTCGCAGTCGTTGTGGGCGGCCATGTCGAATTACAATCCAGACTCGTAGGCACGGAGTTGGCCAAAGCAACTGAATACAAACTGGCATAAGCCCAGCTAATTACATGCACACGTATAGACGCTACTAGCCGGACGGTCGCCATAATGTTGGAACAATGGTATGACCCAGTCGTTTTCACTATCCGGACAAAAACTCTGTATTCCTGTCACGTTTCCGCGGACCCTGACCGCTGCGCTCTGCGCGGACCGGGGTGCACCGGCCGGCGGCCGCGGGACTATAGGGGCCGCACGTGCGAATTACCTCCCTCCCCTCCCCGGTTCGGGGAACCGTCTCAGAACTGACGGGTCGCGTGTCGGACAGACGAGATACAATGGGAGATAAGGGTCGTCTCGCGACGGGCGGGCGGGACACACGGGGAGTGAAGAGGGTGGCTCAGCAGTTGAAGCTGTTAGGGATGGGTCTGAGCACTTAGCAGAACAACAGGCGGCTATTCAGATCGTCGATCGAAATTGGTGCTTGACATGTGCTGGATACATTTTTTCACCGTTTATGCAATTTTTAAGGTTAAAAGTTGTTTAAGCGTTGCATATCATCTCCTGAATAACATTCAATGCGACACAAAACAGCAACCTAGATCGCATTTGCAACCGAAAGAACTTCTCTCATTAACCATTTTTGGATAAAATAAACCGTCAAATAATGATGATAGACACAGTCCCCGGACCCAGACATCAAATGGCCAGTTGCCAGCGGAGGTGGCTGTTTGGAGGAGGGCGCGCGGGCCGCCGGGAAGGGGCGCTGCAGGGTCAAGGTGGCCAGCGTGACAGGTCTCAGTCACGACTGGTCACCAGCCGGCGCTCAGCTAATGGAGCCGACCTCAGCTGAACGCCGTGTCGGGGCGAACGTGTTTGTCCGCCACCGCCCCAAGGTCCGCAGAGGAACGGGAACGAGTGGGAACGGTCCGCTGTCATAGGGGAACGAATTGAAAGTAATGAATTATCAGGAATGCAAATGTTACTGGAGCTAGATACATAAGTTGTCTTGCAACTGGAATGATCGGAAGGGATTGGCAATATTGTAATGTGCAGTCTCATATCAATTCCTACAAATCCCAAAACTATTCTAGCTTCCAACACAGCAATGGCTCCAAATGTTCGGGGTCAATTTTCCACCCAGCACTAATCCGAACACCTCAGTCCAGTTAGGAGCCCTGTCCGTGAGTAATAACCACCCCTGCCCTCATCGCCACGCCATTATCCTGTGCCTCTGTCAGCCTCAGGTGCTGATAACCAGCTATGTAACCCGTATAACTACCCTGCCGATAGCCGGGGCAGTACATTACCCAGTCCTGGATCTATCAGCCCGGCACGGGGTCTGCTGACGACAGTGCGTGCCGGGCGTCGGCCGCCGATCAGTATTCAGGTCGGTCCGCCCCGGGCAGTTTTCACACCGTCGAGGCTCCGGTGGTAATGTGACCCTCCTCGCCTTGCCGCCGGCTATCGACATCACAAGTACAGCCGTCTGTACTGAAGATATCGTTTTACAAATTGTGGGGAAGAGACGATTGAAGTGTCTCAGTCTGCACCTGTGTGATGTTATTGTTGCCCGAGAGGATGATGATTATCCCACCAGCTTCCAGGTTCTCAATCAGTAACAGCTATTATTTCCAAGATACTTTGCGTGCTGTTTTCTTTGAGTGATATCTTTGGTCAGTTTGCCCGAGGTTCGATTTTGCGCTAAGCTGCAGAAACCACACTGTGTCCCACGCTGACCCGGCCTCAGTGCACCGGGGACTGCAGGTCGAGCCTTGGGCCCACCAGCCGCGCGCAGACACAGGCCGAGATCAGCTCCGATACTCCACACTTTATGACGTCATCACGTGGCCGCCAGACGGCACTAACTAAAGTGGTGTGTCGCCATAGGGCCAATATTTGCGTAATTGAGAGCACAATACCGTCCAATCAGTGTATTGCAATAGTAGGTATTAATTATTAGCAGATCATTTGATCGGATACAAACCATTCTCGTTATTGGCGTGGTATCTACTCAATCGCTGACGGAGTCACGTAGGTGGGAGAAGGTATGCTTTTCGGCGTCTTTGAAGCACTGGCTGCTGCCCCAGATATTTAGCCTCGGTCGATAATGGATCTCCGGACTTAAAAAGATCAAACATTTCAAGCTGTGACTTCAAATGGAGACAAGCGATCAATCATACATATTACATAGTACCTCGGCGTCCAGAAATATCTTTTTATAACTTGAAATAACGCCGAATTTATAATAGCTCCTTAAAATAAGGCTTAAATTTGGCATCAGAAATTGTTGAAAATTACCAATAGCATGGACAAGCTCAGAGCTCACAAAAGTAAAACCCGCCAAAAAACACACACACAACTGATAACAGAGCGTACACAAATAACACAAATACATCAGAGTATTATGGAACAAAAAGACCTCAGTCCGGCAACCGTGGGTTGTGTCTGCCGGTCACATGGTCCTCCCAGCCACCCTCCATTAGGCACTCAGTGCCATCGTAAAACGACGTTATGATAGCCCGTCTGTCAGTCTGCGATGCTGTATGTCGAATACTTAACCCGCGACCTGGTGGGGGGGGGGGCTATTTTTTGCCACCCCCCCCCCTCCAGACTTTTTGATATATCTCCAGAACCGCTGCGCCGATCGTCACCAAACTTTCAGTACCCTCCCGGACATCAATTTTACACATGGTGACCAAAATTTTTCCAAAGGCTATGATAGGTTGGCCGGAAATGACGTCAGAGTGACGTCATGTTCTGCCGTTTTCGACCCAAAAAAGGGTTTCGCGGGAAGAGCCGATAGGCGTTATCACAAGTGTATTCGCGGTCATTGGGGCGACGTAAGAAAAGAAGAAAACAACTGGCCTCAAGAACTTTAAATTATCAGTTAGCATGCATCTTTTCCTTGATCTGTAGATAATTCACCATTAATTGCTAGAGAAAATTGCATTTAAAATCTTCCATCTATGTTTTTTTTCATCGTTTGCACAATAGGTAGGTATGTTCTTTTTTAAAATAGAAACACTAATTAGAAATAGTTCCCGCATCATCAAGAACAATAGGGAAGGCTTGAAGTGAATACAATAATCTTAACGGTGTTGTAATCTATGTGAAGAGTCCAGAGGTGGGCATCGCTACCGAAATTTGGAAACCGCTACCGCTACCTTCCGCAACTTGAGGTACCCAAAGCGCAATCGCAACTCCGAAATTATTTTGCAGATTGTAAAACCGCAACTCGCAACTCCGCAACTCCGCAACTCCGCTACCCACCTCTGTTAGGTTCCTACGTTTTATCAGTTTTAGTCCTGAAGTGCAGTGTTATGTCTGACAGGTATGTACCTTTGGTTGACCTCTGTTGGTGACCTGACTGTTGGTGACCTCTGATGACGTCACGTGACCTATAATGTTCAATGCGCAGGTCATTGCGACACCAGTCGACTTAAACGACCTGCCAGCGTTACTCTTTGCGCATGTTTTAGTTGTTTGGGACAATTTTGACGCAAATCCGGACGAGTTGTATTATCTCCCATTGACTTATAATGTGGAGGTCACACAGTTGACCTTACCTTAGCCCTCGCCGGACCTATTGGTTTTCTACATACGCGCCGACCGAGGGGGGGGGGGGCGGGTACGACCCCCTCGCCGTTTCGCCCCTGGTGGAGCTAGCGCGTCGCGGAAAAAACGAGCGTGTGCGCCGTTTCAAGACGCAGAGATTGATACCCGATTTTAAGGTCCTAGGTCAACCGGTGACCTCTGAGGTCAGGTCAAGTGCCCCAAGGTACGGTTCAGTTTTTGGTTAATAACTTCGCAAAAAACGGCCGCAGAGCGCGATGTTGGCAGCATCGTGTTCGCCTTGCTCAGGCGCGTCGAATGATATACTTTTTGTTTGGGTGAGGTCAACTTAGGGTGTTGACCTCGGGTCACGGTCAGGTCAGCGCCCCCCAGGTCACGAAGTTGGTCGAATGAGGTCATATCGCATATCATTCGATTGGGCAGGTCTTCCTGAGTCCAGTGCTGGCTTTCCCGACCCGCTAGCTCAATTCGATCGGGAGTTATTGATGAAAAACTAATATGACCCTAATGACGTCATAAATGACGTCACGAAAGGTCAACATTGCAAAAGTGAAGCATGGAACCTTGCAAGGAGTGCATGAAATCACGATTCTGTGTGCTTGAGATAGTAAGAGATCGTTCCCGGCGCCAGAATAGCAGTTTTCATTTTTCCCCATTGACTTATAATGGTGAGGTCACGAAAATGACCTGACCTCATATGACCTTGAGGAAAAATCCGAGATATACAAGTTGTGAGACTCCTAATGGATACTAGGTCCTGCAAGTGTCATTTCCCTGCGAAAGCTCCTCTGGCAGTGAGGGCGTTGCGAAGTTGCGACATCTGAAGACCATGCAGAGGTTCACTTATGACGTCATAGGTCAGTGACCTGACCTGACCCGAAAATGCGGTTGGTGTCATAAGATCCGGCTTGAATCAAAGGCCAGGTATGCCAAGTTTCAGCTCTCTATCGCCGGCGTGTTCGGAGCTATCGCGAAAAAACCCTATGGGGGGGGGGGCGGCACCCGCCCCCACCCCCACCCCCTGTATATCTTGTTACCCTTGTCACATGCAGACAGTTTCAAAGTGATCGGTCAATTGATGTAACTAGGGCGCGTATTTAAATTTGTTGGAGATTGGGTCACTTGACTTCACCTGATGACCTGACCTGAGGAATCCTGGGTCTGACATGTTGATGCAATGTCTGGAAAGGATGCGTTAATAGCTGTGCCAAAAACAGCCGCGCTGCCGCCGCCTTTTTAATATATCTGCGGAAAACCTTACGGAGGGGTGTCCAAACACCCCCCCCCCGCCCCGGCCCCGTGCTGGCGACCACAAAAATTTGACTTATGACCCTCGCTGTGTGCGGTGTTTTACAACGTCTAACGTGTAGGGGGGGGGGGGGGTCGGTTGGACCCCCTGCCGACTGCCGTTCGGCCCCTGATCGAGCTAGAGCTTCGCGGAAACGAGCGTGTTGCCAGTGACGAGAGGTGACGTGACGTGATGATACCCAATTTTAAGGTCCTAGGTCATTGGTTGACCTTCCAGGCCAGGTCAATGACCCAAAAGTCGGGAAAATCGGACCTGCTAGAACTTTGTAAAGTGAAGCTAGGTTATGTTATTTTCGGGGCGCTGATCACGAATTGCATGCTAGTTTTGATCACAGATGACGTCTTCGTGCATTTGGGCGAGGTCGGGTCAGGTCAGGTCAACCAGTAGGCGTCCTACCCTATCCAGTAGTGTCAACCAGACTTGTGCCAAGATCCCAAAAAGATCCAAGATCCGGGATCTTCAGGGATCTTGGATCCAGCACTTCAGGTTTTGCCGAGGAATCCTGGGGATCTAGGACTCTGGTCATAATTTTGTCGAGGGATTATGGGGATCTTGGATCCTGGCTTTTGATTTTGTCGAGGGACCTTGGGGATCTTGGATCCTGGTTTTGGATTTGTCGAGGGATCCTGGGGATCTTGGATCCTGGTTTTTAACAGGAATATCTTACACATCAGTCTACCATGATCAAATGCCTACCAAACGTCGTATGGTGGCGCTAGCAGAGCTTGTTATAGGTATATCAATGATAGATATAAAGTTTGGTTGGTATCAGTTTGGCATTGGTTTAGAAAATTTCTTACATTTACATCACAAACATGTACATCAATAATTTCTTAAATTTACATCACTAGCATGTACAATTACATGTCCATTTAGTGCTTCTCCAGGGCTAGAACTGAGTCCACTGAGTCAGTTGCAGTCCGCAGTTGCAAATAACAGATGAAACATCCTAAAATTATGATTGTGCGTTGGATCTTGGGGATCTTGGATCCTACAATTTTTATATTACGTGGGATCTTGGATCCTGAGAGTCTGATCTTGTGCGGGATCTTGTGGATCTTGAACCCTGAAATTTTGATTTTGCGTGGGATCCTGGGGATCTTGGATTTTGCAGTTTTATTTTGTGTGGGATCTTGGGGATCTTGGATCCTGAAATTCTGAAATTGTGTGGGATCTTGCGGATCTTGGATCTTGATTTTTGGTCGAGGCACAAGTCTGGACTGTCAACCACCACTGAAAGCCTCGTAACATGTTACGGAGGCACTAAAACTACTTCGCAAATATTCAAATGGTTATTAAATTCGAAATCAGCCTAAAAAAGTAGCCTAGAAACACGTGCAGTGTGCAGTGCAGTGCAAAGGGTGCAGTGGCGCCCCCACCAGCGGTGGCGGCCCCGGTAGCGGTTGCGCTTTAGAATTTTCGCCTCCGCAACTCGCAACTCCGCAACTTTTTTGGGCTCGGTAGCCGATCCGTAACTCCGCTACCAAGAGGGTAGTCCGCAAGTTGCGGAGTTGCGGAGTTGCGGACTTAAGTTGCGCAATGCCCAGCTCTGGTGAAGACACTTCTAAAATTGCCTGTAGAAATATTGAAGGCAAAAGTTCAACTTCTTCACAAGACGGATGTCTATAAACCTATTTAACGTGTGACAACTCAGCCGGTATTTCGTCGCCTACAGCCCAGCTTTCCCTAGTGACCGATAGAGGCGCTGCTATCGATGTCCGCCCGTGCCGCCTAACGCTATCAGGCCTATAGCTTTGCAAATACAGAAAAATGATAAGGACATAAAAGCTGTAGAATTAACAGGGCTACAAAACTGCTACCTCGGATTTTTGAAATTTTTGGATTTTGACCCCGAAAATCAAAAAATATTTTTTTTTTGATATAATGATCGAAAAATCCAAAAAGTTTTTTGAATTTCGCAAAAACCGGAATATATGTGAGAGTCCTTACCGCCTTCCATCCACATACCAAATTTGAGATTGATACCTCTTTTTTTGGCGAAGTTACAGCGAAAAAACTGTTCAAAATTGATGACGTCAAATTTTCAAACTCAATTTTTAGCAATTCTAGACCCCGTAGCGAAAAACAAAGACCACCATTAGACTCCCCGTGACGAGCTGCATCGAATCAATACCCATTTTATGCAAAACTATCAACTTTAAAATTTGACCTTTTTTGGCCTGACCTTGACCTGACCTTGACCTGAACTTCACCAGAAAGTGACCTAAGCCGTACCTGATAGTCTTATAACCAACACCATTGAGTTGGAAATGAAAAATTAGCCATAAAACATGCATCACACAACCTTATTAACCCGCGCCCTGCTGGGGGGGGGGGGTGTTTGAACACCCCCCCCCTGTGGTTTTTCGCGAATATCTCAAAAACGGCGGCGCGGAGCGCCGCCGTTTTTGGTACACCTTATCATACATCAATTCTACACATGTTGTGAAAATTTCAGACCAAGGTCATTCAAGGTCAGGTCACCAGGTCACTTGAAGTGACCTCACCTCATAAAAACTTTCAATGTCTGTCATAGCTACACCGAGTGACTGATCGCTTTGAAACTTTCAGCGATTGCTAAGAGCAATAGCATGTACAAAATGTATATCTCAGAATTTTGATATCGATGACCTAAGGTCAGGTCAATTTTGCGACCTCCCCATTATAAGTCAATGGGAGAAAATTGAAATGCGCCTCTTTTGGATGAAAGACGTTATAAACACTCCCAAACACCGAATTACAAGTGGTTTAGACACACTGAACTTGAAAATGGTGTCCGTGACCCTTGTTTATGCCCTGAGGTCATCTTAGGTCACGAATGGTATCTAACAGTTTTTCGCAAATAACTTTTGATAGAGGCATGCTAGAGCGATGAAAACGCCTTAGATGTGTTCAGCTCGACGATACGGATCGACTGATATGCAACATGACCCTTTCCGGTCAGGTCATGACCTTGACCTGAGGTCAAATTTTCAAGTTGACCTTTCAAGGTCAAGTTATAGTTCATTCGATGCGTCTTGACGAGAGGAACACGATGCCGGTAAAAGTAAGCTCGTACAATGCTTGGGTCAAAAGTTATTGCAGAAAAACTGTTTTCGAAAAAATCGGCTATTTTTGCAGTTTTTGCCCCCTGCAGGCAAAACCGTTGACGTTAGGTCAAATCTGAGAGAATTACTCAGAAAGGGCGTTAATAGGGCTATCGAATGCGCTTTTCCGCGGCGCTGTAGCTCTATTGGTTCCCGAGTTATGCGTTGGCTTCTTGGAAATTTTCGACATTTGACCTGGAAATCGGCGAAATTTTGCCTTCAATGACCTCTGGTGACCTGACCTTTGACCTGACCAAAAAATTGACCGAAGTGATTTCGTCATTATTTTTTACGCTCTTTCGAACGCCGCCTTCCGCGTATCGCTACGTGGCCCAGGAGCCGAGTTACAAGGGGGGGTGTTCAAACACCCCCCCCCCAGCAGGGCGTGGAAATCCAGGACCCCCAGCAGGGCGCGGGTTAAAGTTGGGCTCATGTGACCTGACCTGTGACCCTTGGTGACCTGACCTGTGACGTGACCTGGTATTGTCAGTGACCTCTAATAGCAACATATCTACTAGGCAACTGACGCCCTATCGCTGATTCTCGACAACATGCGTTTTCCTCGGTGTTATAGCGCATTCCCTAGAAGACCCGTGAACGGTGAAACATTTCATCTTTGACCTGACCTGTGACGTCATCGGTGACCCCGAGGTCAATAAAATTTGGTTTCCCTCAACAAATTTGTCAGGCCTTTCGAGCGCCGTTTGAATTTTGCGGATCCGTCCAGTAGTTTCGGAGATACGAGCGGGGGCAAAAAATAGCCCCCCCCCCCCACCAGGTCGCGTTATAAACAGACCCCACCAGGGCGCGGGTTAACGCCTTCGTAGCTTTATACACGTGCGTGAATGGCCCACTTCCAAACGCACAGCGGTAAATGATAAACATCACGCTTAATTGCGGTAACCGGTCACTTATGCATGGTGATAAAGTAAAATACAACCTCCATCTCCCAAATTATACCACATTACCAGGCCATTAGGTGACCTCAGAGACTGGCATTCATCTGACACCTAGCACACTGCAGCGGCCATATGGTGACCCTAGTCCCGGCCGACCCGACCTGACCTTGCAGCTATGCCATTTATTGACGGTCGATCGAATACAGTCGGCCTTTGATGCGGCTGATGGCTGACGTCGGCTCAGACAGCGGCGGGGAGCTGCTATAAACATGGGCCTGGTGATGCGCGGGATACGATCTGCCGAGAAACGAATGGCAGGAGGCGATGGGAACCGAGGGCTGGACAAAATAGAGGAGGGGATGGATGGCGGCAGTCTAGCTTCTCGAAGCAGGCCAAGTGGACGGCATATGTTTGCATTCAAAAACACGCTTTTTATCAAGTGGCATACCGCCAGTCGTACAGTCATTCATTCATTCGTTCGCCATTCATTCATTCGCCAGTCATTCATTTGAAGTTCATATCGATTTTCCTAAGTTACTGCGTAGGTGTAAAATTGACCTCTCTAATCAAATTGCCACACTTAATGATAGCCATTTGATTTAGTTATTCTTGCAATGTTGCTTCCGTGGTACGTGCTATTGCGTACATATTTCAAACCGTTACACCGAATAACGGTCCAGTTGCTATTGTTGAAGATGTTACGAAATGCATTGTCGGATGAACTACTGTGGGTATCCATTCAAACCGTACTCAAAATGCATTTGAACAATGGACACATCATGAAATTTTTGGATTGTAAGGCCATACAGCGCGCTGATACCAT
This sequence comes from Amphibalanus amphitrite, assembly GCF_019059575.1. Taxonomy (NCBI): domain Eukaryota; kingdom Metazoa; phylum Arthropoda; class Thecostraca; order Balanomorpha; family Balanidae; genus Amphibalanus; species Amphibalanus amphitrite. Next base: position 344,584 of record NW_024881868.1, read on the forward strand.
TTTGCTGGTGCGGACCTGTATGGGATGGCTGCAAAATTAAAGAGATGTACATTCTGCAAATGAGTAACTGAGCCATATGACGAGAAAAAACAGTTCCAAGAATTGAGCAGCCTTCAGCTACACAATGGTCAAGCAATCAGCATTGAAACATGCATTACATAAAGTACTTATCAAGATCACAATTTTCTTTAGAAGACAGCCTGCGCACCATCAGTTCGCCAGTCTGCGCATTTGATCAGCAGGCGCTCATTAATGAGCTACCCCCCCGCGCGGTCACATCTAGGGGCACAATTTACACGCGCGGGGCAGAGGAATGCAGTCTCGGCCAGCGCTGTCAGTCTGTGCGGCCCGGCCCGGCCCCACCCTCGCTCGCAGGCGGATCACTGTCCAACACGCACCCATGATGTATTCACGGGCTGTTTGTTGGCGGCCGGTCGGTAAAAAACCTCCGAGGCGCGGCTGCGTCTCCGGTGCTCTGCCTCCATCACAGGCGCCCGCTGCACCTGTCCTTGGCAGGGCGGGGCGGCGCGGCGGCACTGTTAACCAGCGGCCCTGAGGCGCTGCTCGACGACCCAGCTGCTCCGGAATGCCGCCTCGGATGCTGACAGACTGACCACGCCACGGGCGGCTCGGCCCCACTCCGGAGGCTGGCACGGCCAGATTGGGGCAGGGCGCACTCGTGAGGTCAGATTTTACGATCGTCGCTCACACTATCTATCACCTCAGACTGGTCATCAACTGAGAGGGAAAGTATGGGCTATCTCTATTTCTCTCAGAATACATGGTCTATGAAATCAGACGACCAACAACAGTTTGTGGTCTCCGTCCAACAGATAGTTTCCTGTTTATCATGCATTATGTTCTGAATGCAAACTGAGCTCTCTATGCAATGGGAGCGTTTAATAAGCACCAGCTTGAGAGACTAGCTCGATGATTCGTCTGACGATGGCGGCTAAGAAGGACGGTGGGCGGAAGGCAGCGCGGCGGCTCAAGGAACTGAACTGTTCCGGGTGATGGAAATGGGCGAGGGCGGCACGCACTCGTTAGAAGGGGAGAGCCCACTTATCCCGGTGGAGTTAGCCAGGAACCCATGCAAGCGCTAATCAGAGTCCAGCCACTGATTGTTGTCGGAATAGCGGGATAGCTGGTCACGTGTACCCATTTCAAACAGGATGTGGCTCTGACATTCAACTGCTGCAGTGCTCTAACTTATAGCGATATATCTGGTATTCAAGTTTGATTTGTGAATGAGGAAATGAGACCTTCGTATGAAAATATGCTGGTTCTTGGTGTGATTGGTCTGGTCAGCTGGAAAGTTGGTTTTTATCTGAGAAAAGAAACCAAACAATTTCGATGGACAAAGCGAAGCGCAATCCATATGAAACTTTGCACCCAAGTCAGTTGACCAGAAGGCAGCATGGCAATGGGGCTCGTCTCAGTCGATCTGCTGCACTACTGAGAACCTATCGAGTCGCAAGTGACGAGTTCCAACCGCTCTGAGCGGTCCGCATGCATGCAACAGGGCGTCTGCAGTGGGTGAGGTCTGACGGACTCAGACGTTGATAAAGCTCGATCCATCAGAACAGCTTGACCAGTTTTTGTGAACGTGAAATTCTCTGTCAGTCAATTACCACCGGTTTGCTGACGGGGCGCTAGATCCGCGTTTTTCTTCTATCTTGCCGTTAATTACTGAGATTCCAATGTCTGAATTTGATAATTTGGCATTATATATGCAATATGCATTCAAAAGATTATCACAACTTGAAACCTGTGGGTCCCTGGCTCATTCACACTTGTAAAAAAAGAGCTAAGTTAACAGCTATACGATTAATTGCATTAAACATTCACGATAAACGAATTGAGCATGACAAACATGCAGCACCTAAATGCCGACTTAAAAGAAGTGTTCCCTTTCATTCGCTGACATGTGTGTTTGTGACGTAACGTCTACGAGTCTGTAATGCATCTTTTATCCTTGTTCCTTTTTCTGTGTCCGTGTCCGTGGCCAATTATGTCCGCGTCCGATCGTGGCGTGTTGCAGTACCGGCCGCACTGTTGCAGTGTGCAGTGTACCGTTTCTGGAGCATGTCCAAGACAATGGGAGGCCATGCAGCGCCGGCCGGCTGGCTAGCTGTGATATGATCTGCACCTGACCGGCTGCCGGCCGGCCGGGGGTGGTCCAGATATAGATCTCAGGCGAGCCACGCTGGACCGACCACGCCCGCCCCCTCACTCACCCCCTGAACACACCGCGCTGCAACAACCCAGTGACCGGGATAATGCACAGAACGCACTAGGGACCGCATGATACGCCGAAACTGTCAGCAGATCCGAGGGCAAACGGAAAACTCATTTGCTCGAAAATTGTTTGTTATGCTTCTGGGAACATCAAGCAATAATTGCATTAGAAGTCTAGGATGTCATATTTGAACCGACTAATGTACTGATGCTGAAGCATGAGTGGTAGTACATACATCAATCGAACAATTGCATGACCACGACCTCACGTCAAGGTTAACTAAACGGCTGTTGAACAAAATGAACGTTGTTGTTTCCAAATGTTTCGAAAAACCTAGACGGGTAAAGAAAAGAACCAATCGCAGCTGGAGAATGGCGACTGTTCCATATCTGTGGTAGCACAGAACCCATGTGATGAAGCCACTGAGCCCTGGTGGGTGTCAATGCTAGGAGCGAGTCCCGGTGTCGCGGTCGAGGTGGTAGTCTCTAATGTTCAGTGGGCCACGGGCTCTGGAGGTGGTGGTGACGGCGATAACAGGCTGTAGCGCTCAAAAGACGCTGCCGGCGCTACTCTGTTTCACTGGAATGATCTCAATCAAGCTCAGGATGACAACCTGCTCTTAAAAGCGCTGTAGTGAGGCATTGGGCACGCACCACCGGGCACCGTCCAGCCCGCAGGCTTGCGGCGACTTCATGGTATGGTCTCTGGTCACCAAAAACATCCCCTCCAGTTGACTTTCTGTTTTTTTTTCTCCCTCTCTCTCTCTCTCTCTCTCTCTCTCTCTCTCTCTCTCTCTCTTTTGTTGTTCATCTTTCGCCCTCTTCTTCCTCCTTCCTGCTTTCCCTTTCCAGTGTCCATGTTTCCTCTGTTTCCTCTGCTCGTGTCCCTCTTCCTGCCCTTCTCCAGCCCCCCTATATTTCCCTCTTCCTCCCTCTCGGTTTTCGCCTCTACAACTCTCATTTTCGACATTGCGTCACGCTCTGTTTCACCCCAGCCATCGGCTTTTTCGCCTCACAGACGCTTAGATCGCGCGTTTCTCCTCTTCCCACGACGTGACCCTTCAGTGAGCACCTGGATACCACGCTGGTGAGATCAGAAGCAATGATGCTGTGACTGAAAAGGATTTTAATTTGTGGCAGCTAGCTTATTATTTTGGTAAATGCTAGATGCTACTTAGTCACGATCGCATATTACAACGCTAAGTCAAACAAAGTGGGCCTCTCTCCGATTACCAGCAAGTATCAATGAATGAATCATGGGATGATTGAGACGCAAGACTTAAATTGTGAGAAAAAGAGTTCCTAACAAAAAGGCATACAAGAGATCACATTGACCGGTCAGACGTAACGTCACAGGGGCGAGCCGTCATGTCACGGCCGGGCGGATCCGTGGCGTCACGGTCAGGCGGATCCCTGACGTCACGGTCAGGTGGATCCGTGAGAGAGGGCGAGAGAAGCCGCCCGCCGTGGTGACCACTGACCAGCGTCTGTGTGTGAGTGCCACACCTAGTAGCAGCTCACAGTTCACACCCCACCACACCATGACTCCATTGGCTCCCATTAGTCGGCGTTAGACAATCGGTACTTATCCCCCCGCCATGGCCAAGGTGGCAATGGATCACTCAGTCGAGCATATACAGGGCGTGGGATAATTGACAGTCTAGGTGATCTTTTTTAGCCAAAAGTTATACCTCTGTCGAGATCCGGAGCAGATCCAGAGTGCACTCTGCACAAGCCATGGTCTCCCTGGCACGTCACATGCATATGCATATGACTACTTATAGAGCAAATTGTAACAGTATCCTCCTGCCTGTTGCTTCATTGCCCCCATTCGCGACGGCTATTATTTTGCATACTGCGCTATGCATATTCTGGGTCGATCTGATAGTGTGCCAAGGGTGTGGCCGTACCTCTGAAGGGTGCAAAATCCATGCCAGCTGCACGGCGTGTGGTGACCGAGCCGTATCTAATGTCTGGACGGTATCTAACTGCCTGTGTCAGTGACCTCCAGATCCAGCAGTTACGCCTCACAAAGTGCCTAAAACTCTTCCACCTTCAACTGTGTCCGGCGGTGACCGTCACCGTCTCAAACCGTTCTGTCTCGCTCTGTCAGACACACAGCTGTCACCATGCCCGGTAACTGTCCGAGGTGCGCGGTATTTTCCTCCGTACTGGACCCACCCCGGATACACGGTACCTGGGAGTCGGTCCGGCGGCCACGCTGCACCCCCTAAGCTGATAAATCCGAGAGCACAATGCCGATAATGCGGTAAAGCAGCGTATCTGCACAGTTTCCGACACATGACAAACGGTAACGGTTCCCCTGAGAACGGCTGGCACACGGTGGATAGGGATATCGAGAAGAGATCCTATCGGTATCGTCCTTGCGGTAGTGTTTTCTCGTCAGTCGCATATTCCTACCTGTTTACAAGTATGTAATATGTAATCTGTTATGAATATTGTTTGTTAGGACGACTGATACATAACTTCGCAATGTTGATGGTTATTGCTGGTGATATCTGCTCAAATAAAAACCAGACCGCATTTTCGGACTCATTTTCACTATATTCAATTCGTCGGGTAGGAGTTCGTTTGATATTGACTGTTGCTCACATAGCATCTTTTTCAAATGATAAAATGAACATCAAATATGAAGGAAATGCAATGCACCGCAGGCACTAATCGAGCTGATCGATACTTAGAATGACACATCAGTCAGCAGTATTATATTTCGCCGTATTGTTCAGTAAAAGCACTTGGCATGTTTGCTGCCATGCCAGACAGATTTGCTATTTCAGTAAACTTCTTTCAGTAGAGTTGTAAGAATGATAAGACCCGCAGTGGCTTGTCCGGTTTCTATAAACTTCTGACAGATGATATATCGGCCGGCAATTTACTGCGAAATGCACAAATGCCAATGCACGCTTTAGCGAGCCTGACTGCGGGATCACGAGCCTGGCTACAGTCTCACGAGATCAACGTTCTAGTGAGAAAACGACTATTGTACGGGCACGCCGAAGGTCGCGCTACTGTCTAAGGTGGCTGAGACCGACTGCACACTACCTTTGGACAGGTTCGTGACATGTGAGAAACTCGAAGGAGCAGACAAAACCCTCACAAAATCAAAATAGGTATGCGACGAGCTGGCGAGAGTTTTACTTCGGGCTGAAACAACTCTAGCTTCTTATGTGACTTGGAAGAATAACCCTCGCCGGACCTATTGGTTTTCTACATACGCGCCGGCCGAGGGGGGGGGGCGGGTACGACCCCCCTCGCCGTCTCGCCCCTGGTGGAGCTAACGCATCGCGAAAAAGGAGCGTGTGCGCCGTTACGAGACGCAGAGATTGGTTCCCGATTTTAAGGTCCTAGGTCAACGGGTGACCTCTGAGGTCAGGTCAAGTGCCCTAAGGTACGGTTCAGTTTTTGGTGAATACCTTCGCAAAAAATGGCCGCAGAGCCGCGACTTTGGCAGCATCGTGTTCGTCTCGCTCAGGCGCGTCAAATGATGTACTTTTTGTTCGGGTCAGGTCAACTTGGGGTGTTGACCTCAGGTCAAGGTCAGGTCAGCACCCCCAGGCCACGAAGCTGGTTGAAAGAGGTCATTTCGCATATCATTCGACTCGGCAGGTCTTCCTGAGTCCATTGGTGGCTTTCCCGACTCGCTAGCTCAATTTGATCAAGAGTTATTGACGAAAAACGAATATGACCTTGATGACGTCATAAATGGCGTCATGCAAGGTCAACATTGCAAAAGTGACGCATCTTACCTTGAAAGGAGTGCATCAAATCACGATTCTGTGTGCTTGAGATAGTTGGAGATCGTTGCCGGCGCCAGAATAGCAGTTTTCATTTTTCCCCATTGACTTATAATGGTGAGGTCACGAAAATGACCTGACCTCATATGATCTTTAGGAAAAATCCGAGATATACAAGTTGTGAGACTCATAATGGATACTAGATCCTGCAAGTTTCATTTCCCTGTGACATCTCCTCTGGCAGTGAGGGCGTTGCGAAGTTGCGACATCTGAAGACCGTGCAGAGGTTCACTTATGACGTCATAGGTCAGTAATGCATTTGATGTCAAAAGATCCGGCTTGAATCAAAGGTCAGGTATGCCAAGTTTCAGCTCTCTATCGCCAGCGTGTTCGGAGCTATCGCGAAAAAAACCCTATGGGGGCGGCACCCCCCCCCCCCCCCTCGGCCGGCGAGGGATAAAGGCTCGTCTGAAAGACAAACACTTATGTAACCCATGCGGTGGTCGTTGGGAAGCGGATCCTTCCATAGCGCTACCTTCCTCGCGCTACCTTAGAGGTCCATTTCAGATGGATAAGCAATCAGATCTCAATTACAGTCCATCAATCACTGCGCCCCAATCTCTGGGCCTGCCGCTCCTCCCAGTGGGCGGTCTCGTCCGATACCTGCTCCGCATCCCTGTGGGATGGCCTCGCCAGTTCCGGGAGAATCCCCTCCGCAGGCCGCGTGAGGCCCCGGCCGGACCCACCTTCCTGCTGCCACTGCCCCTCCCCCCTCGGCGGTACCCCAGAGGACGGCCGATCAGCGCCCGGGGTCAGACGGGGTAGCACTGGCCAGCAGCTCCTGAAGAGCAGTGACATCCCCCCATCCTTCCTTATTACCCCGGGAGCCCGGAGACGGTGGAGACCCCCCCCCCCCCCCCGGAGATGTTACCTGAAGGGGGCTGTGACGTCACAGACGAGGAGCCGCCGCCTCGCCCGCCGCCGGGCAGGGCGCGGCACCTCACGCCGAAGGACTCGAGGCTTTTGTGGGCGCAATGGCCGGGAAAATAGCACAACAAGCGGCCCTAGGTGTGGGCTGGAGATATACATAAACCAGTTGCTTATATGAATAGCTAGGCAGTCATGCATGCAGCATGTTATGGCGTTATAAAAATACGTCACCTTTTAACCCGGCCGGGCCCGGGGGGTAATCCCAACCACCGCAGCCCGGGGGGGGCGTTTTTCGCCCCCCCCCCTGTCTAACTCCGTAAATAAGGGAGCTACGGAAACAAAAGCGATACCAAACGAAAGGTCCTTACGAGACGATTCTAAACCACCTAAAATTTTTGACCTCAGGTCAATTTTCAAGGTCAGAGGTCAAGGTCAAAGGCAAAAACCGGCACATGTGTAGTGATCTCAAAGTAAGCCTTCTAGAGGACGGCAGGCTGCATCAAAACGGCAAAATTGGGTGTCAAACGAAAGAAGAGAATTTGAGGATTCCGAAACTGTGCTCAAAATCAAAGGTCAAGGTCAAGGTCACGCTCAAAATTGACCTCAAACTTGGCACTTTTTCGCACATCTTGCGTGCTAACTTTCAAGATGTTTTGAAATGTTTTGAGGCTTATCAGTTCCCTATTTGTGGTTCATCTTACATTACAAGGCTGCTCAAAGGTCAAGGTCACAGAAGAGTATCCCTGCTAGAGGCTATTTCACTAATTCAAGCTAGTTATAATAAATAAGACAATCTTGCCATCCGGAAGCTCTAAATGAAGGCTGAGAGGAAAATAGATGCCAGATTCGTGATCAGTGGATACAAATCCATCATAAACGACCTTTCATGTGTCAAGGTCAACCAGAGGTCATTCGAGGTCACATGAGGTCAACATAAAATTTGGCCTTTTCCGAACAAAATATATATCATTCGACGCGGCTTGACAAGGCGAATGCGATGGTACCACTGCCGTAGCTCTAGGACCATTTTTGTCGAAGTTATTTGCGAAAAACTAAAACCACATCTCGGGGTCGTTGACCTGACCTCTGACCTCAGGTCACCAAAACTATTTTTCTATTTTTCTCTAGGTCAAACGCTACACAACCGTGCTCGTAATTTGTCCTTATCTCTAAAACTCTATTTTTAGTAGCTATTTGAAGTTTGCGTCTGTGACGCCGAAGTTTGCCGTGCAGGGGTCTAGAAAAATGGACCTTGTGACGTCATCAAGGGGGCTAGGTCCAAATTTTTTACTTCAGAAGATGTCAAATTGATGGGAGAAAAGGTACTGAAAGTTTTGCTTTCCTATCCCTAAGCGTTCGGGAGCTATCGCAAATATTCGCCAGGGGGGCGAAAAACGCCCCCCCCCCCGGGCCCGCGAGGGTTAATGTTGATTTTACGGGAGGCTAAGTAACGGTGTGCTTATTTTCTGTTTTATATAGTTATGATTGAATTACATGCAGTCATGCGCCTCCACCCGAAGTATTCTTCCCATAGAACCTATAAGCTGGATAAGCTAGTTACTTTTTATAACGCTCTTCCGGTAGATTAGTAGCTTACTAGATACGCTGGCAACGAATGACATCGATAACAGAGGCAATGAACTTATATTTGAGAAAAACTTAACTTTTCCGCTTTCCTATTGTTATGTAATGCCAACGACCACACATAACAGCTGGCACACCGGGTGATCGACATGGAAATTACATTAACCTTCCAGGCGGTGGGGGGGGGCATTTTTTTGCCCCCCCCCCCCCTTTAGTTTTTCGATATATCTCGAGAACCGCTGCGCCGATCGTCACCAAACTTTCAGTACCCTCCCGGGAGCAGCTAGCGCACATGGTGACCAATTTTTTCCAAAGGCTATGATAGGTTGGCCGCTAATGACGTCAGAGTGACGTCATTTTTGCCATTTTCGACCCAAAAAAAGGTTTCGCGGGAAGAGCTGTCAGGCCTACAGCTTTAGAGATATAGAAAAATGTTTCAGACATAAAAGTTGTAGAATTAAAAGGGCTACAAAACTGCTATTTCGGTTTTTCGAATTTTTTGGATTTTGACCCCCAAAAATCAAGAAATAGATTTTTTGAATATAATAGCCAAAAAATCCAAAAAGTTTTTTGAATTTCGAAAAAACGGTATATATGTGATATTCCTTACCGCCTTCTACCTACATACCAAATTTCAGATCGATACCTCTTTTTTTGGCCAAGTTATAGCGAAAAAACTGTTCAAAATTGATGGCGTCAAATTTTCAAACTCAATTTTTAGCAATTCTAGACCTCGTAGCGCAAAACAAAGACCACCATTAGACTCCCCGTGACGAGCTGCATCGAATCAATACCCATTTTATGCAAAAATATCAACTTTGAAATTTGACCTTTCTTGACCAGACCTTGACCTGACCTCCACCAGAAAGTGACCTAAACCGTACCTGATGGTCTTATAACCAACACCATTGAGTTGGAAATGAAAAACTGGCCATAAAACATGCATCGCATAACCTTAGTAAAGTTGGGCTCATGTGGTGACCCTTGGTGACCTTTGGTGACCTGACCTGTGACCTGACCTGGTATGACCAGTGACCTCTAATAGCAACATATGTACTAGACAACTGACGCCTTATCGCTGATTTTCGACAAAATGCGTTTTACTCGGTGTTATAGCGCTTTCCCTAGAAGCCCCGTGAACGGTGAAACATTTTATCTTTGACCTGACCTGTGACGTCATCGGTGACCCCGAGGTCAATGAAATTTGGTTTCCCTCAACAAATTTGACAGGGCTATCGAACGCCGTTTGAATTTTCCGGATCCGTCCAGTAGTTTCGGAGATACGGGGGGGGGGCAAAAAAGTGCCTCCCCCCACCGCGCGGAAGGTGGCTGGTAGGCCCACCGCCTGCCGGGTTAATGCTAAAGCCTATGAATATCGACATGCATTCTCTAAGGCTAAGCGACAATGCCTGCCTGTCACCAAAACATCAGTCCCCGGCGAAGCAGACTTGACCACCTCTTCGTGTTTCCACCTGAATTTGTAGCACCGTCACCAGGATCTGCGGGCCACCCCTCACAGTTCGCCGTTCGTCGGGCGGAAATCTGGTAACCCAGCTCCGATCCTGTGCCGGCCCGCCCTCCTTACCCCACCCCGCCCCCGCCCTCTGCCCCGCGGCACTCGGGGCGGCCACCCCATAGCTGGAGCACAACGGTCGACTGACCCAGATGGCCGCCCCGCCCCGCCCCGCCCCGCCCCGCCCCGCCCCGGCGGGCCGGCAGGGTGTGGTCAGCCCCCACTGACCCCCCCCCCTCCTCCCTCTCGGTCAGCCCAGAGCTAGCGGCGGCCGCCCGGCGCTCGGAGTCGTATTTCACTATCAAGGTCGCTCGGACGCGTGTCAGCCACGGGGAAGTGAGGTCGGCGACGGGCGCAGAGCAGCGTGGGCCGAGGCTCTCCGGAATGGGCTGTCCGTGTGCGTGATTGATGAAGAGGAGGTATTCGGTACTCAGAAGCTCCTACTCGTGGGAGCTGATATATCCCCCATTGGTGATGCCGGTGTCCTGTTCGTTGTCCCCAGCGGTTAACGTCCCCTGACCGGCTCCGTTGGTCCGTCTATGGTCAGCTGGTATCATTCCGTCTGTGGTCGCTGGTCAGCTCCGTGTCGGTCCGTCTGTGGTCACTGGTGTCTGTCCGTCTGTGATCGGCTGGTAGCGGTCCGTCTGTGATCAGCTGCTTCAGTCCGTCTGTAGTCAGCTGCCGTCGGTCCGTCTCACTGGTCCACTGCTTCGGCCCGTCTGTGGTCACTAGTCAGCTCCGTCCGTGGTCAGCTGGTGTCGGTCCGCCTGTGGTCGGTCAGTCGGTCCAACTTTGGTCCGTCCGTCCGTGGCTGTGGTCAGTCCGTCTGGTCTGTGGTCAGTCCGTTTGTGGCCTGCCGATGTCGGCCCGTCTGTGGTCAGTCTGTCTGTGGTCACTGGTCAGCTGGAGTCTGTTCGTAGGTCCGTCTTTGGTCGGTCCGTCTGTGGTCTGTGGTCCCAGTCCGTCTGTGGTCTGCCGACCCCGATGGTCGCCACCGAGGTGACCGGATGACGCCGCTGGATTGGCGCTGTTAAAATTACGCCACCTCCTGGCGCCGTTAGTAGATCAAGGCTCAGTCATCAGCGCGGTATGTGGACGCCTGAATCAGATCGGCACAAACCACGGCCGGCCAACATCATAAACACCGAGCTAAATACTCAGATGTCCGATATTCCCACACATTATATCGGAACTGTGCCAGCAGATCGATAGCATAGCTCAGTAAATTGGCCGCCGCTAAAACCGGTTGGTGGTAACTCAGTCACAAACAGGCATGTGCACTGTGCAGGGGGCGGCCGGGGGAGGCGTTCTCATTCTAACTTCTAACTCAGCAGTCAGCTCATGAAACTTTAAATGGCAAACGGCGGAAATAGGCCACCTGTTGAAAATGTCACTGAAAAACCAAGTACGAAAATATACCTTTTTTGGTCTTTTTTAATGAATTTCTCCGATATTATGAGCATAAGGTCAATTTTACCACGTTTATTGAAACTGGACCGGCAGCTACTGCGCCGCTGCAGCTGGGCTGATGTGTATAGTCGACTACAGAATGATGTTCCAATTTTCACACAGGCAATTATTTGCCTGGAGTGGTAGGCTGTGCCGCATCACACGGGCTGAGTTCACAAATTATAGCTTTGTCCCAATGCTCACAATCGACACGCTTGCGTGATAAACGGCACAACTTAGCGCTCCGGTCAACTGATAGCTTCTGAGGAGTGGAACATCATTCTGTAGTCGACTATACCTACCAATGAGACACTGAAACTGACTGGCCACTTCCGAAACAGGTTACCGGCCACTCAATCACCCTGGACTCGGCCTCGGAGAGGCAGCCCCTATGGTGTTCAAATCTTCCATTGAATAGACAAAGCAATGTGCATTTACTCCGATAAGGAGCATGTGTTCAAGTCATTACAATTCGGCTGTCCTGAAGGCAGGCTGGATGAACCAAACTGTACGTGTACGTGTAGTCTCAAAGTTTCTGCCCCTTCAAGTATAGGTATTTGTTTTGTCGCGTTAGGCTTTTCAGTAAAGAACGCATGGAATGTTATTTTTCGTCTTGACCCAAGCAGCGGACACTTCTTAGCCTCTTTTATATTACCTATCGGGCAGGAAACGCATAGCTCTTTTATAAGCCCTACATATAACAGCAGAACGTTTCACCGATGCGGCATCACATACCGGCGGTGACGGCTCGGTCCGATACTGTGGTGGCGGGCGACACCTGGCGGGCAGTGGTACTCCTGACTCGAGCGCCACCTTCACATGAAGCACAGCACTCTGATGCTCCATGCTGAACGGGTTACGGACAAAAGTACGTATCGCTAAAGTACGTAGGACAAAAGTACGTAAGCAAAAGTACGTAGGATTAAAGTACGTATCGCAGAAGTACGTACAGTATAAAGTACGTATGGACAAAAGTACGTCAGGGACAAAAGTACGTATCGCAGAAGTACGTACAATATAAAGTACGTATGGACAAAAGTACGTCAAGGACAAAAGTACGTATCGCAGAAGTACGTACAGTATAAAGTACGTATGGACAAAAGTGCGTCAGGGACAAAAGTACGTATCGCAGAAGTACGTACTGTATAAAGTACGTATGGACAAAAGTACGTCAGGGACAAAAGTACGTATCGCAGAAGTACGTAGGGTATAAAGTACGTATGGACAAAAGTACGTCACGGACAAAAGTACGTATAGCTAATGTACGTAGGGTAAAAAGTACGTATGGACAAAAGTGCGTCACGGACAAAAGTACGTATCGCAGAGTACGTAGGGTATAAAGTACGTATGGACAAAAGTACGTCACGTACAAAAGCCTACGTATAGCAAATGTACGTAGGGTATAAAGTAGGGTAGCCTTGGGCAAGACGCCCCAGATAATTTATTTCGCTACATAACTAGGTACCTACTTTTGTCTCACATCACCTGGAAGGCCAAATTTGTGCTCAATGTGTTCTTTGGACATTTTACTTTAAATTCCATCCCTCAAATTCATTTACTTATGATCGGACTCCCAGCTAGGAAGTGCTTTGTGAAGCAACTGCAAATGGGGCATTTTGCCCCAAACCCAGGGCAAAACGCCCCACGGCCTGAGGCAAGAAACCCCATACACTAGATTAACCCTCGCGGGCCCGGGGGGGCGTTTTTCGCCCCCCTCCTGGCGAATATTTGCGATAGCTCCCGAACGCTTAGGGATAGGAAAGCGAATCCGCCGCCGCCCTAGCGGTGACCTTGACCCGCGCGGTCTGTTGAGGCTCCAAAGCCAAGCCGGCCGAGCCTGCGGGGAATTTGGAGAGCTCGGGCACCCCCGACTTGGCGGAAATGGACACCCATGTTTAGGTATTTCCTTAACCCTCGCACGACCAGGCCATTTCTCATAACACGAACGACCAGGAGGGGGTTGTTACAACCCTCCCCCCCTTGGCGTTTCGAAACGGAAGGTCGTAGAGCTTAGCGGAAAAAACCAACGGATTGCTCTCAACGAGATCTCGCGATTGGTGGTATATTTTTTGGTCCTAGGTCAACATTTGACCTACTTATGACCGGTCAAAGGTCAAATTTTCCGAAAAAAAATCATTTTTTTTTCAACTTTCCGCGGCGATTGCGGCAAAACGGTGGGAGATATCGACTTGAAATCTTCACTATCGTGCTCCTTGATCAATTCTCTATCGTTTGGTATGTATTTCGTTTCCCTAGCTCTAAAAATGGCGCGTTGGGAGCGCCGGAAGTCGGCAAGGTCACAGTCGGCGGCAGAAATTCGAAAAATCAAAATTTAAATTTTTGAAATCTGATTGTATTTTTGGATTTGGGAGGTCCATTTGCTCCCTATAGAAGCTAATATTGCTGCATATTCCCATTGAGGTGACAAGAATTAGCAAAATAGTGGTTCGGGCGCTTTTCAAAAATAGTACCGGACGCTGTTCCTCTTGTGACGTCATAGCTCCGTGACCTGACCTGACCCTGTCAATTTTCTTGCACCACACGATAGCCAATGCTTGCCCCAACATGCATGGGAAGTTTCATCATGATCCATCAAACAATGTGGGTATCACCGGCAGAAAACCTAGGGATTCGGCGCACACGTTTGGTAACTGTCGGCCGGAGGCTGTACCTCTTATGACGTCATAACTCCGTGACCTGACATGACCCGATCAATTTTTTTCGGCAAAAGATGAGCAAAGGTTGCCCCAGAGGGTATTGAAAATTTCAGCCCGCTACGACAAGCCGTTTAGCGTGCACTTCGAAAAAACCTCAGGGGGGGTTGATACACCCCCCCCCCCCCTAGGCGTTCTAGGGTTAAAGTAATGGCTATAGACCGCATTCCCACCGAGTACCTACCTATATACACATCTGATGTCCGATTCAGTTTGACACGGCAAAGCCTCGTGTTCTATCACGGTATCATTGCTGATGTATGCCACTTATATGATCGATAATGCATATTGCATAGGTAATGCATATTGCATACCCGCGTGGGGGAGGGGGCGTTGTATAGTCGCAAATCTCTCTTTTTGGTTTGTGCACGAATCGGCACGAAGCGCCGCGAAAATTGGCAAATAAACATTAGACAAAACTGCTCCAAAATACGAATTTTGCAGCCCGTGTAACAAGCTTGGTACCAGAAAACCTTAGGTCAGGAAAACCAAGTCAAGTAGTCAAGTCGCCTCAAAGTTTTGTGGTCCCATGTCAACCGTATAGCTTATTTATTAGAAGCTGGAAATTTAGTGTAGCGTGACTGCAGAAGTGTGGGGTTGGAGCCGGAATCAGTCGGAGTTGACTGTTTTGGCCGGTTTTGGCCAGAGTCGGAGTTGAAGTCATCGAAAATGTTCGGATTTGACTTCGAGGTCGGATTGGTGTAAAGTCATGTTCTTGGCTGGTTAGACGAAATATACCTATTAGGCCCGTGTTCGGCCAGTCGTGTTATATGACACACGTTGATCACGATATCAAAAATCGGCAGTTCCACGATGACAGGTCGGATAAGAGCTGGAGATTTTGTTGGCCGTGGCAGGGGTCAGACCAATGCATGTAGGCCCACACCCCATATACTGAGTATCTAAACCTCCTGGACCCTTTCAGATTCGGCACCGGCCGTTCCATCTCTTCCATCCTCAGGACAGTCAAATCCTTCTCCACGCCGCAACCCCCTGCTCCGGGCTGGACGGGCAACTCTATCCCATGCGGGAATGGCTCCACTGGAGCTATAGTCCTTTGCCGGGTGCAGTGAGTGCCAGTGGGCTGGGTTGCCTGTTCAATTGGTCGGGTTCATCCCAAGTGGCTCACTGGGGTGGCTGCCCCGACCAATGTCTCCCACTAATTCTTTCATACTTGTGGCTCTGAAATGGTCTCATTGGACCGAAGGGCCTAATCAAATTTCGCCAGTAGGATAACAACCAGTAAAACGCCTTTTGGGGCGACCAACGGAGCGAGCGAGAGGGTGGGGTGGGCCTTGCACGTGCGAAATTGCGAGGGGATACCTCCAACTAACTTGTACACTGCACCCTTCTAACCGATCCCTAACGATGTGCCAATTTTGAGCGCAATCGGCCTAGCCGTTCTCGAGATCTGGAAGCGGCACCCTGCACGTGCGCACGTGCAAAATGGGTCCCTTAGCTGTCTTTTGCACGGCACCCTTCTAACCGGTCCCTAACTATGTATCAGATTTCAGCACAATCGGTTCAGCCGTTCTCGAGATCTGGAATCGACCCCTGCATGTGCGCACGTGCAGCAGCACCCCAACTGTGGCACGTGGATATGCATTGCCTAGTGGGTATACCTACCTACATGCCAACTTTCAGCGCAACCGGCCCAGTAGTTGCCGAGATATTGAAATTGTTACAAAACTGACACCTCTTCGTTTTTCACGTGGCACGTGCATATGGGGTCACCCACATGCATCGGGAATAGTCCGATGCTCGTTAGAAGGACTGAATCTAGTGCTACCCTACAAGAATTACCGCATGTAAATCGGTCAAGTGGTTGCTGAGATATAAGCCTAGCAAAAGCGTGACCACGGCATACTCAGAAATTTCCGTTAACCTACGAAAGACTACGCTCACTTCGCTCGCTCCGTAATGAATTTGGGGGGGACGTCCCCCTTCCATTCTGAGAGTGGGGGGACGCGTCCCCCCCGTCCCCCCCGGTGGCGGCGCCCATGAAGCGATTGATAAATAAATCAAATGTTTTGAGGAAGGTGAGACACTGCTCTAAATGCTGAGCAAAAACAGAAGCGGTCGGGCACACTTGCTTCTTAGTTATTCAGTAGCTGGAGGATTGATCAATAAGTATCAAGCGTTCGTGGAAATTTGTTAGCTATAAAGCAATACTGCGGTAACGTCTGAACAAAGTTTGTGCATAAGCGTGAATCATTGAAACGCGCCGTTCGCGCACCGCTCTGAACCCGTCGTCGGAAAGAAAAAAGTGGGTGCAGTTCTGCGCGGAGCAGCCAAAGTGTCTCGGCTGATCTAGCCGCCAGCCTGCCGCGGGATAGTTGGAACGATGGGCGGCTTCCGGGTATAGGGCCTGCAGGTACCAGCAGCTGTGGGAGGCGTTTATCTGATACATGATGATGGTCAGAGCGCCTCTGTGCCGAGAATTTGTCCGCATAGTGTAGGGGCAGGGAAAGAATGAGTGCTTGAAGATATGGCCCGAGATAAAACTTAGCAAATGACATCCCATGAACGTGTAGCGCGATGTGCCGCGTTTTCGTATCTGTGAAAATGGAAAGAATTAGACGAACGTAGCGATACGTCGGGCTGCACGTGGGAATAAGCCATCCCTCGATCATCCCTCAGGGGTATACTGAATAACCGGTTCCCAGAAGCACGGTATCAGGCCAGGTCAACCACTCGCAGCGCACGGCTCGACTGGGCTCCACCGGGCATAGGGCGCAGGGGGGATTACACGTCATGACAAGGCTGCCAGCTTCACATTCCACGGAGCTGACATTTCGGCCAGCCCACCCAGTGAAATCGCTTCACGTGATGATGAGAACTGACACACAGGATTTAAGGGATAATTGGAAACAGACCTGCAGTGCGAGCACTGTCGCTTCAGGTGCAGAGAATATCGGCACCCCATTAGAAAATGACTGTCATCCTGTGCAAAAATTGCAGCGCTCTTCCAGAGTTGGCATATGCGAAAATTAATTATGTTTATTTTTTATGCCTGTCTATGAAGAACGATGAATCACATGAAAGTTTTATATACCAAAATAAGTTCAGGAAAATTGGAAACTTCTTTGAAAATCATCGCCAGGCAACTTCATAGTCCCGTGCAGCCCAGACTCTTCTGTTCTGTCCGTCGGCAAGCTGCAATAATCTCCTGTTATTGTCTGACGCAGCCTCCCGAGCCCTGTGCGCCAGTGACCGCTCCTTGCCCTCGACCTCGTCCGTGCCCTCGACGACACCCGCTGTCCGCTTAACCTTTAGCGTCTTTGGCCTGTCAGTTACGGGTCATCGCTCGACGATTACCCAGGCTCGGGAGGGATCTGGACGGGATCTGGGCAAATTTTAGACTGACGGAGGGCGATCCGCGCAGGAAATAAATGAGAGTTTTATCAACTTTGGATATTATGGGATCCAGATTGGATATTGGTGATTGGGCATAGACCACAGAATATCGGTGAGCTCTGAGCTAAATTCAGAGACCCCAGACGCTTCTGATCGAAGGCCAGGCTCGGTACATTGTTACGTGGCGTTCTGCCCTATAGGCCCGGGTGTTGACCCTCAGCTCCTCACGGGATTGTCTCAGCTACGGTGTTCGAGAGCAGCAGATTAGGAGCAGACTTCCCGCGAGACGTGAGCGGAGTGTCAGCGGCCACCAGCTCCAGGGTGACGATGGAGTGGGCCGCTTTTCCCGGCGCCTCTTACTCCGTCACCAAGACCATCACCTCGTCTCACAGCTCTGAGGCACTCAGCCGCCTTTGTCCGCGCTTCTTGCTTATATTACGGTAATAATGCCGGCAACTGAGACGAGCTCATATTTCATCGTGCGCTCATTTTTCATTCTGCTAAGTGAGCCGGCAGCAAGTTGGCGGACCGTCTCACCTGACCGTGGTAATTTTCAGAGGCACAGCCGAGTGCTCATCGCACAAATGAATAGCCGTCAGGGTAACTGGGCGCGTCCTCACTCAATCAAGAACGCATCACATTGGTGATCACTTTGATAGATTTTAAGGCATCGTTTTCATTAGCTCAGTTACTTTGTGTCATTTTGGATATGAGGATAAAGTGAAATAAATTGGTGGTATGAGCACCATTTAGGCTATCCTGTATGAAACCACATCACTAATCGCGCTGTTAGAAATACACCAGGCTTCGAGCGTGTGCTAAAAGCTGACACGTGGGCAGCGGCTTTCAAGAAGCTCGAGCTCAGCTCCCCTGGGAGAAACACGACATTACTAAGGTCTCCCATTATAGCGAATTGATAAAGGATGCCACGAATAGATGCCGATTTGAAGTAGTTTCCTTCGCTGCATGAAATGGACAATATTATCCTGATGAAGATCGATGTCCCATTGTGCTGACATTTGTTGAGGGAGCGCGAATAGCCTTATGCGCTCGACCAAGATGGGGCTATTTATGGATTTCAATGAAATGTTGATGCTATATTGGGGATGCCAAAGATTAGACTCTGTCTTTGTCATTGGTTAAAACCTCCACGCTATATAGATCCACAGCATGTGGTGGCTACCAGCTCCGCGCTGAGGCAGTTTTAAACGACAGGGTGGAAGACGTGTAAAAGCACTAAGAAGAAAATGTGTGTTTGCCTAATTTTCAAGCTAAGTATTGACGCATTGTGTCAGAGACAGCCAACGGTCAAAGGTTTATCAATGTCACGTCTTTCAGATGTCAAGAACGGCAAAAATGATGCCGAAGCAGTTGCGCTGGAGCTAGAGTAGCCTTGCTCGCGTTGTTCAATAGACCACGTGAATTGAAGGGTGCCGATTGCTGTACTCGTCAGTCCCCAGTGTGACGCTGCTTCCCCAGACAGCAGCGTTACCCAGCACGTAGTGACTGGGAATGGCCCTTAGCTGATACCTACCTTTCAGTCCTCCACGTAAGCTGTACGCTTGCAAAAAAAGCCGAAAATCCACTGGTCAGAAGACAACTACTGGCCCTTCTCGGACACGTCGTTAGCCCACTATCGGAGCCCACCTTGTCATGTTTAACGACTGACAGACGAGCTGTCAGAGGTCATCTGTCAAAGACAACTGGGTTGCCAAGCCGCCGCGCGGTCGGCCGAGACACCGCTAACAGGACAGGCGGTCCACCCGGGTCATGTGACGTGACCCGGTCAGTCAACAGCCGGTCGCGTTTCCGTCAGAAGACGGACAGACTGACGCCGTGCTATGCGCGTCTCGGTAATATTGCGTCCGCGGACGGTGCCACCGGCGACGTTGGTGGGCACGAGCGGTAGCGACGGCGACGACGCGCGACGACAGCGACGCAGCGGCGGCGGCGGCGGCGGCGGTGGCAGCCGTGGCGGCAGTGGCGGCGGCGGCGATATCCCGCAGTCCCGTGTCGGTCGGCTGGCGGTGAGGGCAGGCGCGCGCGGCTAAAAATACGGCCGCTGGGCGAGCTGCAGTGAGAGTAACCCTGCGGGATTAGCCCCTGATATCTGACCGCACCTGTGACCATCTCGAGATCCGGGATAGACGTGTGGAGAGGTGGCTGCGTTGGAAGGCGTTTGACATTGCAGACTGCTCCGTCGGAACGAATACCGACCTCACTGAGACACATCCAGAACATTCAAACGGATCCAAACGGTTGAAAAAGGTAGGTGCATCGACTTATATGGATCTCTCTCAAATAATTGCATGCCTGAAGGTGTAGCATGGCATTGCTTGTGTGAAATGCTAGGATGGTCTAAACTTTTCCGCGTCATAATGGTATCATTGCATTGCAAAGATGTGTTTATTTGACCGTTGACTGTTTTGAATAGGTTTTACTCTTTTTTACATAGCGCGGCATTTCTTTTTGTATTACAAATGCTTGGACGCTTAATTGAAAAGTTCACAAAAATGGCGTACAAGAATGCTGAAAGCAATTGCAGTAAACAAATGGGGCCTTGAGTCAATGACCAAGTGTTCTCACTTCTCATTACTAAATGACGATAAGCCCTTAGTGGGAAATTATGGATATTATCATAACCTATATGTTGTCATTGATGCCAAGCTTTCTTTACATATGAAATTCCAAATAACAAACTATCACATTATCTGTAAGTAATATAGATTAGTGTCATGCGGGGCAGCTGATGTAGATAGCGCAGGTGTAGTTACCTACCACCTACCTTGGTTGTTTTCTCTTTTGGCGGAAACACGGTCTCGACTTCCCCTCCTCGCTCGCCCAGGTGTCTGCGTCTGCCGATTCCTTCTTGCGTAGCTGAAAGACGCCCCGAGCGGAGGGGAAGGAGACTTGGGAAGGAACGGGGTGACGGTGGGGCGGTGGGTGGGTCTGTTAGGATCCTAGTTTTACTCTCGCTGATGCACGTTGGTGTGGAACTCGTTCGGCGTAGGAAGACTATGGTGGTGATGTTTGCCAGCGTTGCCTTTCTTTCACGGATTTGTTTTCTTGTTGGATTTTGCTGCTCACATATCGATTCACACATCACTCGCACTCAAGACTGAACAGTGAACATTCAACTCGACTAATGTGCCCCGCGCCCTTGCCGACGGCTCGCCGGCGGGCACCCGACTCCGTCTCCCGGCCGGCCCGGGCGCGGCGCCGCGGCGCGGCCGTCCCGGTTACCTGACCCGGCCGGCCAAAGGTCGGACCGGCTCCGTCCGCCGCTACCAGCCCGCGGCGGGCCCGGGGAGGGGTACTACACTACATTCTTCCATTGTCGTGGTAACATGCTTGGTGAGGGCAAACATTGGCATGATTTCTTTCCCATTAATATTAAAGTATTGCCTGATTATCTCGTCTAGCGCTGCCATCTGTCGAATGTTGTTCTCCCTAGTTGTTCTTCCTAGGGGTCGCCGCAGTCTGCCCCGCCGCAGTCTGCCCCGACACTAATGTTCCGTGATTGTCGCCGGCTCTAATACGGTCCCATTAGTGTCATGCGGGGCAGCTGATGTAGATAGCGCAGGTGTAGTTACCTACCACCTACCTTGGTTGTTTTCTCTTTTGGCGGAAACACGGTCTCGACTTCCCCTCCTCGCTCGCCCAGGTGTCTGCGTCTGCCGATTCCTTCTTGCGTAGCTGAAAGACGCCAAAGGACCGCCAAAAGGATGTACTGTAGGTAGGGCTATCGCGGACAGCCTGACATGTCATAATGTGGGGCCATCGCGGACAGCCGTCCATGTCTACATGTGATGCTATCGCGGGCAGCCGTGCACGTCTGCAGGTGAGACTCGCGGACAGCCGTGCATGTCTGCAGGTGAGGCTATCGCGGACAGCCGTGCCTTTTTGTCGCCTCGCTATCGCGGACAGCCGTGCATGTCTGGAGGTGAGGCTATCGCGGACAGCCGGGCATGTCTGTAGGTGGGGCTATCTCGGACAGACTTGCATGTATGTAGGTAGGGCTATCGCGGACAGCCTGACGTGTCACAATGTGGGGCCATCGCGGACAGCCGGCCATGTCTGCAGGTGAGGCTATCGCGGACAACCGTGCCTTTTTTTAGGTGAGGCTATTGCGGACAGCCTGACGTGTTACAATGTGGGGCCATCGAGGACAGCCGTCCATGTCTGCAGGTGAGGCTATCGCGGACAGCCGTGCATGTCTGCAGGTGAGGCTATCGCGGACAGCCGTGCCTTTTTGTAGGTGAGGCTATCGCGGACAGCCGTGCCTTTTTGTAGGTGAGGCTATCGCGGACAGCCTGACGTGTTACAGTGTGGGGCCATCGTGGACAGCCGTCCTTGTCTGCAGGTGAGGCTATCGCGGACAGCCACGCATGTCTGCAGGTGAGACTATCGCGGACAGCCGTGCATGTCGGCATGTGAGGCTATCGCGGACAGCCTGACGTGTTGCAATGTGGGTTTATCGCGGACAGCCGTCCATGTCTGCAGGTGAGGCTATCGCGGACAGCCGAGCACGTCTGCAGGTGAGACTATCGCGGACAGTCGTGCATGTCGGCATGTGAGGCTATCACGGACAGCCGTGCCTTTGTAGGTGAGGCTATCGCGGACAGCCGTGCACGTCTGCAGGTGAGACTATCGCGGATAGCTGTGCATGTGTGCAGGTGAGGCTATCGCGGACAGCCGTGCCTTTCTTATCCTCGCTATCGCGGACAGCCGTGCATGTCTGGAGGTGAGGTCTCGGACAGCCTTGCATGTATGTAGGTAGGGCTATCGCGGACAGCCTGACGTGTTACAATGTGCGGCCATCGCGGACAGCCGGCCATGTCTGCAGGTGAGGCTATCGCGGACAACCGTGCCTTTTTTAGGTGAGGCTATCGCCGACAGCCTGACGTGTCACAATGTGGGGCCAACGCGGACAGCCGTCCATGTCTGCAGGTGAGGCTATCGCGGACAGCCGTGCATGTCTGCAGGTGAGGCTATCGCGGACAGCCGTGCCTTTTTGTAGGTGAGGCTATCGCGGGCAGCCTGACGGGTTACAATGTGGGGCCATCGCGGACAGCCGTCCATGTCTTCAGGTGAGGCCATCGCGGACAGCCGTGCATGCCTGCAGGTGAGGCTATCGCGGACAGCCGCGCCTTCTTGTAGGTGAGGCTATCGCGGACAGCCTGACGTTACAATGTGGGGCCATCGCGGACAGCCGTGCCTTTATCGCGGACAGCCTGACGTGTGACAATGTGGGGCCGTCGCGGGCAGCCGTCCATGTCTGTAGGTGAGGCTATCGCGGACAGCCACGCACGTCTGTAGGTGAGACTATCGCGGACAGCTGTGGATGGCGGCATGTGAGGCTATTGTGGACAGCCGTCCATGTCTGCAGGTGAGGCTATCGCGGACAGCCGCGCACGTCTGCAGGTGAGACTATCGTCGGTATGTGAGGCTATCGCGGACAGCCGTGCATGTCTGCAGGTGAGGCTATCGCGGACAGCCGTGCACGTCTGCAGGTGAGACTATCGCGGACAGCCGTGCATGTCGGTATGTGAGGCTATCGCGGACAGCCGTGCATGTCTGCAGGTGAGGCTATCGCGGACAGCCGTGCCTTTTTGTAGGTGAGGCTATCGCGGACAGCCTGACGTGTGACAATGTGGGGCCATCGCGGACAGCCGTCCATGTCTGCAGGTGAGGCTATCGCGGACAGCCACGCACGTCTGCGGGTGAGACTATCGCGGACAGCCGTGCATGCCATGTCGGCATGTGAGGCTATCGCGGACAGCCGTGCCTTTTTTGTAGGTGAGGCTATCGCGGACAGCCGTGCCTGTTTGTAGGTGGGGCTATCGCGGACAGCCGTGCATGTGTGTAGATGCAGCTATCACAAACAGCCCTTGATGTCTGTAGGGGAGTCTAAGTGGACAGGTGAGGGGATGGGACAGGGCCACTACTGCAAACAGGCGCCGCCGGAAGGGGTGTCTGCCGACCCCATATTATTTCTCAGCCTTGGCGCCGGGTCGGAAATGCATCTTTGCGTCACAGTCTGGCGCTGCCAACTGGTGTCAGGTAGGTGCGCGTTCCGTGTAGGTATACGGTCGGTGGACAGGCTCATGGCGGCAATGCAGCATAGCAGCAGGCATACGTGCATCCACAGTGTGGCACATTGCCAGCAGTGACCTGACCCCCAGTCGGTCCGCTGCAGACCGGTGAAAGGCAACACCCCCGATCAACGGCAGTCCGACCGCCGGCCACAGGCCCGTCATGGCCTTTTCAAGGGCAGCTGACGTCACGCCGGATGAGTCACCCGGCCGCCCCCGGTGCGGAGGACGGTCAAGTGTCACACGCCCGCGCCTGCGCCGCTGGCAACCACGTGACCATCAGTAGCTATTGTTGCTGCCGCCGCCCGCGGCGCTACCAGCGTTGGAAGTGCCACGTAGAGCTGACGTCACGATCACGCTATGGCTGGTCGGACCCGCCAAGATGGCGTCAGGGCGACAGGGCATTGGGCGTAGGCCATGGACATCAATACTGATGCCAGGCAAGCAAAGAGTATATAGGGCTAAAAATGCACGGCAGGCTAAGAAACGTCAATGACTGGGGCCAGGCAAGCAATGACATTGGTGGAAAGAACCATTGTAGGTACGGAAGAAGAGGTCATCCTGGTTGGCCGGGCACAAGATAAATGTACAGAAAGTCACAGGTTCATACACTGAGCAAATCACACCGGGGTGAGCTGCTCCCCAGGCACATTGCAGGTGGTGAGACACCTGATTGCAGTCAGTGTGGGGCTCGTTATGGTCAGTAATGTGGCGCACGGCGCCCGGCCTCGGCTAGGGGGGGGGGCGCGATGGGGGCAAACTCTTATCATGTATGCTATATTGAATCGCCGTTAGCGATCACGTGAGTGAGTAAGGTGCAAGTGGTAATCACCACCGGCGTGTTATGGGACGCGGCGAGGAACGGGCGAGACAAAATGGCGCCCGGCGCCGGGGGGGGGTAATCTCCCCATGCACGCGGTGAAAGCCGTCGACAGACCTAGTTAGGTAGCAGGGAATGTCCAGTAACATACCTGCAGTTTTGTGCGCTGGCGAGGGGCCATCGCGACCACAGTAGGATCCTAGTTTTACTCTCGCTGATGCACGTTGGTGTGGAACTCGTTCGGCGTAGGAAGACTATGGTGGTGATGTTTGCCAGCGTTGCCTTTCTTTCACGGATTTGTTTTCTTGTTGGATTTTGCTGCTCACATATCGATTCACACATCACTCGCACTCAAGACTGAACAGTGAACATTCAACTCGACTAATGTGCCCCGCGCCCTTGCCGACGGCTCGCCGGCGGGCACCCGACTCCGTCTCCCGGCCGGCCCGGGCGCGGCGCCGCGGCGCGGCCGTCCCGGTTACCTGACCCGGCCGGCCAAAGGTCGGACCGGCTCCGTCCGCCGCTACCAGCCCGCGGCGGGCCCGGGGAGGGGTACTACACTACATTCTTCCATTGTCGTGGTAACATGCTTGGTGAGGGCAAACATTGGCATGATTTCTTTCCCATTAATATTAAAGTATTGCCTGATTATCTCGTCTAGCGCTGCCATCTGTCGAATGTTGTTCTCCCTAGTTGTTCTTCCTAGGGGTCGCCGCAGTCTGCCCCGCCGCAGTCTGCCCCGACACTAATGTTCCGTGATTGTCGCCGGCTCTAATACGGTCCCATTTTGTGAAGGTGATGGTTTTGCAATTGAATCAATGGAAGAAGACTGCTACTCGGGCGTTTGGCACAGTGCTGCTGCAAGTACTGACGTTTCAGTGATGTCTATTATTAATCGGGCGTTACGCTGCTACTTTGGTTGTTGCTCGGTCGACCGAGACAGGAATGACGGACATGCGCGCCTTATGAATCATTTCCGCTCCGTGAGGCCGGGGCCTCAATAAATCAAGCACACTACAAAGGCGCTGAGTGTGCCCCATCTCCAGCAATGCATGCAGCAGCTAATAGATTGATGTGGCACACCAATTATTTTTCCGAAAATATGAATTCGTACTTCCTTCAGTTCGATGTCAACTTAGTGCATTTAACCCATCAAAGGAAAATAATAATTGGCACTTCCTTTAGCTCGATGTCAACCTATATCCTATGTCATTTCACCTATGTCATTATCCTCGTCGATCCATGGATTGGTCACCAAAAAATTTGATATATACCAAAGTGTAGCTACATTTTAGGCACCCATTCCACTCTGTAGATAGTCGTCGTAGTTGTTCTTTTGTCGCAGTTTAATTAAAGCCAAAACGGGGAGAGTTTGTCAATCAGTCACGGAATCCTACACACAAGGAAGAAGAGTATAGGGGAAGTTGCGGGAACGCCGAAGACTTTTTTTCTGACGCCCGTAGCACGCAAGGTAGACAACATACGCTATTCTTGTTGGCGTCATTCGAGAGGCCAGTCTTTTGCCTTTCAAACATACCAGGCGCATTTGATGAATTCGCATACCGTTAAGCGCAAAAACTAAAAATATCAAAGAAGTGACTTTTTCGGCGTTGCCCCGGACTGCGGGGAAAGCCGAAAATGGGAGAAATGATCTACGGGGAATGCCGACATTGATGTTTTGCCATTTTATCTCAAACTTTATCCAGAATTCATCAAAGCTGACACACGTTTCAAGAGCTTGAGGACGCGGTGCACACTGGAAGTTATAATTGTGTGATATAATAAGAAAATGCCAGGTAAATCATTCCTTATAGGTAACAGGCCGTTGTGTCGGTTGAAAGTGTAATTTGTGTGACTTAAAATACGCGTTGCTATTCTACAGCAGTAAAGTCCACGTAGCGTGTTTTTAACACGTGCGTAATCGCACGTTTTCGGCATTACCCCAGCCAGCCATACTTTCATTTGCAGGCCCATAACTTTTCAACGTGCTGTATAAATTTCAAATAGGCAGCACACTTATGCAAAGACATGCTAAAGATTACTTGACCGAATTGGCCAGACAAACGGTAGCATAATGAGTAAAAAATGCAGCTTCAAAGGCGCATGTAGTACAAGGGAAACGTACCTTGAAAACGCTCTTGGCGCCCTCACAGTCGAAGTATTCCGAATGACGACTCGTAACAAACATGCGATAATTGTAGTCACTTAAGCTTCAGAGCATCACTGACAGGTGGCATCCATGTCTTACGGTTTTTGAAATATCTCGAATTTCGGCTTTGCCCCAACTCCGGCATTGCCCCAACTTCCCCTAATAAATTTAATGTTTATCTTCCTCGCCCCATGGCCCTTAGCTCAGCTCTCCTTCTCCCTCTTCCGTAGTGGCGGAGCATCTTCAATTAAAGGGCGGAGGGGGGGGCACTGCCGACTTTTGGTCCCGTTCTTTCCATGCAACCCCCAGAGGGCTAATGTTAAAATGCCAAAATCAAAGGGGGTACGGTGCCCCGGTGCCCTCCACGTTCCACCGCCTATGTTCCTGCCATCATTCTTATCCCTCTCCCTCTCCTTTCCCTCTCCTTCTCTCTCTCTCTCTCTCTCTCTCTCTCTCTCTCTCTCTCTCTCTCTCTCTCTCTCTCTCTCTCTCTCTCTCTCTCTCTCTCTCTCTCTCTCTCTCTCTCTCTCTCTCTCTCTCTCTCTCTCTCTCTCTCTCTTCTTTTTCTTCCTATCTTTCACCTCTCTCCCTTTCCTAATAGAGCGTGCACCTGGTCCTCCCACCTGTATCCGTTTGCCCACCTGACCCCCGTTTCCTTTCAGTCCGGTGCCCGCCGGGCGGGCGACCCTCAGCTGTCTCTCGCTGGCAGGCCGCCAGCGGGGTCAAATAGCGGGGCGGCCCGGCCGTGGCCTGGGGGCAGACCGCGGCCGCGGGGTTGGACGGCGGACGCCGCGGCTCGGCGGAGATGTTGTGTCAGGATAAGGGCTGTTCTGACAGCTGCTGCCGCTAACTGCTAACTGACAACAGGGCGCCCCACAGCACAGGGTCACCGAGGCGCGCTGGGTTAGTGGTTGTGGACACACGCACACATTTTAAAGCGTGCAACATTATTCAATTGAAAGATTAAAAGACATTGATAATGAATTATATAGACCATTCCCGGGATACCTGTAATGCAGAACACATGGTTAATTATCAGGCAATATCAGGTGTCAGAAGGGATATTATTTTAAGTCCATTCCACAATTCAGACTGATTATTTAATTACGTCAGCCGGTACAGGGTAAACACTTCGACTGCTATAAATGTCCCGTCTAGTTGATATAAAGCAAGTTAATTAACTCGACGTCTCCTATTTATTTGGGTAACATTCGTACTATGTTATCTAAGCGACTCACTCTAAAACGGACGGCCATATTTCTGTGGCCTGTTGACCTCCCAACTGTTGGAGGTGTGGTTGTTGGCACCGCGCGCCGGTCTGGCTCTTTGTTAACCGGGCAGCGCGTTCCGCTCCTACCTGAGCCGCCAGTCATATGACGGAGTCCCCAGTCGAGCGCACACAATACCATCGATGAACGGCTGTTTTTCCGCTTCCAGAAAGAACGGTCAACAAGAGGCAAACATTTTTTATCATTTCCCTCGGCAGACATGTTACCGGAGTGAGCCGCCGGATGGATTCGAATTCGTTTTTCTGCAATAGTATGTTTGCTTGACTTGATTACGTTTGGACTTGTTTGGAGCTTCAAATATCCCGACCATATTTCAGTAGATTAAACCCAGAGTTTGCTCCCATTGAGAGCATATGCCTCAATTTCAGAAATATTGCCGTACGTGGGCGGGTGTCCTGAAAAAGGACGTCTAGAAGGTCACAGAGATGGCATTGGTTTGGCGTATTTGAAACCGCCTCTAAACCCGCGTCCATAGGCGGGCGAAACGGGGAGGGCACGGGGCACCGTGCCCCCTTTGATTGAGGCATTTTCATTAGCTCAACGGGCGTTGCATGGAAAGAATGGGACCAAAAGTCGGCAGTGCCCCCCCCCCCTTAATTGATGGTGTTCCGCCGCTACTGCCCGCGTCCTATGCATAAAGACTTTCAATGAAGGAGAGGCTCCAGCCTATCGCAGTTGTTCCTACGTACACGATTATCTCCATTTTTTCTACTCCACCCTATTAAAGTTACAGTAATAATGCACATCTTGTAAAACGGTATAATGCTGCATTTATTCACTCAGTTTTTTTGTGATTTGCGAATCGATAATCGCAGTTTGACTTGTATATGCATACAACTTGTAAATGCTTGAGTAACTACTCGTATGTGCATCATTATATCGACCATACATAACGGAGTTGTCGATCTTGCTTTGTACGAAATGCCTACGTCCTCATTCGTAGAAGTGATCGATCAGTCCATATCAGCAGTACTCTTCCATGTCAGTTTCACAACAGCTAGAACAAGATTCATGACAGTGTATTAGCTACTTACAATGAGTGCCAGGTCATAATATGTCATTTCAATTCGATGAGGAATGCCATCAAAAACGGATGAACGTCAGGACAGCACGCTTTGTCAGTTTGTCTCTACACTTGACTCTGACACCATTCAATTTCTGAAAGTTTGATTCGCGTATGCTAAAACCTCACTCTGAAACCCTGTACCGTGTCTCTGCTGCTTCCTGTGCCCATTGTCCACCCCTTCACCCCTTTTCCCCCTGACATGTCGCGCTCACAACCGCTCCGTTGGGGGTCTTAGGGGGAGGGGAGGGGGCAGGAGGGGGTCCACACCTGCCGACGTATCGCGTGACCCCATTGACGAGCGCTCGAGTCGTGCGCTCTGTTTGCCAATGCTATTACGGCGGCGACATGTTGACACAAGCCATTAGAGACAGCCGGCAGGTCTCATGAAGTCGATCCTCGCGGACTAGGGAAGCGGTGGTGGTCGGCTGTAGGCTCCTTCACTGGACTGGGGAGCAGTCGAGAGCTAAGGGAAGGGAGAGGAAGAACGACGAGTGACTAGAGGATAGGTGATAGCAGAGAGAAATGTAACGAGAGGTGAATTGTTACAGTGGTGCAGGTGACGGATAATATGTGAAGCATGCATATTAGCGGCGGCGAAAGAAGAGCGCTGCACTTGATGATACCTTGCACACTGCATGCAGTCGCATGCAGTGTGACATTTTATACCTTTCATATGCATACAAATCACAATTCCTCCTTAGTAATATAAAAGTGCACAGACCGGTGGTCTGGTGACACGGCTGTTACATAAGCGGAAAGGTTGACGGGCTGCTATGACAGAACACTAGCCACAAAGACTGACACAGACGGCATTCACGTTCACATGGCTGGCTATAGTTGTCACTGAAGAGTGATTCGGCGCTGCGGAACCCAGGCCGGCGTCGGGAGGGAGGCTTTGATGTGATTTTGTGGACGGCTTTGAGGCTAATGGGTGCGCCGGCTTCGGTTTCCGGCTGACTGGTCTGTGGCGCGCCCGTGCCCCGACGGCACAGCAGCGCATCGACATCGCCGCGCTGCGCCGCGCTGCACCGCTCCTGGGTGCGTTGGATACTATACATAATTTGTATAGCTGCATAGATATTCTCCAATAAATAATACATATCAGCGACGAAGCGATGGCGCTGCTATTCGGCCCCCCCCCCCCCTTCAGATCTCAAAAACTACACATTGCAGCGACAAACGGCGAACGGCGTTTGATAGGTCGTTTAAAAATCTACAACTTTTACATAAAACATTTTCAGGTCAGGTCAATATTGAGGTCACCAGAGGTCATCAACGATAAAATGTTTTGGAATTAGTTACCTATATAACTTTTAAACTAAGAAACATAGAGACATAAAACCAATACATTTTTTGTTGCTCTCGCCGAGGCGATGCGAAATAAGTATGTGATGACCTTCACAGGTCAATTTAAAATTTGACCTGAGGTCAAGGTCAGGTCATTCATCAATGAGGTTGTGGGGTATGGTCATGCTGCATACCAAACGACGCGCCTTGACCAGGCGAGCAGTTTGGTACCACTTACAAGTCTTTAGCACCATCATGTCGTGATTTATTGACAGAAAAACGATTTATGACGTCACATGACCTCAGATGACCTTTGCCGGTGCCCCTGTCAATTAGCGGCACCAGGATCATCACCGATGAGATAATATTCCGTAATACTGAAAGAACTGGGTGGTTTTGACTCGTTTACACGAAGCAGGAGGCGTTTCAATATTTTCCAATAGGCTTGCAATGTAAAGGTCACGAGTCTGGCCTGACCTCAAGTCACAGATATGAAAATTCTTAGATATACAAATTGCACATACTGGTACCCTAACTAAAGCCTGAAGAGAAGAAATTGATCGGTCAAAAACTCTAGCTCTGGCGTGATTGCAAACTTTTTTGAGTTAGGGTCACCAAACCGCCTCTGGTGACCTGACCTGAGGTCAGATCAACTCAAAATTTTCAGAAATGTTGCGTAAAAGCCTTTTAGAAAAAGTCAGAAAATTTGAGCTTCCTAGCTCAAAGCGTTTGGGAGATATAACCAAAAAACATCAGGGGGGGGCTCCTGAGGCCCCCCCGCCAGGAATAGGGTTAAAAAACAGCTGCTATAGTGACGGGCCTCTAGCTTTTATATTCGATGCAGTCGTATAATGCCACAGAACATATTCAAATTGTACCAGATCGCAATTAGTTAGACAAGAAAGCATTGATCCCAATTGGATAAAGAAGATCCGTCGTTTCATGCATCGATCGAACATGGACATGGCAACGACGCATCACTAATGACAGATCTCTATGCACAAAAAAAAAACTAAATATTCACTACGTTTCCATGACACGTCTAAATCGATTTAGCGAACTTTTACGTGCCTTTTTCTCGGAAACTATTTACCTTATGAAAAAAATGAGCGTATATATGGTTTTAGCTAGCACCTAATCCTATATTTACATTTTTAAATTATGCCTAAATGCTATGATGGAGCAAATCCATTTTTCAAAATCGGCTTAGCTTGTGTCATGGAAACGTAGCCATTGTGCTTGCAATAGGCCAAACTAGAATGTCATAAACATGCATGAACACTTCCAGTTACCAAACAGCTAAAATAATAATCTAAGAAATATGTTTGTCATAAAAAGACAGCTAGATAAAAGGAGTGACATTCAGATAGGAAAAAGTGACGTTAAGGTTCCCGCGCACACAATCCACCCCTCATGTTACCGGTCCTTGTTTTACCATCGTTTTTAATTAATTTAAGAGCATTAGTGTGTTGACCGGCACAAGTCTTTAATGACAGTTTCGTGCGGATATTTTTAGCATATGGCATTTTTGGCATTTGGACTTTTTCGGTTCAGGAAAATCTAAAAATACGCCTGCGTGACTGAATAACAGGTTCTAGCCTATCTAACCAGGTTGTCATCCCGTTATTCCTAGCGGACATGACTAAAATAGAACGGAGTAGGTTTTGGGCGTCAACCGGCTTGTGACATGTGTAGCCACAGGACATTTCGTCTAACAATAAATTATTCATTGCGATAGCATTTCAATCAATAACAATCATGCAGTGAATCAAACATCTCTATGGAAAGTTTTAGACACCGATTGATTCTGGCTTGCGAACTCAAACTTGAATTCCGGCAGGGGTCACTTTTTGGATGTTTTGTGTCGCGGCTCCCTTTTTGTCGGACCACCATTCTCTCCACCGCTGAGGGGAGGGAGGTCCCGTGAATTCCCTCAGCAGGAGGGCGGCCGCCACTGCAGGATCTATATCTGTCCGCCCTGGCCGGCACTCGGCACTCGGCACTCGGCAGTCGCCAGCAGATGGCTGCGTGATGCCACCGTAAATGTCACTCCTGCTTACATTATGATCCGTTGGCGGAATGGCTCGA
Organism: Amphibalanus amphitrite; assembly: GCF_019059575.1. Lineage (NCBI taxonomy): Eukaryota > Metazoa > Arthropoda > Thecostraca > Balanomorpha > Balanidae > Amphibalanus > Amphibalanus amphitrite. The sequence continues at coordinate 376,918 of NW_024881868.1, forward strand.
ATGGCGAGGAACATTTTGTGCAGGCGCCAGCTGCCAAAAGTCACCTATATCCATGGGATATTGACGCATGAAAAGTTGGACGATGACTTGGGCGCTTCACTGGTCGCAACATAACACTCGTTAACTGAATGACTGATTGATTGCTACGGTTAACTAATTAACGTTTTACTTATTTATTGGCTTTGCCATCTTATGCTGCCGCTTCAGACACAGCAAATGGTGAATGCAGTTCGAGGCAGACTGCATCATGTTTCATGGTGCTGTTATTTGTGCAAAAAAAAAAAGAATCCGTCATGAAGGTGTTGAGTGACATCGGTATGAGGTAAACAGATATTTTATGTTGTCTATGCTTTCACTCGTTGGTATAATTAGCAAATGCGTACTGCAATATGTTCGTAATTAATATGCATATTTCTCTTATCTTTCCATCGTTTTTAGGGTGTTCTCGACGCGAAAGTGAACACGCATGCATCCAGCGCTCTCCATACGACAGTTTACTCGGCATTAACCCGGCAGTTGCTGGGGTATTTCGCCACCCACCGTTTGCTGGGGGGGGGGGGCGTTAAACGCCCCCAGCCGATAACTCGAGAACCAATAGGCGCAGCGAAACGCACGAGGCGGCAAACGAAAGAGCGCGACGAGACGCTTCAGATGAGTACTTTAAAGTTAAATTTTGAGGTCACGGGTCGGGTCAAGGTCAGGTCAAACACCTAAAATCGGGCTTTCAGTAGCATGGACTTCAGGACTTCGCAATGGGCGCCTCTCGCCATAAACTCTGTCAAAACGGTGCACAATCCATCTTATAAGGCCTACAAGAGTGTCAGCTCCATGTAGGGGTCAGTCAAGCATAGGTCAGGGTCAAGGTCAGGTCAACCGGGTAGGCACATATCCCCGAAAATCAAAACTGATATTCGCAGCCTGTGACACATGTTTTATAGGTAATTTGGGGCGTAGAACACGATGGTGACATTCATTTTATCATATGTGTACGTGTTTGGCTCAAAAAGTTCAATTTAAGAAATTCATGTATCATGGTCGTGAAGTAGTCACGAAAAATTGCCAAGATTCAGTTCAAGATTATGGAAAATGCGGAACGATAATCAATAATCGAAGATAGCCATTTGATTGATCATGGTATTGGCAGTCTAATGGCGTTTACGGCATGTCTGTATGTCTATTCTGTGATTTTATATGATTTTTTGAACATATGCCGTTTTTGGTCGAAAACTCAGAAATCTTGACGTCACTAAAACCTTGATATCTCAAAAATTTTCGGACCGATTTTTTTGAAACTTTGTCACAATAACCTTCAATCAATTCCCTACAGGTACCCACAATTTGGCGCGCCTGCGGCGCGCCGTTTTTATGCTATGGCCCGGCGAAAAAAGTGGGGGCGTTTAACGCCCCCCCCCCCCCCCCAGCAACTCGCGGGTTAAGCAGTAAGCACCGCCTCGACTGCAAAGTACAGCTCTGCCAGTTCTATTTGAAGCCTACAGTTTATAAATTCACGGTCACAGCCATACACAGGTCTGCCGGGCTGTGCATAACGTCAGCTCACACACGCGGCGGCAGTGTAACTTGTTTAGTCTGCTGTCAACATCCGGGTCCTTCTGATGACAGTTGTGTTTAGGTTCAAACTGATGCGATCACCCTACGCCCCGAGGTGTGTTAAAAGCCAGTGGGTGCTTTAGTGGCGACTTAAAACGCAGCGCAACTGGCCTTTGAAGCATACATTGGTAAAGCTCTGTCCCTCCCTTCTCTATGTTGATGGTTCACACTGAAATGTGTGCAGTTGGGCTATGGGAACCGGTGGAATCTTTTGTTTCACTTTTTCCCTTTTTAAACAAATGATAACCTTTATCTTGCATTCTTTGTTTGGCTATATTGTTTTTGTAATGTAAACAAACACATTTTACTGGCAAACATCGACACTTTGCTACCAATATCAACATATTCTAGCGATTCAGAGTCAAAGTATACAGAAATAGCAGACGTTTGTTCTGGAATAAGCCAAAAATCTTACTGCATTATCAATGGATATACATCTGAGCACCTGCTGGATGCTTTGATAAGCTATGTAGGCATCGACTCGCAACAGCGACAGTAGCCGTCAACACCATCAAATAAATTTTGTCTCATCAAGACACGGTAGGTACTGTAGGTAAGTATCAAAATAGTGACGGCACTTACAAAGTGGTCTGATGAGATAAATGGGGTAGTTTTCTCTGAAATGGGGCTAAAGCTACAAGAATTAAAAGCCGCATCTTCATGATGGCCTACCTATTGTCCTTAGTGTTAAACACTATGCAAGCTGATGCTAAATGCAATAATAAACCTAATAAATTGATCAATTCAAGCGTTTTGGCCAAGAAGTTGCCCTGGCATTATGGCCTACACGGCATAGACAGTCTTAACCCGCGCCCTGATGGGGGGGGGGCCATTTTGGCCCCCCCCCCTGTGGTTTTTCTTTAATAGCGAGGAAAACGGCGGCGCGCAGCGCCGCCAAATTTTGGGTACCTTACCGGGCATCAATTTGACACCTTCACACAAAATTTCAAGTCACAGGTCACCTCAGGTCAGGAGTTATTGAGGTCAAACTGAGGTCATGTTCGAGCAAAAATGAGCAAAAAACATGACATCTTGAAACGCTCACCAATTCTACAGTTAACAAGCAATTTTAAAGTTCTTTATGTGGTTGTGTAGAGAAAAGACGGCGCTACAAAACTGCTATCTCGGATTTTCGAAATTTTGGGATTTTGACCCCCAAAAATCAAAAAAATTGATTTTTTTAGAAAAACTCAAAAAATTTCCAAAAAAACTTCGAATTTCGAAAAAAACCGGAATATATGTGATAGTCCCTGCGCTTTTCGATATACATACCAAATTTTAGATCGATACCTCTTTTTTTGGCCAAGTTATAGCGAAAAAAACTGTTAAAAATTGATGACGTCCAATTTTTGAACTCAATTTTTAGCAATTCTAGACCTCGTAGCGCAAAACGGAGACCACCATTGAACTCCCCGTGACGAGCTGCATCGAATCGATACCCATTTTATGCAAAAATATCAACTTTGAAATTTGACCTAATTTGACCTGACCTTGACCTGACCTTGACCTGACCTTGACCAAAACGTGACCTAAGCTGGCCCTAAAGTCTGTCTGACCCACATAATCGCATTTGTCATGTAAAATGAACCATAAAACATGTATCACACGACACTTTCATATTGTGACCCCCCAGTGACCTGACCTCTGTGACCTGACCTGGTATCAGTGACCTCAAATAGCAAAATATGTGTTTGAAGAACATTTCTCCATCGATGATTTTCAATGAAATGCATTTTACTCGATTTTACAACGCATTTCTTGAAATGCCTGTAAACGGTGAAAATTCAACCTTTGACCTGACCTGTGACGTCATCGGTTTGACCGAGGTCAATGAAATTGGGTCAAAAGGTAGTTCCCCGCTGGGGCTATCCAACACCGTTTACCGCTTGTCGCTATGTTGCGTGGTTCTCGAGATCTGAGGGGGGGGGGGCCAAAATGGCCCCCCCCATCAGACCGCGTTGCTCGGCAGACCCCATCTGGGCGCGGGTTAACACGTGTATGTTGTATGCTGTAAGTGATCAACTACTCTCAGTATGCCGAGATGAGCTATCTGTCGTCATCAGTATCGCATCATGACAGAAACCAATGAAGGTCCAGCTGCACTTTCACGAGACTGTAGAGATGGGCCTGATTGATAGATTGCATGTGTTCTAATGCAGCGACTACACGCGACGCCGATCATCGCTCAAATCTCGCCGGCATAAGCGATCGGAAACAACTTGGCTGTATGCTGACGGTCTGAGAGAATATCCGTCAAAATGCCGAGAGTATAAGTTGCATCTCAATAAATGTAGTTAATCACGACATGAAAGCCCCTACGTATAATGGGTGGCTTTGAAGTGCGATTGCAAGGGAGTAAAACATTGACGCTCAACCTTGGGGGATTTTATAACAACCCTTTTGACTATGTCATTTCATAGCACTGTTCACATTACATTGCTGTTCACATCAACTGAACGGATGCATCATCAGAATCGCATATATCTACTATAACATACACGTATGAGTACATCTACCGGTCGCCTCCTGACCCATCGTCTGACACCATTGTTTCGGTAATCGATGGCCATTGGCCCACTGAGGCGCTCGTTACCGGCGGTCAGCACCAGAGGCCGATTTCCGCGGCCGTCTGAGGGCAGACTCTCGATCATCGCCCTGCAGAGCCGCCGTGATGGGATTGATCAGCTCTCTCTCCCCCAGCAGTCGGCCGCGGATCCTGTCCCGAGGCGGCGCGCTCTGCACATACCGGGCGCTGGTAGCGGAGATTTGTACTGTTTCTGAAGGGTTTTCGGCTCTGGATAGGTAGGTAAGACATTTTTGAGCATCACTGAAGTTTATTGTATGAATAGGATAAACCCGCGTACCGACGGGGATCAGGGTCAATTGACCACACAGACGGGGGGAGGTGGATCTTCTTTATCCACCCTCCCCCAGCTACTTCCTAAGACCTCGGAAATGAATCAGCCTTGCGGCAAGCGGTAAATGGTTTTGAAAATAGGTAGAAAAGGCTACTATTTTAAAAAGGTCGTTCTCAGGTCAGGTCAATTATGACGTCAAGGAGATCAACTCAGTCAAGTTAGTGGCAGCATTGTATGATTTTTTGGGGGCGGCAAGAAACTTGTGAAATCATCAAGCTCAAGTTCAGTCAAGTCAAAATTATTGAATCATTTTGCCAACAGATTTCAGAAATGGCATTGGTGAATTGGTTGCCGGCTGACACTAATGCCTCTGCCTGTTTGCAGCTGGTCGGGCGGTGCTGGGCCGCCAGTCAACATGTACCTGGCCGCTGCCAGACTCCAGGGACCCTGCATCCTGCTGGTCCTCGGTGAGTTCACGACGAGGTGTTTGAGCTGTCCGTTTTACTGATACATATGTATTCATTAGATTGTAGAGTATCCTAATTGTCATCAAGAGTCACGCCTGCTTTTGAATATGGACCTGTAAAGGCTTCTATATTCGTTATCTTGCAATAACGATTTGGTTACTTTTACACAAACCATTAACTAAACCTGACGTAGCAATTATCAAAACATCGAAATCAGCCTGTTAAAGTCAATGTGTGGGACGAATAATTTCCAACTACGTGAACTGACCTAACTTTGACTTCAGAATTACCCGACGGACTGGAAGCTGCCAATCAGTTAGTTGAGTGTAAGATAGTCTCCTCTGATTCTCACCAAATCCGACTACTTCAACAATCCGCCCATTCAAAACTTGCCAATGAAGTAGGCATTGCTTTACCCAAAACTTCAATTATACGATCCGCTTGAATAAAACAATACGTTGGCGACACAAGGATCCACGAATAATACCTAACTCGCTGCTGAAAGAGCACAGTCTTACATCCTTGCTACTACCAGATTATACGCACGCCGAAAGCGTCGCTGGTTCCAAGACAACCAAATCTCCAAGTCTCTCGAGCCCACCTTCCGCTCCGGGAGGGTCTGACCGAATCCCAGCTGCACTGGCTGCGCTCCTCTAGTTTGTCCGGTCACGCAGAGGCAGTAACTATCTGTTATGCCAGCCGGAGAACTGGGTTAGAGAGTGCCCAGCCGGGCGGAAACGGTCGCACATTGTGCCCAACGGCCGCCGTCTCATTACCAGATTCTTCAGCCGCTTTATCGCCGGAAGCTGAGATTTAGGAAAACATGTGGAATGTAGGTTGTAATACAGAAAGGAGGTCATTTAAAACGGCCAAATAACGTATGTCTTGGCCATTCATGAGACTGATGTTTTTATTGGAATTTGTGTTGACTAAGCAGCCGCGGAAACGTTGGGGTTTTAACATTTTTAACAACTATTTATAGTGAACACAAATCAGCAATCACTTTGAGAAACTTAGATCCAAAACATTGACCTCAAAATAGCAAGCATTATGAATTTTGAATTGAACACACCTACAATTAGTAGTATTTTATTGATTTCATGGACTTCTTGTTGAGTAAATTATTCTTTTAGGTGTATCGTACAATAAAGCTAAAAAAAAAAAACATTCCTTTATTAGAGCTTCCACTCATTCTGGTAAATTTCAAATTGTTTTAGTACAAATAAGTAAACAACAAAGCAAATGCTGCCAGACGCTGAGGCTATATGAGCCCGAGAACCCTGCACTGGTTTTCTGGCCACCGGACTGCCATATTTCCGTGTAATTGGGCCCCCGGGTGAAGAAGTGTTAACACCGACGCCAGTTGTGGTCACACAGCACTGCAGAGAGCCCTGGCGGCGGATTGGGCCGAGCCGGTCTATTTTTCATCTCCGGATGAACAACGTCCATATTTAGGGCCGAATTTCGTGTGCGGTAGCGGTGCCCCAAAAATATTTGGATTTCATTTCAGTGACAGAAATAGCAGCTAATAAATGGACGCCACTTGTTCTAAGATGTGGGCAGTGGTTAGCTCCTTGTCAAATGACCAGTTGCCTGAATCGACTTCCAGCGCCCTTAAAAACTGAAGAATGGTGACTTGGTCGGGAATCATTGCTTTGCTACACAAGTACACAAACTTTTCCCCGATTTTAGCTGCATATAGATATGTTAAATCAATTTTAGCTTGTTTATCATGTTCTACGAACTATAATTTACTACAACATAGAATGTTTTACTACATGTCGTCTGTACGTTGCTTATGATCTGCATAGCCATCGACATTCTGAACTTTAGTGTTGGATAATGTTATGTACAAGAAAACTGCAAACCACCCAGAAAAAAAAAACAGACTGTGTTGGAGTACAGACGTGTTACCAGCAGCGATAGATGACCTTGTTTTCAAAATTAAATGGTCACACACTCAACACTAAGTGCCTGTGCTGAATGTTCTATGTGTTTTGGAGTAAAGCAATTTCAAAGGGTTTTAAGGTCATTTCCGGGAGCCATTTTCGGTAAGACATGTTTGCAATGCAAGTTGAGTGGTCAGTTCTAATCCTCAGCAGTTCTGTTCAGTTGTCCACAAGAATAATCTTCTGGCAGTGTAGCCCACCCACGAGCCCTCGGTCCGGTCATCAGTCAGCGTCGCCCGCCACCCGGCTCGCTCTCAGCTGGCGAGTCGGGCCCTGCGGCACAGTATCACTTCAGGCGGCTCCAGCTGATTGCGCAGGCCCTGCGGCACAGTATCACTCCAGGCGGCTCCAGCTGACGGCTCGGACCCTGCGGCACAGTATCACTCCAGGCGCCGGATGACAGAGCCATCTACCGGCAGGAGAGGAGTTATTATCGGGCGGCGCCACCGTGGGGGCAGTGGGGGCAGACTGCCCCCACTGGCAGGAGGCCGTGGGGGCAAGACTATGTTTTTGCCCCCACAAAATTTGGCTGATGTTGAAATGGGAATAGAAGACCGGTGCAACATTCATGATAGGCGGTTATAATAGTACGCCTGTTTTTGACGATCCCCGTATCAAGTGCATCAGCAGAACGTTCGTTCTCAGACCGTCTGTCACATATCTCCTACTCCCACTCATTCTCCTCCTCATTTTCATTCACCAGAAGGCTGCCATCGAGCTTGAGCTCGAGGAGGTTGAGAGGCAGCTTGTCAAAATCGGCCAGAGAAGAGTTCACCCTCTTTTGGGAACCCTCAGACTGAGACTGAGCTCAGGGGGTATGACAAAATGTGATAGGTAGGTAATAGGTATGTATATCTGGGTTATCTGGAAATGTATGTGGATCGCCCTAATAGAGCTTATTCTGGTATCAATCGTGTGTGAGAGAATCGCATATATTCGCACTACGGTAAAAAAGAGAACTAGGTACTGATAACTGTTTTGAGGAATACACCATTTTACATCTCAACATAACGTTTTCACAGGTTTCTGTCTCGCAATTTAGTTTTATAGTTTTATTTGCTCGCGACCTTAAAGGAAATAGTTCACTTTTAGCATGGGGTTTTGAACTGAAATTGCAGTCTTGTAGCTTGCGCTGAGACTAGCACAAATCATAAGCTTTTACGGCCCAACGATCACCCTAAGCAAAAATATTCAATTTCCCGTTCCAAAAAGAGTGTCTTACGCAGGAATGTGGTGTCTTAGAAAGGAATGCAGTCACATCATCGTCAGCCAATCAGCATACTGCTTACAGCCAATGCAGCATGCTTAGGTTTGAACTACGCAATGTGATTGGTCAACGCGTAATAAGCTTCCGCGTCAAAACATCATTCTACATAGAATATAGGTCTTCCTATATTAAAATATAGAAAATAATTGTTCTTATAGAAAGGTTTTATTTTATTTTCTGATCATTTTGAGGATAAAAAATCATAAATCCATAGCAAAATACTAATTTCAGAAAAGTGAACTATTTCCTTTAACCTGCCCGGGCCCGGGGGTATTCCCAACCACCGCAGCCCGGGGTAACCCCCACACCTGTCTAACTCCGTACTTAAATAAGGAAATAAGGCAGCTATGGACACAAAAATGGTACCAAACGAAAGGTATCTACGATAAGATTTTATAACACCCAAAGTTTTTGACCTCAGGTCAATTTTCAAGGTCAAAAGTCAAGGTCCAAGGCAAAAACCGGCACTTTTTAGTGGTCTCAAAGTACGTGTTCCAGAGGACGACATGGTGCATAAAACCGGCTAAAATGGATGTTAAACGAAAGAAGAGAGTCTGGGGATTCCGATGACGTGCAGTGCATAACATTCAAATTCAAGGTCACGGTCGTGATCAAAATTGACCACAAACTTTGCACTTTTTCTTATACCTTGTATACTAAATTCAGAGATGTTTTGAAATGTTTTGAAGCTTAGCGGGCCCCTATTTGTGCTTTAGCTTACAATACAAGGCTGCTACAAGGTCAAAGTCACAAGAGAGTATCCTTGCTAGAGGCTATTTCACTTATTTAAGTCAGGCATAATACCTAATTAAGACATGTTTTGCCATCCTGAGGCTCTAAATTAATGCTTAGAGCAAAATGGATGCCAGAATCGTGATCCGCGGCTACGAAATCATCACTAACAACCTTTCATGTGTCAAAGTCAACCAGACGTCATTCGAGGTCACGTGATGTCAACATAAAACTTGACCTTTTCCAAACAATATATATGTCATTCGACGCGTCTCGACGAGACGAATGCGAAGGTACCTACCGCTGCCGTAGCTCTACGACTATTTTTGTTGACGTTATTTGCGAAAAAAAACTAAAGCCTTAGCTCGGGGTCGTTGACCTGATCTCTGACCTCAGGTCACCAAAGTTACTTACGTATTTTTTCTAGGTCAAATGCTACACAACGGTGCTCGTTATTTGTCTTTAACTCTAAAACTCTATTTTGGCAGCTGGTTGAAGTTCACGTCTGTGACGCCGAAGTTTGCCGTGCAGGAGTCTAGAAAAAAATCGGCCTTGAGACGTTATTAAGAAGGCTAGGTCCAATTTGTTTTGCTTCAAAAGATTTCAAATTAACCCTATTAGTGGCAGGCTCCTGGCTACCCCCTATTAGTGGCAGGGGGGGGGCTGTTTACGACCCCCCCTTGATATCTCGAGATCTAACGGGCCGATTTTCAAAATTCAAACGGCATTCGATTTCGCTCAACGTGATCTACATTTCTAAAAAATAAAAATTAAAAAATGTCAATAGGGGGGGGGGGGGTAGAGGGGGGTAAAAACGGGCAAATTGCAGATACATTTTAGACTGTTTATCACGGCCAGGTTTCTGAACCAATCTTAACGCAACTTTTGCCGATCGATAGACAATGAACCAGGAATTCACATGGATCCTAAAAATATGCATTTTCAAAAATCATAGGCGGATACAGATCATTGAGATTGGGGGTACACAAAAAGTATAGTAAATAAGATTTTTGTTGGTACTGTTTCTAAAAAGGGTAGTAATGGTCTTGTTATGTTATAATTTTCTTATGAGAGAACGACTAAAATTGTATTGGTAATGCATAGGCGGTGTCAGGGCACCTATGTTGGGAGGTAAAACATAACCCCCCTTTTTGGACGCCTGGATCCGCCTATTATAGCAAAAACGTGTCAAAAGAGGATGCACAATAACTGTATATGTTATCACATGATACCTTTTATTCACTGTTCGTAAAACTGGTGCAGCATCGTGATCTTCGCCCAAATGACTCGCTTCACGAATAGGACCCCCCAATTCCCAGTGCTCTGGAGCCGCCCCTGGTAAAGTTATGAACTTGAAATTTTCAGGGAATGTGCCCAATTTAGTTTTAGGAAAAGTCAGAAAATTTCAGCATCGTAGCTTCAGCGGTTTCGGAGATATTCCCGAAAAACCTGAGGGGTGGATAAAAACAACCCCCCCCCCCTGCCACTAATAGGGTTTATGGGGGATAAGGTACAGCAAGTTTCGTATTTTTACTCCTAAGCGTTCATGTGGTATCGCAAATATTCGCCAGGGGAGGCGAAAAACGCCCCCCCCCCCCGTTCCGGACCCGGGAGGGTTAATGCAAGGCCGGGTTAATGCTTAAGCTCAATACGTATGCATGAAACCTGAAACCATGATAATTTCTAATTGGCAACATCTAGGGGCAAGGAGCTCATGGATTTTGCAGATCGAGTTATCAGACAACAGTCGGGTCACCTGAAGCTTGCCCCCACTGGCGAAAATTCGTGGCGCCGCCACTGTTATCGGTGACTGGTCCTCGGCTCAGAATCAATAGCCATGGTTCCGGGGATGTTTCACAGAAATACCACGACAATAAATTGAATATCGCGGGACCGGGGCATAACTACCAGCATAACCGTCGTTCTTCAAACTGCCTGATCGAGTGCATGTCTTCCAGTCTCACACATGGATTCGTAGGTATTGCGCGTTCCAAGTCGCCAGCCCCATGTTCACCGCTGTTCATCCCCTGTCCCAGGTCATAATCTACTCATCCTCTCCCTCTCTTCTTCATCTTCCCTCCGTTCTTCAACACAAGCTCTCCGGTAGAGGTCTGCACCGGCCGGCTGCAGCCGCGGCTGGCTGCAGCCCCACGGCTGTGGGCCGGGGCGGCTGCAAATATCTCCAAGAACACGGCTACGGCTGTGGCCACGGCTGTGATATTTCCAGCTCAATCTTAAGTGCTAAAATATAAAATTTTAAATCCTTAATCTTACATTCTAATAAGCAGTCTAGCCTGTAAAAATCATGCAAAGGATGCCCAGCAACATTGAAAGTGGTGAAGCCTTTGAAAACCTGTAATGGTTTTACCATTTGCTGTGGGGGAGTTTGCACTCTGGTACAGAATACTAATTATAGGTACCAATTGTTCCTTCATCATCAAGAGCTTGACAGTTTCAGAAAATGCAACATGCTGCATTGTCACATCCCTCTCAAATCAATCTCACCTGGTCATTAGGAAAGCACCTTACAGCTATTGAAGACGAGCGTTCAATAATTCTTTCAGGTAATAGAAAAAGAAATCACGCCTCGGTAAAGGCAGGTAAAGGCTTCATAAAATATTATCTAAAATAACTCTTATAAGCATTTCTGGATTTTCGGCAAGTCCAATTACATAATATAAAACTGGCGCTTTATGTTCTAACTGGTGTGTTAGTGACCGCTAACAGAAAATGCTGATCAACGGAGCCAATGGAATTAGATTATAAGTGAGCATGAACCTTACTTACGGCTAATTCACATGATGGTGAAAACCTTGAACACGTAATTCACATGACGGTGAAAACCCTGAACACAATATTTCTTACGCGAGCTGTTGACTTTACTAATAAAATGACGTCTTCTTCTGAAAATGTTAAAATTTGATACCTAACCGTTGTTTGAGAGCAATTTTTAACTATATAGCATTAGTATTTAATAATTGTAATTTTTATGGCTGTTTATAGTGACAAAAAACAATTTATTGCCACTTCTTTGCTATTGACGTCATTAAAAACTCAAGTAAAATTTTTGATTGAAAGGCAATTGTGGCTCGCACGTCCTTGGGGATTTGAGCGAAGATCATTATTTGGAAAAATCAAAATAGATGAATGTTTTTCTTTCTTGGATGCTCACTAGTGTTTTGATGCCTTGCATATCAAATTAGTTTTAGACTTGCTCAGAAGGCTGCGCTAAGCCTGGCATATCACACCCCAGAAAATATGCAAGGTAAGAAAGAAGCAAGAGTTTTGACTAGACAATCACTGTTTGACAGTCCATCAACTTCAGTTTCATTTTCCATACCTAACATTGATAATGAAAAGCACCAGGGTCTGTTCTGTCCCACAACCATGCTTCAGGATTTGGCATTTGATTTCTACACTGCTAGTGCTTCTATTCTGGTTCGTTGTTTATGTTTTCTGTTGATGTAGGTATCTACCTACCCATCTTTCTTAACCCCTTGCAAGGGCTTGTGTAGGCATGCGTTGCGCATCAGGCTTCAGGCCTTCGGCCTAAAGCCAGATACACAACCACTTAACCTATGATGCTTCATGAGCTTGAGAATCTATAGCCCATTGCAATGTGCTTTTTGCTATATGTTTCAACTAAAAACAACTTAATATTATATACTATTTGGTTGCATTTTATTGAAAGTATCAACGGCCGGCTGACGGCTGGCTGCCCACAGTTTGCCACGGCTGTGGGCGGCTGTGGCTGTGGAGCCACGGCTGCGGGACGGCTAGGCTGTGGAAAATTGCAGCCGTGCAGAACTCTACTCTCCGGTGGCGGCATCACGCTCAGCTGAGACCGCAGTGGGGCGGAAACTCGGCTCGTATACACCATAAATAGCCATCCGACTGGACAGTAGCTGAGGCGCTGTGTCTCGCCACATCCCCCCTCAAATAATGGCCTGCACATAGAGCCGCCTGCCGGGCTCGGCACGGAGATAATGCTGTGGACGGCAGTGGCTGCATCCTGACATAGCGTGGGTAGGTAACAAATGATGGCGTATGTATACAGCCCATGGGCTGAGATGGGTGTGTTATTATCGGTAATGTGAGGATAACGACAAATGATCATGAGTTGATGACTTATGAAAAGAAAGTGTGCGTGTGAGAGAGAGAAAGAGAGAGAGAGAGAGAGAGAGAGCGAGAGAGCGAGAGAGAGAGAAAGTGAGTGAGTGAGTGAGTGAGTGAGTGAGTGAGTGAGTGAGTGAGTGAGTGAGTGAGTGAGTGAGTGAGTGAGTGAGTGAGTGAGTGAGTGAGTGAGTGAGTGAGTGAGTGAGTGAGTGAGTGAGTGAGTGAGTGAGTGAGTGAGTGAGTGAGAGAGAGAGAAAGAGATAGAAAGAGAGAGGGAGAGAGAGGGAAAAGTCAGAAGACAGACAGACAGACAGACAGGCAGACAGGCAGACAGGCAGATAGGCAGGCAGGCAGACAGATTGATCCTGAGACAGTCAGACAGACAGACAGATTGATCCTGAGACAGTCAGACAGACAGACAGATTGATCCTGAGACAGTCAGACAGATTAGGATGAGTTCTCGTACATCATGTATGCTCCTTTTGATTTGTTAGTTGACGGATGGTGCCTCCCTTATTCACCAGGCTTGTTAGTCTGACAGTTCTCCCCAGTGTGGCTGGGTGACACCGACTGATTAACGGCTGCGTGATTAGTTGGCTCTGTGACCGGGTCTGGCACCGGCCGGCGCGGATCAGACGCCTCACCTGACAGTGTGCCCACAGCCGTGCGACTGCAGCCAGTCATTATAGGTGCTGAATGGTACCCCAACTGTAGCGGCCGCCCAGGGTATATTGAATGCGGCCGCCAGCCCACCTGTGGTCCCGAACTGCAGCGGACCGCGCAAATACGCACTGCGCTGGGGCAGGCGGGGGCCGGTTCTATCCATTGCTTTGGGGCAGGCCGAGTCCAACCCTCCTCACTGGGTAGACGCGGTCCATTCCCACACACGTGTAAGGGACAACCGGCGCGGTGTCGGGTACTACCCACCGTGTCTCTACTGATGTAAGGATAGATATGGTTTGGTTCCTTCGACTATACAGTACGCGTCAGGCTCCGGTCCTGTCAACAAAAGACTCCAGTTCTTGACCATTGTGCTACAGCAAACGGAACCCAGACGTTGCCAGCCTACCGCCGATCAATGCAAATGGTCTGGATTTCACTGGATGAACTGCAACAGGTTTTGAATTGCACACTGGCCTACCATTGTTGCACGTAGATGCCAGCCGTGGCGAGGTATTGCCGTGGAGCATCATACGGCCTGAGTGTCTAGACCGTCAATATTGATGTCAAAAGCTGCAATAAATAATCCAGAAAATAACTGGCCAGCAAAAATGCAGCAGACTAGCTGTCTGTTTGATGGTACGAGTATTGAGGCACGTGCTTCTAGAATGCTGCTAAGCGACAGCCATGGCAGTATATAATCGCCGGCAGGGCTGCGGAGTCGATGGATTTTTGGTGACTAGTCCGACTCCTACTCCGACTTCGGCTATCAAAAACCAGCTCCGACTCTGACTCCGGGCAGAACTGTTGACTCTGACCGATCCCAGCTCCGACTCCGCAGACTTGGCAGAGCTGCGGAGGCAATGGATTTTTCGGTGACTCCGACTCCGACCCCGGCTCCGGTTTACAAAATCGACTCTGACTCTGACTCCGGCTCCGGTGAGAACTGTCGACTCCGACCAACTCCGACCTCGACTTTGCAGCCCTGAAAGTTCACTGGTCACTTTATTAACGTTGCAATGCTTTTTGGGTTGGCACGGTACTAGATAAACCGTCAGAGCGACGCCAGCCTGTCCGACCTGGCCCGGTGACTCAGATGTCTGAGCGCGGTAACACGGCCCGACAGGCCACGACGACAGCTGTCTGCGAGAGGTTCTGTTCCCTGTCCGCAATACGCGACACAGTGACACACCCACCGCGAAGACTGCTGTCGACCGGGCCTCGAGGGCGGGCAGTGGGCCAATGTGAGACGTGGGTGAACAGTGACGGCTGCAAGTGGGAGGCAGCTGCAGAAGGGGCAGTTATCACTGCCAATGCGAGGTGCAAAGTCTTGACATGCTTCATAGTGAACTGCAGACGAGATATGGCTCTGACAGTTTTGCATCAGGTGGTTTAGTAGAAAATATATGGCATTAAGGAACACCATATTCGCCATACTATTTGCTATCGACCTTTTTCGGAAAGTATACCGGGCATATTTGGGACACCGGTAAGCCATGTAATTCCAGGCACAATGCAGGACTCGTTACGACGTAAAAATGCCGGCGGTGTCCAGGGCAGCGTGTCATGCAGCGCGTTGTGTGTCGGCGTTCGATTTGAGTGACGCTATTGTGTCGACCGCCCTCCGCACTGCCACCCTCCCCGCGATCCCCTGCTGTTCAACAGCGTCACAATGCCAGGAGGATAGAGGTTGTTATACGGAGGAAAATGAGGGGCATTTAGAGCCTTTCTTAGTGAATCCATGGGTGTAACGATCGCCTGTCGCTCAAGCTAATGATTAGAAACAACGTCAAGCACAAATATAACGAGTAAGTGCAAATGTAATTTCCGAAGCATAAGATAGGTGATTCAAAAATTATTAGGTGCTCTTTCATTTGAAAATAGGCGTAAATGCGGAATAACGTTAATCCTACTTGCTTTGAGAAAGTCTCCACATAATTAAAGAACACATCTTGTATGCCAAATCGTACCCTATAATCGTAGTTGCTGAAATTAACTCAGCCGTCAGCTCAACAAGTCAGGTTTATTTTGAGCATCAATCTGACTAACTGGCGGCGGCAAGGGAACTTGAAGCCATATCCTTATTGTCCCTTCCAGTTTCGATTTTTGACAAGATATCTATTGTCAAAAACAAATAATGAACAGCATTAAAAATGAATAGTAGCTTTGTCAGTCCCCTTCTTTCAGTCTGTAAACATGTGTCAAGTAGGTGCCACAGAGACGCCATGATTTTTTTTCTATCCTTAACTTTGTATTTTATCCAGCCTTGAATATGAACATATGTAATTGTTCTAGATTAGTTTTCATGTTTTCGTCGTGAGACGTATTGACATGCAAACAAATGAAAAGCGTTAAATGCACTTACGTCCCACATTAATGTTCCTTATATATAACCATGCGGGTACAAAGCCTCCTTTTAGATACTGTCTCAATTCTAAGCCTGATGGTCGAATCGCATCCATTTCAAATTAAGCGTCGCCAAGTTCGACGAATGGCCGGGCAGATTGTTCCCGTCTATTTCAGGCGCTGGTCTGGGCGGACGGTCGGCTCGTGGCCGAGGGACGGGAGACACTGGTCCGGGCAGGGCCCGAGCCGGAGCTAATGAGTCGCGTCGCCCAGCTCAGCCCTGGGCCAGCCGCTGACTGCTGAGTCGGCGCTGATGGACGGCCTCTCGAGAGCCGTGAATGCACTCATAGGTGCTCACAGACGCTATCGGCGAAAAGAATGCGGTCTGCGGAATAGGGCGCCGGTCATGGTTTCGGAAGTGATGCGCAGTTTCTGCCAAACTCCTGGGAGTTGTTCGTGCCCGGGAGAGATGGATGGCCGCGGTTGCTGAGCACACGGAAACGGCCGGACGAAACCAGACGCCATTTGGTTACGCTGTCACGTATCAGCAAAATATATGGAAATTGCGTGTTGTCGCGTGAATGGCGAAAGGTGTCAGGCGTCACAGATGGTGCCTACCTTCTCGAGACTTATATGTATGATATTTCCAAATACATACGCACCACGCAAGTTTTATTTATTTCAGTTTTATTTGTTTGATCTAGTTTTAATTGATTCACATAGTTTTATATGGTACAACGTTTCTTTGAGCATGATTGTAATCAATGAAAATGGTAAAATTGACCTTATGCTCATAATATCAGATAAATTAATTGAAATAAGGTCCAAATGGACCTTTTTTCAATTAATTTATCTGATATTATGAGCATAAGGTCAATTTTACCATTTTTATTAGTTTCAATTGAGTTTTATTTATTTCAGCTAGCTTAACCCTCGCCGGACCTATTGGTTTTCTACATACGCGCCGGCCGAGGGGGGGGGGGCGGGTACGACCCCCCCCCTCGCCGTTTCGCCCCTGGTGGAGCTAGCGCGTCGCGGAAAAAACGAGCGTGTGCGCCGTTACGAGACGCAGAGATTGGTACCCGATTTTAAGGTCCTAGGTCAACCGGTGACCTCTGAGGTCAGGTCAAGTGCCCCAAGGTACGGTTCAGTTTTTGGTGAATAACTTCGCAAAAAAACGGCCGCAGAGCGCCGATTTTGGCAGCATCGTGCTCGTCTCGCTCAGGCGCGTCGAATGACATACTTTTTGTCCGGGTCAGGTCAACTTGGGGTGTTGACCTCAGGTCAAGGTCAGGTCAGCACCCCCAGGTCACGAAGTTGGTCGAAAGAGGTCATGTCGCATATCATTCGATTCGGCAGGTCTTCCTCAGTCCATTGGTGGCTTTCCCGACTCGCTAGCTCAATTTGATCAATAGTTATTGACGAAAAACTAATATGACCTTGATGACGTCATAAATGACGTCACGCAAGGTCAACATTGCAAAAGTGACGCATCTAACCTTGCAAGGAGTGCATCAAATCACGATTCTGTGTGCTTGAGATAGTTGGAGATCGTTCCCGGCGCCAGAATAGCAGTTTGAATTTTTCCCCATTGACTTATAATGGTGAGGTCACGAAAATGACCTGACCTCATATGACCTTTAGGAAAAATCCGAGATATACAACTTGTGGGACTCATAATGGATACTAGATCCTGCAAGTTTCATTTCCCTGTGACATCTCCTCTGGCAGTGAGGGCGTTGCGAAGTTGCGACATCTGAAGACCGTGCAGAGGTTCACTTATGACGTCATAGGTCAGTGACCTGACCTGACCCAAAAATGCGGTTGGTGTCAAAAGATCCGGCTTGGATCAAAGGTCAGGTATGCCAAGTTTCAGCTCTCTATCGCCAGCGTGTTCGGAGCTATCGCGAAAAAACCCTATGGGGGGGCGGCACCCGCCCCCCCCCCCCCCCCTCGGCCGGCGAGGGTTTTAACCCTCGCCGGCACAGGCCATTTTGAGTCCTTCGACGGCACAAGGGGGGGGGTTGGTACGACCCCCCTCGCGTTTGGCCCCTGATTGAGCTAGAGCTTCGCGGAAAAAACGAGCGTGTTGCCCGTCACGAGAGGAAGCCGATGATACCCAATTTTAAGGTCCTAGGTCATCGGGTGACCTTCCAGGTCAGGTCAATGACCCGAAAACCGGGAAAATCGGGACCTGTTAGAAAGTCGTAAAGTGTGGCTGCTATGAGGTTTTCCGGGGTGCTGATCACGAATATCGTGTTAGTTTTTATCAGAGATGATGTCTTTAAGCATTTAGACCAGGTCGGGTCAGGTCAGGTCAGGTCAACCGGTAGGGGTTGTGACGGGTATTCGTAATACGTGTCAACCGCCTCGGACAGCTTCGTAACATGTTACGAAGGCACCAAAACTACTTCGTAAATGTTCAAATGGTTGCTAAATTCGAATTCAGCTCCAAAAACTAGCCTAGAAACATGTAAAACTCGAAAAAGTGAACCGAGGTCACCCGAGGTCACCAAAGGTCAATGACCTGACCTGACCTTCAGGTGACCTTGACACCCACCCTAACCCTCGCCCGTAAACGGCGATCTGCCACCTTCGCCCATGCAGGGGGGGGGGGTGGGGTTGATGCGACCCCCCCCCCCTTGCGTTTGAAAACGGAGCGTCGTAGAGCTTAGCGGAAAAGACCAACGGATTGCTCTCGCCGAGATCTCGCGATTGGTGGTATATGTTTTGGTCCTAGGTCAACATTTGACCTACTTTTGACCGGTCAAAGGTCAAATTTCCGGAAAAATAGACTTTTTTCAACTTTCCGCGGCGATTGCGGCAAAAACGGTGAGAGATATCGACTTGAAACCTTCACTACCGTGTTCCTTGATCAATTCTCTATCGTTTGGTATGTATTTCGTTTCCCTAGCTCTAAAAATGGCGCGTTGGGAGCGCCGGAAGTCGGCAAGGTCACAGTCGGCGGCAGAAATTCGAAAAATCAAAACTTAAATTTTTGAAATCTGATTGTATTTTTGGATTTGGGAGGTCCATTTGCTCCCTATAGAAGCTAATATTGCTGCATATTCTCATTGAGGTGACAGGAATTAGCAAAATAGTGGTTCGGGCGCTTTTCAAAAATAGTACCGGACGCTGTTCCTCTTGTGACGTCATAGCTCCGTGACCTGACCTGACCCGGTCAAGTTTCTTATACCATATGATAGCCAATACTTGCCCCAACATGCATGGGAAGTTTCATCACGATCCATCAACCGATGTCCGTACCACCGGCAGGAAACCTCGGGCGTTGGCACTCAGTTTGTGAAAATCCGGCCGGAGGCTGTTCCCTTTGTGACGTCATAACTCCGTGACCTGACATGACCCGGTCAATTTATTTTTTATCAAAAGATGCGCAAGGTTTGCCCCATAAGGTACCCAAAATTTGGCGGCGCTGCGCGCCGCCGTTTTTGCACTATTTCCGAAAAACCTCAGGGGGGGTTGCACCACCCCCCCCCCCTACATGGGCGAGGGCTAATGCATGGGAGCAACATCAAAATCACATGTTTGAACGTTTGAAACCACGAAAAGGTTGCAAACGCGCGGCTAATGCGAGCCGACATGCGCCGAACTGCGATTTCGGCCAAACATAATCACAGAAAAGAGGTCACAGGTCAAAGGTCATTGGGGTCAGGGTCATGAAATTTTCAGGGTAGGTGTTAAAGTAATCAATGCGAGGGTACTGAAAGTTTCGTCGCGATCGGCCGCTTTTTACGCGAGTTATCTGCGAAAAACCTTAGGGGGGGGGGCTGCATCAACCCCCCCCCCCTGTGCCGGCGAGGGTTAATTTGAGCTATAAATAATCACCCACCTACCCAAATCTCAAAATTCGTACTTTTTCTTCCCAAAAGACGTGTCCTGGGTGCTGCAGTGTCGGGTATCTACGACTGTCTGATCCGCCTTGCTCATCATCTCTGCTCCAATAGAAGCGTAGCGCCGGCGGCCAATCTTCAGCTTGACATCCGAGCCCTCCCACTCTTTCGGCCTGCGACACGCCCAGCGCTGTGCCGCCGCCGAGACTATGAAACATTCCAGGACTGATTTCGCCTGAAAATGTGCGAAGTTCATTCAGGCAGAATCAACAGACGCTGTTCAGTGGGTACTTTTAAGTCAAATAAGGTCACCTAGCTCGGACTCTTTTTAATTAGACTGCAGCAAGGCGCCAGTGTTACAGCTACCATTTTCTGACTTAGGAGAAATGTTTTAAAATTTATATCACCCGTCCCTTGCCACAGCTTTCTTGGAATTGAGGCAGAGATCAGACGAGTCATTGCTGAAAGTATATAAATACTATTTGGAACACCAGTGCTAACATCATCCAGGTCTAATGGTGCATGAAATTGAAATGGTATAGCCTATATGGAACAGAGTCAGACGAGCAGGCAGTCTTGTAAAGCGGCGCAACAATGAACCACACATGTTGTTGAGGCAGACGTATGTACAGTCATTCTGTGCTGCTATCTGACCTTTGCGATGTGGGACTCGCTAAATTGAACCAGATATTGAAATAGAGAACGTCGAAATGAACTCAGCATTGTGCATTCAACTCTCGGAAAGCGCTGTGAATGCCAGCGGATAGCATATCTACGTCCGCATTCAGAGACCCTCAAAAGTAATAATATGTCATCAAACCATGCTTCACAATGAATCCCGGCAAACCCTGACAACACTAACATCTCGAGCTCCCTCTCGCAGTCCAACCCTCCCCTCCCCTCACACACGACCATGGCCGTATCCACCGTATCTCTGAATCGGACCACGCGACCATCTGCGCCAGCTATTTCTTGAGTCGTTGGAGACGGTGGCAAGCGTACCGCAGACTTATGGCAGCTATTTCTGCGCGGGCGTGCTGCGGCCGTGGTGGCGGCCGTTCTGCGGCGGCCGTGCTCTGGCCGTGCTGTGGCCGTGCTGTGGCCGTGCTGGCGTGGCCGGCTGGCTACCCGCGGCCGTCCTTCGGTGACTCGACAAACGGCGACTGTCAGGCGGAGGCCGCGCAGACGACTCGCTGACTCATAACGCAATCTCCGACTGGCGCAGGAGAGGAGAGGGGAGGAGAGGGGAGGAGAGGAGAGGAGAGGAGAGGAGAGGCGGGGAGGGGAGGGGAGGGGAGGGGAGGGGAGGAGAGGGGAGGGGAGGGGAGGAGAGGAGAGGAGAGGAGAGGGGAGGGGAGGGGAGGGGAGGGGAGGGGAGGGGAGAGGAGAGGAGAGGAGAGGAGAGGAGAGGAGAGGAGAGGAGAGGAGAGGAGAGGAGAGGAGAGGAGAGGAGAGGAGAGGAGAGGAGAGGCAGAGAGAGGATAAGTGTACAACCAGTTGGGTTTTCCCTGCTGATAGACTTCTCTCGACGTCATTACCATTTTCATTAGAGGGAGCAGAAGAAGTAAATGCTCATCCAAGTCAGTCATAAGCCGCAGGACAAGCATTGACTATGGTGGTCATTTGCGAAAAGAGATGGAAAATGTGCAACTGACGACTGACGAGATGAAGGCTATAGGTTAATTGTTATAAGCCGCTGCGAGTAACATTTCCAAACGGAATCGTCTGGTAACGTTACACGCATATCACGCCAGCATTAACTGTAGCTAAAACAAGTATTTTAACAAGCTTTAAAAGTGTGCAATGTGCATCAGGTCAGTAGCTAACGGAGGCCAGGAACCTCAGACTGTCTGGAATGTCTGCTTGTGATACGATGCAGTAGCGCCCGCAGCGGCGTTCGTCAGGGGCAGGAAATTGTCTCGCTCGGTATCAGAGCTCAGGATATTGTCATATCATCCAGGGCACGGCTCCTATGGCCCGGTTAGAGAGACGGCAGCTCTCTGATCCGGGATCACATCACCATAAAAGACGGGCTCGCAATTTACCGAGTGTCACTAAAATGTTCATAAAAATATTTCGTGCTTGTGAAAATGAATGTTCTTTTGACGTATTGTGCTCCTCGCTGAACCCTCAACAACTTATGATATTCCAGAAAGCCAAATGACTGCACTCTCCCGAGCAGTTACTGCAGTGCATACATATGTTAATTCTAATACGAGATATAAGTACTATTGAGATAAACGATAATTGGCCCAGATTTCTCCTCTCGAGTGGTGAGTGGAGGACGCCGAACCTACGGCATTTTGTTCCGTCGCTGCTCGTCCGCCCCCATCTTGTACGCACTCATCTTACCCAAGCAGCTGGTAACACAAGACCTCGCTTCACATGTGCTACCCCCAGCGCCCAGTCCCAATGGGCCGTGTATTACCGTCAACTCGAGGTCTATCCGATGCATTCGTGGCCAATTTTTTTTCCGGATCTGCAAATACGGATTCCACCGCGGCATGGCAGTGGAGTACCTATGCTGAGTGTTGTTGCATTTTTAGACATTTCATTACAGCTTGTGCTTCGTTTTGACTCGTTCTATTTTATTTACGTACTTGATTATAAATTAATTGTGTTAATAAGAAATCGCAATAAGCAAACCGACAAGCTAATTATTGTAGAAATTGTATTGTTCTTATGTTTGTTAATTCTATATTAAATTTTATGATGAAAAATAAAGATAAAAAAAATCAAAAATCATGAACACTCATTTCATGTGTCCCCTGCAAGGACGCTGGGCATCATTTCTCATTGCATCACAGCTGCTTGTTTTATGACCAAAAGCGTATACACTGGATAACACCACCAGCTCATCCCGCGTGGGACGGCTTATGACGGCTACCGCTGGCTCTCTCGGCTGTCGACACCCTGGCGGCGCCGTATGCTCCGTTCGCTTACCGCTGCTGCGGCGTCCCGCCTGATGGTTATTTGGCCGGCCGAGTAACGAGCCACGGACGGGCTGATGTGACCCGGGGGCCGTGATGGCTCCATCCCTGGCCCGCTCCGGCTTCTGACACCACCCGGCTCACTGGTGAGGCCCTCACACCATCAGTACGTGCCTGAGAGTGGGCTCACCGCCGGGCAGCCAGGCCGTCAGATATGTACTGATCAGCCTCCCATTCGTCTCCCCACTCCGTTATGACCGGTATGGTGCAGATTAGAAGGAGGAAGCAGGGCTCCCCAGGTAGCCGTCATATTGGTACTGAATGTAAATGATCAAGAGTTTTGGAATGATGCCGTGATGCATGCATGCCATGAAGCATAAGAGTTATAACACATGTCGTAATAAAAAGTGAAAAAATGAAGACAGCAAAGCAGCCAAAATTTACTTTCTATCAACGGCCTGTGCCATTGCAAGCAGTTTGATGTGACCTTTACCAGCCTCGTCAGGAACCAGGCGCTGAGCTATGGGCCTTCATTATGCAGTTTCATTATCTTTTGTAGCATGTTTTTATTTGGGGACCATAAATATTAAACGCTGGGTATGGACGGTATGGTGCTACCGGCTAACAGTTGGACGTGACTGCAGTGAACATTCAATATTCATATGCCTGGTGATGTAAAAGCTTGGCGGCTAGGTTCGCTTATGTGCTTTATGATGCAAGAAGGGATGAACTATCACGGCCTACCTGCATTCATGAACTACTACTTTTTATTGTATACTACCATCTACTATTACCGAGCTTGCTTTTTATCTGTGTACTTTAGTGATCTACTGGCTCAATGGGACCCCTTTTCACAATGCGCGAATTAAATTGTTGACGGACACGTGTATTTTTATCACATTTGTTAGCAAAGAGAGTTTAAGCAAAACAAATAGAGTAATTGACCTAAAAACAGTCCTTTTTTGCCACCCGAAGCTAACAGTGTAATCCACTCAAAAGAAGAAAATATTGTAATATTGCTGAGTACGGAGTACTATAGCCCTTGCATTACCTAGCAAATATTGCTCTTGTGTTAACGGGCTTCTTCCAAGACTATGTATATGCCACTCTGGCTTTCGAAAGCGTGAGGTGGGCATGATGATTATTTTGCAGAATATTATCATTACATTATCAGCGAAGCATGGAAGAGAAAGAACAACAACTTTCTGCTGTGGGTATTTACATCCTGACGCTTGATTGAAACATCCCGCAAAATAAGAAAACAAATTAAATTCCTTGTGAAGCCAGGCAAACTCTGCGACAATCTCCGACTGTAAATAATTGACCAGGAGAGTCTGCTTCCCAGAAATCCACTCCTCTCTATCCACCGGGCCTGACCGCCGTGTAAACTGACTGTGGCAGGCTCTGCGCCACGGGCCGGCGTCTGACCAGGCCACTGACAGCACCTCACCGACCCAGGGCTGACATTTTCAGCCACCGCAGGCCCGGGGAGAGGCCTGAGCCGATTCTGGTACTGGACAATATGCAGCACCTGATCGAGGTAGCCAAAGAGATGGTGTAGAAGACATAACATCTACGCGTAGGAATTAGTGCCACGAGGCCATAGCTGTCTCCACTCCTGACAGAGACGTGTCCCCTGTGTCTGCCCCTGACAGTGCCCTGTCTCCGCCCCTGACGGTGACCTCAGCACCCTGTCTCCGCCCCTGACGGTGACCTCAGCACCCTGTCTCCGCCCCTGACGGTGACCTCAGCACCCTGTTTCCGCCCCTGACGCTGACCTGTGTCCGCCCCTGACGGTGACCTTTACCCTGTCTCCGCCCCTGACGGTGCCCTGTCTCCGCCCCTGACGGTGCCCTGTCTCCGCCCCTGACGGTGACCTCAGCACCCTGTCTCCGCCCCTGACGGTGACCTCAGCACCCTGTCTCCGCCGCTGACGGTGACCTCAGCACCCTGCCTCCGCCGCTGACGGTGACCTGTGCCCGTTTCAGCGGGGTGCGGCCTGTCGGCCGAGCCGCGCTCGTCGGCCCACCGGCAGCCAATACCGCCGTTCCACGACGACCAGCCGCCGCGGCCCGAGTTCGACCCGGGCATGCCGCTCAACGTGACGGCGCTGGCCGGCAGGGACACCCGACTGGTCTGCATCGTCCGCAACCTGCGCAACCACACGGTGAGGCCCGCGCTACGAAAACTATAGCCTTACCCGTGCGGTACGTCAGACAGCCTGCGCAACTACACGGTGAGGCCCGTGATACGAAAACTAACCTAAACCTGACGGTTCATCAGACAGTCTGGTAAACGACACCAATATGTAGTCGGTATCACGCAGAGCTTGAGAACCATGAATACGGCAGGCTTCGGAGTTTATCTGGCATAACACCATTGACGCTGACCGAAGCGTCGATGCTACATATGCAGTGTCTAGTGCTCGTACTCGTATATCCATCCGTCGAAGGAAGAGCATGCCATTTTTCCCCTGAGACCAGCTATAAGGTAAACTTTTAGTTGGCCACTCAACAAAGAGCTTTATTTAAACTGTGGTGAATTTCGACAAAAACTATTGCATCACACATCTGCTATGCGCTCTTCAGCACAGAGTCACAGACGCCCTTACTCCCTCCTGAAGTTTACTAGATGTGAAGCGCGTCTTGAAAGGCAAACTCGTAAAAAGTCGACAGCCCTTCTACCGTCAGTATTACGGAAGGGGGGTTGATTTTTCCTACTTCTGCTCGAATCAACTCACCGTCCCCAATTAGGAGATTTAGCACGACTGCTTCCGTCGAACAAAGCCATTGGTTGGAAGTCAGGCCAGAAATTACTTCACCATTTCTGCCCGCACGGAAGAAGTGGCATAACTAATACTTCGCTGACGCCTGAACCGATTGTGCCGCAGAGAAAATCACCGACAGCAAATAAATTTAGCTGGCACCAAATCAATGCCTTCTTCGCTGTGTGAAATAACCCTAATATATTTAACAATCGCAGCGACCAGAAATATTGCCAGCAATAATGACTAGCAATAACCCGAAACGCAGCGTTCCAATGTTCAGTGTGGTAGTCACCTCATCGCGCCGTCTCAGTGTGTTTTATTTTAGTCTCCTGCTGAGCCCGACGGCTTTAAACATTATTTATTGAATCTAACCATGCATATCACTCATGCCAAGGAGAGACACTCAATCATGATAAATGGCTAATTTGACCCAGGCTGCGTCATATAATCGGCTTCCACTTCCGGATAACTTGGTCAATGGCCTCTACATCTGAATTTTCCTGATGCACACAACTGCTGCATGTTGATGTGAGTGTCACTGTCTTATTTGTCTTAAAAACAATACGCTGAGCACCTTTCGAAAGCCCATTTGATAAATACGGTCTGGAGCGTGGTGCAGTTGCAGTCTTTACACATTGACTTGCATGGTCGGTATGAAATATATCAAGTGTGCAGGAAATAAGAACCGATGTCATTTTACGCAGCTGGTTAACCATGTGCTTACACTGTGCATTCAGATTGACCCATGTAATAATAGCGAACTGAAGAAAATATAGGACCATTTTCACATCAGACTGCCACTAGCACCATTAGTTGAACTAGGGACGCGAATACATATTACAGTGACTCTTGGAAAGGTCAAACTCTAACGGTGATCGAGGAACTAATGCATTGAAATTGAAAACGTTCAACAAAGATTGTGGGGAATTTACACAAGTTTGGAGAGCGCGCTCCTTTGTGACCATATCTGGGGCCAATAATATCACGATGCCTAGAAATGGCTGCTAATGTAAATGTGGCATTGTGTGACTGTCCGATTTTGAACCGAGCTTTAAAGTATGGAACTCGTTAGAGCTGGCACAATGGTAATCCGATCAGCGGGGAGGTCTTATCTCTGAGCTCCCAGGGCCCCATGGGTCGCCGGGTGCGCCTCAGAGTATGGTGGGGCGGAACGGAGTAACCCACCTGGTGATGGGACTAGTAGCTGATGGGGCCGGCCGGCCGGTCCCATCTCGCCCGTATGATCCGTCTCCTGGTGCGACTCGGCGCGGTAGTGCTCCGGTCCGAATGACTGATGACGGTCGGCGCCGGGCTGGGTCCCCCGGCGGCCGGCCCGGTGCTACGGACAGGCAGAGAGACTGCACAGGGACGCTGAGAAGGGACCCAGGCTGCCGAGGCACGCTGCCACCGAGCCTTCCCCGAAGGATGACCGAGAAGCGTTTCAATGGCACATCTTTATATGTCTCTTCTAATATTATTGTCTAAGAAAATAACCTAATGTTCATATGATAAAATGCCATAATAAAATACCACCAAAGAATTTCATCGATATTGATCTTTTATGTTATTTCAAATCATTTAATGATATCATGAGCAATTTTTCAACCGACAATATTATTACCATGGATGAGATAGAACTGGTGATGTTACTAATGATGCTCAAATACGCCATCGCTTACATCAAAGGTCTCTTCTAAGCATAGTCTTCAGTGCAGCATTGTCAGACATAGGCGGCGGAACGGGAAGGGGGGCACCGGGGCACCGTGCCCCCTTTATTTTGGCATTTTAACATTAGCCCAATGGGCGTTGCATGGAAAGGATAGGACCAAAAGTCGGCAGTGCCCCCCCCCCCCCCCTTAATTGAAAATGTTCCGCCGCCACTGTTATCAGATATGAGCTGTCTAGTGCAATTAACGATCTCGTGAATCCTTCCATCAGTTTGAATCAACTAAAGAATCGATAATGCTAGATTTTCAATGGAACTATAGTTTTTCTTTTTATTGGTCTCTGAAAAATTGTTGGGCGCACTTAACACGAAAAGTGCAGTTTGTTCTAGAATCATTCTGACTCAAACTAATTGCCGACAATTAGTTTTCTTGAGAACACGTCGGCCGATCGTTTATTTTATCCTCTAGATCTGGACTTCTGAAGGACAAATTTGACGCACATTTCTGGCAAATGGATGTCTCCTTTTATCTAATTGGTGTCAGAACCATATGTTTGCGTTATGTGGTTTTAGTGAAATTGGTTTTGAAATAAAAAGTCGAAAATGGTTCTAATTGGGTAATAATAAACCTACGCCATGAAATGAAGTATGGCAACCGATACCCGGTTGCTGCATGGTCTTGTGGGTAAATTTTGAAGCAATGATGCTGTGCCAGCTAGCCCAGCCCCAACCAGATTGTAACAGACTCGAGGGAAGGGTCGGGCTGGAGTTGAAACTTATGTGAGACGCGACGATTGACGAAAATTATCTCCCCTGAGAGCTGCATCGCCATCATTCACTTATTCTTTAGAAGCGTTAGTAGATTTTAAAAGATCAGGCGGAGTTTTATTTGTCTTTCAAAACGTGTTTATTCTTGGGGACCTTATCACATATTTTACTGGCACTGTGTGGGCTGTGGCACTGTCTTGAGCTGTCGGCATTTTTCGTTTGCTTTTTGGTGCTCACTGAAATTAGGTCGAGCGCAACGTGCCCCGACTGAAAATTGCTATTGGCTGAGCCATTATTGATGCGGGAGGATGTTTCCAAATGTCTCGGTTCGTTTCCGCGGCACACTGAACTGTTTCCTCCCGGCCCAGGGCTGCTCGGCTCGGAGACAAGCCGGAGCGGTTCACCTGCGTGGCTAGACTGTGCCGCACGGCATCCCTGTGCTGCGGAACGCCGACGGTCGGCGGTGGGCGCTGAGCGCGACGAGTGAGACCAGCTATCTCAGTCCCACGCACAAGGGGGAAAAGCTCAAAAAATTGAGCGCTCAAAAAATTGAGCGGGCCCCATTATGAAGGAATAGGCGAAACGATGGTATTTTACAATGCCTCTAGCGTCACACTACGGCAAATATCGTATCCAAATAAGGTATCAATGGCAAGAGAGAGCAACAAGGTTTCTTCTCGAACACTCGCCGTGATAATTTATATCGGTGTTTTTGGAAAGAAAATGCCCTATAGACGCTCAACTTTTTGAGCGCCACTTGTCGTTCGGGACCGCGATACTCAATAAATTGAGCGCCACGACAGACGACAGTCAGCTGGCGCTCAAAAAATTGAGTGCCGGCCAGCATCTACACTCAATTTATTGAGCCTTCTCCGTGACAGGTGAAGCCGGTACTGGCTGCCATTTTTGATGTTATGTTCGTTGAAATACGTTAAACTGAGTTGAAACAGAAATGCAGGAAGTTGAATGCTACGTGGTACCTCAACTTTTCACAAACCCATGGCATCATGTCACATTTTCCGCTAGTAGTTTTATCGGTCGCCTTTCGGATTCGGCACACCTCAAATAATTATACAGGGCTTGAATAATCCGTATGAATACTGTATTGATATTTTCTGACTGTACTGGGAGAAGGGAATACGTGATTACAGAAAGATATCCACCCACGCTTGAATATTGGAGAATTATACAGGAAAAACTGTATTGCCACGGTTAGGTACAACTTACAAGGCCATCGGCCGCAAACAAACAAAAATACTATACAATGTGGGTTAGATTCACAAACATCATCAAGTGTGGAACACAGAGACGAGCAAAACAACATCACATTATCGCATGCCAGCCCGACCACATTGGAACCGGGTGACCTGCGACCGGAACCTGCGTCTTGCCAGCATACATCACAAAAGCAGGAGGCAGTGTCGTACTGCTTTGATCCAAAATATGCCATATAACAAATGATATAAACGACCTAAGCTCGGACTAAGCTTATCATTATCAAATCCTTAACATGTAAAAGACGAATGGAAACATCGAGTCTCAGACCAGCAGTAGCAACCATCACAGTAGCAACATCACAAAGAACACGCGGCATTATCAGACAGCCGTTTTGTTATCGGGCTACAGGCGGCGACGGCGTGGTTGCAGACCAGCTGCGAGGTAGCGGCGTGCGGGCAAAAGGCGCGGGCACACCTCCATGTGGCCGTGCGGACAGTGCGCGGTCGGCGTCGCATAGTGGGCGGCATCGGGCTGTCCCGGGGCCGTCGAAGCCACACAGGTTGTCGGCGCCAGGGCTGCGGAGTCGATGGATTTTCGGCGACTCCGACTCCGACTCCGACTCCGGCTTTCAAAAACCAGCTTCGACTCCGACTCCGGGCAGAATTGTCGACTCCGACCGACTCCAACTCCCGACTCCGACTCCGCAGACCTAGCAGGGCTGCGGAGTCGACAGATTTTCGGTGACTCCGACTCCGACTCCGGCTCGGGTTTCTAAAATCGACTCCGACTCCGACTCCGACTCCGGTCACAACTGTCGACTTCGACCGACTCCGACTCCGACTCCGACTCCGACTCCGCAGCCCTGGTCGGCGCATGTGGGCGCGCGCGGTCACCACGGCCAGCTGCTCACCACCAGCACAGACTGCGCAGCGTCGCCGCTCCGCCGGCCAGAAGACGCAGACAACCCTTCTTGCAGTCGCACAACACGTCGCCAAACTCATTCACCTGCTCCACCATGTTGTTGATGTCACCGAGTCGTTCAAGTTGTGGCTCGTGCCGTCGAGCATGACCTGCCCGATCGGACACGGGTCAGCGGCTTCTGCTCCAGCGAAGTCTTCATCTTGGTGACGTCTTGCTGATCTCCACAAAGGCTGAGCAGATGACCTTACCCACAGGGACGGCCGACGTCCTCGCCAGCGACCGCTTGGTTGTGCAGACCTGCCAGAAAAAGAAAAGCTGTTTGGTGATCTCAAACGATTTTTTTTTCTTTATGCAGTGGAACAAAATGGAAAATATGTCATACAACAGGAACTAAAAAAAGATGCAGCCTAGGTCGTCTAAGAAATGGGTGCAACATTGATAAAATTCTTCCTTGAATGAATTCTGCAAATGCTTTTGATAAAATGTGTGGTGATTATAAGGAGACCACTTTACTATAAAATTGCTCAGGATTCCCTATCTGGACCTGTCAAAAAATCCTGACTGCACACCAACAATGAGCATTAAATCTGAAACCTCTACCAGGTACCTAGGGATAATTAAATTCTGATTCAGGAAAATATTTCACATCATACAAATAAAAACCTTTACTATATTTAAACTGAAAATGTGATGCCGATCCAGTGACCTAAGGGTCTCAAAGTATAATAATGAATTAATCTATTATAAATTTGGTGGTGACTGCCGACTGGCGTCTGGCAGCCTAGACCTTGAGGCTTGAAAGTGGCCTTCCTTTTCCGTTGACTCCGATCCTCCAGATGGAAATGATATAAAGGATCACTTTTATCTTATTTCAAATGAGCCAGTCAGCAAAGTGGCTATCCTGTTTCAGCATTCACACACACAATAGTTGACTGTCAGTCTGTCATGCTGTCAGTGTTGTGAAGTAGGTAACGAAGGAGTTGAGTTTTGTTGATTATAAATTGTGATGTTATGTAAAGGACTGGAAAATGAATGTGAAAACGATGGAAACATATTGGCAGAGTATTGTCACTTACTATCAGGAAATATGGATAGAGAATGCATTCAAATTAATAAGAAATGCCAAATATCAAGGTACTCAATCACTGATAGCAGTGGACTATCATATCTTTTAATGTCAATTATATGAAAGTTAAGACTGAAACTACCTTTTACCTCATCATACCTAATGAAAAAATTGTGTGAAGAAAACATTCACAGCCTCTTTGAAGCACTTAGACCACTAAAAAACAAAAATTTTCACGTAAATATGTTGTGTCTCTTTCCCTCAAAACATCATATCGGATGGCGCCACTTTCGTCGACAGTTACTTATCTGCACGCAAATCGAGGAAAACGTGAATTGATTGACGTTTACGTGTTTCCAAATTTAAAATCACAGCATATTCAAACTTTTCAGTGTACCTTTTAACATCTAAGTATAACTAAAACGATAAAAACCTACCTTCAACACAAGGAAGACGACAACCACGCGACCGGAGACGTCGCGACGAAATAAACAAACGGCGCCGCCAAATGAAAAATATTCTCCGATATGGGTAATGTGAAATTGAGTCGCAATCATTTTGGGTAGTACGAAAAATGCTCTTTCCAACAGAACCCTAGTAAAAAACGTGAATGGACAAAAAATAACTTTTATTTCGACATAAATATTGGCCTGTTTTTAAGGCATCCTGGTATGCCGTAAGATTTCGACCTAGAAATTGGTGTTCCCCCAATCATTGAAGCTTGAGCAGTGAAAAATATGAAAGCTTAATCTGTTTTGCATCATTAGTGATTCTCCTAGGGTGTTGCCATTTCTCCCTAGGTGTTGCGAGTTGCTTTTGCAAAACGTGTTCCTGAAACGGCTCAATTTTTTTAGCCCTCAGCATTACGCCTATGGGAGCCTCTGACGTCACACGCTCAATATTTTGAGCGCTCAATAATTTGAGCTTTTCCCCCTTGTGCGTGGGACTGATCTCTCGCAAAATATTAGGAAGTGTGATCTGACAAAAAACGGTGATAATACTTTCTGAACAGCCACAAAATTCTGACCAATTTGGAGTTGCAATCGAAAAAAGTTGGGAGAAACAGTCGACCCCATTGTGTGCGAATGAGAAGAAAAAAGGGCATTCAACCCTTTCGCTGAAAACAATGATTTCAAACGGAGATGATTGTGGTCAATCGTGACACGACTATTTACCACCCGCTTTCCACACCGCCTTCTCTGACTGATTTGGCCCGCGTCCGATTGTCTTATGTTACCTGCCATGAACGCATCGTCAGTTCAGGGAGCACAGGCGGGGAGCACAGGGAGCACAAGCGCCCCGCAGCTGTCGCGGTGTCTGCTCGCCCCCGGCGGCTGTCAATCCGGTCACGTCAGTTGCTGAATTGAATTGTGGCCGAGTCGGCTGTGTCGGCATTTCCCACTCGGCACTCCCACGGCGCCCGAAATTAGTGGTTTTGAAAGAGTTATGGCCAATCGACTTCGAGGAATGATGAATAAATTTTGGAGCGACGTCTCCTGGGCCTGGGAATGGTTTGGTATTTTATGGAAGTTTTAGTTCGCTCCGGCCGAGCAGTGTCATATCGAGTAGATTGCCAAGGTTCCATCGCATCAGATGGTTTCGCAGGAATTGATGGACAGCGCATTTAGTGATTGCAGAAATGCTATAAAAATGTTTGACATGCTTGATGTTTTGCTTCTAAGCAAGCGAAAACCAGCATGCATCTATAGTTCATGTCTGAGACGGTGGTGCTGGACGGTCATGTGCTATAGATCAGCTGGGCGGTACACATACGCGAGGATGCTCGTATCGGTGTATGCAGAGCCACGACACCATGTGATGGATCATTCCGGCTATTCATAGAACGAAAACTGATATGACGTCATGGCGGTGTGACAGATGCGTCGCGTGGTCACGTTAGCGTCTTGGTGGTCTTTCTAGCTAATTTGTAAAGCATTTCAGTGCACCCGGTAAGAAATGTCTGGTTCCTATTACCATTGGTTCTCAGTATTTATTAAGCAATATTTAGTTGAAGCTAGTTCACATACCATCTGTCTTGCTGTCTGTCTTATTGTTGACCGGTCTGTAGTAGACGGTTCGTCCAGCCGGCAGCCCTATCTTTGTGTGTGTGACTCTGATCCCAGTGTGTCTGGCTGCTGTCCGGCCCGCCGCTCTGCTGTGTGTGACTCGACTCTGACCCGGGTGTGACCACCGCCGAGTACAATGACACCGTGTGTTGCGCTGATGTACGCCAGTTACCGCTCAGTACGGCGGGTACGACGCCGTACGACAGCGGACACTCGAGTCGCCGCCGCCGCTAACAGCATCGTTACCGGTGCTCATCAAAGCACGCGATCGGACAGTGGCGGGCCGGTGGGTTCAGAGGCGAGGGGCACCGTCACTGAGTGCCAGCCGCCGCGTGCGAACGGCCGATATAACGGCCATAAAATGGCGAGGCTGGTGTGAACTTGTAACGGTTAGGTTAAGGCACGGAGCTGAGGCGTCACGTTGAAGTTTAAACAGTACTTTGGCTGCCTTTGGTAGGTAGTTGGTAATCATACCGAGCACATCGATCGACATCTGTGGTGAATTTCAAAGATCGAATTGATGTAAATTTAAGCCTCGTCTCAACCC
Organism: Amphibalanus amphitrite; assembly: GCF_019059575.1. Lineage (NCBI taxonomy): Eukaryota > Metazoa > Arthropoda > Thecostraca > Balanomorpha > Balanidae > Amphibalanus > Amphibalanus amphitrite. The sequence continues at coordinate 410,721 of NW_024881868.1, forward strand.
CGTCCCTGTTATATGACAGACTAATGCCGCTTCTACCCCATGGCACGGGAACCGATATCTCCCGGTACCATATGCCAGCGGAACGGCCGTGACGCGGGCGCCGAGACGACCGCTCGTCTGTCTGGGCTCGGTGCTCTCTGGGGCGACTCGGACCCATATACTCGCACCGGTACGCGTGGAGCCGATGGCAGCCGCTCTGCTCGAATTCTGGCCACGCACAGAGGTGGCTGTCGGGTACTAATGGCCGCTCCAAGATCACCCCCTGGAGCTCGGTGTAGTGCGCTGCGCAATGGAGGCGGGGACGTGATGTGTCAATTTGATTCCTCGGGGGTTTTAATGAGTCCGATAGGTACTGAATATTTGCCCAGCATCAGTGACAGAAGGTGTCAACTATTGCAGTTATCGATATACGGCTTGGTGTAATCCTTGTCGGAGCATAGCCGTGAAAAGCAGTGCTCGTATATCATTAACCGATCATATTTTCTCCTTTCTTTTCCGCAATGGCCTCAAAACTGGTGTCAGCAGTTCAAAAGTTGGCCGCTGAGCCGCCAACTTCTCACCCGCTGAATCGCGGCCATTGACCGCATCCCCCCACAGCTAACCCCTCTACCACCCTCCCGCCCCTCTCTCTTCTCCGGCCACCGGCCCGCGATGCTTTACGAGCGTCTGCAGGCCAGGTCGGCCCGACATGAGATTATGAGCCATTGTTCCGGATGGTAACTTGGGCAGTGACGAGACAGCACCGGCGGATGAAGCGATTTCGTCAGGAATTGTCCCGTTCGCTGCGAGACGGACTGACGGTGCCCAGCCAGCTTAATGGTATAAGTTTGACTTTTGGCTGCTTTCGAGCCTTGCAGTCGTCTCACAGTGGCTTACACCGTGTTACCACCGGTCTGTCCCCTGCTAGAGGTGTCGGAGGTGCGCGGCCGCCCTCCCCAAACTACTACTGACATTTACAGCCGGCCGGTGCAGCGGGGCGGTCGGTCCGACAAGCTCGTGCGCCGGTCGATCGCCGTACACCACTGCCTGCCGATCGGGGTGCTGCGACCAGATGGGTCCCGACACGACCCGCCAGCTGGAGCCATCGGAAACGGCTGCGGGCGTGCCTCTGGATAGAGACACGATACTCCTGCCAGAACAATAGACACAGCACTCCAGCGTGGCTATCAACATAATCCTAAGGCTAGTGGCATCACGAATGGAGATTCACGGGACCGGAACATTAGTAATTTTATGGCTCTGAAGGCACTGTATCTAGCTGCCGTTCCACCAAGCAGCCATGGGCTCTGCCTGGGCGTTGGTGGACGTACCGTGCTCCTCGTTATTAACGGTGTCCCTGGCGCACCAAGCCAGCCGTGCTGACGGCCGGTGCAGCCGGGCCGGGCGCGCTCGAACCGGCCGGCATGCGCTGCCGGTGCTCATTGCAATGATAAATGGTCTTTGGGTGTCGCCGGGGAGTTATCCTAGCAATTTACAGCCACGGTGAAATATTATGTGCCTTGCCAAACGCAGTCGACGTATACACTTGCTACCGTGTCCCAGTAAATCACTCTTTGTTTTCGACAGGTCACGCTGCCCGAAACACCGAGCAGCGCTGACTGTTGCGGCATTCAAAGTCGGGTCATTGGCTGAGAAAAATGAGTTAGACAAGTTTTTGTAAGAAATGTGAGCGACTGGCCGATGGAGGAGCTCCTTTCTTAATGAGAACACCGATTTAAACCAGGTCAGGTTCAAGCACCGTCAACTCTGAATTAGCGGCCTTTTTTCAGTGTCTACTCATGAATTGACCTCCAGTTTTTGCGTCACCTTATCTAGAATTGTAACCCCGATAGTTTCACCTGTCAGTTGATCTATCTGTTTTGTGACAGCTCAGTTGGACCCTAGGTAAACACCATCAATTCAACCCAATTTCGGTAGCAGCTCGGTATTCACAACCAACCAGAGCTTCTGGTCTCTACCTAGCTGATCCGCGGGACTGAAACATGGTGTTTTTGTGTCCCGACAGGTGTCCTGGATCCGGCAGTCGGACCTGCACATCCTCACCACGGGCGGCTACACGTACACGACCGACCTGCGGTTCGAGGCGTTCCACACGCGCGGCAGTGCCATCTGGACGCTGGCACTGGCCGCTAGCCGGCACAACGACTCGGGATTGTACGACTGCCAGATCAGCACCAAGCCCGTCATGGCCATCTCCGTGCAGCTCAACGTGGTCGGTACGTGCGGGGAGGGGCGAAATGAACAGCTCGTGTTTAAGCACATGAGATGTTGGCTGCGTAGAGCAAGGTGATCCAATTTTCTGTCAAAAATATCAAAGAGAATGCTGATAAATGTGATAAGATAATGCTTATCTGACCATTCGTTAATTTTCTTACTTTCAGAGTTAAGACCATTCGATCAATTTGTTGTTCAGATGAAATGCGGAGAGGCGAGAGCAGCGTGAAGTACAACGTTTTTACAAACTAGAGTTCAGGTTGCAATGTCATTTTGCAATCGCTTCTCAAGCTGGCCCAAAAGCTAAGCTATTTAAATTGCTGTTAGATTGCCAGCACTGCCTCAGAAATCCCTATAAATTGGCCAACATTTTTATTTGTTTATTTACCCTCTTATCGGGGGACAAATCCGCTGCATTTAGTGGCTTTTCAGTGTCTGGACTGGTATCAATTCCTTCACGTGTCTAAAAGAGAAGGATGCCTGTTCGCGTAGCCACTCATCCTCAATCACATATTCCTCAATCACACAATCACACAATCCTCAATCAATCATGCATTGGTACTTTGGATTTCAGTTGGAGTTTCCAAAGTTGGATATACAAGTACATAGCGTGTTTCAATGTTTGTTGATCGCATCTTCGCTTAAGTGCCACATTGAGTTTGACGGATAATGTTAGCGTAAATGATGATTTACACTTAATTGCATAGTGAATGTTTGCTATTGGCTTTTTGATGATTGAAGTTAGCCATTTTGTTATTATATGGGATAATTTTATGCAATGTGAACTGTACAGTATGTTTATGTATGAAAATGACAATTGTCATTCACAAAATTAGCAGCTGTTTTTTTTCAATCGGTGCCCACTTCTCATCAAAGACGTCCCATACCTGCCACATGCGTTTGCGAATGTGGCGCAGAAGTAAATCCACCTGCCTGGTTCCGGGGTGAAGTTTACTTTGCGGCAGAGTTTGCCCTCTGCTCGAGTGCGGCTGGCTGCCTCAGGCCACTGAGCTCATCCCGTAAAATAGATACTCTGTGAAAGCCTGAGCTTGAGTGGGAGAGCTTGGAAAGGGCCGACAGTGAGGTCGCTGAACCCCGACTGGCGGCTTCCCGGGACATAAATTCCGTATGAGCGGGGACATCTATTTACCCCGTCGTAATCTGCAACGGACATGCTCTCCCTCCAGTATGATGAAATCATGCTTTGAAGACGTCCTGACATCATTTGATATCCAAATGTCATTATGTTTCAAAATGTGATCGATGGCTATGGCGTACGTACTTGCTTTTCGGCTTATGCAGGGAAATGCGTCATCACAAACCATTTCAATGTATTGACTTCATAAAGCCAATTTTATGGCTTTGTTTTGGCGCCCTGGATTTGGAGTAGGGCGTAAAAGTCTTCTCCGAGCCCCTATAATAGCCTTTGTATATATACCAGCACCTCCCAATGGACGGCGATTTGGAACAGGCCGGCCGCTGAAATGTGATTTCGATATGGAGATGTGGCAGTTATTCGAGACGGAACCGCTCCATTAATCTCTCGATACCGAACGTTCCCTAATGCCCACCAGTTTACGCCACCGCTCGACACTGAAAGTCTTAGTCGCCGTCGGCTACCTCAGCGACCGTGAAAGCGCGCTCAGTGTGCACTATGCTGGCTAAGCAAAGCACAGTTGCACTCACTTTACAAATGTGTATTATTACGACGCATACGAAACTGATTTAATAGACAAGAAATCGAGACATGCACTGGCAGACTATGTGCACCATTCCTAATGCGATGCTTAGGCATAAGGCAATGTGCTAGAAAGCACATGTTGGCACAGGTAGCAGAAACCGTCCACCCAGCACACAATACCTGCATATTGCATTGTATGTGGGTACAATTGCAAATTATAAGGCCTACGATACAGCGTGCAACGTACTATGGATTTGGATGGTACTCTGCCTGATGCTCTGGGTCTGACAAGCGGACAGGTCAAGTCTAACTGCTTTACGAGCAGTGCTGAAGTGCAGCAGACTGTCACAAATCGGTAATCGCTCTGTCAGTTGCACGCTAAGATAATCTGAGACAGCCGTTCGAGCGAAACAGACACAGTGGTCGATTGTATGGACTAGTCTAACGAAGGCTCGATAGTTATCAGGCGTAATTTAACCCTCGCCCATGTAGGTTGGTGCGACCCCCCCCCCCCCCTGAGGTTTTTCTTAGCTACACGCCGAACCGTTTCAGATAGCCTGCTCAAATTTTCAGTACCCTATGGGGCATCCTTTGCGCAACTTTTGGGATTTTTTTGTCAAGGTCATGTCAGGTCACGGAGTTATGGCGTCATAAAGGGAACAGCCTCCGGCCAGATTTACGCTAAATTGGAGATTGCTTCACATTGGTATAAATGCCGACTGACCTGACACACTGATGGATTGTTTTAGAATCATAACTGGCTGATTTGACATTGGCACAATGTCCGTTGCCCTTTTCAAGGTTACTAAAGGTCAAGGTCAGATCAGTGACCTCGGTTGACCTGTAATGACTTCTTGCACTTGTATGCCTTTTCGGGGTATTTTGATGCCCTGAATTCGAATTTGCTATCCATTTCAGGCATCGTCGGTTGTTTCTTGTAGTTCATTTTGGGTCAGGGTCAGGTCAGTAACGTCACACGCCTGACGTGACCCAATGCACAAATGACCTTGCAGACTTCCGATGCTCCCAACGCATCATTTTTAGAGTTATGACATCGAAATACACACCAAACGATAGAGAATTGATCAAGGATCACGATAGGGAAGGTTTCAAGTCGATATCTCTTACCGTTTTGCCGCAATCGGCGCGGAAATCTAAAAAAGTTAGATTTTTCCGAAAATTTGACCTTTGACCGGTCAAAAGGAGGTCAAATGTTGACCTAGGACCAAAAAATATACCACCAATCGCGAGATCTCGTTGAGAGCAATCCGTTGGTCTTTTCCGCTAAGCTCTACGACGCTCCGTTTTCAAACGCCAGGGGGGTCGCACCAACCCCCCCCCCCCCCTGCATGGGCGAAGGTGGCAAAATACCGTTTACGGGCGAGGTTTAAGTCTTTGCGAGTACGTGCGGGGCAGTTTGGTTTGTTTCTGTTATAGGTATGTGCCATACGAGAGATACATAAATGCAAAATCGTATATTTGGCTTTTAAGCAAAGTAAGTGCATCGTTCGGCGACATCGTACTGTTGGAGTGATTTTACGGCTCTTGTTTTTATGGGATAATATCTCTTGAATGGGACATTATTTTTAGTTGTGTTGATTGTCAATTGTAGTTGCTATTGTTTTCGTCACATGCATTACAGGCTCTAACTTATCGCCATTATCAGGTCTCAGAATAGATAGGGTATCAAACGTATGTTGTGATTTTTCAACGCTCTGATTTTAATGTCATGAAACCAAGTGGTATGCAAGGAATAAGTGGTCTTGTATTATTACAGTCCAGACAAGGGTTTCATTTCAGCACTGCAGAATTCACACATCATTGCAGCATTGCCTCATTTCAGATTCGCTACCTGAAGTGGAAGAAGAACCAGTAAACATTGAGGACGACATAGAGCCTCCTTCATTGAGTAAATGTGCTGACTTATTAGATACATAGACTAACCAAATTAATAGCTCAAGCTTCTTAACATGACTAACCTCATAACCAACGTACTTTGTTTTGCATGTATTAGCCGACATACTAAAACCGAAGGAGACACGAGCTAACAAACTGAATTACCCCAAAGCTAACAACTTGCTTCAGATATAGATATGGGGCCATTATAAAATGTTGACAAATATCTTCGTTTACATATGTTGGATAGCAGAGGTTTGATAATTATTACATGATCGTCTCATTTAATCAGACCCGTTTTTAGTAGCTTGTGCAGGTGACACGTTCTTCGTTCGTGTTAGGTGCAGCCACTGTCATTTAAAGGGACCCTCCCACCTTCAAAAAAGTTAATGAATTGGCATAAAAGTGATGTAGCGTGAATCACAAAGAGCGGAAATGAACATCTACCAAATTTTACCGGAAAATATTCACCCGTTTTCGAGATATAAGACTTTTATTTTTGTTTACTTTTTGGGAACTCCGCTGCTTCTATGACGTCACATAAAGGTTTTCTTTACGTCGGCATTTGGAAGCAATAGTTTGGTATCAAAGTGCGACAAATATTGCGCGAATGATACGTTTATCTTATCAAGGTCAATATATGATGGCCAATAAAGGATTCCAGGATAATTCTTCTTATGGCATTTCTTCGTATCGCAATTCTTCGTCTGCAAATCTTCGTCAGGGCATTTATTCGTATCGCATTACTCTGTCTCGCATCAGGGTATATGAAAATCGGCTCGCATTTCTTCTTCAACGCAAATATATGCAAGAGTAAGAGGGACAAATAAATGCACCGACGAAGATTTGTAGACGAAGAAATGCGGACGAAAAATTGTGCTACGAAGAAATGTCATGCGAGGATTCGTTCGGGTACCATGACATTTATGTGATTTCAAAGTCAAGGGGCCTGTTCCAGCGCCTCCAGAAACCTCCAGAAAGCTCCAGAAAGCTCTAGAATCCTCCAGAGAGCGTTCCAGCGCCTCCAGAAAGCTCCAGAAAGCTCTCGCCAAAGCTCCAGAAACCTCCAGTAGCCTCCAGAGAGTTGGGAGGTCCAAATTTCTCTGGAGGCTCTGGTCTACAATTATGGCGCACATGTGACAATCACGAATGTAAACAAAGAACTTTTGACTGATAATTTTACAACTTGAATGTAAAGAAAAGTACATTGCTATAATTTTGTTAATCTTTTTTACTAAAATTGAAAACAAATTTTGCGTTTCAAGAGAGAACAATTGTCATTCTTTTGGTATCTATGACGCCAATCTCCAGAAATCTCCAGATTGCGTTCCAGCGCTTCCAGTAAAACCTCTGGTAGAGCCTCCAGTCAAGAATTTCTTCTGGAGGCGCTGGAACAGGCCCAAGGTTCACAGCTGATCTGCTAAATCAAGCCAAGAATCCAAACTATCAAAAAACTATAAATATTTGTTTGTCACAGAGGTCTCAAGCAATATAAGGTTGACATTGTTGAATCAAAGATCTACTGCCACAACTCACATCTCCTGCCTTAGTTTATCATTGTTGTTTTAACTTGCTTTCAAGAGAAACAGAAGCCAGTATCTGATATCACTTCAGATGATTGTTTCAAGATCTGAGTTCAAATGGAAATAAAAGCAAGATCAAGATGAAACAAGGATCATTGCTGTTAAAGTAGTTTGGCCATGATACAACAAGCACGTAAATCATTAGCCAAATCAAATACTGGTTGGTTTGTCAAGATGTTTGTTGTCTGTCGTCTGTCGAGCTGCTATGAACACTGAACGCTCTCACTCTTACTTTAAAGAGAGTAGTTTAAGTTGAATGGTAGTGAGCTGTAATTAGACGAAGCAGCTATTCAGTGCTCACATCAAGCCAGGCTAGGAAATGGCATCAACTGTGGTGGGAGGAAGCAGGTTCGGCAGCCCTATGTTGTAAACTTCTGTTGTGTCTTGTGTTGGATCAACTGATGTTTTCTGCTCTGTTTTGTGCAGTGATAGTAGCAGGTAACTGCATGTCACTTGTCAAATTATGTGAATAAACGAATTCATAGCATTGCATTTTTCTCTCCATGCAAGGAACAAGTAAGATGTTGTAGAAAATGTAATAGAGGGCTGCATTGCTGATTTTGCACTTTATCAGAGCTTTATTTAGAATTGCTTTCCTGAAAGCTACACACAGGCCACAGCACTGAAATTCACAATGTCATAGCTTTTGGCAGAAAAAAAAAAGAAAAGACTTACCTAGGTAAAATTGGCTGAAAGTATGGCAGAGCAGGTCTTGATGCGTATGCCCATCCGTGTGCTTGCTGAAGCCGAACTGACTGCAACACATTAACTCTGACCCACCATGGTGGCTGGCATATCCTGAACTTTCACCACTCTAAACAAGACAACTTTCAGCCCTCAGCATTGTATTAAAACACTGTACATGACACTCAAAATTTGTTTCAGTGCCATCCACAGACAACATCAGTCGCCATTCACCAGGCCAGTAAAAACAGAATAGGTAATAGCTTCAAACCCATGTAGTCAGAGTTACTAGGTCTGCAGTTGCACCTCAAAACAAAATCCAGGTGACATTCACCACGCCAGTAAAAAACAGGTACTTAGGTAACTAACAGCTTCAAATCTGGTAACATGTTGGTCGGACTTTACACTACCATATTTACATGGAATAATATGATACCAAACAATAGTGCAACCATTCTGGACAACAAAAGCGTATGATTAAATTAATTTAGAATACTTTGGCAGCATGATTTACGAGCACGGGCAGGTGTTACCTACCAGCCTTCTCAATGCTCATAAAACCAACATTGTAGTTTTGATTTTACCTTACATGATAACACACTTGGCTGCAATGGCACATTTAATTTAATACTGTGAAAAGACCAGTTATAACCACTTCACAAGCACAATTGCACCTCATGCCGACATTCTTTTCCAAAGACAGCAGCGTCTTTCGTCAAAACCAGAAGATCAATCCCCTTTCAACTGTTAACATCAAAAATATTTCTTCATGGTGTGATCTCCATATGGAAACCTTGCAGGAAAAGAATTAATGTCAATTGTCAGGTCTTCAAATTTCTTTGGACTTTAACTTGCACTACCATATCCAGTTTGCTTTGATATTTTGTTTTTTATTCCATGTTGAAGTTGAACACCAAGCTCCAGATATAGCAGGCAGCTTGATCATCTTCGGCCTTGGTATAATATCAGTCCAAGTTCCAGTGGTGGGTATCTTCTAATATTCAAACTAAAATGAAAATCAATAGGCTTTCTCAGCGCCGACGACGGACACGTTGATAAAAAAGGGAGCTCAAGGTCAGTAAAATTCGGGTTCAAGGAATGGCGGGCGTTGAAATGACTGCTGACGTCATCAAAGAAACCGCTAATGGTTAAGAGATAGGGACTAAGCTGGTCCCACCCTGCAAGTAAAGGGAAGAAATTTCTTGAACACCATAAAGCTGCGGAGGTTGCGACCATGATAAATGGTGATTTCTGAGCCTGGCCGCAAACTTGGCTATCTCAACTCAAAACTAATGTTAAGGTGGGATGGTCCCTTTAAAAATAACGATGATGTGCTTCTGCCTCATGCTACTTGCGCATGCTGTGGTCGGGACAAAAACGACTGACCATTCAGACAGATTACCTTTCTACTTATGAGGGTACGAAACGTAGAAGTCAAGGAGTCAAAGACAATCCTAGTCGGTGAAGTGACGTTGAACTGACATGGTTAGGTACCGGTTTTTGTCCCAATTCCGCACTTTTGCCGCAGCTAGGCTGCTAAATTCAATGATGCTTCAATAGCTAATGTTATTTCAGTTGTGGGTATGTTAACGATATTCATGTAATCTGCTTAGCCAGTAGTCCCCCCCCCCCTGTGACATACGCTTTTCAACCCACTGTTTACTTTCGTGTGCTTGCAATCCATATGACTCTGGAGTGTGACATGCCCACGTTTTCCAGTTCCGGTGGCGCGGATTCTGGGCGGCAGCAGCGTGTTTATCCAGCGGGGCAGTGACCTGAACCTGACCTGCACGGTCAGCTATAGCCCTGAGCCGCCTACATCAGTGGAGTGGCTCCACAGGAATCAGGTGAATATGGCCGCTCGTGCAGGTACAGTTTCGAGCCGCCCACCTCGGTAGGTACAGTGGCTCTACTGGAACCAGGGATGGGGCAGCATCTCCCCACCTCGGCGGAATGGTACGGGAGCCTCTGCGAAAAATCGTCGATTTCGGGCGCATCAGGGAGCATTTGCTCCAAATTCCCCCACCCCCGTGCACACTCACAGCTCTGCCACAGACTCACAGTTCCGCCACAGACTCACAACTACGCCAGGAGACGAGGGTGGCGCCTCGGCCGCCGCCGCAAATGTCGCCGACCAGATGGAGCTCGGTCACGAACTGCTCAATTTACCGCCGAGCTGACGGCCGAGAACCGATGGCGACGGTCATTGCCAGCTCGGCACAGACGACATCGGCCGACCGGACGGCAGTTGCCGGAAATCGGAGTCACTCTGATTTGTTCTCCCGCCCCGCCGACACTGGGCATTGCATTCCGTGACTGCACGGGGGCATAGGGAGCATCCGTCATTTCTGCAAGAAGGAACACAATTCTTTTGAAAATTGTTCAAGGCATGGGAAACAGAAATTGGTTTGCTTTCCAAAGCTGGCTAAGCCAAATATTCGGCGGGCCTAGAGAAGCACATAGTGCAAAAACTTCGCGAGCTTGATGAAAGCCGCCCTTTATAAAGCGCTTCAAAGCGCTGTATATGCAGATGAAACGTGTAGGTACAAAGTTTTGTACTTATAAATATAGAAGTGGGTTAAACATTGTAAAAAGATTGACCGAGCGACACTAGAATGTTGGTGCTGCACTGCCGGATAAGGCAACGTCTCGGTCGGAACTTAGACCAGTCGGCGGCACCCAGTTGATCTATGGTGGGGACGCAATGTGTTACGACGCGGAACACCCTGGCTTGTTTATGTGTGTCTAAGCTTACGTAGACAATTCTTATGTCTTTTCCATGATTGGGTTGTTGCTTCGAAATATACCCCGTGTACAACATACCGCTTATGCACTGCACGTCAGCAGCATGTTTTGTTCCTTTGTACAGTACAGTAGGTACTCGGGGTTATTGAAGGTATTTGGAAATTTCCCGGTGCAACCGTTTTTTTTTTCCTTAGCTCAGTAAAAACGCACGTAATTGATAGGTACTGTAATCTTGTCTCTCAATGCAAACAGTTTGTCTGAAAACATTAGCGTTGCATGTGTCATCACGCTCGTACGTCTGATAGTGATATGACTGTGAGTCGATTCTGGCCGCCGGGGCCGGGATGACCGCCCTGCCCGGCCGCTCCCCGCCGCCGCCCGCCTGAGTGTCGCGTGTGTCTGTGTGCTCCAGACGTTGGCTAGCTCGGTGTGGTCCCCCTCCCAGGTGGTGACGTTCAGCTCGACGCGCGGCGGCATCAGCGTCATCACGGCGCGGGGCCACACGACCACCTCGCACCTGCTCATCCGCTCGGCCGGCGGCGGCGACTCGGGACAGTACGTCTGCAGTCCCAGCAACGCCCAGCCGGCCGCCGTCACCGTGCACATACTGGACGGTCAGTGCTTAGTATACAGGGCACACTTCACATATTTAGGCCCCCTTCTAGTCAATCATTTTGCTTTCGCCGGACCGTACCGTTCCCTCACCCGTCACCACACTAACGATGGGATATTCACCGATTTCACGGATTGAAATGGTAAGTGTTCGAATCGGGCGTCATTCACTAAACCCCAATGAGCCATCATTAGTAGACCACGGGTGTGAGTGTGCGTTAATGGCCTCTTATTCTGAGGCCGGGGCCCATTCTTGCCTGTCATCGATCTCCGGTCGCCTGCGCGGCGACGGCTGCCGGTCCCCGCCCGGGCATACTGTGATGTACCGCCTAATGTAGCCACACGCCGGCGACACATTGATCGCTGACCCATTGGTGCAACGGCTTTTAGAAGCAGGGGACTAGATGGGAGTGGGTGAGCCTTTGTGAGAGAAAACACCGTTACCAAATGCGGATGTTTTGTGCCACACTTCGCTGTGTGCGAACACGCCATTACCTTGATATATGCACCTTACAAAGATGTTTTGCTGCGCTGTTTTCTGGGTTTTGACTTCAATCCTCCGAAAGCTGAGCTTCAAATGTTTTTCATTTTAGCAGGAAGCCGGTACGAGACCTTCGACGAAGGTCCGATTCCTTCTGTGGGCAATATGATGCTCGTCACTTACCTTCATCCTGCGAACTATGTTTATCATGCTCGTCTTCCATCGATGATATCACCCATATCGCCTAGTTTGTTTGTGTCTCTCCTGCATTATCAATCTTCTTCGAATCCGCTCCCTCTTAGCCAGTGATGTGACGCTCCGGTCTTCTGTGATATCTGTCCGCCACGTTCCGTTCCCCACCCAATGACAGTCTGGGCCGTTCCGCAGGGGAGCACCCGGCCGCCATGCAGACGGGCTGCTCGTCCTTCTCCGTGTGCGGCCGCTGCTGTCTGGGCGGCCTGCTGCTGCTGCTCACCACCCAACGACTGCTCACCACGGCTGTCAGCTGATCAATCGGAGCCCCTGACCCCTCCCGGGCCGGCCATGACCTTCACTGAGGCCGCGGGCCACTGCTGGCCGGACCACCAGCGGCGGGGCTCCCTGGGTCCCTACTGTCGTATCACTCCGTGGCGAGGCGCGCGTCATTCCATAGGGACCGACAGGGTCGCACGGGGCAGAGCTGAGGCCTCCCAGGATCACACAGTCATCAGCTGAGACCGACTGGAAGCCAGCGATTTGGAGGCTGACCAGTTCGTATGGGGGCGGCCGGGCCTACATTGGTGGAGTCAAAAGTCGCAGCCGACAGCACCTAGCCCGTGGCTGGCATTGATTCAGTGACTATGTGTTTGTGATGACTCCCTGTGGTTGATATATATGTGATGTGGTGTGATGATGTGGATGATATATATGTGACCTGACGATGGAGCATGACATTGTTTTAACTCTCGCCCAAGAAAGCTTTATATGTGCTGTTGGTGATTGTTGGTGGCCGGTGATGTTCCTGGTGCCAGTCTTGGTGACTTGAAGTTGTGAGCGTGTGATCGGTTCGATATTTGAGACAGCGAGTTGGCGCGATATAAAGGGCATTACTCTGTGTTTGGCACGCGTGGGCCGCTGGTGCATCTGTAGGAGCGACGATACTGTCACGGGGTCACGACATACGCTGTTGAGTGATGACGTGCCACGTGGTTTGCTTCAATGGTATATAGGTATCTACGATCTGACATGTCATCCTTTTATATGATGCCAAGCTGCGAGTGGTTTCAAAAGCTCAATTGTGGGAGTCAATACGACATAGAAATTATTGAATGCAAAACAAGTTTCGGTGATATTTGGACAGAAACAGAAATGAAGTTTCCTAAGTAGGTAACTGATATTGATGAAAAGCTCCTTGAGGGTTCATATGACATTATACCATATACCTACCTATTATGAAAATATATTTGTTGTGACAGTCACTGGGGTACGGTTTCACTTCGTTCACCCAGCGAAACCAGCGCATTTTCATTTCTTACAGCCTTATTCGATCCAGTAAGGTGCCATGATACACTCTGCATTTGACAAGTGGTCAGAAGATGTTTGAAATTCTCTCCCGTATTATAGGTCTTACAGCCTTTGATCGGTCTCCCCCCCCCCCCACACACACACACACACACATAGGGGAGAGCGGGGCCAGTTGAACCACTTTTTATATATTGACATGCACAGCGAGATCTAGTTGTCATATCGAAAAATGCACAATGCCATGAAAAAATATGCTCTTTTGGCTTTATTTTAAGATATGTAAAATTATGTTTCAAACATATTTTGCTGCCAAACGCATGCTTATAAAACAGCTCTACGCCCGTTTCAAATGACCCCGATGCGAGGGTCAATTGAACCAGCCCATGGGGTCAATTGCACCTATCCTTAACAATGGGATGTTTTCCTCTTTAACCCTATTAGTGGCAGGGGGGGTTGTTTTTATCCACCCCTCAGGTTTTTCGGGAATATCTCCGAAACCGCTGAAGCTACGATGCTGAAATTTTCCGACTTTTCCTAAAACTAAATTGGGCACATTCCCTGAAAATTTCAAGTTCATAACTTTACCAGGGGCGGCTCCAGAGCACTGGGAATTGGGGGTCCTATTCGTGAAGCGAGTCATTTGGGCGAAGATCACGATGCTGCACCAGTTTTACGAACAGTGAGTGAAAGGTATCATGTGATATTATATACAGTTATTGTGCATCCTCTTTTGACACGTTTTTGCTATAATAGGCGGATCCAGGCGTCCAAAAAGGGGGGTTATGTTTTACCTCCCAACATAGGTGCCCTGACACCGCCTATGCATGACCAATACAATTGTAGTCGTTCTCTCATAAGAAAATTGTAACATAACAAGACCATTACCACCCTTTTTAGAAACAGTACCAACAAAAACCTTATTTACTATACTTTTTGTGTACCCCCAATCTCAATGATCTGTATCCGCCTATGATTTTTGAAAATGCATATTTTTAGGATCCATGTGAATTCCTGGTTCATTCTCTATCGATCGGCAAAAGTTGCGTTAAGATTGGTTCAGAAACCTGGCCGTGTTAAACAGTCTAAAATGTATCTGCAATTTGCCTGTTTTTACCCCCCTCTACCCCCCCCCCCCCTATTGACATTTTTTAATTTTTATTTTTTAGAAATGTAGATCACGTTGAGCGAAATTGAATGCCGTTTGAATTTTGAAAATCGGCCCGTTAGATCTCGAGATATCAAGGGGGGGTCGTAAACAGCCCCCCCTGCCACTACTAGGGGTATACCAGGAGCCTGCCACTAATAGGGTTAAGGCCACTTTCTTAAGGAGATATTTTGTCCGGTTTACTTTTCCAAATGCTACATTCAATAGGTCGTTGGAAAGCTAAAAGTGCAAAGTTCCTCATAATAGGTGACATTAAGTACATAGACTATGGTAAAATGGGCGGATGATAAAAATGAGAAATATCTCAGGCTATAGTGTGCTTTCAAGCAAAAGGCTGGAGAAAAAGGGGTCAAAAATTGAGGTCTATTAAACTACTATTTCAGTTTAAAAGCTCATTTCAAAGGTGGACTATTTCCTTTAATGTTTACAGCCCCTGAACAATAACCATTGCAAAGGTCACTGGGGTCCATTGAAACGGCCTGTGGCCCTGTTTCAACTGACCCTCAGAGAAGCGTTTCAATTGACCCCATCCGCTCCCGCCATCTCGCACGCGCCGTAAAGCACATGTCAAACGAGCTGGAAGGACGGCATCATGCTGAATGAAGGGCCAAATAAGGTGTTATTCCGGAGCCAGGAGTTCTTCTTTCAGCAAACAAAGGTATATGAGATATCACAAAATATTCATAAAAACGATTTCTCCCAAACGCCCCTCAAAAACACAAAAACAAGTGTCAAATCAAAATTACCGTCCGTTTGCCGACCAAACGCCGTTGACAAAGGAAGTGGTCGAGCGCGGATGCGCAGTGGTGTCGGCAACGCCATATGTTGCATATTGTTGAAAATAAAGCCATGTTTCATCTGACCCCGTGTTTCAACTGGCCCCGCTCTCCCCTACCCTTCAGCCGTTTGATTTCTGGTCAAGCTGGAGCATTGCAGAAAAATAGCGTATTGCCCGTGACGAGAGGAAACCGATGATAGAATTTATGCATTTAGGACAGGTCGGGTCAGGTCAAGTCAAGGCAGCCATCAGACATCCCGCCGGCTTTTCATAGTACCAACCTACCTATAGGTACCGACTGATGTGTTTACCACCGCTGACATCTTTGCAAAATGATGTGGCGTTGGCACCAAAACTATATTCTAAAATGTTCAACTGGGTGCTAAATTTGAGCTAAGCTCCAAAAAAATACCCAAAAAGTTTTAAAAGTCAAAATCGTCGACCGAAGTTATGTAAGGTCAATGGCCTTGAGCTGATCTTCAAGTGACCAATTGAAACTCGCCATAATCCATGGGACAACTATATACCTATCATTTCACATGCTGGCACGTTTCTAATTGTTGGGTGTAAAGCAGCGTCCCCCTCTGTCGTGTAATGGAGCCCCAATATTGGTAAATGGTATATTGCAGCAGCGGCAGCAGCGTGTGCGCGTTGCGGCCCGTAAGTCCCGAATGACCGCTGCCCCCGGCCGCGGCCGAGACGCAGGGTCCCGTTTCAGGATTGGGGAGGTCCGACCCCAAAAATGCGAATTCTTATATATTACGCTCCATTACGGAATTGTGAGATTATCCAGCTCGACCCTCTTGGTGGCGGAGCCCCTGCCGGATCCCGCGCTCTTCCTCACATGGTCACACCGAGCCTGGAAACACATGAAGAATGTACAGTCTATCTTAACCCGCGACCGCCTGGGGGGTCAGATCCGACCCCCCCCCCTCCGTTTTTCTTGAATAACTCATGAACCGCTTACGCTATCAACTTGAAACTAGGCATACCTTCTCCCTCATCAATTTGACGTCTCCTGTAAAAATCTTAAGATTTTTTTAATTTTTTTTTATTTAGATATATCGATTTCAGTGATGTAACTACATGGCGTTTTCAGTCAAAAAGTGGTAAATGTTTAAAAAAATCGCCGAAAATCAAAGTTTAAAGCAAATTGCAAATTAAGGACAAGAATAGACGCAGCTCAACGAGGTCTTTAAAATGGCTATCTCGGATTTTCCATAAAATGAATTTTTCACCCCTAAAAATTCAAAAAACTATATTTTTGGGAAAACAGGTAATAAAATCCAAAATTTTGAGAATTTCCTCAAGTTGACCTAAAAAAAATCGGAATACATGTTATAGAGCTCTATTAGAACATTATGTCCCAAATTTCAACTTTCTATCTTGATTTTTGACCCCCAAATTGTAAAATAATAGCTCCAACATGCATAGGGCATGGTGACGTCATAAGCATTTTCGTGAATTAGAGGCACTTCTGAACATCGCATGTAAAAACAAATGGCACCACTAGATTTCTGTGACGAAGCTCGTCTAGAAAAGTGCATTTTTATGTCAAAAATAAAAAGTTGAAAAATTGATTCGGATTCGGCGTGAAAAATAAGCCATAAAACATGTGTCGCACGCCCATGTAGCAGAAAGTGAAAACCGTAACCTTTCGTGACCTGACCTGACCTTGACCCGTACTTAGTATGACCCCTATACGCACATGGTACATACCTTCACTAGGTATTTGAGGTCATTGTTGGTGAGTTTCGAGCAGCAGCTATCGATTCCGCTGTTCGTAAGCCTAATCATGCAAAACCCCAGAATTTGACCTTTGACCTGACCTTGACCCGAAAGTTGACCTCAATCTTAAAATCTTAAGAGTGCTTTGGAAAGGTCTCGTAGAGACCTTTCGAACGCCGCCTCGCGGGGCTCGATACGACCATTGGTTTTCGAGATAACAGGGGGGGGGTCGGATCCGACCCCCCCCCCCCAGGCTGTCGTGGGTACGGAAATAGCCCAGGCGGTGCCGGTTTAAGGACTGCGCAAAGTGACGGTAGATCCATCAAGTCTGACCGATGAAGGACTGCTAAATTTGAGTCACCGAAGCAATGGACATCCTCGTCCATTCCCGAGGTCAGTTGGTTCGGTGACTTTCAAATTATGGCAGGCCCTTCCTCGGTCAGGCTTGATGGATCCACCGCTACTTTGCGCGGTACTTTTAAGACAGACTGTACGTCCAGACTGTACGTCCAGTCTGTCTTAAAAGTACCGCGCAAAGTGACTGTGGATCCATCAAGCCTGACCGAGGAAAGGCCCCTGCTATAATATGAAAGTCACCGAACCAATTGACCTGGGGAATGGACGAGGATGTCAATTGCTTCGGTGACTCAAATTAAGCAGGCCCTTCCTCCGTCAGGCTTGATGGAACCACCGTCACTTTGCGCGGTACTTTTAAAGGGACCCTCCCACCTTAACATTAGATTTGAGTTGAGATGGCCAAAATGGGGTCCCTGGCTCACAATTACCGGTTTCGGCACTCACAACATCGAGAAATGCCTTAACCCTCGCCGGACCTATTGGTTTTCTACATACGCGCCGGCCGAGGGGGGGGGGCGGGTACGACCCCCCCCTCGCCGTTTCGCCCCTGGTGGAGCTAGCGCGTCGCGGAAAAAAACGAGCGTGTGCGCCGTTACGAGACGCAGAGATTGGTACCCGATTTTAAGGTCCTAGTTCAACCGGTGACCTCTGAGGTCAGGTCAAGTGCCCCAAGGTACGGTTCAGTTTTTGGTGAATAACTTCGCAAAAAACGGCCGCAGAGCGCCGATTTTGGCAGCATCGTGTTCGTCTCGCTCAGGCGCGTCGAATGATATACTTTTTGTCCGGGTCAGGTCAACTTGGGGTGTTGAACTCAGGTCAAGGTCAGGTCAGCACCCCCAGGTCACGAAGTTGGTCGAAAGAGGTCATGTTGCATATCATTCGATTCGGCAGGTCTTCCTGAGTTTATTGGTGGCTTTCCCGACTCGCTAGCTCAATTTGATCAAGAGTTATTGACGAAAAACTAATATGACCTTGATGACGTCATAAATGACGTCACGCAAGGTCAACATTGCAAAAGTGACGCATCTAACCTTGCAAGGAGTGCATCAAATCACGATTCTGTGTGCTTGAGATAGTTGGAGATCGTTCCCGGCGCCAGAATAGCAGTTTTCATTTTTCCCCATTGACTTATAATGGTGAGGTCACGAAAATGACCTGACCTCATATGACCTTTAGGAAAAATCCGAGATATACAAGTTGTGGGACTCATAATGGATACTAGATCCTGCAAGTTTCATTTCCCTGTGACATCTCCTCTGGCAGTGAGGGCGTTGCGAAGTTGCGACATCTGAAGACCGTGCAGAGGTTCACTTATGACGTCATAGGTCAGTGACCTGACCTGACCCAAAAATGCGGTTGGTGTCAAAAGATCCGGCTTGGATCAAAGGTCAGGTATGCCAAGTTTCAGCTCTCTATCGCCAGCGTGTTCCGAGCTATCGCGAAAAAAAACCCTATCCCCCCTCGGCCGGCGAGGGTTAAATCGGAAATATTAAATTTCAAAATTGCAGCATTTTGATTCAGAGGGGCTAATGCATAGGAATACCCCTCTGAATGTGTGACGTCAGCGCAGATATCTAACGATTTTTAAATGTTTGACTAAAACGTTTTGTAGCACGCGGTGGTATATGCTGCTTTGCGCGCAACAAGTGCCGCACTATCAGCTGCCAAACTATTGCTTCCAAATAAAGTCGCTAGGAACAGCGGAGATCCCAAAAAGTAAACAAAAGTAAAAGTCTAATATCTTGAAAACCGGTGAATATTTTTCGGTGAAATTTGGTAGATATTCGTTTTCGCTCTTTCTGAACCGAGCGACATCACTTTCATGCCAATTCATAAACTTTTTGAAGGTGGGAGGGTCCCTTTAAGACAGACTGTACGCTGACATAGGTACCTATTTACCTACGCCAAATCGCCATTCTGGTCTGACGGTCTCCAGAGACAGTTCACAGGTCAGAGGGCATTTGGATCAGGATTATGGTATTTCCGGGATCGGTGTAGGAATGATTAAATGGATGGTACTCAGTTTCTTCACGATCCGCCGCTTTTTACGAGTTATCTGCGAAAACCACCGACGGTCCATCCGCTTCCTCCCCCCCCCCCCCCATATTAACCCCCAAGTGCGAGGGTTATAAAAACAATAAGCTCGCGTTTATCCAGAAAGTCATACTGCCCATACTGGCAATATCCGATTCCATTATTACGTCGTCTTGGAAGTCAGCTCTTTGTTCGATAGGCCGGTTTTCGGTTCGCAAAAAGCTTCGATTCCAGTCGGGTCTAAAAAGTTGCGGTGTCCGGCACTGAGCGGCGAATTGAACCGTCTCGTGTTCCACGGAATTGTAAGCGCGGCCTGGCCCATTGGTCCACCGATCGCAGTGGTCCAAATAAGGCACGTGAAAAACATAGTGATGGTATTCTAGTCGGGAGAGGAGCTCGGCATTCGCAGCGAGTGCCGTCGGGCGGTGCCAGCTCTGATTATTGCCACCCACACAATCTTCAGAGGTCAACAGCGTTCGAAAAATGACCCACGGAACAGAACGTTCCTTTTTACTGGTACGTATTGACTACAATAGCACAGCATGATGGTAGGCAATACGAATATTATGTAAGCGTTGTTTGCCTTTCTAGACACAACTATTTTCGTAAATTTACTCAGACCGAGGGCGGGGTCGTGAGGACATTCCATTTCCGGTTTTTCTGAGCTGGAGATTTTCAAATTGCCGAATGCGTGCAATTTTGCGTACAATATGCGTACAATTTTGTTATCTGACTTCCCAACATCAGTGAGCAGAGATGAGAGACACGTTCAAGCCATAATAGCGGATTTAGGTATTAACCCTCGCCCGCACATGGGGGGGGGGTGGTTGCCACCCCCCAGGCAGTCTTTCTGCTCTGCACTCAACATTTTTAGAGCTAGAAGGCTGATTTTTCGTATAGCTGCTTGTCTATCCTTTCTTGATGTCCACTGAAAATTTCAAGTTTCTGTGATTTTTGGTTTCGGAGATATGACCTTGTTTTTCAGGTCATGTCATGACCCAAATGGCCAATTCTCAACATCTTGCGTTTGCCATGGGCTTTGTGAGCTTTTGACACCCTGATTTCGGCCTTTTTTGCCAGTCTTACCTCCCACCTATCATGGAACATGTTGTTCGACGATGTACAGGGGTCAAGGTCAGGGTCAAGGTCAACCTAGGTCATCTAAGATAATTGCGTTTTAGGCAAGCTGAATTTACTTTTTGTGAAGTTTTTTGACTGCATTTTTGGTAAAAGCTTCTCAGATCATGATTTCATGTGATATGGACCCAAAAACAATCGGTGCACACATCAGTATACACACAGACACACACAGACATACAAACACATATAATTGACCTTGACCTAACTTGATCTGAAATGACCTCAGCAGCAAAATTCTGGTCGGATAGTGTGACAAAGAGGTTCTAGCTGGCTTGGCACCAGAAAACAGCATCGTCATCGGTATTTGATAAGCAGCGCACTTGATATCCAACGGTGACCCAAAACAGCAACATTTTTTAGTTTGACCTGACCTGGAAGGTCAATGACTGACCTGAAAAAGTAAAACTGGGTATCATTGGATTCGTCTCTTCCCAAAGAATCTTTTTGGTCTTTACTGCTAAGCTCTATCTCCAACAGGAACGAAATGGCGCGGGGGGTGGCAACCACCCCCCCTCCCCCATGTGCGTTCTAGGATGGGAAAATGGCATGTGCGGGCGAGGGTTAACACGCGCAGTGGAAGGGTTGCGAGTACTACGCCCAGTGGAGGGGGGGCGGAGGTCGCCCCCCCTACTAAGATCTCAGCTTCCACTAGAGCTAGAAAGACGGAATTTGGAGGGTAGGTGGGGGCCTAGGGGAACTCTATTGTGTGTGAATTTCATGACCCTAGGTCAATATCTTCAAGGTCAAATGAGGTCAAAAGTGGTCAAATCTGCCATATTAGCGACTTTTTTGCGTTTATACGCCGATAACTCAAAGAGTTACCGGCCAATTTTCTTTTTTCTTTCACTATACGAAAGAACATACATTTGTGAGTATGTATTGTGAATTTCTTGTTAATCCAACGATAAATATGGCAGTTAGAAGCCTGCTAAGCGTAAGATGTCGCCGGCTGAAGCGGGATCGGCGGACGCGGGAAACGCGGCAATCACAATTTTGTGTTTACACACTCATAACTCAAGTTGTTACCGGCCGATTTTCAAAATTCTTTGACCATAAGATTGCCTGTACATTTCTTAGTCTTCTCACAACAATTGACGCGAATCGAATATAATCAGCGGTAAGGAGCGCGATGTAAAGACCGAACTGTCCCGCCCCGGCACAGTCTACAATTCAGGCGGCGCGTAACGGCTAGCGCCGGCCGCCGCGCCGCCGCGCCGCCGCGGCGGCAGGATGTTTGACTTTACACCGCTATTATTACTAGAAAAGTTGTGACCCGATTTTTTTATTTCTTGCACGAGAAGATCCGCAGTTCAATTCTGGACAGGTAGGCAAAATTTCACATTAAAGGTAGTGTGCCACCTTTGAAAGATTTCCCATTTTATTTTTCCTAGGATAAGAAGCTTCTGTTTTTACCTAATATCGCAAAAAAAAAAAATCAAAAATGGGCCTGGAATAGTGCCTTTTTCGCCTAAAAGTTTTTCGGTTTTTAGATATGTATAACAACTGTAGTGGGCTCACCTGCAAACAGGCGTCGGGCAACAATCGCGAATGCGGCGCACTTGTGACAATAAGCAAAGGTCATTATAGTGTAACGACCATACGACGTACGGGAATGAGTTATCAGCTGTTTAATCGTAGACAACACAATGTCGAGCCTTAAACTGTAAGCCCGTATTGGTATTGTTTCTTTTATTTGGCTGTCGAACATTATTTATGGTTTGATTTATGATTTGATTTGATTTGATATGATTTTATGTAAAATAATTGATATGAAAAAGCCGTCTTATAAGTTATGACCCCATTTCACCACACGCAAGTGGCAGAAATGACAATGATCAGCTGACGCATTTTTCTTGGCCGAAGTCAGAGCGCGCGGCCCGACGCATCACGCGTATTTGGAAATTCCGACCTCGACGAGCATCAGAAGCCACCTAACAGGCGTGTTCGAAACCGCAGGAGATGATGATGAACGGGTTTATCGAAACTTGATTGGATGAGCATATCGGTAATAGCGATTTCAGTGTGTGCATTTATTGTTCATAGTGGTGTGAAATGTGGTTGGGGTACGACCGACAACCCGTCGGGGCGAATTTCGCACTGGGGTACTCAAAATTTGAAGAATTTAAGACGTTTCCATGAGTTTTGAAGGTATGGATAAGTTCTAAAAATCCGGTTCTCCTTATCTGGGCCATTAACTCCATACGGTCCAAGAAAGCTGGCACACTACCTTTAATATCATGTTAGCGGCGCGAGTTATTGGCGAAAAACAGGAGGGGTGGGCGAAATCCGCCCCCCCCCCTTCCACTGCGCGTGTTAACCCGCGCCCTGGTGGGGTCTGTTTATAACGCGACCTGGTGGGGGGGGGGGCTATTTCCCCCCCCCCCACTCGTATCTCCGAAACTACTGGACGGATCCGCAAAATTCAAACGGCGTTCGAAAGGACTGTCAAATTTGTCGAAGGAAACCAAATTTCATTGACCTCGGGGTCACCGATGACGTCACAGGTCAGGTCAAAAATGAAATGTTTCACCGTTCACGGGTCTTCTAGGGAATGCAATATAACACCGAGGAAAACGTATTTTGTCGAGAATCAGCGGTAGGGCGTCAGTTGCCTAGTAGATATGTTGCTATTAGAGGTCACTGGCAATACCAGGTCAGGTCACAGGTCAGGTCACCAAGGGTCACAGGTCAGGTCACATGAGCCCAAGTTTACTAAGGTTGTGTGATACATGTTTTATGGCCAATTTTTCATTTCCAACTCAATGGTGTTGGTTATACGACTATCAGGTACGGCTTAGGTCACTTTCTGGTGAAGTTCAGGTCAAGGTCAGGTCAAGGTCAGGCCAAAAAAGGTCAAATTTTAAAGTTGATAGTTTTGCATAAAATGGGTATTGATTCGATGCACCTCGTCACGGGGAGTCTAATGGTGGTCTTTGTTTTGCGCTACGGGGTCTAGAATTGCTAAAAATTGAGTTTGAAAATTTGAAGTCATCAATTTTGAACAGTTTATTCGCTATAACTTCGCCAAAAAAAAGAGGTATCAATCTCAAATTTGGTATGTGGATGGAAGGCGGTAAGGACTATCACATATATTCCGGTTTTTGCGAAATTCAAAAAACTTTTTGGATTTTTCGATTATTATATCCAAAAAATCTATTTTTGATTTTTGAGGGTCAAAATCCAAAAATTTCAAAAATCCGAGATAGCAGTTTTGTAGCCCTGTCCAATCTACAGCTTTTATGTCTTTATCATTTTTTTTGTATTTGCAAAGCTATGGGCCTGACAGCTCTTCCCGCGAAACCCTTTTTTGGGTCGAAAACGGCAGAACATGACGTCACTCTGACGTCATTTCCGGCCAACCTATCATAGCCTTTGGAAAAAATTTTGGTCACAATGTGTAAAATTGATGTCCGGGAGGGTACTGAAAGTTTGGTGACGATCGGCGCAGTGGTTCTGGAGATATATCGAAAAGTCTGGAGGGGGGGCAAAAAATAGCCCCCCCCCCCACCAGGTCGCGGGTTAAGGCCTGGCTACACTATGCGCTTTCTGCGTGCGTTTTTTGCGGGTTTGCAGGTTTTGCGTAATGTCGTGCGAGAAAAATAAACGATAGGTAGGGGGAATAGGTCAAAAACGCCCCCCGCGCGAAACCTTCTGTCACTCAACCTAACACAGATTACTCAAACCTTTGGGCACCATCATGTAGCTCATTCTTTTTACTACGCTTTGAGACCAAGAAAAGACACCTGCGTGTGGTATTCAACCCCCCAAAAAGGTTTTCGCATACCCTTACAAAAGGGCGTTTTGCCTCACACCCTGGGTAATACGCCCACACCCATGTGCAAAGCGCCCCCACCCCATCCATCAACAGAATATGATGAACATGGCAGAACTTGACTCATTTGTGGTCAACCTATCATAGCCTTTGGAATAAAATTGTGTTGCAATGTGTAAAATGGATGCCCGGAGGAGTCCTGAAAGTTTGGTGACGATATCTGCAGTCGTTTAGGACATATCAGCAAAAAAAAGGACAGGGAGAGGCCTTTTCGGCCCCGACCTGCAGGGCGCTTCCCTGCACTCTCACCACCGTGCAAAACGCCCCCTTTCAGAAAACTGGGGGCGTCTTGCCCCATGCATCGAGTAGGCGTCTTTCCCCATCCACTCCATTTCCGGTCAACAAAATATTGACAAAAAACGCGCCACTAACGCCGCAGCATAATAAATTCAACAGAATGACAATAAAACGCAGTCTTGAGTGATGTGCAGTTTGTGCACAATAGCAAGTTTTGTGATATAAAGAGGGCACCAAAATATTAGGAATCTTCTGTAAAAACAACAAAAACAACACCCAAAACCAACATCAGCACCTACCCACGCTGCTCCTCAAGACGCAGAACCGGAAATAGAGACCTACGTAAACAAGGAGCTGACTGCTCTGAAAGACAGGATAAAACACCTATCCGTCGATAAAAAATACGATTTTTTAGGGTAGGCGTTTAACCCAGGGGTGCGTTTTCCCCACAGTTACCCTACCTATTACGTTTTTGTGATGTTTTTTATATTCAATTTTAGTTAATATAAGAGTTATATTAACTTTTGCATTTAACTAATTTAAAAGTTATATCATTTAGAACTTTTTTCTAGAATGATATTACGCAAAGAACGCAAACCCGCAAAAAATGCACGCAGAAAACGCATAGTGTAGCCAGGCCTTTACGGAAAGCTGGCCTGTGCGTCCGTCCGCCAAGGCGGCGAACGGTCGGGACGGTGACCGGAAATGCGCGACAAACTAACACTCACTATGGCCGACAGACGGCAGAAAATATCGGGCTACTCACTCAACGTGTTTGTGCTTAATGCTTATGTCCCGACTAAAAACAAAACACTATAGGAGGATCTGTCGCCACAACTGGCTAGTGGTCAGAGTACTGGTGCAGCTTTGAACATCAACGTCTGCCATGTGGAATAAGGATATCCATACCATATCCATATTCACCAGAACCTGCCTGCAGCTCTCTACAAATTACGGAATACGGACAGCCGTTTTGGAGCACAGCAAGACGCATGATCCACTCACATTACACAGTTTCAGGGTGATGAGCATCATTTGCACAGGCCGCACAGCATCACAAAGGGCCGCGCAGAAGGCACGGTTTATCAAGTGTGACTCAACACCGCAATTCGCTCCACATATATATGCTGTTTCGTCGACCGGAAGCCGGATGGCGCCCACTGTCGGCCGCAGGGGGCGCCGGGACGGACGGACCAACTTCCGGTGGTCGCCTCTATCCGACACTGTCGATAAATGTGGTCGCTCGTGGTATCCCGGCAGTAGCTCACAGTCGCTCCTGAATCAGTGCAGTGTTACTGCGAGCGTATAACGTGCCAGAATCGGAGTGTATCAGTGTCACTGTGCTGCTGTAGAACGCTCCAAAGCCGCGGCGTCTCAGTGTCTCAGTGTTACTGCAGTCGTAGAACATCCCGAAGTCACGGTTTGGTAACACTCCGAGCCATTCACGTGTTGTGCTCTAGACTCTAGAAGAGTGAAGGGACCCCGGCCGGCGCGCGGTCGTCCCAGATCTTCTGCAGCGCGGCAACCATGCTCGAGCTGCCGCTGCGGGCAGCGCTGCTGGCTCTGCTGTGGGCTGGGGCTCACAGCTTAAGATGTAACACACCTAATGGCTGCTGTCGTTTCCGACGGGGTTCTCAAAACGGCATCGAGTGCGACCTTAGCATGCACAAGAAGGTGAATTCACAATTGCGATATTTTGCTGTAACATAAAGGGTGCCAGGAAATTATTTGTCCCTCCATCAGCTCGCCGCCTAGTTAATAAACAAAGAGCCCCTGGGTCATGGTTTATTTCGCGATAGTATCCCCCGCCCCGTCATACCCATTATTTCATCCGCTCTGGCATCCCAGAGCGGGTATGGGAACTATGGGAACTACATTTTGTGCGAGTTTCAGCTTGATCGGAGGTGTCCCGAATCCGGGCTGAATCCGGGCTGCGACGTATGGAGTGTCGTTTATTTGTACATTTTGCCCTGCTGAGGTCAAACGGGGTCACATATCGAGAGGCGGTTTCTAAGGAAAGTTACTACGGCCTATGAACTACCCGATGATGTGCTTTGATTTGGAATTCGGTCAATCCCTCTACTCGAGAACTGCTGTGCAAGTGTATTTTCGACATAGCCCACAAATGATCTTAGGTCATCGCATGACCTTGAGAGGTCAAATGGGTATTGAGAAAGTAAGATTAGATGCTTGCGAGTCGATTGGTGCCATTTTAGCGCTCTAGCTCTACCTACTCGGTAGGCCACAATCTGCTGTGCAAATTTTGGCCACGTGACCTTTGCTGACCTCTGTAGGTCAAACGGCTGGGAGTGTCCTCGAATGACTCGGACTGTGGATTGGGCATGTCAGGACCTACATGGTGTGCGAGTTTCAGCTTGATCGAAGGCGTCCCGAATCTGGGCTGAATCCGGGCTGAATCTGGACTAAATATGGGCTGTCTTGATGGACATGTGCCCGACAGTGTAAGATCCACAGAGGGAGCAGCTGACCTCCAAGGAGGTTCAGACAGGATATCAACTCGCTTGATGTCCCGAGAGCCGATGCCGCATTCTCGAAAGTGATCGGCCAAGGAAGAAAGCAGTAAGTGAAAAATCCACCCCTTTACTGGCTCGGCAACTCACTTGGCAGATTAAAAACTTAATTCCAGGTGGCCAAAACGGTAGTTTCTTCACTCAGCTGAGACGGAATACCTGACTTGTGCAAATATTTTCGTTTTTTTTTTTGTTGTTGTTGAAAGGCCAAGGTCTGGATTCGGAAAAATAAGTGGCCTAAAACCGGTGAGAAAACTAGATTTGGGGGTACCCTAGGTTGATCTCTTTTATGGTTCAGCCCCCCCCCCCCCCCAAGTCTGGAAGAAGTTCCCGCGCCACTGGGGATTATAGCTGAATAAACAAGGGGCAAATAATTTCTGGACACCCTGCACATACCGTTAGGATGATGCATTTTGCTTATGGGTGCCGGGTGGGATTAATTTCGAGCATTGATATGTACCTGCTTATCTATTGAGACGTTCGATTGTCAAAGAGATTGCATGATCTCACACGATCCTTGACATGTACTCTACAGGTTATGGACGTACCCAAGGATAAGACGTCTTCGAGCTATCAAGTACTGCACTTCACAAATGGCTCATATGGTGTGAAGGTGGAACACAACGCTTTGGACGGAAAGCAAGACGTTCTTTTGAAAGACCTGGACACTGCCATCTTCCTGGGTAGAGATCAAACACCAACCGTGCCGTCGCCGGTCGGCACCAGCGGCAACCTAACCATCGACCGGGTGTTGAAGGTCGAACTGCACCCGCACGCGCTGGACGGCTGGAGAGGCACCGACTCGGTGGTGCAGATCACCAACGTGGCCAGGTGCCGGGTGGACGGTAGCGCGCTGGCGGCCACCACCGTCGTGCGCCGACTTCTCCTGGAGAACATCACCGAACTGGTGCTGGCTAAGGGCGCCATCCAGGCCACAGTCGACGAACTCACCCTGCGCAACGTCACCGTCGCCGAGTGCGCACGCGGCGCGCTGGCCGGCCGCGTCGGCCGCCTGCGGCTGATCTCGGCCGAGGTGCGCACGCTGCGCTCCGGGTGTCTGCATGTGCTACCGGGCGCCAAGGAGCTCTCACTGAGGCACAGCCGGCTGGGCCGGGTCAGCGCAGACGCCATCACCGGGGCCGTGGACGAGCTGACCTTTCTCGACTGCAAGGTATTGGCCATCGACACCGGTGGCGTGCAGCTGAACGTGTCGCGGCTCTCGCTCAGGCAGACTGACATCGGCGACCTGTGGCCGGACTCGCTCTGGGTGAACGCCAGTAGAGGCCTCTCGGTGCGCGACCTGCGGGTCTCGTCCCGTCTGCACCCCGGTGGGCTGCGAGGTCTCCGTGCGGCGGGCGACCGTGGCACCGGCCGGCGGCCGGCGCTCAACATCACCGTGCTGCGGGTGGAGCGAGCCGACCCGGGATCGCTCGAGTTCGATGACAACACGACCGTCAACGTCAAGGAGCTGACATTCGACATACACAAGGAGTGCGAGAGGGGAGACCACCACCCGCACTCTGTGTACGTCCAGTCGGCGTGGCAGAGCGCCGGTTCGTCCGGTGGGTGTCAGTCCAGCATCGGCGACTTCTTCAGACCAATGTTCCAATGCGATTTCCAGAGAGTGCTGAACGAAACTGAAGGAGGACCCTGGAACACGGACGAGCAGAGGAACTCTTGTAACAGGGAAGCCTGCACCCTGCCGCCGTAATCAAAATCTAGGACAGCCGGCAAAACTGGCGCAGTCCGGTGCGGCGCGGAGATCGCGGGAGCTTTCTCGTTATCATGACGTTGAACCTCTGGAGTGGGCAGCGCGCCACCGGTGCTTTCTCCACTAGCAAGGCTGTGCTGCATCGCCGTTACTGCAACTGAGCATGAAACTTCAGGCCCAGGTGTTAACTGTTAACTGTTAAGCCAGCATTGTCACAACTGTAGCGGCAGACACGTGTTCTGCATTATTTAGCTTCCAGTTCAGAGCAAGATCGGCCGCAGCTGCACACGGTCGACCCCCGGCGAGCCAACAATCATCGTCGAGCCCACTCCTGCTCGTCCTAACACCACAGCTCGGTGACAGTCGGCCTGTGCACCAGCGTCAGATTTCATTGCGCCCGGATGCGCGTCAAGGGATGGAGAAGTTAACCATCACTTCAACGAACACCGGCAAGTAGCCATACTACCTTAACTCCCTTAGAACTGAAATCAGTTCCGCTTCACAACAGAGCGATGTGCGAACTTCTGCCACATTTTCACTTTATCCTTATGAGTATGGATGGCTCTGCGTTGGCGATGATGGGCTGACATTGCGCAGCAGAGCATCGATATCTGGCGACAGGTATTTTGAAATATACCTAAGGTTGACAATAATGACTCTCTGATTCACACATTCTATGCCTCTCCCACTTCCCTCCCTCCCACGCTTTCGACAATAAATGCCTTGGATATGATTTGCGTTTGTATTCAACCAACACACTCAGTAATAACAGATCACAATGACAATAACACGTGATAGTATACAGATGGCGATGATCCCATCCCTCCCTCCCAATCCCTTCCCCGTATGGTCCCTGTCCATCCCTCGTCACCGCTCGAGCTCCACCTTCGACTTGCCCCTTCCCTTGGGCATCTTCTTGTTGGTGGAGTCGTCCAGCTCCTTCCCTTTGTAGTAGTGCGGCGCCACCTCGCGCAGCCAGACGCTCTCGATCTCCACGATTTGCCGCATGAACTCCTTGGTGGTGAACACCAGCTCAAAGTAGATGACCCAGCGCGGCAGGTCCTCGAACAGACACGAGTTGGGGTGGATGTGCACCGTCTGCGACTGCTTCACCGTCTGGTAGCCGCCGGCCTTGGTCAGCCGAGCCGTGTGGTAGAAGAAGCCGGCCGTGATCGCCTTGCGGATGGCCGTATTGTCGTCCTTGTTGGCCGAGACGAGCGGCACCTCGATCCTCTCCAGCATGCTGGCCAGCTGGTCCCGCACGTCACGCGCGCGCTTCATCGACCTGGGGGACGTAGGTGAACCGTCGGTCAGTAATGTGTACAGCCGCAGCTAGAGTGGGAGTGGGAACAACTAGGGCGTGGGCGGGCACGCAATAGGACAGCACAAGGAGTAGCAGAGAGACACAATTAGCACTGAACGGGAAAAGGACAGGGCCAGTGCTGGTGCGGGATCGGGATCATGAATCAAAGACGGTACTTAATGCAGCGGTAGGCCGTATTCGGCCCAGAGAGCTTTAGTATGAACTATCCATAACATATTCAACAACGGAATAACACCATCGCCGGGGAAGAGGTGGTCTAAGGTCTAAGACTTAAGTTGGTTTTCCAGAGTCTGTGAAAGGACTCAAACCAGAGTTAATTCACCACATGCTACCTGACCATTCAGTGACTGAAGCAACAGCGGTCAAACTCCGAAACAAACACGTTTATCCCACCGTAAAACCAGTCCAGTTGGACCAACGATTGAGGTCAGACGTTCGATACGTCACTACACCATCAGACCGCGAGACTCTGAGGTGCGGGCTTTATCGCACCGAGACGGAGTCCGCAGACACGATTTACATTTGCAAGCTCCGCGAAACCTGAATGGCTTCCATGAATCGATATCGCGGCATGTCGAGGTAGGTACTGAATTTAAGACGTTACTGTTTCACTGGATAGATCAGACAAGCTTGGTCGCAGAACATAACTATACACGATTGGAAATAGGCAAGGACCATGCCACCATGGTCAGCCCACGCCCAAACTGCGCATTTCTATAATGCTCCTAATTGTAACGGGAGCAGCTTTGATTCCATTGAGTCCGAAAGTGTTAACTCGTGCAGATCGACTGAAACATCAATGCAGCAGCAGTCACATATTTCCCCCGTAATCGAGTTTAGTTTATAATTTGAACAGGCATTCACATGATGCCCTCCCAGAAACAAAGGCTAGGAATTAAACTACGCTTCGCGGCAGAGAAGCAGCAGTTGCCTCGCCTAGCCAACGAACTTTGGTTAATGTTCCCGTTGGCCGCTCGCTGAAAATGAAACCCGGTGCAAAATCAGTGCACATACGATTGTTGGCATCGAAACATTCATCGATTGCGAGCACTCGCATGTTGCTGTCCGTACTGCCTCAAAGTGTTACCCGCAAACGCAGCCGTGTCGCGTCCCCTCAGGCCGCACAGGAAGCACAAACCCCTGATACAAAATGCGGTCAGTCACAAACTGCGCAACGGCACAGGACGCTGCAGACTGATATGGCCGCAACATTTCCAGCCTTCCAGAGGGCAGTGGATGCTTTGTGATGGGTAATGGCTCTGTTCGCGACCTGCGCCTGAAGGAGTGCACTAATTTTGTTCATATATTGTAATCCAGATGAGGGATCGGTCCTGCCTTTACCCGCCTATAGCCCAATGATTGGGCGCGATGCATCCCCAACCTAATGTGTGTGGATGAGGCATAGTTTCACTTCCTCTCAAGGGTATATTAAGAGGACGCGAGATTCCATCCTCCCCATCCCAGCTCTTACCCAGCTCATTCGGGTCCCCAGTGAGCGGTGAACGGCAGAGGCAGTAGCGATGTGACAATCGGATCAGAGACATTCATCGTTTTTGCTCAGTTCCATAAGATCAATACTCAGCTACAGCATGAGGAAATATTCATAGTCAGTGATGACGTCTAGACTTCAGTCATTGTTAACGTATTGCAGCTCGCAACGCAGTAAAAAAAAAAGTATTGATAATGAACACAATGCAAGTAATTTAGCGCGACAACTGGCGGCAAGTACCTACCACACAGCATCTGCTAAGAGAAAAAAACAGCGTCCATGGATACTTACCTGCCCTTGTTCCGTCAGACTGGCAAGTGGCAACACTGTCATTAATGATAAATACCGAACATTCCGATCCAGCGATGGAGCACCACAACTATGCAATAAAACCAGTATCCGGGAGCAACAAGAGTACAATTTACAACTAATTTAATCAGGCAGGTTTTTGATGAAAAAAGATCTTAGAACAGCAAAGCGTATCGGAATATTTTTATTGCACTTAACCCTTGCAATAAAAAAGATTAAATGACACTAAGAAACAAAAAGAAACGGAAACCTTTCCTACATAGCCAAAAAAAAAAAAACGAAACATACGTAACCATATACTTTGGTTAGCAAGAGAAAGTACGAAGTATTTCCACAGCTGCAAGCTATGGCCTTAAGAGCCCCGGCCCCGGCCCGGTAGAAAGGAGCGACGCCGCCTTCTCTGCGATCTCTCTCGCCTATCATTTTCAAAACCCAAACCCCCTGTTACGAGCGACGGTCACCATTATCCCAACTGAGCCGCTCTCACAGCACAGGCGGTGCGATGGGAGGATATAGGGCTGGCTGGGTGACCTGCCCTTCAGGGTTGGCGCAGCAGCGGCGCAGCATGGTGGCTGCTGAAACCAATACCCCAGCCTCAAATTCCTAATCTTCCACCGTTCTTCGGCCACCTTGTTAGACCAAAAGAGCGCGACCCCTCCCCCCTAAAAACTGAAGCCATGGCGCCACTCACCGGTACTGGATGAAGTTCTCATAGCACCACTGCGTGCTGAAGTCGGTCTCGGCCCATTGTTCGTACACGTTCAGCAGCACCAGGTGGTCGCCGCCCGGCACGAAAAAGTTCTTCCTGGCCGTGTCGGCATGCACGGCCTTGTCCTTGGGCCGGTAGAAGACCGAGTTGTTGACGGAGAGCATGGCGGCAATGGTGACCACCTCCTCGGAGCAGTGGTACTTCTCCGAGGCGATGATCATCTTGGAGAGCTGCGGGTCGACGGGCAGCTCGGACATGCGTCGGCCGAGCGTGGTCAGCTCGCCCCGGTGGTTGAGCGCGCCCAGAGCGTACAGCTGCTCCAGCGCCAGCATCAGCGTCTCCTGCGGCGGCGGATCCAGGAAGTCGAAACTCAATAGGTCGTCGATGCCCAGCGACTTGAGCAGCAGCACGACGCTGCCCAGGTTGACGCGCTGGATCTCGGGCACGGCGTTGTCCTCCAGCTCGTGCGCGTACGACCAGGCCGTGTACAGACGGAAACACTTCCCAGCGGCGACGCGTCCGGCGCGGCCGGCCCGCTGGTTGGCCGACGCCTTCGAGACGGGTGTCACGATCAGCGACTCCATGCCGGTGCGGGCGTTGTAGCTGTTCTGCTTGGCGAAACCCGGGTCGATGACGTAGATGATGCCGTCGATGGTCAGCGACGTCTCGGCGATGTTGGTGGCTAGGATCACCTTGCGCGCGCCAGGCGGCGTCGGCTCGAAGATCTTGGCCTGCATCTCGGAGGGCAGGTTGGCGTAAATGGGCAGGATGATGAGCTCCTTGATCTTGGAGCCCAGCCGGCGGGTGCGCTCCAGCAGCAACTCCTGGCACGTCTCGATCTCCTCCTGGCCAGTGAGGAACACCAGGATGTCGCCCAAGGGCTGCGTCACATGGATCTGTAGCACCGTCACCACGCACGCGTCAATGTAGTCGGCCTCGGGCGCCTTCGTGTAGTAAATGTCTACGGGGTAGCGACGGCCCGGAATCCGGAAAATCGGAGCGCCGTCGAAAAAGTCGGCGAATTTCTCGGCATCCAGCGTGGCCGACGATATGAGCAGCTTCAGGTCCTTGCGGAAACGGGCGATGTCCTTGACGAGTCCAAAGAGCACGTCTGTGTGCAGGGTGCGCTCGTGGGCCTCGTCGATGATCATCACGCTGTAGGATCCCAGGTCAGGCTCGGAGAGGAACTCTCGCAGCAGCATGCCGTCCGTCATGTACTTGATCCGGGTCCGCTCCGACGTGCAGTCCTCGAAGCGAATGCTGTAGCCGACCTCGTTGCCGAGTTTGACGGCGAGTTCCTCGGCGACACGGGCAGCCACGGACATGGCTGCCACCCGGCGCGGCTGGGTGCAGCCGATCTTCATGTCGTTGTCGCAGAAGCCGCTGTGGTAGAGGAACTGCGGGATCTGTGTGGTCTTGCCGCTGCCCGTCTCGCCCTCAATGATGAGCACCTGGTGGTCGCGGATCGCCTGGATCAGGTCCTCTTTGAACGGGAACACTGGCAGGCTGCGCTGACATTCCTCGATCTCCTTGGCCTTTTTCTCACGCGCCGAGAGCACCCGCTCGGCGTCACCCTCCAGACGCGCGCTCACCGGACCGTCGGCCTTCTTTTCTTTACTCTTCTTTTTCTTTTTCTTCTTCTTTTTCTTGCCATCTCCGTCGTCCTCGCTGCCGGAACTGCTCTCCAACGTGCCCGGCATCTTCATGGCCTGCACAAACTCGACAGTGTCGTCCAGCACCAGATCGTACTTATTTTCGGGCTCGCGGGCGCGCGCGTCTCGCGCGCCGACCCGGTACTGCGCGGCCTCCAGCTTCTCCTCTTCCCACTTGCGCTGCTCCGAGTTGGGCGCTTTCTCACGTGCGTCCGTCTCCGTGTACTTCTTGGTGGGCTCCTCCTTCATGTCCTCGGGCATGTGGTACCGCTGCACGCGCTCCAGGTCGCGCGCCTTCTCATGTTCTTTGGCCAGCGACAGCACGCGCTTCTTGTAATCTCTCTCACGTTTCTCGCGCTCGGTCAGTGTCGACTCCTCGAAGAGATACTCGTCGTCGGCGATGTCCGCCTCGAGCTCGGCCAGCTTGTCCTCCTTACGCTTGGAGAGGTACTTGCGACGCGCCTCGAGCCGCAAACGGGGCACGGCCGCCGCGCGGTCCTCCGACTCCAGCTTCAGACGTTTGGCGGCCTCCTCGAACCCGCGCCGGTCTGCGGGGGTGGGGGGAGGGGCGTCAGGCGACGGGGCAACTCAGGGCTCCGCGGAAATAACAGACACTTAGCCTCGACTACAGCGGTACCCACTGAGGCGTGGTCTGTAATAGGATTATACATTGAGCTCTTTGTGCTTCAGTCGCAACGGTAATCATAGAGCGTACGGTCGATAATTTCGCTTCAGAATAATGAACTAAACTGGTCTCCATCGGGGCGAAGTTAACATAAAATTACGCTAGTTTCCACCATGTGATAGAATATCAGTGAGCCCCAATTCGCATTTTAGATGCATCACCACCAATGCTGGCAATTTAACGGTGGCGCACGTCAATTTCACTAAAATATCGTGGCATGAAACAGCTTGTACTCTTTTGGACAGAAAATCTTGAAATAATTTAATGATTCCAGAAAGCCTATAACATAGCTTGCCAACAATTTCCAGGGGATAAACCAATATCAAACTACGATGTGCAATATGTATCTATTTTTTATCCAGCACTAACTTACGCAGGTTTAGCGCATCGCAATATTGTAAGTTAAAATAAAAAGCCCACGCAAAATAATAAGTGCTCTGGCGACCAGCAGCTTGAGTATAGTCTGAATGTCCACAGCTATTAGACCGACAGCTGTCCGCTGTCAGAGCGACCCCGCTGCCAGACTCAAACCGAGCACACCCCACACCACTGAGTTGGAACGAGTGTGAGGACATTCATCCCATCAGAACTACTGGCCGCTGGAACCCTTGCTTTGAAACTAATAGCACGCGGACACAAAATAGCAGCAGCCTCAGCTTTCAACGCGGTGAAAGAAACAACAGGCCCAGTCCACGCACTCCGAAGTCATCCTTCATACAGTTTGCAGGCCCTGTAACGATCATCTTACCGGACTTTTCCGCGACCTTCCTCGTTTTCTCCTGGTCGCGCTTTTTGATCCGCTCGGTGAGGGCGTCCCGCTCCTTGAGGTCGTTCAGCCGGGCCCGTTCCTCGGCCTCTAGCTCGTCCTCGGAGCTGGTGGCGCCGCCTGGCGTCGCAACACTGACGCCGCCGCGAGGCCGCTCATCGGCTGACTCGGAGCTCGACGACTGCTTACGTTTCCTGTCAATGACAACAGCCGTGTGCGTGTCAAATGAGGGGACAGTACAATTAAAAATTGCAGCATGAAAATGAATATCGACTGATTTTCATGCGTGACAATTGACTGATGACAACTTACATTCGCAATATATACAAGGAGCGCACATTTCAACTTAAGACAAGATAAATTCAGAACAGGCATAATGAGCTGACGAACCATTCGACCCCACAGACCTGATGTGCTTCCTCTTCTTGTCTGCCTTCTGGGCGGCCGCCGGTGCCGGCTCATCGTCGTCGTCGGAGAGCAGCCGGTACTGCTGATTGCGGCGGTACACGTCGGCCAGCGCCGCCTCGCGCGCGCGCTGCGGCTTGGCAGTGCCGGCGGCGGCGCGCGGCACGCGGCCGTGCAGCTGGCGCGCGAACGCCTCCACGCGCGCGTCAACGTCGATGGTGCCCGTGTCGCGGATTTTGTCGATCAGCTGGTCGCCGGAGGCGCTGCGCTGCGCCAGCTCGATTAGGAACTGGCTGACGTACTTGTCCGAGAGGCCGAGCACCTCGTGCAGCTGGTCGTCCACCCAGGAGCGCAGCGACATGGCGGCACTGGCAGACCGGCTCGGCTGGGGGAGAGGGGCCAGTCAGACATCGATGACAACAACAAATGAAACTAAATAAGAATGCATCCCCCCCAGTCCATTGGCTGTTGTAAGTGTCCAATATTATCTTTCCATATTTGACCCTTTTTTCTTTTTACGAGTTTTACAAGTACCTAAGCTTCCATGCATAGTTACTTCCAACCCGCTGCTCGTGAATGAACAAAATGCCAATTCAAGCTTTATATACTGAATTGATTGGCGAGTAGAATACCTACATTTTATACTAAACTTTGCCATTTTCACTTAGCTGGATTATGGTTAGTTACCAGGTACACTTCACTTCCTGGTACAGTCTGAACTTACCACTCAACAGCCTGGCTCAAAAGCAATTCACAGACACCTGTTCAATGATATTGTGGAGAGATTTGCAATGACAATCATTATTTTAGGACACTAACTGGATGGCCAACTGCCTATACCCTGCACCTGAAGTAAAGTGAACAATGATGCTGCTAAGAGCAGAGACGAACTAACTTTGACCCATGGCAAGAACAATATTATCCTCGAAGGTTGGGCTCCACTCCAATAAGGTCAGATACCTATTTCAGCATCAGTAGGCATGGATGAAAACTAACAGAAGTATGTAACAAGTGAACTGTTAAGCCTTACACCTTTTTCCAAGGAGTAAACAAATCATATGCTGATGATTCCTATGCTATCTATGCTTTAACCCTCGCCGGCACAGGCCATTTTGAGTCCTTCGACGGCACAAGGGGGGGGGGGGTACGACCCCCCCCCCCTCGCGTTTGGCCCCTGATGGAGCTAGAGCTTCGCGGAAAAAAACGAGCGTGTTGCCCATCACGAGAGGAAGCCAATGACACCCAATTTTAAGCTCCTAGGTCATCGGTTGACCTTCCAGGTCAGGTCAATGACCCAAAAATCGGGAATATCGGGACCTGTTAGAAAGTCGTAAAGCGTGGCTACTAAGAAGTTTTCCGGGGTGCTGATCACGAATATCATATTAGTTTTGATCACAGATGATGTCGTTAAGCGTTTAGACCAGGTCGGGTCAGGTTAGGTCAGGTCAACGGGTAGGGGTCGTGACGGGTATTCGTAGTACCTGTCATCCGCCTCTGACAGCTTCGTAACATGTTACCATGATGTTACGAAGGCACCAAAACTACTTCGTAAATGTTCAAATGGTTGCTAAATTCGAATTCAGCTCCAAAAACTAGCCTAGAAACATGTAAAACTCGAAAAAGTGAGCCGAGGTCACCAAAGGTCAATGACCTGACCTGACCTTCAGGTGACCTTGACACCCACCCTAATGCATGGGAGCAGCATCAAATCACATGTTTGAACGTTTCAAACCACGAAAAGTTTGCAAACGCGCGGTTAATGCGAGCCGACATACGCTGAATCGCGATTTCGGCCAAACATGGTCACGGAAAAGAGGTCACAGGTCAAAGGTCATTGGGGTCAGGGTCATGAAATTTTCAGGGTAGGTGTAAAATTGATCAATGCAAAGGTACTGAAGGTTTCGTCGCGATCGGCCGCATTTTACGCGAGTTATTCGCGAAAACCCTTAGGGGGAGTTGCATCACCCCCCCCCCCTGTGCCTGTGCCAGCAAACATCCTTCTGTTCAAGTGTTTTGAGAACACCAGACATTTTCCAAAAATAATTATTTGGAAACTAGTTAGTGGTCAGCACACATTGGGATTGGCTGGTGAATGATGTGCTCAAAATTATGTGAATATGACGCACACTATCTTACAGTTATGATAGTGTGAATATGACGCACACTATCACAAGGTATCACTTGTGTGACTTAGATTTCATATTCTAGTGGTGAATCATAGTTGATACTTGATATCTGAATCACAAATATAACCCAGTCTTGTCAGTGCTGTTGTTTACTTTTCCAGTGTTGTTAAAGGAAATAGTTCACTTTCCTGAAATTAGTTCTTTGCAATGGATTTAGGTATGATTTATGCTCAAAATGATCAGCAAATAAAATAAAACTTTTTTATAAACAAAAATATATTTCAACATAGGAAGAACTACAGGAAATAGTTCACTTTTAATATGAGGTTTTGAACTGGAATAAAATTTTGTAGCTTGAGCTAAGACTAGCACAAATCAGAAGCTTTTACTGACCAATGATCACCTTAGATGATGATTTTTTTTATAAATTTAGCTCGAATGTTTGAATGGGCGCATTGACAGAGCCCGAGCCCACGCTAAGCAGAGCTTGTTGCGTAGACCCCGACCCCTACCGTCCAATCGCGCAATTTCAATTTCGGGTAACGGGAGAATTTAGATGCCAAAGCTTAACGTGCCCTTCAAAGCCGGACACGGCCTGTCCCACTCAACTGACTTCAACTGGCTGTGGCTGCTCCCACCAACCGCAGAGTCGCAGACCATCCCCGTCAGGAGTCTCAAATGTCGAGCGCCAGAGCGTCTCGAACCCGGGCTCTCACTACCGGGAGTCCAATGCTCTACCAACTGAGCTACGGGACAGGCAAAAGAAAATGGATGAGAAATGGATGATATTCCATTTCTCGTTCCAAAAAGAGCGCCTTGCAGAGGAATGCGTGCCTTGCTGAGGAATGCAGCCGTCATCATCAGCCAATCAGCATGCTGCTGCTTACAGCCAATAGGTTTGTACTATGCAATTAGCAATATGATTGGTCAACGGGTTTGAGGCTTCCGTGTCAAACAATAGTTTATATAGAATATAGTTCAAAAATAGGTATCACTTTTCTCAAATTTGATCTTAATCTTTTCTAAAAAGACAAAAGATAAGATATTGAATTGTTTCAAGTAGACTGTACTAATATATGCAATTACATGTGATTCATGATTTAGAGTATAAATTTCCAAAATCATATGCAAGTATTTAGCAAGGGTAGCTGAAGACAGGTGAAGAGAAGGTAGCATGACCACTGACCAGTTCAAAGCATTTTTATTTTGAGAAAAAATGAGCATCCTAGAACAAGAAAGAATTTAAACAAGCATAACAATAAGTGCAAGGACTGGGACGGAAAGACCTGGACATATACCTTAAAATGCTTGCAACGCCGACAGCACTTGCTACTCGGAACACCTCTAAAACTTTCCAATTTCAGAAACCAATCAATCCAAAAAATTTCGGTCTGCCAAACTTTCCAAAAAAATCCAATTTTCAAACCTGAAACCCCAAGCGCGCAAAGGAGACTGTGCAATGTGCAATAGTCTTTCGCCGAAAACGTTGCCACGATCGATAGCAAGAGTGTTCTATATAGGTTGTCGCCGGGGCCCGGAAACTAGCATGGCCCCTGCTCATAGATAAATGGCCCTGGTTATTCCAGCTGGAGACGAAAGCAAAGGCATAAGGGTAAAAAAAACATTCAAAAATATTTTCAAGCATAAATTGAAACACGCATAATACTGTTTAGTCTCCTAACAATCTACTCTGATATAACCTCTCGCTACTGCTCGCATAGGGCATTGCTGCTCGCTTCGGGTTTTCGAACAGAATCTATCAGCTGAAGCTTGTCACTGCTGCGTATTTTTTGAAACATTTGAGAGATACCATATTAGGATTTGGTGCCTTTTATTAAAGTTTTTCCTTTCATTGACGCTTTCAGTTTGTGCAGTAATGTTGAGCATTCACCAGGGCCCAGGGCAAGGAATCTTGCCCAGGGCCTCCTCTAACCCGCTGGGGAGGGGGCAGAATCTGCCCCCCTCCCGTTTTTCGCCAATAACTTCTAAACGCGTTACGCCAGCGACGTCAAACTTTCAGTACCTTATCATCCATCAATTTGACACGTTCCCTGAAAATTTGAGCGAAATCCGTCACAGAAAATTTTTGAGAAATTGACGTTTTAGTGACGTCATGTCCGCCATTTTCGCTTAAGCCGCACGGGGCTGGGGGGGGGGGGTAAATTTTACCCCCCTCGCGAATTTTTTGCAATATCTCAAAAACAGCGGCGCACAGCGCCGCCAAACTTTTAGTACCTTTTCTTACATCAATTTGACACGTTCCCTGCAAATTTGAACGAAATCCGTCGGAATTTTTTTTTTGAGAAATTGACGTTTTAGTGACGTCATGTTCGCCATTTTCGCCTCATAAACGGCAAAACTTCAAACGCCGCTAACATCTTCATTTTTAAAGGAATCAAGACGTAACAAAAAAGGTTATACGTCATTCTACTTTGTCTATCAAATGGCTGTCCCGGTTTTTTGAAAATTTTGGATTTTGGCCCAAATTTTTTCAAAAAACTGACTTTTTTGGGAAAATAGTTATAAAATCCAAAATTTTGAGTGTATCGAAAAAAAAATGGAATATATGTCAGAGAAGTGGTATATGTGCACCTGCCACCTACATACCAATTTTTAGAAGAATCGGTTCAAAAATGTGGGAGTTATTCAAAATTTTATGACGTCACGACACACAAAAGTTTCGAAAAATGAATTTTTTGGAAGTTCTAGACCTCGTACGGACACAAAAATAGCACCATTCGATTCGCCATGAAAAACTGCATCAGATAGACACCTTTTTAGGCCTTAAGAACCAACTTCAAAATTTGACCTCACTTGACCTGACCTTGACCTGACCTCGACCTGAAATTCATCCAGAGGTGGTCCATATCACTTATTGAGTGTGCCTATTGAATTCTTTGAGTAAAATGACCCATAAAACATGTGTCGCACATGCCCTTTTCTATATTTTGTTTTTTGGTGACCTGACCTGACCTGACCTGACCTTGACCTTGACCTCTGAATGATATTGTATGCAACGCATATTGTCTTGGTAGCCTAAGAACACGTTTTGGGCAATCAGTCTCAGTCGATGACTCCATTCTTCGGCAACTACGGTGCAAGACCGATACTGTAGAAACTTGCAATTTGTACCCTTGACCTGACCTTGACCTTGACCTCAAACTTTAAATTAAGTACATGTTTTTAGTTGTTCGTGATGAGATCTTTCGATTGGCGTTTGAATTTTCCAAATCGGACCATTAGTTCGGGAGATAACAGGGGGGTAAAATTTACCCCCCCCAGCCCCGCGCGTTCGGCTGGAGACCCCAGCCCCGCGCGGGTTAAACGGCAAAATTTCAAACGCCGCTAACATCTTCATTTTTAAAGGAATCAAGACGTAACAAAAAAAGGTTAGGTATACGTGATTCTACTTTGTCTATCAAATGGCTATCTCGGTTTTTTGAAAATTTTGGATTTTGGCCCAAATTTTTCAAAAAACTGACTTTTTTGGAAAAATATTTATAAAATCCAAAATTTTGAGTGTATAAAAAAAGGAATATATGTCAGAGAGGTGGTCCATGTGCACCTACATACCAATTTTTAGAAGAATCGGTTCAAAAATGTGGGAGTTATTCAAAATTTTATGACGTCACGACACACACAAAATTTTTAAAAATGATTTTTTGGAAGTTCTAGACCTCGTACGGAAACAAAAATAGCACCATTCGATTCGCCGTGAAAAGCTGCATCAGTTAGATACCTTCTTAGGCCTTAACAACCAACTTCAAAATTTGACCTTACTTGACCTGACCTTGACCTGACCTCGACCTGAATTTCATCCAGAGGTGGTCCATATCACCTATTGAGTGTGCCTATTGAATTCTATGAGTAACATGACCCATAAAACATGTGTCGCATATGCCCTTTTCTATATTTTGTTTTTGGTGACCTGACCTGACCTGACCTGACCTTGACCTTGACCTTTGAATGACATTGTATGCAACGAATATTGTCTTGGTAGTCTAAGAACACGTTTTGGGCAATCAGTCGCAGTCCATTCTTCGGCAACTACGGTGCAAGGCCGATACTGTAGAAACTTGCATTTTGTACCCTTGACCTGACCTTGACCTGACCTCTGACCTACTTAAGCAAAAAAATTGGGCTCTTAACCCGCGCCCTGGTGGGGTCTGTTTATAACGCGACCTGGTGGGGGGGGGCTATTTTTTGCCCCCCCCCCCCTCGTATCTCCGAAACTACTGGACGGATCCGCAAAATTCAAACGGCATTCGAAAGGCCTGTCAAATTTGTCGAAGAAAACCAAATTTCATTGACCTCAGGGTCACCGATGACGTCACAGGTCAGGTCAAAGATGAAATGTTTCACCGTTCACGGGTCTTCTAGGGAATGCGCTATAACACCGAGGAAAACGCATTTTGTCGAGAATCAGCGATAGGGCGTCAGTTACCTAGTAGATATATTGCTATTAGAGGTCACTGACAATACCAGGCCAGGTCACAGGTCAGGTCACCAAGGGTCACAGGTCAGGTCACATGAGCCCAACTTTACTAAGGTTGTGTGATGCATGTTTTATGGCCAATTTTTCATTTCCAACTCAATGGTGCTGGTTATAAGACTATCAGGTACGGCTTAGGTCACTTTCTGGTGAAGTGCAGGTCAAGGTCAGGTCAAGGTCAGGCAAAAAAAGGTCAAATTTTAAAGTTGATATTTTTGCATAAAATGGGTATTGATTCGATGCAGCTCGTCACGACGTCATCAATTTTGAACATTTTTTTTCGCTATAACTTCGCCAAAAAAAGAGGTATCAATCTCAAATTTGGTATGTGGATGGAAGGCGGTAAGGACTATCACATATATTCCGGTTTTTGCGGAATTCAAAAAACTTTTTGGATTTTTCGATTATTATATCAAAAAAAAATATTTTTTTGATTTTTTGGGGTCAAAATCCAAAAATTTCAAAAATCCGAGATAGCAGTTTTGTAGCCCTGTCCATTCTACAGCTTTTATGTCCTTATCATTTTTCTGCATTGGCAAAGCTATAGGCCTGACAGCTCTTCCCGCGAAACCCTTTTTTGGGTCGAAAACGGCAGAAGATGACGTCACTCTGACGTCATTTCCGGCCAACCTATCATAGCCTTTGGAAAAGTTTTTGGTCACAATGTGTAAAATTGATGTCCGGGAGGGTACTGAAAGTTTGGTGACGATCGGCGCAGCGGTTCTGGAGATATATCGAAAAGTCTGGAGGGGGGCAAAAAATAGCTCCCCCCCCCCCACCAGGTCGCGGGTTAAGATCCGCCTTGTTGAGAGCTTTCGATTGCCGTTTTTCCCGTCTTTCTACGACCATCGGTTCGGAAGTTAGACAGGGGGTGGCAGAATCTGCCTCCCCCCCCCCCCCCCAGCAGGGCGCGTATGGCTGAATAGCCCAGCGGGGCGCGGGTTAAGCGTGCTCTAAGCAAGTTTTACGGAAGGGCTCACCCCAACACTATAGCC
Organism: Amphibalanus amphitrite; assembly: GCF_019059575.1. Classification (NCBI taxonomy): domain Eukaryota; kingdom Metazoa; phylum Arthropoda; class Thecostraca; order Balanomorpha; family Balanidae; genus Amphibalanus; species Amphibalanus amphitrite. The sequence goes on from NW_024881868.1 coordinate 454,585, forward strand.
AGCCTAGGGTTCCCTCAAATCGTTGAATCCTCAAATCCCCAAACACTTGATCTTACATCAGAAGCGGCGGAACACCTTCAATTAAAGGGGGGCACTGTCGACTTTTGGTCCCATTCTTTCCATGCAACGCCCATAGGGCTAACGTTAAAATGTCAAAATCAAAGATGGCACGGTGCCCCACTCCCCAGTGCCCTCCCCGTTCCGCCGCCTATGTGTTACATGCATCCTGACCCGATCTTAGCTCGTTTACATTATTTAGTACATGGTACATACTACATAGCCTATGCCCGTCTACATTCTACGCAGGAAAATGGGGACCGAAACAGGACCCATCGTTCATGGAACCCTGAAGCACCAATTCTCCCACATTTGCGTTTTTCCCAGCCGCTAGCGTACCTATAGAATGGTCTTTATTTCTATGGTCTGTTTGAGCCTACCCCAAGCTGTTCGACCCGAGCGTCCATCCGACCTCTCTTTCTCCGTCATGAATGCGAGGGGAGCCTTATACATAATATTGATTCACTTATTCCGGCTCGTTTTTCTGGCTCCAAAACATGACTTTTGATTGGCTATGAATATCTTACGCATATCGGGACATGCATCTAGGGTAGAGTGGGGCAAAGCGCCCAGGGCGGGTAAAACGCCCACCCCTCTTACCTATTTGTAAAATGCTTGACTTTTTAACCCTCGCCGGTACAGCCCATTTTCTTTTCTTTTTTTGTCATTGGACGGCACAAGGGTCAGGTCATACTTTGTACGGGGGGGGTCGTACTTTGTTGGTACGACCCCCCCCCCTCGCGTTTGGCCCCTGATGGAGCTAGAGCTTCGCGGAAAAAACGACCGTGTTGCACGTCACAAGAGGAAGCCAATGATACCCAATTTTAAGGTCCTAGGTCATCGGGTGACCTTCCACGTCAGATCAATGACCCGAAAATCGGGAAAAGCGGGACCTGTTAGAAAGTCGTAAAGTATGGCTACTAAGAGGTTTTCCGGGGTGCTGATCACGAATATCGTGTTAGTTTTGATCACAGATGATGTCGTTAAGCGTTTAGACCAGGTCGGGTCAGGTCAGGTCAGGTCAATCGGTAGGGGTCGTGACGGGTATTCGTATTACCTGTCATCCGCCTCTGACAGCTTCGTAACATGTTACGAAGGCACCAAAACTACTTCGTCAATGTTTAAATGGTTGCTAAATTCGAATTCAGCTCCAAAAACCAGCCTAAAAACATGTAAAACTCAAAAAAGTGAACCGAGGTTACCAAAGGTCAATGACCTGACCTGACCTTCAGGTGACCTTGACAGTTGACACCCACCCTAATGCATGGGATCAACATCAAATCACATGTTTAAACGTTTGAAACCAAGAAAAGCTTGCAAACGCGCAGGTAATGCGAGCCGACATACGCCGAATCGCGATTCCGGCCAAACATGGTCTCGGAAAAGAGGTCACAGGTCAAAGGTCATTTGGTTCAGGGTCATGAAATTTTCAGGCTATAGATGTAAAATTGATCAATGCGAGGGTACTGAAAGTTTCGTCGCGATCGGCCGCTTTTTACGCGAGTTATCCGCGAAAAACCTTAGAGGGGGATTGCATCAAACCCCCTCCCCCCTAGTTGCCGGCGAGGGTTAAAGATTCCTTAAGATAGCCATTTTCAAGAACATGCAGGGATCTCCTTTTACTCCCTTTTTTGGTTCCACAAGTGGACTGTTCTGGTCTCTGGACGTAAGATAAAGATTATTATATTTCTGATTTTTTTAGGAATAACATGCTTTCTTTCTGCTAAAACTTTGTCTGATAGAGATCAACCCGCGCACCGACGGGGGTCTGCGCCAACTTCGTAACGACGGGGGGGCGGATGACCGCCCCCCCCCCCTGAGATCTCCAGAACGAAGCAAGATAGCGACAAGCGGTAAACGGCATCGGATACGCACGGACAAGGTCTACAATTTCTGCAAGGGTCATTTTCAGGTCAGGTCAAAGATGACGTCACAGGGGTCGAAAAAGTCAAAATGGCGGCGCTAGATAAGGAGAGAGTTTTTCTCGCATAACTCTCGAACTAGTCATGATAGGAACAAACTAAGGGCATCATCGTGATCCTCTCGTCAATCCGCATCGAATGCTATATATGTTGACCTCTAAAGGTCAAGGTCAAAGGTTGACCTCAGGTCACGTGACCTCGAGGTCATCATGTATATCATTCGATGCGTCTTGACGAGCTGAACACAATGAGATCATCTGCGCGGCTGTATCTTGTTCCTGTACGGAGTTATTGGCAAAAAACCTTTAGTGACCTTTGATGACGTCACATGACCTTACAGCTGCACAACAGCAAAACAAACCTCAAGGTAGTGAAGGTTGATCGTATATGAAGTCATGTATGGTATATGCGGCCATTACGACCCGTTTTAGTGGTAAAAACAGGGAGTTGATTTTTCCCCCATTGACTTATAATGGGGAGGTCGCGAAATTGACCTGACCTTAGGTCACCGACATCAAAATTCCGAGATATACAAATTGTAGCTACTAATGACCTTATAACATCCTGCGACTTTCAAAGGATTACGACATCTACTGTAGCTCTGGCACGGTGACAAAGTTGCAAAAAAGTGACTTGAGGTTGGGTCATTCAAAGTGACCTGGTGACCTGACCTTGAAAGTTAGGAGGTTTAAACTTGCACACCATGTGTAAAATTGATCAGAGAATAGTCGTACCCAATTTCGCGGCGCTACCCGCCGCAGTTTTCCCGCTATCCGCGAAAAACCTCAGGGGGGGCGGATATCCGCCCCCCCCCCCTCCCACCGTCGGTGCGCGGGTTAAAGAAGGCAATGCAATTTCGCTATGTCGAGCCTGTAATTTAGGAAGCTACGCTTTCAGCATTTATCTATTTGCAACACAATCGTGACCAGCTTGATTTTGGTTGGCTTTGTCTTGAATGTGCTGTTGGGGGTAATACGCCCACTTTGGCCGTTGGCGTGGGGCAAAGCGCCCATCATGGGCCAATGGGAGTTATACAGCACGGCTAATTGCGAGCATTTTGGGCTCGAAGTGATTGGCGGGATCCGAATTTCTAATGCTCAGGATTCTTACTAAACATGAAATTTTCTGTATAGCATCGTCTGGAACGATTTATTCGCAAGGCTCCCCAAGGCAGTGACAGGCGTTGACTGAATAAGGAGTGGAGTCGCAACAGCAGTGTTTCAGATGTTTTTAATGGTGTAACTCTGTCGAGTTGAAGTTTAACCCTAGAACGCCTAGGGGGGGGGGTGTATCAACCCCCCCCCTGAGGTTTTTTCGAAGTGCACGCTAAACGGCTTGTCGTAGCGGGCTGAAATTTTCAATACCCTCTGGGGCAACCTTTGCGCATCTTTTGCCGAAAAAAATTGATCGGGTCATGTCAGGTCACGGAGTTATGACGTCATAAGAGGTACATCCTCCGGCCGGATTTTCACAAACTGAGTGCCAACGCCCGAGGTTTCCTGCCGGTGGTACGGACATCGGTTGATGGATCGTGATGAAACTTCCCATGCATGTTGGGGCAAGTATTGGCTATCATATGGTATAAGAGATTTGACCGGGTCAGGTCAGGTCACGGAGCTATGACGTCACAAGAAGAACAGCGTCCGGTACTATTTTTGAAAAGCGCCCGAACCACTATTTTGCTAATTCTTGTCACCTCAATGGGAATATGCAGCAATATTAGCTTCTATAGGGAGCAAATGGACCTCCCAAATCCAAAAATACAATCAGATTTCAAAAATTTAAATATTGATTTTTCGAATTTCTGCCGCCGACTGTGACCTTGCCGACTTCCGGCGCTCCCAACGCGCCATTTTTAGAGCTAGGGAAACAAAATACATACCAAACGATAGAGAATTGATCAAGGAACACGATAGTGAAGGTTTCAAGTCGATATCTCCCACCGTTTTGCCGCAATCGCCGCCGAAAGTTGAAAAAAGTCTATTTTTCCGAAAATTTGACCTTTGACCGGTCAAAAGTAGGTCAAATGTTGACCTAGGACCAAAAAATATACCACCAATCGCGAGATCTCGTTGAGAGCAATCCGTTGGTTTTTTCCGCTAAGCTCTACGACCTTCCGTTCCGAAACGCCAGGGGGGGGGGTCATAACAACCCCCCCCCCCCCCCTGGTCGTTCGTGTTATGAGAAATGGCCTGTTCGTGCGAGGGTTAACAAAATAGGGAATGGATGAATGTTACATTATTTTATCAGAGTATCAGAAGTGTGATGAAAAATCCAGGACTGGGCGTTATGCCCCACTCATATGGGCGTTATGCCCCACGGGTGGGGCAAAACGCCCGATTTGCAGTCCTCTCAAACCGAACGGCATATCTAAAAAACTATACATGCCACATGCTTCTTGTGTGTTATTCGAAGAAAGCCTAGGCAATGAACTACCATATCAGCTACCAAGTTGTCCTTCACATTTGTAAGATAAAGAGATACTGAGGCTGGAAAGTTAGGGTGGGCGCTTTACCCCACCCTACCCTATTCTGGTGACTCGTGCCGCAGCTGACTAGGTAATGGGTTTATCGGGCAGGCCGCTTTCGTCGGGCTTCAATTCCCGCTGCCCATGGGCACCATGTCGGTCTGACTGGCCAGGGTCTAGGACTTGGACCGAACCACGGGAGTAGGAGACAATCAGTGGTGAATGGTGATGCAAACTGATATACCTAGTATTAGTGCGGGTCGGCACTTGCCAAAGCAGGCCAGTGGGAGTGTTTATGTCCCTCACAGCCCTCTACGCTCAGCTTCTGTACCTACCGTGTTGCGAAAGTTCGTCCGACGTTCGTCTAAGATAACTGTCCATTTTGGATGCGTAAGGATATCAATTTTGGATACAAGGATCCATGAGATATAATGATCAATTTTGGAGGATCATTGATCACAAGGATGCGTCTAAAGTAATTGTAAGGGCTCTCTGTCCAGTTTGGGTCAGGTCAGACGGGCTAAATAAATTATGTCGTAGTATCGCTTATATACGAGTATGCGTGGTAGTTTCACGATGAATAGATTCCCACGTCTTTTCCTATAAGCTCCTCACTTCAAAGTGTGTTGTTTTCATGCCAAAATCTGGTATTTATGTAGTTAACCCGCGCCCTGGTGGGGTCTGTTTATAACGCGACCTGGTGGGGGGGCTATTTTTACCCCCCCCCCCTCGTATCTCCAAAACTACTGGACGGATCCAAAAAATTCAAACGGCGTTCGAAAGGCCTGTCAAATTTGTTGCGGGAAACCAAATTTTATTGACCTCGGGGTCACCGATGACGTCACAGGTCAGGTCAAAGATGAAATGTTTCACCGTTCACGGGTCTTCTAGGGAATGCGCTATAACACCGAGGAAAACGCATTTTGTCGGGAATCAGCGATAGGGCGTCAGTTGCCTAGTAGATATGTTGCTGTTAGAGGTCACTGGTCATACCAGGTCAGGTCACAGGTCAGGTCACCAAAGGTCACCAAGGGTCACCACATGAACCCAACTTTACTAAGGTTATGCGATGCATGTTTTATGGCCAGTTTTTCATTTCCAACTCAATGGTGCTGGTTATAAGACCATCAGGTACGGTTTAGGTCACTTTCTGGTGGAGGTCAGGTCAAGGTCAGGTCAAAAAAGGTCAAATTTCAAAGTTGATATTTTTGCATAAAATGGGTATTGATTCGATGCATCTCGTCACGGGGAGTCTAATGGTGGTCTTTGTTTTGCGCTACGAGGTCTAGAATTGCTGAAAATTGAGTTTGAAAATTTGACGTCATCAATTTTGAACAGTTTTTTCGCTATAACTTGGCCAAAAAAAGAGGTATCGATCTCAAATTTGGTATGTAGATAGAAGGCGGTAAGGACTATCACATATATTCCGTTTTTTTTCGAAATTCAAAAAACTTTTTGGATTTTTTGGCTATTATATTCAAAAAATCTATTTTTTGATTTTTGGGGGTCAAAATCCAAAAATTTCAAAAATCTGAGATGGCAGTTTTGTAGCCCTGTCCATTCTACAGCTTTTATGTCCTTATCATTTTTCTGTATTTGCAAAGCTATAGGCCTGACAGCTCTTCCCGCGAAACCCTTTTTTGGGTCGAAAACGGCAGAACATGACGTCACTCTGACGTCATTTTCGGCCAACCTATCATAGCCTTTGGAAAAATGTTTGTTTGGTCACAATGTGTAAAATTGATGTCCGGGAGGGTACTGAAAGTTTGGTGACGATCGGCGCAGTGGTTCTGGAGATATATCGAAAAGTCTGGAGGGGGGGGGGGGGGGCAAAAAATAGCCCCCCCACCAGGTCGCGGGTTAAATCAATCTGATGGGTAGCCTGTAGGCGCTTAACTCAGACAGATGTGCTGTTTGTGAGCCAGGTGACGCTGACAAATTCGCTCCCCTTTTACGGGCGCGGCGCAACAGGCAAAGTAACTCGCCCGGCGGCGCTGAACTGCGAGTGCCGTGTCACCGACGCTATTCATTGCCGGCGCCGCCCCCCATCGGCGAGAGCTGCATAATTAACGGGCGCTACCGACGCGGCCGGGCGGCTCCCAGCGTCGGGCCGACGCGCGCGCCGCGTCTGCCGCGTCGGAGGCGGCGGGGAACGCGGCGCCATCCGCCCACACATCCGGCGTGCACGGCAGACATAGCGGCGACGGTATGTGTCCTGAATACGCCGGTGATATGTCACAAATGTTCGGACACTTGGTCAGTCCCGTGAGTGAGGATGAGCGAGGATGGGGCAGAGGACGACACGACACTTCGTGGGCGGAACACTATGTAGGGTGTGATAATGCGATGCATTGGGACGAACGGTGGGAAAGTGAAAGTCATGCTGTGAGTGCCCAGTTGGTATGTTGGGATTAATGAAACGATATATGGTGGGATGCACGCATGGTTGAACTAACAGTTGTGATGGGATGACCCGTATTGCGAATGGATACCATGAAACGGTTTGATTTGGCATGATTGTAAATACACGGTGGATCATGCCGACGGGACAGTGCGATGAGGTTGGTCAGCAGAAGCCTATGCTAGTGGGACGTGGGGATGGTGGGATGATGAGAGACAGTGGGTGAGTTGTGGGACACATTGGGACGGATGTGTATTGTGTGGGACATCGGGGAGCGGCGGGACGCAGCGGCACGCCCACCAGCCGCCAGCATCCCATTTCGGCGGCGGCCCGCCGACGGTCGGTCTAAATCACTGGACAGGCGCCTTGTGGGCACCACGCAGTGATAAAACGGCCTGCAAATCGTCCCCGGCCGACCGACGCCGACCCTGCGACCTGTTGCTGACACGTGACCCTCACGCGGACTAAATCCCAGCCGGCACAGCTCACTGCCGGGCGCCGAATGGCTGCGACCCGTGCACAAGCATATCCCACAGGGATATTTTGATACAGGGTAAATCCTGAATACTGAGGCGACAGGCCAGGCATGGAATTCCTACGAATTAACAATACTGGCCCTCACATGATTGCACAATAGGTCACAGTGTAGCACCTACTACTACCCACGTGACATATAGGGTTATGCGAGCTATCAGGATGGCATATATAGGTCACGCAGATTAGCAGGACGCGTATGACTGCGACCGAGAGGACCTAACAGGGCGACATCCGGTCAGTTGTGAAGGTTCTTCGCCGGCAGTCGGCACATGCTATATCAAATGGGATCAACTAGATGGGTGTAGCAGCCGCTACCTCATGCCAGGCTTCACCTCCTTTCCACATTGATAGCCCAGATAAGGCATGCGATTAGTTTCCATTTATCTAAACACGCTATCCAGGAAGCTTTTGTAGATTTCATCTTTGGATCTCTGACCACTTGCATTGTTATGCCTCAAAGCATCTTATTCACTTGCTGGCCGCCTATAAAGATGTTGTTTGCTTATTTACAATAGCGTCTTTAGTGCTGTTTAACAAAGATGATGCCTCATATGATCTTCATTTTCAGAAATTCTTGCTACTAATGCACATACCCATGTTAAAAGTTATTCCTAAAAAGATGTAAGTAGCCTGGTCGTTTCCTTATCTTTCCATTTCATTTCCTACAAAATCTATACGTAACCGGCAAATTCAATTGGCCGTAGTCCTCATATATGCACTTAAACAGATTTATCAAACATACCATAATGTGAAATCAAACAATAAAATAATACAGAAGGAGCATAGCAGGCTTCGAATCATGTCACAGACGGACGACTGAGCAAAACGGCGTTCGAGCTGTTGCTTTCTCGGGTCAATAAGTGAATGAATAATTTGACTTGCGATGCAAGAAGGTGGACTGGTTATTGAAACATCATAAAAACATGATAAGGCCTTCTGCCTTATGGAATACATCCCTGTCAGTATTGTAAGCATTGTCAGGTCAGGCTTCCTGTCCGGGCCCATGCCCCGCCCCAAGGTCATGCTGGGTTTCCGTGTCAAGGTCAGCATGCGTGTTCATGCTGGGTGACGAGAGCCGGGTCAATTTGGCTGATGCAGTTTCCCAGCCAGTTCTGTCAGTGCTCGCGGATCAGCTGCTGGATGTTCAGCGAAAACAAAACGTACGTACCCAACCAGCCTCCAGACCTACATTTTCAATCGTAGACTGTTATCTCGAAGCCATGGTTGCGATACTTAATCGGCTGATGGAGCGTTTTCCGTTGCACGCCCTGCTCGCTCGCACGATGGTTGTTTGCCCCGCATTTATCTCACTAATTGGAATAGCATTAGGGCAGTGGCTTGGATGAAAAAGGACCCCAAAAGAGATGTAGGCATTTCTATTATTTTAAGACTTCGTAAAATTCCAGCCCATATCGGCCTTTTTTACAACCTGTCACTTCATCATATATTATACCTATTATTTGGAAGGAGGGTACCGAATTCTTTTAACGTTCGATACACAGTTCGGCTTTATAATTCTAGCATTTCGGTACGTAGAATGACATGACTTACACAACTCATATCCTAGGGCATAGAGTGGTTTTGCTTGCATTCCCGCAAAGTTTGTTCAGCCCATTCAGGGCACGTATTCTTCGCACAAATGGTGCCTTACTGCTCTGGCTTTACTGAACTTGTCAGCTAAGTTGGGTAATGCGTTTGAGTGTGATAATAGACTATATCATCGATTTCAGGCCACACTCAATATTTTCATATCTACGATTAGCTTTGATTTGTTCATTTTGATCATAACTATTTTAAGCATTTTGAAGAGTCATAGCGCAAGCATCTTGTTTAGTATGTTTGAACTGCATTTGATAACTGTCTAAAATTCTTATCATTTAGTTACAGTGGAATCCGCCAAATTGACAAAATGACAAAATGTTTCGGATTTAATAAGCGGTGGCTTTTTTTAACCGGAGTCAGTTTTTTTTCAATTAAAAAAGCATGTATCGCAGCAGCCCGTTCCGTTCCCCTGCAATATGTACAAGCGTAAAGATAACGCTCCTCACTGCCTTACTTATTCCAATGGAAGTGACCAGTGGCTCCGCCACCGGTGGGGTTGCGGGAGTCTGGATCCCCAATAATTTGACTTAATTTGACTCTGCAGCCCAATGTATAAATGCGTGCGTTTTAGGGTTGGGCAATGGACATCCCCAAACCTGCGACCGTAGTCGAGGCCCTGAAAGTAACCAGCACACACTGCAAGCTGTCACAGCGATAAAGTCGACATATCCATCCACGATCACTGCCCGTCATGCCTGCTATGCTCACGAGATGTTACTTGGGTCATCAGGGTCACACGCCAATAACTCCTGATCAAATTAAGCTAGTAAATGACGTCGTATAGGAACAGCGGAGGCCCCAAAAAGTGAACGAAGGCAAAGTCTAATATCTTTAAAACCAGTAAATATTTTTCGGTGAAATTTGGTAGATACTCATTTTTGATCTTTCTGAACCATGGGACATCGCTTTAATGCCACTTCATTAACTTTTTTTGAAGGTGGGAGGTTCCCTTTAAATCCTTTCCTGTGCCATTTTACCGGTTCTCATACTTCTACCCATTGACTAGTAATGGTGAGGGCACGTGACCGACGTAACCCCAGGTGACCCTTAGGAAACATATGAGCTATAGAAGTTGTGGTGTTAGGGTCCTGTAAGTTTCACCTCCCTGTATGAGCTTCTCTGACAATGAGGGCGCTGCGAACTTGCGACATTTTAGAGCCGTGCAGATATTCACTTATGACGTCATAGTTAAGTGACCTGACCTGACCTGAAAGTGCGGTTGGTGTCAAAGGATCGGCCTTGAGTCAAAGACCATGTGTGCCGACTTCCGTTCTCTGTAGTGGCGCGTTCCGAACAAAATTAAAAAAAAACTCAGGGGCAGCAACTGCCCCCCACCTCCGGCCTCGGCCGGCGAAGGTTAACCCTCGCCCGGGGGGGGGGGGGTCGAACGGACCCCCCTTGGTTTTTCGCGAATAACTCGCGTAAAAAGCGGCCGATCGCGACGAAATTTTTAGTACCCTCGCGTTAATCAATTTTACTCCTACCCTAAAATTTTCATAACCCTTACCCTAATGACCTTTGACCTGTGACCTACTTTTCGAGACCATGTTTGGCCGGAATCGCTATTCGGCGTATGTCGGCTCGCATTAGCAGCGCGTTTGCAGTCTTTTCGTGGTTTTAAGCGTTCAAACATGGAATATAATGTTGCTCCCATGCATGAGGGTGGGTGTCAAGGTCACCGGAAGGTAAAGTCAGGTCATTGACCTTTGATGACCTCGGTTCACTTTTTCGAGTTTTACATGTTTCTAGGCTAGTTTTGGGAGCTGAATTCGAATTTAGCAACCATTTGAACATTTACGAAGTAGTTTTGGTGACTTCGTAACATGTTACGAAGCTGTCAGAGGCGGTTGCCACCTACTACGAATACCCTCACTGGTTGACCTGACCTGACCTGACCCGACCTGGCCTATGTGCATGAAGACATCATCTGTGATCAAAACTAACATGATATTCGTGATCAGCACCCCGAAAAAAACCCATAGCAGCCACGCTTTACGACGTTATAACAGGTCCCGATTTTCCCGACCTTTGGGTCATTGACCTGACCTGGAAGGTCAACCGATGACCTAGGACCTTAAAATTGGCTTCCTCCCGTCACGGGCAACACGCTCGTTTTTTCCGCGAAGCTCTAGCTTGATCAGGGGCGAAACGGCAGGGGGGTTGTTTTCGAAAACAACCCCCCTTAACGGCGAAACGGTTAGTGGCAGGGGGGTTGTTTTCATCCACCCCCAAGGTTTTTCGGGAATATCTCCGAAACCGCTGAAGCTACGATGCTGAAATTTTCTGACTTTTCCTGAAACTAAATTGGGCACATTCCCTGAAAATTTCAAGTTCATAACTTTACCAGGGGCGGCTCCAGAGCACTGGGAATTGGGGGGTCCTATTTGTGAAGCGAGTCATTTGGGCGAAGATCACGATGCTGCACCAGTTTTACGAACAGTGAATGAAAGGTATCATGTGATAACATATACAAAGTTATTGTGCATCCTCTTTTGACACGTTTTTGCTATAATAGGCGGATCCAGGCGTCCAAAAAGGGGGGTTATGTTTTACCTCCCAACATAGGTGGCCTGACACCGCCTATGCATGACCAATACAATTGTAGTCGTTCTCTCATAAGAAAATTGTAACATAGCAAGACCATTACCACCCTCTTTAGAAACAGTACCAACAAAAACCTTATTTACTATACTTTTTGTGTACCCTAATCTCAATGATCTGTATCCGCCCATGATTTTTAAAAATGCATATTTTTAGGATCCATGTGAATTCCTGGTTCATTCTCTATCGATCGGCAAAAGTTGCGTTAAGATTGGTTCAGAAACCTGAACGTAATAAACAGTCTAAAATGTATCTGCAATTTGCCCGTTTTTACCCCCCTCTACCCCCTCCTATTGACATTTTTTGATTTTTATTTTTTAGAAATGTAGATCACGTTGAGCAAAATCGAATGCCGTTTGAATTTTGAAAATCGGCCTGTTAGATCTCGAGATATCAAGGGGGGGTCGTAAACAGCCCCCCCCCCCTGCCACTAATAGGGGTAGCCAGGAGCCTGCCACTAATAGGGTTAACCCTCGCCCGCACATGCCATTTTCCCATCCTAGAACGCACATGGGGGGGGGGGGGGTTGCCGGTTGCCACCACCACCACCCGCGCCATTTCGTTCCTGTTGGAGATAGAGCTTCGCGGTAAAGACCAAAAAGATTCTTTGGGAAGAGACAAATCCAATGGCACCCAGTTTTACCTTCTCAAGTCAGTCGTTGACCTTCCAGGTCAGGTCAAACAAAAAAAAATGTTGCTGTTTTGGGTCACCGTTGGATATCAAGTGCGCTGCTTATCACATACCGATGACGATGCCATTTTCTGGTGCCAAGCCCGCTGGAACCTGACCTCTTTGTCACACTACCTGACCAGGTTTTTGCTGCTGAGGTCATTTCAGGTCAAGTTAGGTCAAGCAAGGTCAATGATATTTGTTTGTATGTCTGTGTGTGTGTCTGTGTGTACCTACTGTGTATTACTGATGTGTGCACCAATTGTTTATGTGTCCATATTACATGAAATCATAATCTGAGAAGCTTTTACCAAAAATGCAGTCAAAAAACTTCACGAAAAGTAAGTTCAGCTTGCCTAAAACACAATTATTTTAGATGACCTAGGTTGACCTTGGCCCTGACCTTGACATCTGTGCATCGTCGAACAACATGTCCCATGATACCTATAGGTGGGAGGTAAGACTGGCAAAAAAGGCCGAAATCAAGGTGTCAAAAACTCACAAGGCCCACAGCCAACGCAAGATGTTGAGAATTGGTCATTTGGGTCATGACATGACCTGAAAAACAAGGTCATATCTCCGAAACCAAAAACCCGAAACCAAAAACCACAGAAACTTGAAATTTTCAGTGGCCATCAAGAAAGGATAGATGAGCAGCTTTTACGAAAAATCAGGTTTCTAGCTCTAAAAATGTTGAGTGCATAGCAGAAAGACTACCGGGGGGGGGGTGGCAACCCCCCATGTGTGGGTGAGGGTTAATGACCGTGTTGAAATTAAATGCTGTTGCTGACCTGATGGTGTGCCTAAATTCTTACAGATATGGCGTGCAACCGGAGTATTTCGCTGAGGACGACATTCGTCTTTCTTAGCCTGGTTCGCTCGATTCAAGTTCGTTATTCTTCCAAAGTTGCCGTTTCACATGTTCCAGTGATATTGGCACCTCGAGTCGATTTATTGGCAACAGGTAACATGGGGTTGCTGACACGAGGATGGTTTTATAGCTCTTGCGGGGAGAAGTTTCTCCCTTTCTCGGAGTACTACTTTATTTCTATGAGTATCCTTAGTGAAAACAAACACCACGTGCATGTTCACGGGCCGCAAGATATGAATGAATACCTTCGAAACATGGCCGTTTCGCTTCGTGTGTTAAGATAAAAATGAAAGCAGCAGGAAGAACATCAATTATTCAACCAATGCAAATATTTCCTTGCAACGATGGTGGTTGAATTTGTTGCTTAAAGGGACTATTCCACCTTCTAAAATGTTGTTAAAACCAGTTAAATTGTGCCCGACTTTATAGATTGGATGACCAGGAACACGGTTCTGGCATTTATTTTTCATTAACCCGCGCCCCACTGGGGGGGGGGCTATTTATAGCCCCCCCTCCCGTTTTTCTGCAATAACTTCCAAACCGCTTGCCGGATCGACGCCAAACTTTCAGTACCTTTGGCTGCATCAATTTGACACCTTGTGTCAAAATTTGAACTTCTTAGCTACCATAGGTCGGCCGGAAATGACGTCAGAGTGACGTCATGTTCGTCCGATTTCGACGCAAAACATTGAACCACGGCAATCGCTCCCAAGAGCTCAGTTTTTAAGCTAGATCCAATTTCTTTGCATGAAAGGACTCAGAATTGACCGCGCTATCAAACTGCTATCTCGGATTTTCAAAATTTTGAAAATTTCGAAAATTTTATATAATAATATTCAAAATTTATATTTTTATATTTTTTTCAAAAAAGTTTTTGACTTTTCGAAAAAACCGGAATATATGTGACAGAACGCATGATTTTGACTAACTCTAGCAAGTTTTAGCTAAATATCTTCAAAAATGGCCAAGTTATACGCATTATTGCAAAAAATTCACAATTATTAATTTTTCAAATCAATTTTTACGTACGTATTTGACATCGTACACCAATATAAATGGCAACATCGTGTTCCTGAGCTCAAACTGCATCCAATAGACACCTTTTACTTCAAAATTTGACCTTTTTTGACCTGAAAGTGACCTGACCTAAGCTAAATTCGACTCCAAATGACCTCGAATGACACAGACGACATCAAATTCGAAATCTATGGCCTAAATGGACCATAAAACATGTGTCACGTGACCGACGGATGATATAATATTTTCGTGACCTGTGATGACCTGACCCTGACCTGAAAATCAAAGTACAAGTTTGGTACCCTCATAGTATCTAGAGCATCTGTTCACGAGTGTGGAAACCAAAAATGAGCCTGATCTGACTTGTAAGTCGGCAGCCAGAGCCCAAAATGTGAACAAGCCAAAATGCTAATAATTTTTACTTTGACCTGACCTGTGACGTCATCGGTGACCTCGAGGTCAATGAAATTAGGTTTCGCTCGACAGTTTTTCCGGGGCTATCAGACGCCGTTTGAATTTTGACGATCGGCCCAGTAGTTTCGGAGTTAGGAGGGGGGGCTATGAATAGCCCCCCCCCCCCCAGTAGGGCGTGTTATACACAGACCCCAGTGGGGCGCGGGTTAAACATCTTAGGCTTCCCATATTCCAAACACAAACTTTCAAATATGTGACGTCACAGCCCAAAATTACCTCCTTCCCCAGGCCACATTACTGTCATAAAGCTGATTCTTTTTACTCTGTAGGCACCACAACAAAGTTCAGACCAAGTTTTAAGCGATTTTTCAACGAACAAACCCATTTAAATCAGAATGACTAAACGAGGTGACGTCACACTAACGGTCGCTCCATGTTGAAGATAGGGCATTGTACAAGGCCCATTTTCAAATGAAGGGAACGAATTTCTTCAACACCAAGAGGCCGCGGGGGTTGCAACCCGGGTTTCTGAACCTCGCCGCAAACTTGGCTATCTCAACTCAAACCCCATGTTAAAGGTGGGATAGTCCCTTTAACCAGCCGCAGCCAGATACATACAACAGAATAGCATTCATTCAACCGTATTTAATAAGAGCGTAGGTAGTTCATAAATGCACCAGTATGCTTGACCTTGTATTCAATGCATCCTTACCAACCATTTTTTTTTTTATAAACCAAGACTTGGTTTACCAACCAAGTCATGCAAAGTCGAGGGAAGACAGCAAGTATACCTGATACCAGGCAACATTATCAGTAGAAGGATTCGCATTTCACACAGCACAAAAATTTTGAGAGGAGGCATTTCATCGAAGTGCGTTAGCAATGCTAAACCAGGATCAGGTATGCTCTGTAAATGATTATCCGTCGTCTTATTTCATATTCTATAACACCGCAGAGCAACATGCAATCATATTACATGACATAAATTATATCTAGTCATCACACATCACAGATAAGGACACATTGAGGGTAAGGTCAATTCTGATGATACTGAATTTTTGTGACCATTTTCTTCATGACACCTAACATAAACAGACATGATTCCCCAACTTCATATGGATACGCTAAGACACTTTTATAGCCAGTCCTCCAGTCACTATAGACACGAACAAAAGCTCACGGGCGGGATGGAGATGCGAGCGAACCAAACCGCGCCCGTGTGCGACTGATGTATCCCTAACTGTGAACACCAGCCAGTCCGACCAGCCACGGTCCCAGGGGGCGAGGTATTTACGAGCCGGCGAGTTACGAAGTCACGCGCCACATCGTGTCAGCTAGTCAGGGGCCTGTCATCACCTGTGCACAAATGAACCAAATGGGGCCCATCCCGCACATAGCACACGAGTTGCCATCAGAAATCAGCCAGAAGACGGTCGAGCACGCGTCATTTACTGCATTGTTTGTGAGAAAGTCGTGAAAAACAACAAAAAGACAATTTGGCAAAGCTTGGGAAGACCAGCCTCAACCTTCTTCAAGCATTGCGCAATGTTGGGGATAGCGTAAGAATTCAACTAATTTTAACCCTGTCATGTAGCAATAAACCACCTAAACTGGATCTGGGCGCCGACGACACCATCTGACACTCGATGACGCTCGATGACAGTCGATGACGCTCGCTGACGCCGCGGCGGCGCGGCGGCGCGGAGCGGCCAGTCACTGATAGCTGGCGCCGTACGCCGTCATGCCGTCGCTGTTGACTAGATGCGCTGTTCGGCTGGACGGCCGCAGAGGGATGTCATCCGCGGGCCGGCGCAAGCGACGCCCAAAGATCCGACCCAGCAGACTGAGGTCGTCGGAGCGTCCAGGGGCGCGCAGGTGGTGGTGGGAACCTGGCCTGAAACCAGCGGGTGGACCGTTCAGCAACGGCTGCAGAGAACGAAATGTGGCAGAAAGATGAATCAGATGCAAACATCTAACGTTATCTTTATTCACTTCTATTCTGTTTTTATCATTAACTATCGTCTGCTATTGACGCGATCCGGTTCTAATAGCGACAACCGAATTCACGGGATGGCGACCCTCGTGTGGATGCTGAATGTTTTATGCTTCCATTAAGGCTGAGAACAACCGAGCTAAAACAGGAAGGGGCTGATTCTATACGAGACGGGCTAATGAAATCACCTTAGTGGCGCGCTAGAAATGACCGGGAGACATTTAGAAGTCTCAGAATCCAATTACGTCTCACTTTGTCTAACGAAAATAGCAAGCACGTCTTTGCACAAAAGTCAAACAACTCAATAGGTGTGCTGAATCCACCAGTGGACGATCCAGAATCCTCTTATCTTATTTTGAAAATAGGTATTCCCGAAACGCATAGCGGCCTGTCACCAACCACGCTGAAAGACGTCAGGCTAATGCAGTTTCGTCAAAGTTTTCATTTTCTGCTTACGGCAAGTTGTAGACCTAACTATGATGTGCATTGAGCAGTACCTGTAACCGCGCGCTGTAAGTTCGAGATCCCGAACGAATTACAAAGGCTTCGCTCACCCGGCCCGAGTTTGACTATGGGCACTCACATGTAGGCGCGTTTGGAGGTGAACAAGGTGAAGCTGCAGCGACAGCCGCCGACCACGCCGCTGAAGCCGGTGGACTTGCAGAAGACGCTGCAGTCGAAGCGCTTGTCGGCGTCGCTGCTGGAGGCGGCTGACGTCACCAGCGCGGCCACGCCGACCGCCAGCAGCAGCGGCGCCACGCCACACGGCGTCAGCGCGCCCCGAAATGATGACGTCATCACTGGTCGGGAGCGCGGACTGTGGACGTTGCAGCATAGCTGTCACTAGCAACAATGAAACACGGAAAACATAACACAAACATAAGTGCTATTATTCCTTGTCGTAGAAGAATAACCTTATGCTCACTATCTTTTAACAATCCGAAAATTAGCCTAAAATCAATGAATATATTTCGGAAACGTTCCCTCTTCAGTTCAAAAAGTTAACTATGATAGTTAACTTTTTGAACTGAAGAGGGAACGTTTCCGAAATATATTCATTGATTTTAGGCTAATTTTCGGATTGTTAAAAGATAGTGAGCATAAGGTTATTCTTCTACGACATGCTATTATTCCTCATAAAAAACGATTTAGGTATGTTTATGCACTTACCGATCGTACTTTTTCCATTAACAATAATAGGTGTTTGCCTTATCTTTTAAAGATATAGGTATTTATTTCCCTTATTTTTTTTTTATAAATCATGCTTCACTAGAAGCATGTGACTTTTCCAACACTGGCGGATCCAAGGGCGGATCCGGCGGGGAGTGGAGGGGACTCGCAGCGCCCGAAAACGATTAAAATTTGTCGTTTTTTAATAGAAAGGATATAAAAAAAAAATATCAGGAAAAGCTTGCTTTTAAGGCATCATACTTACTACTTTTTTGAAATTTGCTTTTTGCTTCAGTGTTATTATTTTTCATGCTTAAAATGATCAAAAGAGAAAATATTAAATATTTACTAAAGGAATTTTCAAAATATTTTCATACGGAAAGAAATTGTTTCCATCTTTGGAAGATGCTAGATATTGGTCGCGGCGGAAGCTGATTACACGTTGACCAATCACATTACCTAGTTCAAACCAGCCGCATACTGATTGGCTGACGATTGGCCTCTGTCACAGGTGGCTGCAATCTTGGAATTCTTCCGTACTAGGGGAGCATTCCGCCGTAAAGGAATGATATCGGTACTAAGACCGACAAATCTTTGGCTAAGGTGATCGTTGGGGAGTAAAAACTTCAGATTTGTGGCAAGTCTGACTCTCAGCTCATGAACTATTAAAGGCTATTTCAGTTCCCAAATCCATGTCAAAAATGGTCTATTTCCTTAAAACGGACAGCAGTGCATAAAGAATCGAAATCCAAGGCGTTTGTAAATTTGGAGATGCTTTTTCGGGGGTTATGCCCCACCCGCAGTGTCCGAGACCGCCTTTCTGGATCCGCCTATGTATCTAAACGAGGTTAGTAAGGACCTCTCTACTTTCATAAGAAGTTCACCTGGTCTTTAAACGGAAAAGATAAATCATTATGAGCCACCTGCCCCGACCCTATAGGCTTGATCGCCATAGCGGAATAATAAGAACAATAAGAAGCCTTGATAGCACTGCAGACTTGGTATAGGATATCAAGCAGTATACGATATACATTCATATGTATAATGAGTTTAAGTGAGTTAAAGTGCAACAATTTTGGCTACGAAAATGTCGATCAGTATGTAAATATATACAAAGCAAGAAAACGGCAGGCATATATTCTGCCGCTAAAAACGGAACCTGATCTCACCAAATTGCTGGTCATTATCTTATTACCTATGATGATAGGCAGATTATAGGCAGATGACTATGTAAACACGGCGCAATGCAGCTACTTTAGACTTGAATCTGTGAGCTCGCTAAGTATCCATAAGAATGTACCTAATGATTGAGACACGCGATACAGCAGAGAAGAGACAATTTAGTAACGGACTTCTGAGCTCGCAGCACGTCCCTGGGAACGTATGCAGTGGGATGAAATATGTCAATTGCGTTTGAAGCTCAATATTGTAGCTGGGGCGTTCCACGACAAATCGACAAGTGCCCTGCACCCTCATATTTTATTTTTTGCTTAAAATTGGTCTAATGGGTTGTGATGGGCGGGGAAGCCAGCCGTGGCAAGGATTTTTTCTTCGAACAACGGTTTCCGAGATATAGCCTCGGGCAATTCCTGGATGTCGCGCTGCAGCCCTATGTTTGGCGGCCTATAACTCAAAAACTATTGGTTTCTACTATAAAAACTTTATACGGTTCAAATCACAATCAACCAACAAACATTTTGGCTATCTCGGATTTCCAATTTTTGAAAATTTTGATCACGTGACCTTTTGACCTATTTTTCGAAGAGTGACCTTTATATTTTCCCCACTGAAAGTTGCAATTTTGTCTGATGACGATTAAAGCCTTATCAATTGTCATTCATATGAGAAAATAAAAAAAGTGGATATCGCCCTGCGTTGACCTCAGGTCAGGTCATTTTTATGACCTGTCCGTTATTACGAGCGAAAGCGACAGTGAGATCTCGAGAATAAAGCAAGATAGCGACAAGCGGTAAACGGTGCATGGTACAAATGGATAAGGTCTATAATTTTTACTGGGGTCATTTTCAGGTCAGATCAAAGATGACGTCACAGGAGCAAAAAGGAAGTCAAAATTGCGGCACTACATATATATGAAGTTTTTCTCGAATAACTTTCAAGGTATCCCAGCTAGGAACAAACTAATATCACCATCGTGATCCTCTCGTCGATCCGCATCGAAACATATGTATGTTGACCTCGAAAGGTCAAAAGGTCAAAAGTTGACCTTGGGTCACGTGACCTAAGGTCAACTTTTGACCTTTCGACCTTTCGAGGTCAACATACATATGTTTCGATGCGGATCGAAGAGAGGATCACGATGGTGATATTAGTTTGTTCCTAGCTGGGATACCTTGAAAGTTATTCGAGAAAAACTTCATATATATGTAGTGCTGCAGTTTTGACTTCCTTTTTGCTCCTGTGACGTCATCTTTGACCTGACCTGAAAATGTCCTTTGTAAAAATTATAGACCTTATCCATTTGTACCCTGCACCGTTTACCGCTTATCGCTATCTTGCTTTATTCTCGAGATCTCGCTGTCGCTCCCGCTCGTCACGTGACCTAAGGTCAACTTTTGACCTTTCGACCTTTCGAGGTCAACACACATATATTTCGATGCGGATCGACGAGAGGATCACGATGGTGCTATTGGTTTGTTCCTAGCTGGGATACCTTGAAAGTTATTCGAGAAAAACTTCATATATATTTAGTGCCGCAATTTTGACTTCCTTTTTGCTCCTGTGACGTCATCTTTGACCTGACCTGAAAATGACCTCATTAAAAATTATAGACCTTATCCATTTGTACCCTGCACCGTTTACCGCTTGTCGCTATCTTGCTTTATTCTCGAGATCTCACCGTCGCTCCCGCTCGTAATAATGGACAGGTCATAAAAATGACCTGACCTGAGGTCAACGCAGGGCGATATCCACTTTTTTTATTTTCGCATATGAATGACAATTGATAAGGCTTTAATCGTCATCAGACAAAATTGCAACTTTCAGTGGGGAAAATATCAAGGTCACTCTTCGAAAAATAGGTCAAAAGGTCACGTGATCAAAATTTTCAAAAATTGAAAATCCGAGATAGCCAAAATGTTTGTTGGCTGATTGTGAGTTGAACCATACAAAGTTTTTATCGTAGAAAACCAATAGTTTCTGAGTTATAGGCCGCCAAACATAGGGCTGCAGCGCGACCTGCTGGAATTGCCCGAAGCTATATCTCGGAAACCGTTGTTCGAAGAAAAAAATCCTTGCCACAGCTGGCTTCCCCGCCCATCACAACCCCTTACACCAGTTTTCAACGAAAAATAAAATATGAGGGTGCAAATTTAATTTTTTATTTGTCGATTTGTCGTGGAACGCCCTAGCTACAATAAATATGAAATAACAAAGTCCGTTAAAGGGACCCTCCCACCTTCAAAAAGTTAATGAATCGGCATAAAAATGATTCCCTTGGTTCGGAAAGATAAAAAAAAATGAATAGCTACCAAATTTCACCGAAAAATATTCACTGGTTTTCAAGATATTAGGCTTTTACTTTTGCTTACTTTTTGGGATCTTCGCTGTTCCTAGCGACTTTATTTGAAATTGTGGCACTTGTTGCGCGCAAAACAGCATTTACCGCCGCGTGCTACCAAACGTTTTAGTAAAATATTTAAAATCGTTAGATCTCCGCTGACGTCACAAATTCTAAGGGGGCATTCCAATGCATTAGCCCCTTAGAATCCGAAAACTGCAAGTTTGAAATTCCATATCTCCGAATTAAAGCAATTTTCGATGTTGTGAGTGCCCAAACCGGTATTTGCAGGCCATGGCCACTAATTTGAGACCCGGCCGCGTTATTCAGTCTGATTTAATGTTTGCGTGTTCAGCAATGAGGGCCGAGGGGGCACCTAGACTGCGCTGAGATATCGGGACTGTTCCCTTTATCCGTACCAGGCCGACGCACACGACGCCCTGAGCTGTTCCACGTACCTCGTGGAAGTGGCAGGGTGGACTCTGTGAGGAGAGGAGGCTTTCATGGTGTGTCAAAAGTGGAAATAGCCGCCCGGCTTTAGTTCGCCAGCCTTGTCAATAGATGGCAGTACCACAATATGGGCAGCGGATCGTGCAATTGACGTCAAATTTTCATTATCTGCTAAGAATTGAATGGCGGATCTTTTCATGCAAGATTCAAGTAAATCGGTCCACAACTTTTCTAGCAACAGAGATATGAAGTCAAACACCCTGCCAGAGCGGCGGCGCGGCGGCCGGCGGCGCCGTGAACGGTTCCGAATTGGCACTGCACTAAAACCTGTTAACTGCTGGGAATAGTTATTATAGCAAAATTTTCATTCAAGTGAGGAATAACCAAGGGCAGGAAGTATGTATGCTTGTGTGCGTACTGTGTAAGCCAAGAAACTGCATTAGCAGATACTCGCTAATATTAGATCCAGCCAAGTCCAAACGCATTCCAGGGGATTTGTTTCTAATGGGTCAACAATATTTATCGTTCGAGGGCGGATACAGTTTTAACAATACAAAAAATATTTTTGCACAGCTCTATTCCTTGAACAATTCTCTTCAACGCCTCATTCCTAGCGAATTAGCCCACCCTGGTTGAATAAATAACGCGATTTCGCCACAAGGTCGCGGAAAACCGACCGAAAACGGCCGCGCTCAACGTTAATTTGGGCATGCAGACTCTTAAAAACTCGTATTGGGCGGATAGGGTTTCCCAGGTATTGGCTCCAAAACACCGCATTCGGCTCCCGAATACGTCCAAGTGACCCGCCTCGTTCCTAGTTAAGCTCTAATTAGATCAAGTGACTCATAAGGAGCGAAAAAGCGACAAAAAGCATGAATTTCCCAATGGCGGCGGGCTGCCGGGTTGCCAGACGGCGCACCGGCTATTTCCACTTTTGACACACCATGTTTGGTGCGAGTTCCTTAACTGCTCAACTCGCTTATGCAGGATAACCATCAGAGCGACTTATTCCAGCCGTCCCGATCTTTGAGATCGGACTTAGTTCAGTTTGCTGGTCGTCAGGGCTCTTACGTATGCTAACTCCGTGGTAGGAAGTAGCATGTAAAGTTGCGTCGTGCTGTTTTTATTACGTAGTTACATGCATTTTCATTTATAATGTGTGCTTCTTTTAACACCATCTCCTTCTACTATTACATCCTCTTATCATCTTCTCCATACCATTTACACTATTTTAACGTTTATTTTAACCCTCGCCGGCCGAGGGGGAGGCGGGTGCCGCCCCCCCCCCCCATAGGGTTTTTTCGCGATAGCTCCGAACACGCTGGCGATAGAGAGCTGAAACGTGGCATACCTGACCTTTGATCCAAGCCGGATCTTTTGACACCAACCGCATTTTTGGGTCAGGTCAGGTCACTGACCTATGACGTCATAAGTGAACCTCTGCACGGTCTTCAGATGTCGCAACTTCGCAACGCCCTCACTGCCAGAGGAGATGTCACAGGGAAATGAAACTTGCAGGATCTAGTATCCATTATGAGTCCCACAACTTGTATATCTCGGATTTTTCCTAAAGGTCATATGAGGTCAGGTCATTTTCGTGACCTCACCATTATAAGTCAATGGGGAAAAATTCAAACTGCTATTCTGGAGCCGGGAACGATCTCCAACTATCTCAAGCACACAGAATCGTGATTTGATGCACTCCTTGCAAGGTTAGATGCGTCACTTTTGCAATGTTGACCTTGCGTGACGTCATTTATGACGTCATCAAGGTCATAATAGTTTTTCGTCAATAACCCTTGATCAAATTGAGCTAGCGAGTCGGGAAAGCCACCAATGGACTCAGGAAGACCTGCCGAATCGAATGATATGCGACATGACCTCTTTCGACCAACTTCGTGACCTGGGGGTGCTGACCTGACCTTGACCTGAGGTCAACACCCCAAGTTGACCTGACCCGGACAAAAAGTATATCATTCGACGCGCCTGTGCGAGACGAACACGATTCTGCCAAAATCGGCGCTCTGCGGCCGTTTTTTTGCGAAGTTATTCACCAAAAACTGAACCGTACCTTGGGGCACTTGACATGACCTCAGAGGTCACCGGTTGACCTAGGACCTTAAAATCGGGTACCAATCTCTGCGTCTCGTAACGGCGCACACGCTCGTTTTTTTCGCGACGCACTAGCTCCACCAGGGGCGAAACGGCGAGGGGGGGTCGTACCCCCCCCCCCCCTCGGCCGGCGCGTATGTAGAAAACCAATAGGTCCGGCGAGGGTTAACCTCATTTTCTCACTTTATGGTAAACTGCTCTGATTTATCATCATTTGTTCTTATTTTATTTTATTTTGTATTCATCCTCTTACCCATGCGGCCTCCACTTATCCTTTTATGGCATTCATGTTTTTGCGTTTTTTGCGCTTTTACCACACATTATACATATATTTACACATTTTATTCATTACTGCATCAGCGTTTGCCGTTTTGGTATGGATGTCTTTGTGTGTGCGTGTTTGTGTGCTTATCAGTGTTTGTGTGTGCTATGACTGCAGCCGTAACTGGGCCTTAGCCTGTGGTTGTTTTTTGGTCAAATAAACAAATAAATAAACAAATAAACAAATTTGGCTATCTCAACTCAAAACTAATGTTAAGGTGGGATGGTCACTTTAACCCTCGCCCGCACATGCCATTTTCCCATCCTAGAACGCACATGTTTCGAATAACGAATAAGATTCGAAACTTCATCACCATGGAGCAAAGATAAATTGTATGTAAATATTGCCGCCCTAAGCTGTTTGAATTTTGATTAAAACACTTATGAAAATTTTGTACCAGTTTCATTGGGTGGGAGATAATTAGAAAATGGTTCGGTTGACGAGCTTATGGTGACCCGCACAAGTCATCTTGGGGTATGTACAGGCCTCGCGAGATTAAGCGGTAGGTTTTGCACTTTTACATTTCCGGTTATATCTCAGAAACTAATCGATCTACGATGAAGCCATTTTACACGACCATGGTGGCCGGCTTGTTACCCAACAAGTCAATCGCATCTTCAACACTTAAAAGCTTAAGACAACGAAGATATAGCCTGAAGTACACTAAATTTTCTAGGTGAAAAACCTACCGCTAAAACCCGCGAGACCTGTACCTACCACTTCTCACTTCCGCACGTTCAGGACTCATACTCGCCCTGGCTCGTCGTGAGCCGACCCAAAAGGCGTCTGTCCGGTCATTACCACTTCAATTTTTCAATAAGAAAAAAAAAGAAAAAAGGCATTGACAAAAAAATGTTATTTAGCAATTGAGCCAAAAATCGTCCCGGCGGCAGCGCGGTGTCGTGCCGGCGCCTCACCTGAGCGGCGTCCCAGGCCGTCCCGCGTCGGTGACCGGCGCGTCTCACCCCGACTGACCGCCGGACGTCCCGGCACGCCAAGACGACTCCGACTCCGCCCCCGACCTCTCCGCCAATCACACTCCGTCCCAAACGGTGGCGTCAGAGGACGTGGGAGGAAATTATAAAAGGTTTCCAATCACTAACTGTTCAGATACAGTTCACTGTATTGCACTTATATACTGCAAAAATATACACATACATAGGTATAGTACTTAAATCGACAGAAAAGAGTAAATTGGGAGGATTTCCGATCATGGTCCCAAACTCATTACATGATAGGTATAGCTTCTTAAATACATATAGCTTTAAATAAATAGCTTTTTCTATTTATTTTTATACGTATATAATTACGTGAATGACGTTAAATAATTTGCGGTAAGTGGTGTAACCGATGATCTATGTATTATTGGGGTTGTTTGTACCGAGGGTTGCTGGAGCCTCTCCTCGTCATTTCGCCCTTTATAGAGCTAAACTGTAAAAAAGATGCAAAACTCTATTCTATAGAACTTTGCAAAAAAGCGAGCGCATCCGGCATGCACCGATACGAGACGCGACAAACAGTATGCAGTATGTACCTAAGCAAATTTAAGTTCTCATGTCAACCGTTGAATTCTGAAGTGAGAATAAATGCCCCAAAGGCAAAGTTTTTATTTGTGGTCAATAGCTTCGCAAAAAAATGGTCGGAGAGCCGTTTTTGGTAGCATCGTGTTCATCACGCTCATGCGCGTCGAGTGTCCGAGTATTTTCCATTCGGGATTGGTCAGCTTACGGTGTTAACCTCAGGTCAAAGTCGGGTCAAAGCTACTCATGTCACGAAGCTGGTCAAAGGAGGTCGTGCCACATATCATTCTATTTGGCAGGTCCTTATGAGTCCATAGGTGACTCACGGTGCGCGAGTTAGCACACAGAGAGGAGACTCTAAGTAGCGGCTCATCCCACATCTGCCCGATAAAACAGCAGTGGTCGACAGGGCAAGGAAGAGAGGGACCAGTACAGTAGCGGTTGACCTCTCCACTACATCTCTTATCGCTGGGATATGGGTCTGTCTCTTAGTAGTTGTTCATCACTCCGATACACCGATGCCACTCTCTATCGTGGCGCCTATCTATGTGACGTCACGGCGGCCTATATCGGCGCTGATTTGGGCCAGATCCGGGGATCAGCGGTGCCGTGATACCGCCAGGGCCGCCTTCTATCGGGTCCAACCGGGCGCCGAGTGGAGGCAAACGGATATCAGACAGAGACGAGCCGGACTGACGGTGGGGTACCGGTGGGTGCCTGTGAGGGTGGTCCTGCGGTGCTGAGTGTTGCACAGGGAGGTCCAGTTCTGAGCCGGAGGCGGTTCGGGCTGCAGCAGGGAGAAGGTCGTCTGGCGCAGGCTGAGGTCGGTCCCGCGATGGCCGGTGTAGGACTGCTGGTGACGCTGGCGCTGACGTTGCTGACGCCGCTGCCGTCAGCGGACGCAGTGACTACCTGTCCCAGCACGCTCAGCGACCAGACACTGTGCGAGGGCGGCTTCAAGGACGGCCAGTGCCCCAGCGGCTACCTCTTCAAGGAGAACATCCCACGCCTCGGCTGCTCGCTCTGCGGCGCCTGCGTCAGATACAAAGGTAAGAAGTGCCGCATTAAAAAAAATACACGGTTTGGGCCACGATACTTACCGATACATGTTTGGGCTACGCCCGTTAACGGCTAGGGTACATGTAGGTATTTGGAGCCATGAAGCGAAATCTCTGTGTACAATGTCCGCCGGTAAACAGCTACATACATACACCAATAAAAAAACTGACGTCGCGCGGTCCGGCAGGTCTGGATGAAGAGTGCAGTGCGCCGGAGGACACCCCCGACTCGGAGCGGTACTCGGTGAACATGGTGTCGGGCCGCGCACTGGTCGACACCCCGGAGTGCGCGGCCGGCCTCGAGTGCGGCTCGCAGGGCCGCTGTCAGCTGGGACCCGCACCCACAGAGTGTCAGAGGGCGCTGCACACGTACCGCACTGAGGGACTCGACGTCAAGACGTACCTGTACGAGCCGCGCTGCGAGGCCGACGGCACGTTCGCTGCCGTCCAGTGCCAGACGCGGCCAGGGAGCTTCATGTACTGCTTCTGCGTCAACGAGATTGGCAACCGCACCAACGGACGAGATCTGGCCACCGAGAAGGACAAAATGAACTGCGGTATGTGGCAGGAGGGCTGTGGGAGGGAGAAAGGGGATAGAGGGAGATGGTGTGGGGGATAAAAGCAGAGAGGGATTAGGACAGGCTGAGGAGAGAGACAGGTCGGGAAGATACGGCACAAATATACATTGTCACCAGTTACTTGGAATGACGATACTTACTGGAATTAGTGGAATGGGTGTGGGCACACAAAGGTCCATCTTTTCGTCCTTGCCGGCCTACTTAATTCTTTCCATCTTTTTGCCTCCTTACTATACCCCTCCTGCCAGCTGCCAGCGGTGCCGGCGGTGGCTGTGATGCCCACAGGTGGCAGCCATCTGTTCCCGCAACCCCAAACACACTCTATATACGAGTAGGCCATCCCCGAACGTCCTGAATATTCACTATCACTGTCCGTTTTCAAGTCTCGACACTAGAAATCCACACAACACATGTCGGACTGGTATGGGCTATTTGTATTTACCAGACGCCTTCTGGGCTATTTGCGTTCCCTCCTGTCGGTTGTCGACGCCGGGAAACATTCACAGCGGACTAATGCACCGACACTCCGTCAGCCAGGAATGCCAAATAGCGACGTCTGCGACAAATTTAAACCGTTTCTCGCATGCAGTTTTTGCATATCTGTGTAGTGGGTATAGAAAACATAAATTGTTGAGAACGTAATTCTTTTTATTTTTTACGACTCTCTCTCTCTCTCTCTCTCTCTCTCTCTCTTTCTCTCTCTCTCTCTCTCTCTCTTTCTCTCTCTCTCTCTCTCTCTCTCTCTCTCTCTCTCTCTCTCTCTCTCTCTCTCTCTCTCTCTCTCTCTCTCTCTCTCTCTCTCTCTCTATCTATCTATCTATCTATCTATCTATCTTATATCTCTTCTCCCTCGTCACTGACCTCTGGCCCTCCTGGCCCGTTCAGCCTGCTCCAGGAGAGTGGAGCAGCTGAAGGCGGAAGGACGGAAGGACGTCACCCTGCACTGCATGGCCAACGGCAACTACGAGCCGCTGCAGTGCGACCAGGACGTGTGCTTCTGCGTCAACTCGACCACGGCGCAGCCGTACGGCGCCACCGTGGCACGTGACATGTGGAAGGGACTGCCCTGCTGTAAGTGGCTATGTATACGACTGGCGTATGTACGTACATTGAAGAGGCTACTGAGCTGCTTTTGATCGTCTTTTTCTCAACGTACTTCTTTTCAGACATGGGCATGGATCCCAGACAACCAATCACGAAAATCGAGATGGCCATTAGATTGACGGTCTTCAAGCATGAAATTATGATGGAAAACATGGCTGATAGAAGCCTCCCAATGAACCAACTATTGTGCATTCCTTCAGAGTTAACAGCTCTGAGAAAAATCCCTCAAGATCCATCTCGGATCCATGGTTCGTGATCATGGATCCGAGATGAATCTTGAGGGATTTTCTCAAAACTGTTAACTCTGAGGGAATGAAAAATAGTTGATTTGTTCATTGTTGAGAGGCATCTGTTACCCATGTTTCCCAGCATAATTTCACGTTTAAAGACCACTAACCTAGTGGTCATCTCGATTTTCGTATTTGGTCGTCTGGGATCCATGCCCATGTCTGCTTCTTTTATTTCACGAGTAGAACTGTGATGAAATGGTGTATTCAAGAAAAAAAGTTAACGTTTGTCGTTTAGGCACTCATGCTTTCTTGGCTGTGAACGTGCCTTACTCAGATTCATCTGTTGACACTACATATCTGCATACATTTTCAAAGGTTCACAAAGATATCTTCAAGTCAGCAGAGCTGATGACAGATCCCATTCCAATCCCGCCTGCGCCGGCAGACAGCAGCACCTACTTCCCCGGCGACTACAACCGTCTGTGTGAGTCCATGAACGTGGTGGCATCGGAGATGGTGAAGCTGCTGAGCGCGCACGGCATGACCACCTCCGACATGTACCAGACGTGCGACTCGGACGGCGGCTACGGCGCCAAAGTCTGCACCGCCGAGGATCAGATGTGGGTCTCGTAGACCGCGCCAGTCATTGAAGTGCAGAGCACGGGTCTGAGATAGCTCAAAACACGAACAAACTTATTGCTGTTTGTGTTTGCATGTGTATCAATGAGTGTTCCTGCTTTTACACCTAAGCTGGTTTATAATAAGTCTATATTCCGTTGGTGGTGTGTATCAAAGCTATGCGTTCGGCTGGTTCCAGGTGCCGCTGCCGGGACAAGGCCGGTAACGCCATTGCGCCGTATGTGGTGGACAGCTCCCATGACGAGGTCAACACCATGAACTGCCGTGAGTTGACTTCTAGGGTCAAACTGTATGTGCAAGTCATTTCGCTACACTCATTCAAGCGCACACTTCCGTATACACTATACACCTATAGTCTGGCAAACCTAAGAAAGAACGGAGTTAACCCGCGCCCTGCTGGGGGGGGGGGGGTGTTTGAACCTCCCCCCTTGTGGTTCTTCGCAAATATCTCAAAAATGGCGGCGCGGAGTGCCGCCGTTTTTAGTACACCTTATTATACATCAATTCTACACATATTGTGAAAATTTCAGACCAAGGTCATTCAAGGTCAGGTCACCAGGTCACTTGAAGTGACCTCACCTCATAAAACGTTTCAATGTCTGCCATAGCTACACCGAGTGACCGATCGCTTTGAAACCTTCAGCGATTGATAAGGGTAACAGTATCTATAAAAATGCTTATCTCGGAATTTTGATATCGGTGACCTAGGGTCAGGTCAATTTTGCGACCTCCCCATTATAAGTCAATGGGAGAAAATTGAAATGCGCCTCTTTTGGATGAAAGATATTATAAACACTCCCAAACACTGAATTTAAAGTGGTTTAGACACACTGAACATGAAAATGGTGTCCGTGATTCCTATTTAGGCCCCTGAGGTCATTTCAGGTCACGAATGGTGTCTAACAGTTTTTCGCAAATAACTTTTGATAGAGGCATGCTAGAGCGGTGAAAATGCCTTAGGTGTGCTCGTCTCGAAGATACGGATCGACTGATATGCAACATGACACTTCCCGGTCAGGTCATGACCTTGACCTGAGGTCAAATTTGCAAGTTGATCTTTCAAGGTCATGTTATACTTCATTCGATGCGTCTTGACGAGAGGAACACGAAGCCGGTGAAATTAAGCTCGTACAAGGCTTGGGTCAAAAGTTATTGCAGAAAACATTTCCGAAAAATTGGCTATTTTTGTAGTTTTTGACCTCTGCAGGCAAAATCGTTGACGTTAGGTCAAATCTGAGAGAATTGTTCAGAAAGAGCGTCAATAGGGCTATCGAATGCGCTTTTCCGCGGCGCTGTAGCTCCATTGGTTCCCGAATTATGCGTTGGCTTCCTGGAAATTGTCGACATTCGACCTGAAAATCGGCGAAATTTGGCCGTCAATGACCCCTGGTGACATGACCTTTGACCTGACAAAAAAAAGTGACCGAAGTAATTTCATCATTATTTTTGGCGCTGTTTCGAACGCCGCCTTCCGCGTATCGCTATACGTGGCCCAAGGAGCCGAGTTAGAAGGGGGGTCACCCCCCCCCCCCCCCCCAGCAGGGCGTGGAAATCCAGGAACCCAGCCGGGCGCGGGTTAAAGCGCCTGAATCATTTAGCACGTGTTCTGATCACTTGAAATGTATGGTTCGGAGAAATTCGTGTAAAAAGCTGTGAGACAGCTCGCATGGTATAAGTGCACATGCATCGATGGCCGGTGCACTTTGAATCCGTTCTTTCTTAGATTTGCCAGACTATAGTGATATGAGTAAGGCACGTTGTGCCTAAATTATCTTTTTTATGCCCGTCCCTAGTTAAAGTAGCGTTACTGTAAGGAAATTCGAAAAGTAGGTATTAGTTTAATTTAAGTCATTTACTACTCTATTACGATATACTATATAGAGTAGTTTGTGTTAATTGTTAAAATTCATGAGCTTCCAGTGCATTCAGGATTTAGGAATTAATGCATTCCGTTTCTATGGTTCGCTGGTCTGAATTTGCCACGGTTATATTCCATAATTTTTATTTTCGTAATGAAGCGCATAGCTGCCTGTCACCAACACCTCTGGCTTGCTCTTCTCACCAGGTTGTGCCCGGGATCACAACGACAAGGACCCGGTGGCACAGATGTTCTCCAGAGTAAAGTGTGAAACAACAGGTAAGAAATGATCAGCAACGGACTTGAAAATAAAAACATAAGAAATAAATGCTAGTTTTCGGGACGGGCAGGCACCGTACCCGAACACTCATTTATCGGACGCTCTAGCTCCGAGGATTGACCTCGTGACGTCAGGTGCGCGACCGCGGCGGCCGGGACGAGGCCGGAGGCTCTTTCGCTCTAGGTGAGCTAGGTGAGCGCATATCGACATATGAAAACGAACATAATATCGTGTCGTTATCCCGGCCGTCCACTTCACGACCAACTGATCCAATATCGTGATACCGAGCCGAACTCTGTCCAAATCGGCGACTGTCCATTGTATAGCGCACTGACGGACAACGGTCCAATGTCGATTTATGCCTGCATGAGGACATATGTTGTTAAACATACAATATCGGGGCTACGGCCCACTGATGCGGCAGCTGCCTGATGTTACGGTGAATAGGTGGTTCCAAGTGCCAAATTATCTCCTTCTTTTTTTCGTTTCTATCTAACCAGCGATCTGACTGCTCCCAATATTCCGCTACCCCACAGGAAACTACGCGCCGGAGCAGTGCGTGGGTGACACCTGCTACTGCGTTGACGAGTGGGGAGAGCGCTCGTCTCTGAACGTCGACACCTCCATAGAGGGTGTGGGCGACCTGATCCGCTGCTGTTTGCCCTGCCTGAAGCCCAACACCCTGCAGTGCGATTCGAACCGCGACAAGTGGGCGAGCCACTGCCCCGAGGGGCCGCCGGACAGCGCGGCGCCGAATGTGTAGTCGGCACCGTCCAGGGAGTCTGATCGTTTTAACATGGGGTAGGCCGGAGGAGGGCAGAAGCAAAGGCAACTAGCAGCTGGGCGGTCTCATGTTGTATCCGCTCATTTATGTCCAGTGAGACGCATGCCACTTTGTAAGCTTTGTGTGACGAGCGTTCACCAAAAGTGACGTGAAACAAAATATGATTGGTATAAACGACGGCTAACCTGTGCGCAATACCTAATGTAAATACTTAACTGCGTACATGCGTATATGCATATCTCAGGTGCATTCATGTTTAAGAAGATGACAATGCCAGTGTAACGAAACCATTGTTTATGTAGCTAAACGAGCGCTTTGACACAAAAAAAAACTTTGCCCAGGACATACCGTGATAGGCTGATGCCACATTGACATGTATCCGCAAAGGAGACTGCGCTGCGCGCGCTTATCAAAGTCTACTTGCAAAGTGACTCATGGACGGAACAAGAGGACGAAGCGGTCCCTGGTGTGATGCCATTGTATTGATATGCCTATAAAATACACATTATTTCAATCAATGCAATGTAACCTCCACCGAGCTTATCAGTTTGTCGAGAAAAGGGTACCTACCTACCTAAATATTTTCGCATCATGTCTCGAGGCTGATGCATTGCGTGTTATGGCGGATTCGTGTAAAAGAGTGAGAAAAAGAGAACGAAGGAGAGAGAAAGAGAGAGAGGGAGGGAGGGAGGGAGGGAGAGAGAGAGAGAGAGAGAGAGAGAGAGAGAGAGAGAGAGAGAGAGAGAGAGAGAGAGAGAGAGAGAGAGCGCAAGTTCGTACAATGCGCACACCGATGCGTATCTGATTCGTGAACTGTTCGTCAAATATCATTGAACTATGCGTGAACTACGCGTGAACTACGCTTGTAGGCCTAATATGCGTGTACTAGGAAGTCGTGAGCGGTGCCGCTGCCTCAAAATGGTCGGTGGGAATGTGGTACCCTCGTTGGTGAATGCAGTAAGAATACGCCCCCCCCCCCCCCCCCCCAAATGGCACAACCTTCCCAGACATATTTGTGTCCAAAAGTCGTGCAAGTGTCAGGCCGTCTAAACTTTCACCCGGGTAGGAGGCGGCATTTTTAGCCACGCTTAGGTACCAGCTTTTTTGCAGTCGTAGATGTTTAGCCTACGAATGGCTTCCAACGCACTCGGTCGAACCAAATGAAAAAACCTTCAATAGTTCCACAGTTGGACCATCCTTTAGGTACTTCAATGGTTGATACTTAGTCAAAGGCGCGAAAGTATAAGGCGTTAGAAAGCCAGATACCGCAATAATGCCCCCAGTCAATGGCGGTTACAATGGCCTCATATATTTTAGGTTGATCCACGAAGTACCGACAACAAAAAAGCACAAAACAACACCAGTGAATGCAGGTGAAACCATCTCCTTCCCGGTCAAAATAGCTTTCGTGGCCGAGCCACTCTCTTCACCTACCTATACCTAGAGCACCCGAGACCCAGTCAGAAGTCCTTCATTCGAAAAAGTTAGCCGGCGACGCCCAAAAAGGGAGCCACTGCTAAACTGGACGGGTGTGAGAGGGTAATGCAATCTGCCGGTCGACAGCCGGGGCTAATTGTTCGATGGGCCCCGGGTGGTCCCGGCGCGACACTCCACTGGAGACGTGCCCGCCCACCCTTCGGACCTGAGCTGCGGCTGGAGCAGTTCAAACGACTGCTCAGTGCTCAATACCTGTAGATGTTTCTAAACAGTCTGACGGACGGCTGAATGTGTTGCAGATAAGAAACCATCGGCCTAACCTGTCCATAACATACCTACTTCCCATACCAAGGGAAAGTAACACATAGGAGGACGGGACCCTTGCCAGGGGGGGGGGGGTTCATGACCCCGTCACCGTTTCACATCCATATTGAGCTAGAGATTCGTGAAAAACATGCGTGCTGGCCGCTAGGAGCTAAAGCGAATGGTGTGAAAAATAGAATAGTTACATTATAAACTCGGGTCAACCGGCGACCTCTGTGACCACAGACCAAGTCGAAGACCCGAATGTCGGAGTCCAGTTTTCGGCAAACAGGCGCGCACACAGGATTTTTGAATGGGGGGCACGACCTTCGAACTGGGCCCCCCATGCCGAAGGGCCCCCCCCCCCCAAAAAAAAAAAATCAGGCCCACGGGGCTATATTTCGGTTGGTTTGAAGCTTGAGCAATTGGTTTGTCAATGCATGGTAAAACAATTATTTCGGTACCAGCTTAATTTTCAAAACATATATATTTTACGCTAGCATGTTTTTTCTCAAATGCGACTCAGAGCCGGTACATATACCTAATCATCTAATTTATTACGTAAAACATTTCATTAATACACATTTTTGCAAGTCCCTCAGAAATCAGCCCCGGGCAGCGACTGACTGCCGGCCGGCCGACCGACCCCGGGTGGCTAGAAGCAGGGGCTGGTCACTGTTTGGCCCGGATGTGTGGGAGCGGGAGCAGCACTCCTTTTTCACGTATATTCGCATATTTTTTAGGCACATCGACAATCGACATGAAATGTCATTATATCTGATACGATGCGGGATCACAGACAGGAGATCCAGCTTATACCTTATATTTAAACCAATGAATCAAATCAACAGGACTATGTACGATGCATGGCGGACACGTACCCAGAATTTCGCCCAAGAGGGGGTCACCTGCTGGTCACCTGACCCCGGGCCCGCGAGTCACTCGGGGGCCCGGGGTCAGCTCAGGCAAGGATGTTGATCCAGGACCTTTCGATGGGAGGAGGGAGGCACGGTGCAGGTCCAGTCTCACTGGCAGACGGGTCTCTTTAAAACGGGATCTTTGCATGAGAAAATGTGGGAAATTGGCAAGCAAAAGTATCATTTATGCCCGAGGAGTGTGCCTAATGTACACTAATGCCTAATTTACATGGTATTTTATATGGCTGGGCGCGTTCCTCGATTTTCGGTAGTGCGTTAGCGTTCCTGCGTTCCTCCGGCCGCGGTTAGTGCGTTCCTGGAATAGCGTTCCTCAATTTTTTTTCGCTCGGTGCGTTAGCGTTCCTGCGTTCCTGCGTCCCAAACTGTTATCCCGTATTGTATTCTGGCTCTACCAAGCAGCAAATCATACCAAAATCAGTGCAACGCAACACTGTAGCGGACAAAGTAGGCAAATCGCGCCAGTCCAACACTACAGGCGTGTTCTTCACAACCGAAGTCGTGGACAAAGAAATACCGCCGAACCACGCGGCGCGGGCCTAACCAAACACGGGGCGAATCGATCACAGAATACCTACCCAGAATGGCGACGCGAGGCCGAAAAGCAGCTCGACATCTCTTTTCCGAATCGAATATCTGAAATACGTTTTACCAATATCATCCGTAGGGTTTTCAACAAAAATACGACCTGCTTAAAAACAATAGTTAAGTTGAAAGATGTATCTAAGTAAAAGTTATCATATTTACTTTACACATTTCATGCCTGAAACCGAATCGAATAGTGAACATCACCACTAAATCTAACCAAGCCTTCCTCGATTCGACCGACAAGTGGCGCCTCTACCGGCAAACACACGTACTCGAGTTTCAAACATTTGACACAGAGGTCATTGGCAGCAATATGATTTTTCGGGTGGTTCCGCAAGAACGCAGGAACGCTTCAAAATTTCGGGTGGTGCGTTCCTCTTACTTACGTTCCTTTGAAAAACTTTGCGTTCCTGCGTTCTTGCGTTCCTAAAAAGGGCGGTGCGTACGTACGGAAGAACGCAGGAACGTACTAAAGGAACTCACTTGCCCAGCTCTGGTATTTTACGAGCGAGCGAAGCGAGCGAGCTCCTCAGAGTCACCGGTGTGTGGCGCGCTCAGAGGTGCCAGTGAAAGGCCGTCAGATGCGCTGGTGTTGGGTCCTCACAGGCGCCGTTGCGGGGTCTTAGGGCTTAGAGACACTGGTGGGGCCATCATTGGCATGTGTGTGGCCCTGCAAAATGGCCTGCAAGTGGAAAGTGGCCCGTCATAGGCTGGCAAGGACACTCGGAGGCTGGTAAGAGGCCTCAGAGTCACTGGTACGTGGCCCTCAGAGGCGTCGGTGTGGGGACTCTCAGAGCCGCCGATGGATGCGCTGGTGGGGGTCCCTTGGAGGTGGGGCGAGGGGCCTCGCAGTTGCCGTTGTGGGTGCCTTTAGAAACACTGGTGTGGACCGTGTGTCTATCACAGACGGATGTGGAGCCATAGCAGCCAATCCCTCGTTGGCCGTTACTAGGGCCCTGAGCGGCCGGCGAGGTCTCTCAGAAGCCGGCATTGGGCCTTTATGAAGATAATTGTGGCTACATAGGAGCCAGTCCCCCCACAAGCCCTGTGGTGTCCTTCCGAGTTGAAGTGCGGCCAGCGCGAACCCTCTGCTACCAACTGGCGCCGCAGGGCCCCTCGGTTTTGAAGGAACCCTAAACCCGAGAACGGGCACGTACCCCCTCGCTCCCTTGCTATGTCACTGAATCCAAGTGATGGGACCCTTTAGGTAATCAGGGGCGTTTCAGATGACCAGGGGTTTTCAATTGATCAGGGGCCCACCAGGTGACCATGGGCCCCTCTGGTAACCAGGCGCCCCTTAAGTAACCAGGGACCCCATCAATAACCAGGGCCCCTCAGTAAACGGGGGCCACTCAGGTAAGTGTAGGAGTCCCGCAGATAACCAGGGCCGGCAAGGTTTCTCAGGTCCGTTTTTTGACAAGGCTCTTATTGACTCAGGTGCGAGCCCTTTGCCATCAGCAGAGGGCCCTTTCAAGCCTTTTGAGGGCCGTTTAACGTCTCTTGAGTTCCCATTGAGGCCTTCTAAGGGTCCTTTGAGCAGTCGAGGGGCCTTTAAGGCCTTTTGAGAGCCTCTTGAGTCAGCTGAGGACCGTTGGACGCCAGCTGAGGATCGTTTGTGGGCCTTCTGATGGCCATTAGACGCCAATGGATGACCCTCTGACACCAACTGGGGCCCTCTGACACCAGCTAAGGGCACTTTAAGTTTGACGCTAGCTCAGGGCCCTCTGACATTAGCTGGGGGGGGGGGCTCTCTGACGCTAGCTCAAGGCCCTTTGACAATTTGACCAAATGGTTTAAGGCCTTCTGAGGGCCCCTTGAGGTCTTCTAAGGCCCCTTGAGGCTTTTTGAGGGCCGCTTGACGCCAGCTGAGGACCGTTTGAGGCCTTCTGATGGCCATTTGGCGCCAGCTGGGGGCCCTCTGTCACCAGCTAAGGACCCTTTAGAGCAGTGGTCGGCAGGTCATTCGGGGTCGTGCCCCCTTTTTGGGCGCCAGGCAGGGCCATTACCCCCACCTACCAGACCCCATTGCTGACACAACCAAGTCTACTGAAATTCCATACCGTCCTGGGACTCTTTGGGTATTTCTGCATTTCCAATGCATCAAATTTAAAACATGACACTTCCTCCACAAAACATTTAATACCAATATCCCAGTAGCGGCGGAACACCTTCAATTAAGGGGGAGGGGGGGGGGGGGGGGCACTGCCGACTTTTGGTCCCATTCTTGCCATGCAACGCCCATAGGGCTAATGTTAAAATGCAAAAATCAAAGGGGGCACGGTGCCCCGGTGCCCTCCCCGTTCCACCGCCTATGCAGTATACCCCATTTAACCCTTGTACGTATAGGGGCGGCGGGTGGTTTTTCGTTAAAAGCTCACGTAAAAGGCATTGGATCACGACCAAATTGTACCCTCGAACCCATCATTTATTTTTTTTTACCAGCCCGGAAAATATCATGACCTTAGACCAGTTTTACCAACAGAAAAATAACCGCCCATGCCGGAATTTTTGCCTCAAGACCGCTTCACATACGGAGCGTAAACGCGATGGGCACGTAAGCGGATAGGGCTTTACCGTTTACGCTCCATATGTGAAACGATCTTGACTTTAGGCAAAAAATTCCGGCAGGCGGCTATTTTTCTGTTGGTAAAACTGGCCTCTGGACCCGGCATAATGACCGCTGGCTTATGAGCTTTTCCTGGAGATCATCTTGAGCCATAAAATCTCACTTCAAGAAAGTATAGCGGGTCCCGATTTTCTCGACACTTATCATTGCCCTCTTGAATGAGACGGAATGACCAAGGACCTTAAAAATGGGCAGCAGCGGCTTCCTATTGTCACGGGTAGCACGCTCGTCTTTTTTATGCACAGCTCCATCTCAGAGTCCGAGAGGCCGCGGGGGTCCGATCGACTCCTCCCCCTTACGTTAGCGGCTGTGGAAACGCCAACAGACGGGCGACGGTTAAAAGTTGCAGCTTCTTTTGTACGACTGTACGGAGGGGTGAAATGGTGAGGCGAGCAGGTACGGGGACCCGCAGTTGCTACTGTACAGCGACCCTGAGTAAATTGTCCCAGCACCCTCACAGGGAACAACGAAAAGCTGTCAGAGGGCACGCACAGAAAACCTCAGCTGCTCTTTTACACGGACCGACAGTCGATATCAATGTTATCGGTCGTTACTGGACAGGACAGACGGCTAGAGTTAGGGTTCGTGTACAGAAGCAACTGCGGGTCCCCGTACGTGAAAATTGGTATCTAATCAATGTGTGCTGTGCCTTTGGCCTGGGCTAATCTTTGAATCCTGGGATGCAACAGTCACGATGGCTCCATCACTGGAGCTACAAACTCTAAAAAGATAGGCTTTCTCAGAATCCCTCATTACCCCCACCGAAAGGGCTCCATTACCCCCAAAGGGGGCATGCCCCACCATTTGCCGACCCCTGCTTTAGAGCCTTCGGAGAGCCATTTGACGCAAGGGCATGGCCCTCTGACGCCAGCTCAGGGATCTTTGACACCCTTTAAGGCCTTCTGACGTCCGTTTGACGTTAGCTGAGGGCCCTTTGAGGCTATCTGAGGGCCCTTTAAAGCGCCATCTGAGAGTCCCGGCCTTCGGCCGCCTCAAATGGGCCCCTTCCTTCTAGTTGGGCCCCCCAACTCGAATGGGGGGGCACGGGCCCGTGTGCCCCCCCCCCTTGTGTGCGCCCTTGTCGGCAAATAACTTCAAAAAGCTCTCCCATAGGGTTTGACCCATGATGGTTTGACGAGTTTATCATACCTCGTTGTGTCAAATGATATGGGCAAAGACATCGCCTGGGAAAAGGTCAATCAAAGCTTCGATCTCAGGTCAATATCAGGGCAAATTCAGATACCTAGGTAAGAGAGACAGGTAAGACAGGATGATGAGGTCTACATTTCATTCGATTTGAAACATAAGCAACCACCCGCCAAAGTGCAGAGGAGGAGTCAGTGACGATACGACGGAATCTGTCTTCGGCCGGACACAGTGAGACCCGACACCGCCCCGCCGACGGCTGTGCAGGAACGATCGGCATCCACAGCAATCACTGCACTGACAGCCTCGTCATCCAGCAGACAGAGATTGGCTGACGCAAAACGATAATCTGAACCGAATAGCGGGACCGAAGCGGGACGAGTTCCCGCACAGCAATTTCAGCTGTTTAGTCTGACCCGGAGTTGCAGTTTGCGCGTCACAGCACTAACTGCTGTAATTTACCGAGGTGGGGGTGGGGGGTGGGGGAGGGGGAGATCGGTGAAGATGGCGACCGCCGCGACCGCAACAACACACAGCTCCGGTCAATTCTATTTTTACCTCGTCAGACCTGAAAAGGGCCCGCTTCATTACCTGGTCGATTTGTTTGCTAATAAATCCCGAACACGCTCCAAAACGGCGCTCACACCAAATTTAAAAAAAAAAATGACCAGCAATGAACAAAACATTAGCCTAGTTTACCAACAGGCTAAGAGTGAAGCAGTGTGCCTGAGAGAAGAATGGTAAATGATAACAATAACACGTCAAATGTATATCGAGATACACAAAGCTTGTCCGACGTTCGGTCGTTTTTCGTAACGTCCGTCAGCCACGGGAGACTGCAGCATCGCCAGTCGCCCGTCACCGCGGCTAGGGCCTTGGTCGCGGCTACCCACCTGAACCTCTATCCGCTCCGCAGTCGGTCTGCCGGACGCTCTCTCGGCTCAGCGATATTTACACAGCGACACGTTACAGCGGCCAGCGCCACGTATTGTGGTGGCCACAGGTGGACCGGGGAGAGTAATTGTGGCCACAACTGCGGCAGCGGTAACGAGCCAGCCGCCTTTCCTTTCTGGCCTCCCCGCCGCGCCGCAAAACGGCGTTGGGGTGGGTGGGAGCCTTAGATATAAAGACGGTGCCGTAGGCGTTCCACAGTTACGCTAACCTTTGCAGATATTGGGAATGATGACAAGGTTATCATCTCTATGTTGTATAACATCGGAATAGACCTATAGTGACAATACGCAACAAAATACGTTGAGCGAATGTAAAAAAAAATCCTCAAACACATCTCACTGTCATAAACAGACCAGGAATACAGACTCATAATAAATGTATTATTCATATCACGATTAATAAAATAGCACCACTGTCTATCATCTCCATTCCGCATTCATCCAGCACCGAGATAAACCTCAGCACAGACATGACTTGGCACGATCGTCGCCACATTGGCACCCCGGTGTGTACCATCATTGCTGGAGCGGAGGACCAGCGTCACCTCTGGTACACTATGCGTCTGTTCCAGTCGCACTTTCTAACACCTCTAAACTCCTCCAAGATTGCTTCCCTGTTCCAGTGGCAGCTGTAGCCCCTACAAAGCCAAGGATGGCCAAGCTCCAACCTCCTCTATCTTGCTCTTGGAGGAGTTTAGAGGTGTTAGGAAGTGCGACTGGAACAGACCCTATAACACAGTACTGACCGTTACCTTCAGGGTCACTCACTGTACAGTGCGGGCGAGAGCTCACAACAACACTGCAGCGAGCTCCGGAGCAGAGAATAATGTTGGGGTTGACACACTAGCCGTCCCGGGCAGAGGCTACTGTAGTGCGTTATGTCAGCCGCTCCAAGAAAGAAGCCCAAGTAGAGGTTCGTGCGTCAAAAATCCACGTGCAAAGGTTTCTTGCTGGGCAAATCCGTCATCCACCCAGGGCACAGGTTACGGCGGTTACGGCCCTATATATGGCCTTGGTTACGGCACAGTGCACCAAGCCAGGCCAGTCACCCTGTGTAGAGGCTATATGGACCGCCGCCGGGTCAGCCGCTGTCGTGAGCTGAGGGCAGACATGTAGGCTCGATCAGATAGGCTGAATCTGCAGACCGCAGGTGGAGGATAACACACAGGCACTATCTACACCACCCGCAGGCGGACAGGCAGACAAGCAGTCAGGGAGCAGAGAGGCATTGCCACCAATGTGCAGTGATCACAGAGCAAAATGGCAGTTCAGGCAGGCCACTACCCCAAATCGGGCTACAGGCGACCGGCAGTCAGTGTGCACACCTAGAGAACAAACGTGCGGGCTAGATAATAGTGGCAAAAT
This sequence comes from Amphibalanus amphitrite, assembly GCF_019059575.1. Lineage (NCBI taxonomy): Eukaryota > Metazoa > Arthropoda > Thecostraca > Balanomorpha > Balanidae > Amphibalanus > Amphibalanus amphitrite. The sequence continues at coordinate 496,112 of NW_024881868.1, forward strand.
TAGGCATCACATCTGTGCACGGGAGTCCGTTAATGGTGCTGGGTTTAACTAGGCTGCATCAGCATCCCAAAAAAGCAATTTCACAACGCGATCTGAAAAGCAGGCAGCTTCGGAAAGACGGAGTTAGTGGGGGGAATCCCGAAGCATAACAGGTTATAAAACACGCTAATTTCAGCCCCTAACTATACAGTTGACCTACTCAACTCAGCTTCGAGGGATGCAGCCCCGAGTATGACAGGGCAAACAGGGCGGGGCAAACACCCGGCACACTGCAGCGGTGCGGAGGTGACATTAGTGATCAGCAAGGTTCTGCACCATCGGTCGGAGCTGGCAAAATCCAGGGAGCAGAATGCAGACAGGCAAGGGACGGAATGCAACCGATAGTCGGCATACAAAGGAGAGAGGGGAAAGGGACAAGTGGGTGGTCAGACTGAGGGGTACGGAAGACCTGCGGCGATTCAAAAATGTTCACCTGGATGGACCTAGAGATAGCTCCGAACTGGTCGACCACCGTCGCCTACCCCAGCTGCCACTTCAGACACACGCGGCCACAAGGAGAGGTATGTATTGGCAGCACGGTCCTGGCGGGCGGCGAGGACATCGCGCGGTCCGCTGGTCTCGGGACTACACGGGACCAATGGTCCGACAGGTACCGACCAACATTGCCGCCAAGGTTACAGGGGAAACAACACAGATGCGACATACGCACAACTACCGCTCAAGAAGTGACTTCCTTCTTGTGACACTATTTTGATTAATGTGTAACACACAAATATCATACATCAGCACCTGCAGCACGACTATATTTGTTAGCAGACATATATAACATGAACGGCGGTAGGAAGGGACGATAGAATCGGAGTTAGTTGAGTCCTCGGGAGTCTGACTGAGAATGGAGGGGCACATGATGCGGCAACTGTGATATGGATAGTTACCCTGCGGCAGGTAGAATGCGCCTGAGCCTAGACTGAACGCTATACCGAGGGAAGGACAGGCTGTTACTGAGACACACTGAACGTATCACTGAGGAAGCACCAGATGAGTAGTGTACGCAGTATGTACGTTAGTATTCTGAATTAGCCGATTGGAGCTGGACTGGCTGCCTGTCACGTATGACAGTTCTGGCGGCGTGCCGCAGTGTCGCTCTGGGAAATCGATGGCCGATGCGGCCCGACTCGCCGGCTGCCAGCACCTCGGGCAGCTCGGCTGACTCGGAGAGACATCCTACGACAACAGCCGGCGCCGGGAGCCAATCACGGCGGCCGCCGGCGCCGGCCCGGACCGCATACCTCGGGCAGCCACGCCCAGATGATCGTCCACATATATCGGAGTATTGCTCTGAAGTGGCAAACAAAAAACCGCCAGCCTCCCGCCGTCCGTCCGACCACGTTCCAGGATCAGATTATCACAATTGTAGCCCCATCAGCCCAGTAATCGGCTATCTTAGCGAGACGATAATAGTTTCAGCTGAGGGACAAAACAAACGCGGGCGTGTACCACTACAGTGCCGCCCTCTCTCGTGACGTTTGCACTCCTAAACGTCAGCTATTTCTGGGGACAGACAACAGGCATGCACACTCACATACACGCACACACAAACCCAGAGGCGCCCGGCTGTCGAGTCACGTCACCGAACACTGTCAACCCTGAGAGATCTGACCGCCTCGCTGACTGGAAGGGCGCAACACTGAACGGAGGGGGAGGGCGGCCACCAGTCTGAACCTGCAGGCTGCAAAATCGCCGTGTCGCCAGTCACACAGGCAGCTTCTCGGGTTAAACCGGTTACATGATCGGGCTCTGTGGAACAGCCTAACGTCCGGAGTCCCGTCTCAAAGCAGCGACTAGAACTGAAGCCTGCGGGGACTCGGACGCAGTGTAACGAACCAGACGGCGCCCCTGTCGGTCCGTCCCTCCCTCACAGCCTGTTCACGGGCAGGGCGGGCCGCCTCAGAGGGTCCCCAGGCCCCGGTGTTGGAGGCCCGCTCAGAGGGTCCCCAGCCGGTACTGGAGGCCCGCCCGGCCGCCCCCGCCCCCGCCGCTGCCGGCCGAGCCGTCCGACTCCGGCCAGCTACAGTAGGTGCTGCGGACGGCAGCGCGCGGCGCACCGCCCGCCGGGTGGCAATAGCAGGCCGAATGGAGGGCGGCCGGCGCCGAGCCGCCCGGCGCGGCGGCCGGCACGGGCGCGGCGGCCGCCGGCGTACCTGTCAGCGGCCGCGGCATCTCGCACTGCTCGCAGGCGGACATGGCCGGGTGGTTGTGGAACGTGCACGCGCTGCACTCCCACGGCGGGCCCTCGCCCACATCCTCCGGGTCGGCACCTGTGCAGAGAGTACACCGGTTAGTGACACAATGGCACCTACGCAGAGTAGCCTGTCGCTCATATACCGATACCCTGATACACAACATCTCTTCAGCGGGCAAATTGAGAGTACACAGATCCACACATCGGAAAAGGCTTCTGCCATCAAAAACTCATCAGGCCCTACAAACATTGATCAGTCAGTAACTAGGTATTGTCTAACAGACACCTCACATCATTCCGAGCCGCCCGGGAACTGACGGCGGGATCGGACCACGTGCCCGACCACCGCGTGTGTTGTCCGGATTCCGCAGCCACGATTGGTGGTGCGAGCGCCCCCTGTCCTCAACGGCACCCCTTGAACCACCAGGCGATACGCGGCACTAGGCACTACATCGAGTGATGTGACGGACGTCTGACAAGACTAAGCAAACTGACGGAGCCTTAATCCCTGCAGCAGATCTTAGACACACAAATGCGTCTTTGAGTGGCACAAGCCACGCAACTGGGCACGGCCCTGTATCACCGCAGTGCCGAGTCAGGGAGACGGGCGGTCCGTCTGTTACTCGCGAGGGTGGCGCTGGCTGGCGGTTATGGGCAGCCGTGCGCGGTTTTCGCCGAGTTCTCACGCGTACGGTTCTCACCTGACTGAGTATGTCGCAGTGTCGACACCCCGCTGCTGGAACTGGCAGAGCTCCGACGGACTGTGGACCAACGCGATAGGACGGTTACACGCTGGCGACCAACAGACCACAAGCATAAGACAAACAGGAAATTAAGTACAACTACAAAGAGTTCAAAAGTCGATGGTAACCGGTAATATTGAGAAGTGTAAGGCTACGAAATTCAGCAGATAAAACGGACATGATGCTCAGATGCTTGTAAGTACCAATTGCAGGTAAACACCAGTTTTGCATAGTTGAGTTTTACGTTAAGAACATTTTGAAATAGGCACAAATGTGGAACAAACAGAAAAGGGGACTCAAAGAAACAACACTTCTAAAATCCCACTCTTTAGAGTTTCGATCACTAATCGTCACTTGTTTTCTTTGCCAATGGTGACAACCAATCTATTCTCCCTTCTACCCTTCCAACCTCTCCATCTCACTCAGTGGACTCTCACATCACCGGTACCCACTCTCCCTCGTTCACTGGCTGCCCCAGCCCCCTGTCCCTCCATCCCTCCACCGGGGCCCCGGCCGCCCACCTTGCTGTGCTGTCCGCAGCTCCTGTATCTCGGTCACCATGCGATCACACTCCCGGCGCAGGCGGTGGTTCGACTCTGCCCACCGGAGACGGTTATCCACCTGACAGAGAGGCGGTCAACTGTTACACAACAGACAGCAGATACACACCATGTGCGAGACTGGCCTGGAGAGTCAAGATGATGAAGAATACGGAATCACCTGAGCGATACACAATACACATCTTAAGATATAAACGATAAGCACTGAGAGCTCATGCGGTTTCCTAGAGACCCCACAGTTGTCCCCATCCCCCCCCCCCCCCCCCATGAGTTTCTCCAGTCCAAAAGAGCAGTCCCCAGCTAACCAAAACTCTCCAGCTCACCAGGGCTCCCCCTGGCTCGCCAGAGCTCCCCACCAGGCTCCCCCACAGCCCACCAGGCTCCCCCACAGCCCACCAGGCCCCCCACAGCTCACCCGGCTCCCCACAGCTCACCGGAGCTCCCCCACAGCTCACCGGAGCTCCCCACAGCAGCTCACCAGGGGTGCTGCTGGCACACTCTCCAGCCGCCGGGTCAGGTCGGCCGTCTCCGCATTCAGACGGTCCCAGAGGCGCCGGGTGCGATCCAGCTCCAGCCGCAGGCGACCGCACGCCTCGTGCTGCAGCCGCAGTCGCTCTGAGGGGTGACAGTGACCGTGCCCGTCACAGAGCTGATGTGGAACAATGCCTACTGAACGTGTCAACAGCCGCTCTGAGAAAAGTTTGAACTTTTCTTGGACTTGGTTTTACTTGGATGTTTTAGTTTCACCAGGGAAGTGTGTATGTCTTGTATGTGAATATAAATAGTGCCAAGCCTGGTAAACAAAATAAGTAATTGCATCTTCGGTACTGGGTCATAAAGCAAATTGCTTGTTTTTTTTTCATGAAAACGATCAGCTACTCGTATAAAGTAAAAAACCATGATAACTCATATTACCCAACACTTATATTTGCAGCGTGCACCCGTACCGTTGACTGTGTCGGGCTGTCGTTGGACGGCTGGTCCGTACCTGCACTGCTCTGTCGCTCCTGTACAGAGGTCGCCGCCGGCGCCGCTGGGGCGACCACTCTGACCGGGGACGGCGGCCGAGGGACCGACACGGCGGGCCAGGCCCCTGCCGGCTGCTGCCGCTGGCTGGCTGGGGACTGGTACGGTCCATGTGGCGGCTCATACAGGGTGGCAGACGGCTGGTACGGCCCGGCAGGGGCAGCCGGCCAGCCTGTGGATGGAAAAGACTGGCCTCCAGGTGGATGATACTGACTGGTAGAAGGCTGATACTGGTTGGTAGATGGCTGGTACTGACTGGTAGATGGCTGGTAGTGACTGGTAGATGGGATATATTGACCGACAGATGGCTGGTACGGACTGGAAGACGGCAGGTACTCGGCGGTCAGGCCGGAGCCGGACTGGTAGTGGCTCGGGGACAGCTGCGGGCCGGGCCGCTGCCCGAGGCCGGCCGGCGGCTGCGGCGGACTGACAGACACCGAGTACACGACAGCAGGCTCCGGTGGCCGGTACTGGCTCTGGGAGAGGAGCGGGACGGGCCGCGGCGGGGCCGCCTGGTGGGCCAACAGCGCCGACACGGGCCGGCCGCCGATCCGCACATCGCCCATCTGCGCGGTCAGCTCCAGCAGGTCGGGCTCGTCGGCGCCCGAGGGACGCTCTGGCTGCAACTGGGAAGGGAACGGCGGGTCATTGAACAGTAAACGCCATTCTGAGTTCTGTTTGTCCTTGATATGTAAGCATCATTTTAAATGGGTACTATCGACTACAGCAAATTGATATTAATCCAAAGGACTGTAAATGGAGTTCATGATGACTTACAGTGTCTCACTGAACTCTTGAGCAGGATACTGAGAAGTGGCATTTTAAGTCTCAAGTAAAAAATGCATATTATTTATTCATAACATCATAAACTTAGAATACTATATATTTTACAGATATCCCTTAAAGAGAAACAAGAAAAGGATCATATACCACATCGATGATAATAACAACTGTCAAAGAATTACAACATACTGTAGCTTTTCCCTACAGCATAACTATTAACTATCATTACCCACCTCATGCATGATCTCCATTCAATTTCAAGCAGCAGTCCAGGACTTCCAGATGACACAATTCCTCTGCTCCTACACTGCCATATTATAATGTGTACCAAAGTGAGTAGCCAGTTGTGTAGCTCTTGAAGTCCTAGGAAAACAAAAGAATGTCAGTTAGTTTGATGGATTCTCTTAATGTGACAACAAAATGAACCCAGGACTGAGGACAGATTAGGGGTAGACTTCTGCCTACTGCATGTTTTTCTTCTGGTGTGTGCTGTCATTTTCCGATCTGTGTGTCAACATTCAACAGGTGAGCTGAATGTATTGCACACACTTCTTAGAAATATTGAGCTCATATAAAAAATGTCCAGGAAGAAAACCAGATCACCTTAAGTGACCTAAAATTGCACATGGAAACACAGCTTAAGCAGTTACCTAAACATATTGCAGTGGCTGGAGAAAGATTGAAAACTTTTTAATCAAAGAAAGAAACATAATTATTAAATGAAGTTTATTTATGACAGAATTCATATTTATTGCTTTTTTGGCAATACAATACTTTGAGCTCTTCATAGTTCTTCAATGACTCATTGTTCAGGTGTTCATTGTGCTGAAGTCAAATGAAATATCATCAATGATCAAGGTGAAGGGCCACCATCTGCTTTTCATTTTGGTCAAAAGCTTTTGATCACTTTGATAGAATGAAACATATTCAATAGGTAACAAAGATGTAAGATGGTATTAAGTGATGCAACATTCATAATGTAGGTAGGTGCTGGGCCAAAAATGTTAATAACACTGGTGGATCCAAGAGGGTCCAACCAAGCCAATGTCAGGACTAAGGGCGGCCAGAACATGATTTGCCCCCCTCCCAATTAGAATTCGCCATTTAAAATCTCTTCTCTGCAATTAACAAATATGACAACATGCGTGGGATCCAGGCATCAAAGAGCCATTCGCATTCGGTCCATATCATAGGTGTCGCCATGAGATCTTGACACCAATACCAGAATCACTCACACTTTAACCAAAAATTTATTCAAACCAATGGTGGTAACACTTTGATACAATGACATCAACATACAAATAATTGTAATGGAAGTTAAGTGCATGGCTACCTCATCGAACGGTATGTACATTTTATGTGATAATTATGTGACAAGAATGCCTATTTTTAGATTAACACCGACTTGGACTCCAAGGGCCCTGCAGATATTCAATCCCCAACAGATACAAATCAGTTGGGCAAACTAGACCTTTGGAATCAAAATATGGAGGCATCAAAAGATTGATTCCTTTTGGGCATAAATGCAGACCATTTCTAACTTACCAATCACATAAAAATAAGAGAGTGTTTCAAGAAGGAGCATGCCTGATCTTGAACAGAAATGCTTGAACTATCTCCTAAGCAAAATAATACTGCTCCTATCATAACAATTTGAATTCTATAGGTAGTGAAAGGCAATCAAGGAATTGATTCACTTTAAACAGATAATCATAATATCAGTTGGGGGAGGTTTGGTCAATGGTTGTCATTTTTAGCACATGCCATTTTTGGCAACCATGTGCTAAAAATGACAACGCTATCAGCTATTTTTAGCAACGATGAAGCCGATTTCACTCCTCAGCGAGGAAATCACGATTTTGGAAATACAAGCACTGATTTTGGAAAAGAAGTGCTGCCACCTGGTGCAAGAAGAAGAAACCAGCTTTAATATGGCCGTTGTTTGTATGGTAGTCCAACGTTGAAGTATACCCTTTTTTGTGGCCCGAAGTTGGAACTTTAAATTGAAGCATCCGAAAATGATCGATATTGATCGAAATCATGATGTTGATGAAAAAAATAATATGTTAAGTTGAGAGAGGAGGCCATTTTATCCAGATGCGGTGGTTTACTTCTTGAAATTATTTTTGCTTACGACGACTGCCATGTAATGAGGGATAATTAGCAGCCGTCATTAGCAAAAATAATTTCAAGAAGTAAACTACTGCATCTGGATAAAATGGCCTCCTCTCTCAACTTAAAATATTATTTTTTTCATCAACATCATGTTTTTGATCAATATCGATCATTTTCGGATGCTTCAATTTTAAGTTCCAACTTCAGGCCACAAAACAAACTACCATACAAATAACAGGCATATTAAAGCTGGATTCTTCGTCTTGCACCAGGTGGCAGCACTTCTTTTCCAAAATCAGTGTTTATCTTTCCAAAATCTTCATTTCCTCGCTGAGGAGTGAAATCGGCCTCATCGTTGTCAAAAATAGCAGAATCGTTGTCATTTTTAGCACGTGTGACAAAAATAGCACGTGCTAAAAATGACAACGATTGACCAAACCTCCCCCGACTGATATTGATTCCCCATCAGCTGGCTTATCATTATTTTGATTCACAGGTAATGTTAACAGATAGGCAACAATGACTTGCAAGAATACAGCATTTATCTTGCTATTATTCTCATTTAGTGGTATCCTCAGCACCACAACTGATACCTATAGCATTGTTGTACTTTACCTTCACTACATTTGATAACAATTCACAATTTATAAATGTCAAGAATACAAAAACTGAAGCAACAGGTAAAAACCATATAAATAATATAAAAGCACTACATCAATGATAATTAGGGGTTTAAAAATTTCATTTTGCCATTTTACACAAATACTGATTGGTTAGTATGTGATTCATGATACCAAAATAACATACAGTGTGATTTCCTCAAAACAGCTTTTACGTGATGGACAGTGGCTCTGTCTTTTTCCCATTCACAAGGCCAAAGGGACAATTTCTTAGCTTTGAGGTAACACTTTTTGGAAACCTACCACATTTTTCTACCTTTTAAAAGAAATGTCTCACCGTCATGGGCCTTTTTTCAACCGTAACGATTCATTTGAAGTCAAAAGCGTACCCAAATGAATCAAAAAATTTATTCCATGCCCATATTTGGTCATGGCTCCTCCCACCAGAATCAAATTATTGATGCCTCCATATTTTGATTCCAAAAGTCTAGTTTGCCCAACTGAAATTCTTGTTCTTGTTCTTGTTGGATAAGGGCGCGTAGCAGTCAGGGATCAAGCGTCTATCTTCTTTCTTCTCTCACTGGGTGAGCAGATACAAATTGAAACAAGTGGGAAAACGAAAATAATAACACCAGTCACCAACACAACGCACACAAAGCACACAGCATTGAGCACAACATTAGGCAAGGCTATATGCATATACCCTGATATGCATAAGGCACGGACAGAAATGAAAGCCATTAATGGCGCAGCTGCTACGAACCCTTAAGCATGCAGCAGCCAATTTATTAAATATTAAAAACAAGGGGCCATATCTTGTCTATTCTTTATGAAGATAGTGGAGATTGCTAAAAAAAATAGCTTCAAACAAAGCTAACTAAAAATTAAGCGTTTAATGATCGGTATTCAGCTTGTGTAGAAACCAAGCAGAAAACACCATCAAGGGTTTTCTCACGGTGACTATAAATATATAAGGACTATAAAATGACTATAAAATTCACTGTTTGCAGACTGCAATGACTGCAGTGCACTATTAGCAGACAGAGCGGACAGAGCTAGCACGAGAACTTTTGGTCCGCTCGCAGTCCGGTTATGTTTTTTATGCTTTGTGTCACCAAACAGAATCACTTTAAAAAACAATTTCCTTGTGTGAATTATTTTTGCAACGCATAGTCCAGTGATTTTACTCTGGCCGAGTCGGAGCATAGACCCGGGAACAGAGGGGGCAGCGGGGGCGCCTGCCCCCCCAACTTGAGAGCCGAGGGGGCGGCGCCCCCTCAACATTGAGGCAGCGAGAAAAGACCTTTCCTCCCTTTTCCGGACTTTTTTCCTTCTTGTTTCCTTCATACATACATCTAAGCATCAACACATGGCATTTTCCTTGTCATCTGAATGGTTTCAGCTGATACAGTAGGTATCGATTTGACAACATCTGCTATTGACTATTGTCATCCCGCTTTGATTTGGGCCTGATCGTGGCCATAAGTTTGGCAGGCCAGATTTTATACTGCACCAGCTTGAGTCAACTTTGAGAAATGCATAACGTAGGTACAACGGTGGTAAAATCGTTGCTATTATAGGTATGACACAGTTTACCCCCTCCGGATGTGATGGAGGGGTGTGGGGCAATGAGTGCACTGACGTGGCGCTCTCGGAGGGCCGGTATGGGATTAAAGCTCAGCGACACTAAGGGCTTGTGTGGTGCCTTCGGTTATCGGTAGCACCCTCAGAATCACCGGCGTAGGGCCCTCAGAGCCGCCGGTAAGGGGCCTTTAGAGGCACTGGTGTGGGGCCGCCATGCAGGTGCCGGTGTGGGCGCTCAGATGTGCTAGTGTGATTCTCTCAGAGGCGCCGATGAGCCATGAGGGTCCTTACAAGTTACAGGCGTTGCTGTGGATCCTCATAGACGGCGCGGTGGTGTGGGGCCGTTACAGACGGGTGTGGGGCCTTTAGTGCTGCTGACGCGAACTCTCTACAAGCCGGCAGGGAGTCTCAGTGACCGGCAAGGGGACCTTTCGCCGGCAGAAGAAGTCCTGTGGGGTCCTTAGAGACAGGCCCTCATAGGCGCCGACAAGGGCCCCACAGTTGCCGTTATGGGGCCCTCAAGAAAATTAAGTGTGGGACCATCACAGGCGGGAAATGCCCCTAGAACTGGCACCTCATAGGCCGGTAAGACCTCTCAGAGGCCAGTAACGGGCCTTTGGAGATCACCGAGGTGTCCTTAAAAGCCGCAAGAGGCCCTCAGACGCCGGCGTCGGACCCTTATGGAGATCTAAGTGTGGCTATTTAGGGCCCATGAGGTGCTCTGACGAGCCCCATGGGGCTCTTCTGAGTAGAAATATGGCCATCGTTAACTCTCAACGGTCAAATGGCGCCGCAGGGCCCCTCGGACACGAGAGTCCCCTTTATCCCGATGGGGGGGGGGGTACGTGTCCCCTTAAACCCCTAGCTACGCCACTGTTTCATATGCATCATGTCAGGTATTTTAGGCTCGCCCCCCCAACTTGAAAATCGTTCCCGGGCCCCTGAGTCGGAGTGCGGTCTCGGCTCCTGGGCCACGTAGCAGCACGCGGCAATCGAAAGAGCGTCAAAAATATGGAAAAAACACTCAGGTCATTTTTAAGGTCAGGTCAAAGGTCAGGTCACCAGAGGTCATCAAAGGTCAAATTTAGTCCATTTCAATAATTTTGGAAAATGCCAACGGCTAACTCGGGAACCAATAGAGCTACAGCGCCGCGGAAAAGCGCATTCGATAGCCCCTTTTACAGACCTTTCTGACTAATGTTCTCAGATTTAAACCTCAAGTCAACGGTTTAGCCTCAAGAGGGCAAAAACTAAAAATAACCGTTTTTACGAAAAATGTTTCTCGGCAATAACTTTTGACTCAAGAGAGCCACGACATTAATTTTGGCAGCATCGTGTTTCTCTCGTCGAAAGGCGTCGAATGAACCAATTGTCGACCTTGAAAGGTCATTTTGAAAATTTGGCCTTTGGTCAAGGTCATGACCTGACCGGAAAGGGTCATGTTGCATATCAGTCGATCCGTATCGTCGATCTGAGCACATCTGACGTGTTTTCATCGCTCTAGCACGTCTCTATCAAAAGCTATAGCCAAAAAATTGCTGGTGACCGCTTGTGACCTGAGATGACCTCAGGGGCATACAGAGGGGTCACAGGTGCGTTTTTCTGATTCAGTGTGTTATGTTTACCGATGAACCGATAGGTAGGGGAGAGTGGGGCAAAGCGGCCACCCTAACGTTTCTAACGATGCCGACGCTTGATTTTTAAACTTGGAAAGATTCTTTCTATACCAATGTGATCCCTATTAAATTGTCTTTTATTCCAACTGCGTTTCATTTCCAAAGGCGTTCACATATGGGAGATATTGACAAAACTTTAAACCTATAGCATATTGGCCACTTTGCCCCATCCCTGAGGCAAAGCGGCCACTGGCGACTTCTCAAGTCCCGATATGAGAAACAGAATAGTTGCCTCATGCACGACTAGGGTATTTGATGGTGACAAGTTTTAAGGGAAGATGGATGTTTACTTTGTTATCTTCCCACCTATTGCTAAACAAAGAAAGAATTTTCTTGGAAAAACATTTAATTGCATAATTTGGTAAGTCATGTAACCGAAAAGTGGCCAAGATGAATGCATGACGACACATTTGAATATAAATAATGTTTTTATCCAGATGGAAACAACTTATGGCCAATTGGGGGCTGGCCACTTTGCCCCGGCCGCTTTGCCCCGCGCATACCGTCCGAGACAAAAATATTCCAGCTCAGCTATTAGTGGGGTAAAAAGCATTAAAATTGGTAGAAGGCATGTACGATAACCACGCAATGCATGGACAAAAACGCTTATAAAAATTCCAAACGGTTATGGAATAAAATAACAACTAAAAATTGTAAACATAATTGGTAACCTGGCAAGAAATGCTTTTCCGTGTTTCACAGAACAATGGCGATGGGCCTGAAACCCCGGTCTGGCTCATTCGAACGACCGCAAAGAGAAGTATAATTGGAAATCATAAATTGGAACTGACGCCAGCTGTGGAGGGCTAAAACGATGGATGGCCGCTTTGCCCCGGGTGGCCGCTTTGCCCCACTCTCCCCTATTTGAGAGCGTTTTGAACGGCATTTGTCCAAAAGAGACGCATTTCAATTATCACCCATTGAATTATAATGGAGAGGTCGCAAAATTGACCTGACCTTAGGTCACATATCTAAAAAATCCGAGACATACATTTTATACATACTGTTACTCATATCAATCGCTGAAAGCTTTTTAAGTAATAGTTCAGTCGGTGTAGCATAGCGAGCCTTTGAACTTTTCCTAGGTAAGGTCACTTGACGTGACCTGGTGACCTGAACTTGAACGACCCGGGTCTGAAATTTTGACATGTGCGGAAATGATGTATGAGCATATGTAGGAAAACAGCGGCACTGCGCGCTGCCGTTTTTTAGATATTTCAAAAACGCCCCCCCCCCCCCCACCCCCTCCCCAGCACGGCGTGGGTTTAAGAAGCCTTTGACAGAACTGACCTAATCAGTGTGGTCCATCTCTTGGCAGAGAAGTTTTCAGGCCTCATCCTTCAAAAACGACACAAGCCATGTCTTGCGTGATGCTGGTTGGGTTCGGGGTACCTACTTCGTTTCCTGTCAAACTCAGCCAAAGAGTGCCGTTAGCTCGTAAAACGTCTCGTCGAGCAGGAGTGCAGGCCGACCCCGTGAACGGGGGCCGGGGCAGTTGCAGAGCATGGCTCGTGCACGCATTAGTCTCAATGCTGGATCCTCCCGCATTCCCGACCTGTCCGCAATGGTCACCGTTCCGTGACGGTGACGACCAGCGTGGCGAAAGACCCCGCGAGTTGTGATGTGACAGGCCACAGCCGGAGGCTCTCTCCAGCGTGCTAAACGTGGGCGTCGTGCTGTACTTCCGAAACGCTTAGCATGATAGCACTAGCAGTTCATCTAATTTAACTGCATTATCATTAGCCTAATCAGTTTTAGTGTGTTAATCGTCATAGATCACTGAGCAACAAGACCAAATGACGAGTGTTAAACTAAAGGAAATATATCACTTTTAACCCGAGCATGACTGGGGTATATTCCATAACGCGAGTGACGCCCCCCCCCCTCTCCTACCTCCGAAACTACTGGACCGTTCGTCAAAATTTAACCCGCGCCCTGATGAGGGGGCCATTTTGCCCCCCCCCCTGTGGTTTTTCTTAAATAGCGAGAAAACGGCGGAAATGAGAATAATGAGCAAAAAACATGACATCTTGAAACGCTCACCAAATCTACAGTTGACAAGCAATTTTAAAGTTCTTTATGTGGTTGTGTAGAGAAAAGACGGCGCTACAAAACTGCTATCTCGGGTTTTCGAAATTTTGGGATTTTCCTCCCAAAAAAATCAAAAAAATCTATTTTTTTAGAAAAACTTAAAATTCCCAAAAAAAATCGAATTTCGAAAAACCGGAATATATGTGATAGTCCCTGCGCTTTTCGATATAGGTACATACCAAATTTTAGATCGATACCTCTTTTTTGGCCACGGTATAGCGAAAAAAAAACTTAAAAATTGATGGCGTCAAATATTTAAATCAATTTTTAGCAATTCTAGACCACGTAGCGCAAAACGGAGACCACCATTGATCTCCCCATGACGATCTGCATCAAATCGATACCCATTTTATGCAAAAATATCAACTTTGAAATTTGACCTTATTTGACCTGACCTTGACCTGACCTTGACCTGACCTTGACCTGACCTTGACCTGACCTTGACCTGACCTTGACCTGACCTTGACCTGACCTTGACCTGACCTTCACCAAAACATAATCTCAACTGACCCCAAGGGCTGCCTGTCCTACATAATCGCATTTGGCATATAAAATGGACCATAAAACATGCATCACATGATATTTTTAATTTGTGACCCTCGGTGACCTGACCTCTGTGACCTGACCTGGCATCAATGACCTCAAATAGCAAAATATGTGTTTGAAGAACATTTCCCCATCGATGATTTTCAATTAAATGCATTTTACTCGATTTTACAACGCATTTCTTGAAATGCCTGTAAACGGTGAAAATTCGACTTTTGACCTGACCTGTGACGTCATCGGTTTGACCGAGGTCAATGAAATTGGGTCACAAGGTAGTTCCCCTTTGGGGCTATCCAACGCCGTTTGCCGCTTGTCGCTATGTTGCGTGGTTCTCGAGACCTTAGGGGGGGGGGCAAAATGCCCCCCCCCCATCAGACCGCGTTGCTCGGCAGGCCCCTCAGGGCGCGGGTTAAACGGTATCTGATAGCCCTGGAAAAATTGTCGAGCGAAACCTAATTTTATTGACCTCTGGGTCTCCGATGACGTCACAGGTCAGGCAAAAGTAAAAACTATCAGCATTATGCTTGTTCACAATTTAGGCTCTGGCCTCCGGCTTTTGTTTACGCACTCCTTGATATACAGGGTGTCCGGAAAGTCCTGGCGCTTTCCAACATTTTTGAAAACAAATGCCTCTGGTTGATAGATACTCAACAAAAGATCAAAACAATTATCAGGGACACCAAGCCATATACTTCCGCTAAGTGCTCATTCAATATAACCATCGTCGGCACCGACGACAGCCTCGACGCAAGGGCGGAAGCACCTGCGTGTTTTGACGATGTATGACATTTCCAAGTCCTCCCATGCTGCCATGTAGCGAGTATTCAGCGACTCCAGGTTGGGATGACAGGTGGCCCAGAGCTTATTCTAAAAAACGCGGGCACGCCTTAGTCAAGCGGGTTAAGGTTAGGCGAATGAGGCGGCCTAATCTCATTTCGCCAAAGTGATCTGGCCCGCCGAGCTCCTCCGTCAGTAGGTATGGCTTGGGCGATAGCGGCATTGTTGGAGGGCGCTGCGTGCTGTCGAAAAGTGAAATGCGAAGTAACCCTTAGGGCAAGTCACCTTGAACCTCGGGTTGATATGCCTGTTCAGGATTTCCTCGTGGACCAGCCTGCGTTTTCATTTATCTAACATTGACGAAGATATGGAACATTTTTGTCCATCACACCTCTGGATTTTCTTCGATTGCCGCGGAAATGCTGCTAAATTCTCGGCAGTTTTAACATAGCGCGGTCGTACCGGTCTGGGGGATATTTCTAAAGGAATTCTGGAGTCAGAATAAGCCTTCACCTGCTCAACCATGCGCCAAAAACCGCCGCATCGCGTTGTAACTCGCACCTCGTTCAAGCCCCACCCGGCCGCCGCGCGCAGGCATTCCGCGACAAGGCGCATCTTCGCCCATCCACCCATCACTAAAAACGATTTCAAGGTCATATTAACACGACCCCTGGCTAAGTGGCCAACAAGGGGTAATGTCTGTGGTGATTAGTTGAATGTCCAATAATCACAGCACGCATTAGACGGCGTCCAATAGAAGCGCCAGGACTTTCCGGACACCCTGTATGCCTTAGATACTCTGAGGGTACCGACCTTGTACTTTGAATGTTTAAGGTCAAAGCCAGGTTATCCTAGGTCACGGAAACTTTATATCATGTATTGGTCACGTGACGCATGTTTTATGGTCCATTTTACTCAAAGATTTCGAAAACAATGTCGTCTGTGTCATTTGAGGTCAATTTCAGCTGAATTTGCCTGAGGTCAGGGCACTTTCAGGTAAAAAAGGTCAAATCTTGAACATGAAATTTACATTTTAAAATTAAATAAAATTAAAATAAAATTTATATTGCTGTCAGCTGTGCGATGTCAAAAACGTACTGAAAATGGATTTGAAAAATATACCTTTACCTATTTATGAAATTTTTCTAAAATGCGTAATGCGTATAATGAGGGGGCAGAAGCTGTCCCCCCTCCCGTTTTTCGCCAATAACTTCTAAACACGTTACGCCAGCGACGTCAAACTTTCAGTACCTACCGTATCATTTATTGATGTAACACGTTCCCTGAAAATTTGAGCGAAATCCGTCACAAAATTTTTCAGAAAATGACGTTTAAGTGACGTCATGTCCGCCATTTTCGCCTAAAAAAAACGGCAAAATTTCAAACACCGCTAACATCTTCATTTTTAAAGGGATCAAGACGTAACAAAAAGTGATACGTTATTCTACTTTGTCTATCAAATTGCCATCCTGTTTTTTTTTTCGATTTAGGCCCAATAGGTACCTATTTTTCTATTTTTAAAAAACTGACTTTTGGAGGAAAATCATAAAAAATCTAAAATTCGGAACGATCGCCTTCAAACTTCTAGCGATTGATAAGAATAACAGTATGTACAAAATATTTATCTCGGAATTTTGATATCGGTGACCTAAGGTCACGTCAATTTTGCGACCTCTCCATTACCTATAGGTAAGTCAATGGGAGAAAATTGAAATGCGCCTCTTGTGGACGAATGGTGTTCAAAACCCTCTCAAACATCGGTTCATGAGTAAACATGACACACTGAATCGGAAAAATGCACCTGTGACCCCTCTGTGTGCCCCTGAGGTCATCTCAGGTCACAAACGGTCACCAGCAGTTTTTTGGCTATAACTTTTGATAGAGACGTGCTAGAGCGATGAAAACACGTCAGATGTATTCAGCTCGATGATGCGGATCGACCGATATGCAACATGACCCTTTCCGGTCAGGTCATGACCTTGACCTGAGGTCAAATTTTAAAAATGACCTTTCAAGGTCAGCGAATAGTCCATTCGACGCGTCTCGACGAGAGGAACACGATGCTGTCAAAAGTAATGTCGTGGCTTGCTTGAATCAAAACCTATTGCCGAAAAGCTGTTTTTGGTGCATAGGGCTATTTTTACAGTTTTTTGCTCTCTGGAGGCTAAACCGTTGACCTGAGGTCAAATCTTAGGACAATACGCAGAAAGGCCTGTAAAAGAGCTATCGAAAGCGCTTTTTCGAGGCGCTGTAGCTCTACTGGGTCCCGAGTTAGCCGTTGGCAGTTCCCAAAATTGTTGAAATGGCCTATATTTGACCTTCGATGACCTCTGGCGACCTGACCTTTGACCTGACCCGAAAAATGACTGAGGTGTTTCCGTCATAATTTTTGACGCTCTTTCGAATACCGCTTATCGCGTGTCGCTACGTGGCCCAGGAGCCACGTTAGACAGGGGGGTGTTCAGAAATCCCCCTCCCCCGGCCCGGCGCGAAAGTCGCGGAGCACCGGTCCTGCGCGGGTTAACAACCAACTTCAAAATTTGACCTCAGTTTACCTGACCTTGAACTGGCCTCAACCTGAAATTCATCCAGATGTGGTCCATATCACTTATTGAGTGTGCCTATTGAATTCTATGAATAAAATGGCCCATAAAACACGTGCGCACATGGCCTTTTCTATAATTCGTTTTTGGTGACCTTACCTGACCTTGACCTTGACCTTTGCATGATATCGTATGCAACGAATATTGTCTTGGTAGCCTAAGAACACGTTTTGGGCACTCAGTCCCAGTCCATTCTTTGGCAACCACGGTGCAAGGCCGATACTGCAGAAACTTGCATTTTGTACACTTGACCTGACCTTGACCTGACCTCTGACCTACTTAAGCAAAAAAATCAGCTCTTAAGATCTGCCTTGTTGAGTGCTTCCGATTGCCGTTTTCCCATCTTTCTACGACCATCGATTCGGAAGTTAGACAGGGGGGCAGAATCTGCTCCCCCCCCCCCCCCCAGCAGGGCGCGCGGGCTAAAAGTAAATAGCCCAGCGAGGCGCGGGTTAACAGAAACAGGTGTAAAATTAAACGAGCTACAACAAAAGCGGCCCAACGTCATTTTTAAACTTTTGCATTTGAACCATCTGAAGTAAAAATTTAATTCGGTATTCAGCATGCCTACCTAGGCTAGTAGGTACCTACGAACTGACAGAAATCCATTTTTCCCCAAACTTACCCCAAGACGTAGGTAGGGGAGACCCGGGAGGTATGGGCCGGTTTTCGGAAAAGGCAATTTTCTTCCAGTGGGCAGTGACTAGACCCGGTTTTTCACTCTGTGTACGTGAAATTGCCTTTCGCCTGCTAGATGTGCCTGATCTTAGGCATCTGGGATCAACTATTTCATCTCGAGATAACTTTCAATAAATAATGCGTTTTTTCGATTCATCAAAATACACCGGGAGGTATGGGCCCGGGTGATATGGGCCGGTGCCATGTTTCATATTCTTTTCTCGAAAATGAGAACAATACTCGTAGCCGGTATCTACCTTGATTTCTCTTAGGCCGTGTTACACTGCCGAAATTTGGCCACGACCCTGTCGCCGAATCACGTCGTGTAGGAAATCGGTCAACAGTTCACCGACAGAGGCGAACAGTTCGCCGACAGAGCCCGATTTGCAGACAACGGGTGGGGGGCCCCCCTAATCGTGCGCGGGTCGAAGCTGATCCATGATTCGGCGAACATCGCGAATGAATGGCGAATCTGTTGCGAATAGTCGGCGATACCTTGGCAACAAGTCGGCGCACGTCAGGGCATATTTTAACAAATTTTTACTGCGTCCCAAAGTTGAGCAGAGGGCACGTGCTACGACTAAGGGCACAGGGCAAGGAACAGAGTAGGGCACTGAGGAGGGCAGAAAGTAGGGCACGGCAGGTTGCAAGACATGGCACAGAACATTTTGAGGGAAGGCCGGGTGCAGGTCAGGGCAGACGGCAGGGCACAGGTCAGGGAACCGGACAGGGCAGGGACGCAGTGGTTCAAATCAGCAGGGGCTACGTCTCAAGGCGAGGGGGCTGCGTCCCAAAATGGGACGCAGTAAGTGCCTCAAAATATGCCCTGGCGCACGTAGCGACATGTCGGCGGTGACTCGGCGAGTGTTTGGCGATCATGTTCGTTTAAGCCCTTGTTACACTGCCGAATTTGTGTACACGAATGTGCACGAATATGCAAGTCATCCTTTGTCGCGGACCGATTCGGGATCTTTCTTCCACGGTCTTGGCATTTCGCAGACCAGTCGGTGTTCACCGCGCGACTTTTACGGTTCGTCACGACCGCCACGAATATTTCATGAAAAATGAAAATTTCGTGGCCGTTCGCCGAATTTATAATAAACGAACATGATCGCCAACCAGTCGCCGAGTCGCCGCCGACATGTCGCTGCGTGCGTCGACTTGTTGCCAAAGTATCGCCGACTTTTCGCAACAGATTCGCCATTCATTCGCGATGTTCGCCGAATCATGGATCAGCTTCAACCCGCGCACGATTAAGGCCGTGTTACACTGCCGAATTTTGGCCACGACCCTGTCGCCGAATCACGTCGTGTAGGAAATCGGCGAACAGTTCACCGACAGAGGCGAACAGTTCGCCGACAGAGCCCGATTTGCAGACAACGGGTGGGGCCCCCCCTAATCGTGCGCGGGTCGAAGCTGATCCATGATTCGGCGAACATCGCGAATGAATGGCGAATATGTTGCGAATAGTCGCCGATACCTTGGCAACAAGTCGGCGCACGTAGCGACATGTCGGCAGTGACTCGGCGAGTGTTTGGCGATCATGTTCGTTTATTATTAGTTCGGCGAACGGCCACGAAATTTTCATTTTTCATGAAATATTCGTGGCGGTCGTGACGAACCGTAAAAGTCGCGCGGTGGGCACCGACTGGTCTGCGAAATGCCAAGACCGTGGAAGAAAGATCCCGAATCGGTCCACGACATAGGATGACTTGCATATTCGTGCACATTCGTGTACCAAAATTCGGCAGTGTAACAAGGGCTTTAGGGGGCCCCCCACCCGTTTTCTGCAAATCGGGCTCTGTCGGCGAACTGTTCGCCTCTGTCTTGTTCGCCGATTTCCTACACGACGTGATTCGGCGACAGGGTCGTGGCCAAAATTCGGCAGTGTAACACGGCCTTTATTATAAGTTCGGCGAACGGCCACGAAATTTTCATTTTTCATGAAATATTCGTGGCGGTCGTGACGAACCGTAAAAGTCGCGCGGTGGGCACCGACTGGTCTGCGAAATGCCAAGACCGTGGAAGAAAGATCCCGAATCGGTTCGCAACATAGGATGATTTGCATATTCGTGCACATTCGTGTACCAAAATTTGGCAGTGTAACAAGGGCTTTAAGCCCTTGTTTACCCTCGATGGTACTGAAAGTTTCGTCGCGATCGGCCGCTTTTTACGCGAGTTATTCGCGAAAAACCGAGGGGGTCCGTTCCACCCCCTCCCTCCCCCCCCCTGTACGGGAGTCATAAGCGTCCTATAGGTATAGGATTAGCGCTATCGAAACTATCGGTGCAGCGAGTTCCGCAGCACACTTAGCACGGAATCTGCTTATCTGTTTACAGCCCTCATTCAAGTTCAATCTCGCTATGAGCGGGCGGGGATAAGCGACGGGCCAGGCAGGCATAAACTTCTTCCTTGCCTACCAGCGGATCCAACCGTGACCAGGTCAAGCTGGTGAATAGAATCGTGCCCAATAGTTGAACGCACCGGTAGCAAATATGTTGCTGGTAGCGGGATCTGGGAAATTCGACATTATATGCAGTTTTAAGGTTGAAAAATTTAGTTCTTAGAGCAAAGGTCAAGTAGACACCTTTTAGCTATTTAGGATCCCAGACGCCCACTAACTCCGCCTGTGGCCATGTCGTAGAGACCGAGACGTGACTCAGCAGATTGTCTCGCCAATGGCACCCCAGGGTCAATGGGCGTTACAGCCCGGCGCGACGGGGATGTCCAAGGTCAGCGCTGACGGAGCTGGGCGGCGGCGGCGGCTGCAGTCGCACCGGGAGAGCGCAGCGGGCGGGACCTCCGCCCGACAGCTGCAGCGAGACACAGATCCAGAGGTGCGGTGGAGCGACACCTCCCCCCACTGAGTGCGCACTGACTCCCCCGAGGACCGCCGGTGACAGTGAAGAGGTCACGGTGTGACAGAGCGCGCCATGTTGGAGGGTCTGCTGACGGCGCCGCTGGCGGCGCTCCGCTGGCTCTGCTCGCCGCTCCCGCTGACGGTAATAGTCCTTATCGTCGCGTTTGTTTACTATATGCTGACCAAGAACTTTGACTATTGGAAGTCGCGCGGTGTGCCTGGACCGCGACCATGTCTGCCCTGGGGAAACGAGTTCGGACCGCCGTTCACGAAGGTGGGTGAATTCGACAGCTGGCTTTATCACAAGCACGGAGGAAAGAAGTATTGTGGCTACTTTGAGCTCAGAAAGCCGGTGCTTTTCGTGGGAGATCTGGAGATGATTAAAGCCATCACTATCAAAGACTTCGACCACTTTACCGATCAGCGCGACCAGCTCGGTAATGATCTTTTCAAAGAGATGCTGATCATTCTTAAGGGCGCCAAGTGGAAGGAAACACGTTCCGTGATGTCTCCAACCTTCTCAGCTAGCAAACTAAAGGCGATGTATCAGCTGACACTGGATAACGCTCAGAATCTGCTGAAGTACATTAACGCTCAGCAAGTAGACAAGGGTGAGGTTGAGATCAAAGAAGCCTTCGGGAAATTCACGATGGACAATATTGCAGCTAGCGCTTTTGGGATCAACTGCAACTCTTTCACCGACCCAAATAGCAAGTTTGCGGCCATGTCGGCAAGTCTGAGTGACTTCGATCCACTATCTATGCTTCAATTCATTGTCCAGGGTGTCTCAGCAAAGCTCGCCGCCCTGATCCCCACGCCCGTTGACAAGGCTGGCGAGTTTTTCCGAAGCGCAGTCTTGAAGACGATAAGTCATCGCGAGAAGAACCCCAGCTCCACCCGCGACTTCCTTCAGCTGCTGATGGACACCAAGGACAAGGACGGCAAGCGGATCCTTTCGGACAGCAGCATCGTGGCGCAGTCGATCCTGTTTCTGTTCGCCGGCTACGAAACCACCGCCACGCTACTGACATTCGCCGCCTACTGCCTGGCGCTGGACCAGGAGATCCAGCAGCGTGTCCAGCAGGAGGTCGACGACGCCGTCGAGCGTCACGGCGGCCTCACCTACGAGGCCGTCATGGACATGCCGTACCTGGACCGGGTGATCTCGGAGACGCTGCGTCTCTACTCGCCGGCGCCGCGCACCGAGCGCGTCTGCACCAAGAAGTACACGCTGCCCGGCTCGGACCTGGTCATCGACGTAGGCACGCTCCTAGCGATACCCGTGCTTCCCATCCACCGGGACCCAGAGTACTACCCGGACCCACTGCGGTTCGACCCGGACCGCTTCCTGCCCGAGGAGAAAGAAAAGCGCCACCCGTGCTCCTACCTGCCGTTCGGCAGCGGGCCGCGCAACTGCATCGCCATGCGGTTCGCGCTGTTCGAGGCCAAGGTGGCGCTGGTCACCATGCTGCGGGAGCTGACGCTGAAGCCGACGCCGCAGACGCCGCCACACCCGATGCCGCTCGATAAGAAGGCGTTCCTGGTGAGCCCGGAGGGAGGCCGTGTGCCGCTCTGCGCCGTCCGCAGGGAGTGAGGGGCCAGGAGGAGAGTCAACAGAGGCGGTCACCATCGGACGGCGTCGGAAGAGGCTGCTCGCAGCGGTCGGCAGCAGGATCAGCACTGATCACCGCAGATTTGATAACACTGACGGAAACAGAGTAGTTTCAGGGGTCTGATGCGTATAACCCAACGCTTGTATTATGACTTGGTAGCTCGGAAATGCCGTGGTGGCTTGTGAAATACGCTATCGACTAATGAAGCAAGCTATCCTGATATCCGAGCCTGACATTTATCAAATGATGATCATCTTTCTTCATTTATTAATAAAAGATTGCACTTGTGTGCCGTCTTCTTTATGCTAAGTAGGGGTAGGTATGCCTTTTCACATTTACTTAAAACGTCATTGATAAAAACGATGTCATTTAACAGATTTAAATCATTACCTGTCATTATCGTGCTGTCGATGTATACCTATCTTTGACTGCAGATAGAAGGATACCTACCTGAATCCTCGTCTACTAGAGTGTAATTTTAATACATGCACGAAAATCCATTTGATTTGGACCATGGGACCTATTGTAACCGTTATAAGTAATAAGAAATATACCAATTTTGACATGGGGTTTTGGAATAAAATGGCAGTTGTGTAGCTTTGGCTGATATTTGCACTAATCAGGAGCTTTTACGGCCCAATGATCAGTGACCACCCTAAGCAAAGATATTATTCCATTTCTCGTTTCGAAATTAGTATCTTTCGAGGGTTCTTTCCCATTGGGTCTACAGTGCAAGGATATTTCTATCTTGCACTCCTCTGATATGCAAAGATAAGAATATGTTATTTTTGCATCCCTCCGAGATGCAAAGATGGAGTCTCGACTCTCGAGGGTTTACAGCTAAAAATCAAGCATTCAAGTGATGGTGGGTCAATAACCGAAACACCGAAGGTTGTTGTAATGAGACTTACAGGGTGCGCCATAAATAATTACTCATCGAAAAATTCACCTTATTTCCAAATGGACTGGCATAGGTAGGCCATCTTTTGCATACTTATGTATCGTAAATTTGTATCCAATGACCAATCCTGGCAATTGTGGGACCGATTCCCTTCTCTTATATCGTGGTAAAGAGCACACACGTTCGAGACCCGCTGTCATTCGGAGACGCGCTCTCCCAACGCGTCATGGCCCGGCCGCCGACCCAAATATAGCCCTTGGTCGGTGGGCCGGCCGGTATCCTGTAACTGCACCGCTGCTCTGCGCCGACACCGAC
This sequence comes from Amphibalanus amphitrite, assembly GCF_019059575.1. Taxonomy (NCBI): domain Eukaryota; kingdom Metazoa; phylum Arthropoda; class Thecostraca; order Balanomorpha; family Balanidae; genus Amphibalanus; species Amphibalanus amphitrite. The sequence goes on from NW_024881868.1 coordinate 519,845, forward strand.
GCTGATAAACTGTACTCATTCGGAATACACCTCTCGGCCCGTTCGGACCTGTCTCTCGCCTTCGGTGCCTCCGCGACACAGTGTAGCTCATTTTGTATATGCTCGTCTACTGTCTTTGCTACGCTCATGAAATGCGAGGTCGTCTCAACGCACATACGCCGCTCCTGAAATTCAGGAATCACCACTGGGTGTTGGCTGCTGAATGCTGAACACTCTTTGGCCTCAAAAATGTTGGGCACAATTTATCCCAGACTGCAGCCCCATGGGCCTAGTCAACTTTCGTGAAAGTTGAAAGTTGATATATCCTGCAAAAGCCAGTCTACTTAGTCCTTGAGACACCGCAAATGACATACGGCGCAGCATCGTTCAAACATGGGTGATCGAGGAAAATAAGAGAAAAGATTGTGCGGCGGGCGCGTGCCATAGTGCCCTCGTGTCTCGGGCGCGTTGATTTTCGATGGGTAGGTACTTAAATCTTTATGGCTCACTGTATGTATGAATTAAAACAAACAGCTCGAAACGTTTTCATAGATAAAAACATTTCAATATAACATTTTTAAAAAGTATGAATAAATCTCTACATATAAGGGTCGGAGGATTTTCCATTGCTCACTCGTGGAAGATCGGATACATTTTCCTCGTGTGTTCCAGAAAAAAAAAACTCGTCTCTTCGTCGCTCGGTTTTTCAGTAACCCGCTTGGAAAGATAGGTACCTATAGAGGAGGCGTTAGGCACGCTTCACCCAGCAGTGGCGTAAAGTCATCAGACCACAACATGAAACTAGCGACGGGCTACTTGGCCCGCTTATAGCTGCAGTTGCAGTGGCGCGTCTAAAGTGCGGCGGCGGTGGGTGCCGTGCCGTTAGTAGGACGTCACTGGCGAGGAGTGGGCGTTCCGGCGGCAGCGGAGCGTCAGTCCCGTGTCCCCGCTCCGCGCGCCAGGATCGGTGCGGGCGGCAGCTCACCCGGGAGAGGATCGTTGTGCGCGGCGCTTGTCGTCACGACCCTGTCGTCCGAGAGCGGAGCGCTGGCGACTCGGTGCCGTGGTGCTCTGCGGAGCGGAGTGAGCGCGCTCCCGGCCAGTGCGCCGCTCGACGAGTGACCACCATGAGGTCATGGTGCGCGCCGTCTGTGCCGCCCTTCTGCTGGTCGCGCTCTCAGTGCAGTGCTGCTGCCAGTCGGTGCGGGCGGAGAGTGAGCGGCTGACACGCGGTGCCGGCTTCTTACAGGCACCGTCAATCCAGCACTCTCGAGAGTCCTCAGCGCCGTGGAGTAGTCACCTGACAGTGCGTTATCACACTCAGTCTTGTAGAACGGACACTCATGCCATCAGTGAACTAAAAGTATCCCATGAGGGTACGGGCAGTGATCAGTTCCGTGAACTAGTCGGATCTAACAATTATGAAATCAATAGAGCCTTTGAACTTAGTGTGCAAAGAAGCCGACGTCCTCAGTACCGCCCTCGTCACGGCATCAGATCACACAGACTAAAGCGTGCAGTCCGCTGGGAACGTAGCAGAGCCGACGGCCCGCTCCAGGACAAGAGTGGCGCAGCACAGCGGTCGGGCAGAGGTCAGTCTGGGCCAGGAGACGCCCAGAGACCTCACCCGACACCGTCAGAAGGCGCTGCCGTGTCTCCGCGCGCCGGCTGCGACTGTTCGGTGCTCAGTCTGCTGGGCCTAGCGACCAGCGGCGCGGCGCTGGGTGCGCTGGGCGCCGCGCTGGTGCAGCAGCTGGCCAGCGGCGGCACCGGTCGCAGCCAGCAGGCGACGCCGCTGGCCGCGCTGGTGCCGCACCGGCTGCGGGCGGCGCTGCGGGTGGCACTGGTCGACCCGGACCGCCTGCTGAGTGTCACCTGCGGCGCGGCCGGCCGGCTGGCTGAGGCGGCCCGCAGCCCGGTCTCGCTGCCGCGGCCGGCGGCCGGCGGACGCAGCATGCTGGAGGAGTGCGACTGCTACGGCGGCATGCTCGGCTCGCTGGCCGGGTTTGCGGCGCTGGCAGGCGCCATAGCCTTCGCCGCCACAGCCGCTGTACTTGCGACGACGACGACAACAACGACAGCAGCGCCGGCAGGGGCGGGAGGACGGGCGGCGAGTCTCTTCGGCAAGGAGACAGGTAAACGGCAGTGTGAAATGGGACGGGAGGGCGGGCAGGCAGCGGGTCGGGGTCTCTGCGGCAGGGAGACGAGTAAATGAATGCACCACAGAGATAGGTACCGATCACCACGTCGAATGTTACGCCACTGCATCGGCGTATAGGTATGCATATTGCATAACATTCACTTGTCGGATCAAATCCAAAATGAGGTGTGCAGGTCACTGTTATAAGCACTCGACCCAACAATTAGTTATCTGGTAAAATTTCCTTCCGACGTTGTGAGTGGAGCGATTTTGATGCCCTTGAATTAGCACGTGACACGTGCCGTGACGGTCACCCAGGTGCGCAATATCCTCAGGAATGGCTGAGTTATACGCATTCCTAGTCAAAATTTTACAATTTTCTATTTTTCAAATCCATTTTTCAGTGCGTTTTTGACATCGTAGGTACAGAATATAAATAACACCATTGTGTTCCTGAGCTCAAACAGCATCTGATAGTCACCTGTTTTGTTGAAAACTTTCCTTTTCAAAATTTGACCTTTTTTTACTTGAATTAGTGACCTGACCTCAGCTAACTGCGACTGAAAATGACCTCAAATGACTCAGACGATACCTACTGTTTCCGAAACCTATGAGTCAGGGCCTCGTCTAACATGTTAACTGGGGGGGCAATTGCCTCCCCAGTCGAGCGGATTGCCCCCCCCCCCAGTGGCCAGCATTTGCCCCCCCCCCCAGTCAAAACGTGAACTTCTCACAAAATTACCTTCTCTGGCTGACGGGCGGCGAGTCTCTTCGGCAAGGAGACAGGTAAACGGCAGTGTGAAATGGGACGGGAGGGCGGGCAGGCAGCGGGTCGGGGTCTCTGCGGCAGGGAGACGAGTAAATGAATGCACCACAGAGATAGGTACCGATCACCACGTCGAATGTTACGCCACTGCATCGGCGTATAGGTATGCATATTGCATAACATTCACTTGTCGGATCAAATCCAAAATGAGGTGTGCAGGTCACTGTTATAAGCACTCGACCCAACAATTAGTTATCTGGTAAAATTTCCTTCCGACGTTGTGAGTGGAGCGTTTTTGTTAATGCGTTTTTGTTAGGAGTCTTATACGGATTTAACGAGAAACGTTAAATTATTTGTTCAAAAACTGTTCATACTCCATGACTACGGGAAAAGCCAGAGTTTTGTGATTTATAGAGCTGAGTACCCACTGTGATTCTGTGATTTTGCTACTGTGATTCAAGTAGCAAATTGTCAATGGGCAGCTGCCAGTGACCCAACTCGTGTTTGTGTCCCCCCCCCCCCCCCCCTCCCACTCAATCAAACGCCCACGGCCCAACACGGATAAATATGTTTAGCACTGTCTGGTGGGACAATGTGAGGGGGTAACACATTAATCTTAACTCTCGCCCGTATTGGTGTTTTTCCAGCCGCGAACGTATAGCGGGGGGGGGGGCGTTCTACCTTGCCCCTTGCTGTTTCGCCCCTGATCGAGCTAGAGCTTCGCGGAGAAAACCACCGTGTTGCCCGTCACGAGAGGAAGCCGATGATGCCTCATTTTAAGGTCCTTAGTCTTCGGTTGACCTTCCAGGTCAGGTCTATGACCCTAAAGTCGGGAAAATCGCGGGACCTGTTACAACGTGGTAAAGGGTGGCTGTTATGTTTTTTTCGGGTGCTGATCACGAATATCATGTTAGTTAATTATCACAGATGTCTTCATGCATTTAGGCCAGGTCGGGTCAGGTCAGGTCAGGTCAACCAGTAAGGGTTTTGCCGGGTATTCGTAGTAGGTGGCAACCGCCTCTGGCTCTGACAGCTTCGTAACATGTTACGAAGGCACCAAAACTACTTCGTTTATGTTCAAATGGTTGCTAAATTCGAATTCAGCTCCAAAAACTGGCCTAGAATCATGTAAAACTCGAAAAAGTGAACCGAAGTCATCAAAAGCCAATGACCTGACCTGACCTCGTGGTGACCTTGACGCCTACCCTAATGCATGGGAGCAATATCATATTCCATGTTTGAACTCTTGAAACCACGAAAAGACTGCAAACGCGCGGCTAATGCGAGCCGACATACGCCGAATCGCGATTCCGGCCAAATATGGTCTCGAAAAGAAGTCACAGGTCAAAGGTCATTACGGTCAGGGTCATGACATTTTCAAAGTAGGTGTAAAATTGACTAACGCGTGGGTACTGAAAGTTTCGTCGCGGTCAGCCGCTTTTACGTGAGTTATTCGTGAAAAACCGGGGGGTCCGTTCGACCCCCCCCCCCCCCCCTATACGAGCATGGCTCTTTTTTGTTTTTTTTTGTGTTTTTTTTTTGTTAAAAAAATTGGTCTCAGGGCTGTGACGAAAAACAAGTGGCCTAAATCCGGTGAGAAAACAGGATTAGGGGGTACCCTAGGTTTGGGTCCTTCAGTCTCTGCCCCCCCCCCCCCCAGTGAAAATTCCTTAGACGAGGCCCTGCTATGAGTTAAATGGACCATTAAACATATAGGGGAAAGTGGGTGTATTGCGCCCTCCTAACCAATTGCGCCCACCAACATTCCCACGAATTCAATGGCATGTTTATAATTTTGTGTTCGAAAACAATATTTTCACCACCGGATAGTTCATTTTATGGCCTAAGCTCTCCGGCGAAGCCAATCAGCAGGGCTCATTACGCCATCAAAGATATTACGGCGTTTTCTTAACTTTTTTGCAGTATTTTGAACCGTTGGCTATAAAAAATGTGTGATACGTGTGTGATTTTCAGAGTGATATTTAGAAAGAAAACCCCTTTTTTCATTATATTTCACTTGAACAGTAAACTTCCTTCAGCATATTTATGATAACTTCTACGCTTTTATTAAAAAGTATCTCAATTTTAATTGCGCCCATGGCAATTGCGCCATGGGGGCGCAAATAGAATAATGGTGTAGCTATTCTATCACGACAGTATGATTGCATCATTAACTAATTGCAATAAAAAAAGGAGTTTAATGCCAGGCAGGGGAGCAGCCCGCTGTCGCCAGTCCGCAAATTATTTCTCTCGTCAAACTAAAAATGCAGCTGCCATTTAGGCTGCGAGCTTGTGGTGTAATTGACAAAATACGGCATTTTCAACATGGACTCGGGCGTGAGAGGTGACAGCTATGATAAAAAAGTAAAAACTGATGTCAACAAGTGGTCGAAACGATAAAAACTATTAATTTTGACAGAAACTATTGAAAATTTAACCGTATAGGCGCATACGTTCACATATATCTAGCCGCTTACACTAAACGTTTTCGTTGCACTTGTACAAGCATACGGACACATGTAAAGTGATTTACTTGGGCAAAAAACATCGCGATTTATATCTACATTTATTATTTATCCAGCCTGATTAACATTATAAATGTTTAAGTAAGCCGCAATAACATCAAACTGCCGGGGTGTACGCATTCCGTGTCATTCGCTTAGCCATGTTTAAGTATAGGGCGCAATTGGATTCTAATTGCGCCATCCCCCTGGCGCAATTTACAGCAGTTGTTTGTAAATGCGCCCTTTTGCATGTTTCTGAAAAAGCAGCTGTCGGAAGCAAACGAAACATTCTTAATTGATCGGGAGGAAATCGTAGCTAATGAGTTCCTCTTTGAAGTGGTTACCAGTGCATGCTTATATCTCCATCGGTTTTCTTACAATTAGCGTTTTTCCTTAAGGTGGCGCAATTCACCCTCCTTCCCCTATACGTCACGTGACCGATACATGATATCCCGCGCGGGGCTGGAGGAGGGGGTAAATTTTACCCCCCCCCCCTCGCGAATTTTTGCGATATCTCAAAAACGGCGGCGCGCAGCGCCGCCAAACTTTCAGTACCTTTTCTTACATCAATTTGACACGTTCCCTGAAAATTTGAGCGAATTCCGTCGGAAAATTTTTGAGAAATTGACGTTTTAGTGACGTCATGTTCGCCATTTTCGCCTCAAAAACGGCAAAAGTTCAAACGCCGCTAACATCTTCATTTTTAAAGGAATCAAGACGTAACAAAAAGGTTAAACGTAATTTTACTTTGTCTATCAAATGGCTATCTCGGTTTTTTGAAAATTTTGGATTTTGGCCTAATTTTTTTTCAAAAAACGGATTTTTTTGGGAAAATCATCATAAAATCCAAAATTTTGAGTCTATCGAAAAAACCGGAATATATGTCAGAGAAGTGGTCTATGTGCACCTACATACCAAATTTTAGAAGAATCGGTTCAAAAATGTGGGAGTTATTCAAAATTTTATGACGTCACGACACACAAATTTTTTGAAAAATGACTTTTTTGGAAGTTCTAGACCTTGTACGGAAACAAAAATAGCACCATTCGATTCGCCGTGAAAACTGCATCAGATAGACACCTTTTTAGGCCTTAACAACCAACTTCAAAATTTGACCTCATTTGACCTGACCTTGACCTGACCTCGACCTGAAATTCATCCAGAGGTGGTCCATATCACTTATTGAGTGTGCCTATTGAATTCTATGAGTAAAATGACCCATAAAACATGTGTCGCACATGCCCTTTTCTATATTTTGTTTTTGGTGACCTGACCTGACCTGACCTGACCTTGACCTTGACCTCTGAATGATATTGTATGCAACGAATATTGTCTTGGTAGCCTAAGAACACGTTTTGGGCGATCAGTCTCAGTCCATGACTCCATTCTTCGGCAACTACGGTGCAAGGCCGATACTGTAGAAACTTGCAATTTGTACCCTTGACCTGACCTTGACCTTGACCTCAAACTTTAAATTAAGTACATGTATTTAGTAGTTCGTGATGAGAGCTTTCGATTGGCGTTTGAATTTTCCAAATCGGACCATTAGTTCGGGAGATAACAGGGGGGGGGGGTAAAATTTACCCCCCCCCCCAGCCCCGCGCGTTCGGCTGGAGACCCCAGCCCCGCGCGGGATATAAAATTTCCATGATCTAGGATGACCTGGCCTTGACCTGAAAAAAATCGAAATAAATGTTCGGTATCCTAAGGGTACCTATCTAAAGCATATATCAAGGGGTGCATACTCATAGATGTGCGTAGACAAAAAATGAGCCTGATCGGACTTGTTAGCCGGCGGCCAGAGCCTAAATTGTGAATAAGCCAAAATTCTGATAATTTTTGCTTTGACCTGACCTGTGACGTCATCGGTGACTTCGAGGTCAATGAAAATAGGTTTCGCTCGGAAGTCGAGCGTATCGAGCGTATCAAGCGATCGAGCGTATAAGAGGGAGGGGGTCCGTTGGACCCCTTGCCGTTTCGCCCCTGATCGAGCTAGAGCTTCGAGGAAAAACGAGCGTGTTGCCCGTGACGAGAGGAAGCCGATGATAGGTAGGTACCCAATTTTAAGGTCCTAGATCATCGGTTGACCTTCCAGGTCAGGTCAATGACCCAAAAGTCGGGAAAATCGGGACCTGTTAGAATATGGTAGTGTGGCTGCATATGGTTTTTTCGAGGTACTGATCACGAATATCATGTTAGTTTTGATCACAGATGATGTCTTTACTCATTTAGGCCAGGTCGGATCACGTCAGGTCAGGTCAACCAGTCAACCTGCCGGGTACTCGTAGGATGAATCAACCGCGTCTTACGGCTCAACCAAAACTACTTCGTAAATGTTCAAATGGCTGCTGAATTCGAATTCAGCTCCAAAAACTAGTCTACAAGCATGCAAAACTCGAATAAGTGAACGAGGTCATCAAAGGCCATTGACCTGACTTGACCTTCAGGTGACCTTTACACTCACCCTAATGTACCTATGGGAGGAATATCATATCACGTGTTTCAACGCTTCACACCACGAAAGACTGCAAACGCGCGGCTAACGCGAGCCGACATACGCCGAATCACGATTCCGGCCAAACATGGTCTGAAAAAGTGGGTCACAGGTCCTGGAAAAGTGGGTCATAGGTCAAAGGTCACTTGGGTCAGGGTCAGAAATTTTCAGAGTAGGCATAAAATTGATTAACGCGAGGGTACTAAAGGTTTCGTCACGATCCGCCGCTTTTTACGCAAGTTATTTGCAAAAAAACCAAGGGGGTCAGCTCGATCCCCCCCCCCCCTATACAGGGAAACGTTAACCCTCGCCGGCACAGGGGGTTGATGCAACCCCCCAAGGTTTTTTCGCGAATAACTCGCGTAAAAAGCGGCCGATCGCGACGAAACTTTCAGTACCCTCGCCTTGATCAATTTTACACCTACCCTGAAAATTTCATGACCCTGACCCAAATGACCTTTGACCTGTGACCTCTTTTCCAAGACCATGTTTGGCCGGAATCGCGATTCGGCGTATGTCGGCTCGCATTAGCCGCGCGTTTGCAAGCTTTTCATGGTTTCAAACGTTCAAACATGTGATTTGATGTTGCTCCCATTCATTAGGGTGGGTGTCAAGGTCGCCTGAAGGTCAGGTCAGGTCATTGACCTTTGGTGACCTCGGTTCACTTTTTTAGTTTTAGGTAGGGGAGAGAGGTCATATTGCGCCATGTTCTTAAATGCGCCACACCTTCCTTCTGCCCAAAATTCGGTTCGAACGAATACTCGAATGTGTGCATTTACTTCACCACCAATAACTCGCTCTTATTTCGGTCCACGGGGGCAGGTGCGGTGTCTCAGCTTTCTCGCAGACCATTTTTTGTGATTTCCTCTATTTTCGTACGCGAAACAGTCTATTTCGACCTTTGCTAGTGTCATGGTTTATCTTAGAGATAGTGATTCAACTAATAATCATTGTTAATTGCTCGTTTAATGGTAGTTTTGAAAGTTTATCACCACCGTGGCTTCGCTGTCGTCGCCATATTTGAAGCTCATGAAAAATATGTTCCATTCGTAATTGCGCCCACCCTATGTGCGCCCTATTTCTTCAACTCAGAGAAACAGCATCTGGTGGTTGGGACACATTTCATTGAACACTTTGATTATTAGAGCGCTCACCTTACCATTACCTTAGCCTTCACAGCATAAATGGTTAATGGGCTGACACGTTCAAATAGGCTACTTAGTTAGGTGGCAAACCGTTGTTTTTAATAGGGCGCTTTTACATGAGAGGCATGGGCGCTTTTTGACGGGGGAGTCCGTAAATGCGCCCTTTGCAGATGTGCCGGAAAGCTTTTCTCTTGTTAATTTTTCTAGGTGTGATACAAATTGGGAGTTGTTATTTGATGCCAAAAACACTGAGGTACAATTTGAGATATCATCAAACATGACAGCTGGTCAACTTTAGCCGCAATAGGCCGATAGGTATCCTTAAGGTGGCGCAATATGACCTCCCTCCCCTACGTGTTTCTAGGCTAGTTTTTTTAGCTGAATTCGAATTTAGCGTCCATTTGAACATTTACGAAGTTGTTTTGGTGCCTTCGTAACATGTTACGAAGCTGTCAGAGGCGGATGACAGGTACTACGAATACCCGTCACGACCCCTACCGGTTGACATAGGCGGAGGGGGCACCGGGGCACCGTGCCCCCTTTGATTTTGGCATTTTACTTTTAGCCCTATGAGCGTTGCATGGAAAGAATGAGACCAAAAGTCGGCAGTGCCCCCTTAATTGAAGGTGTTCTGCCGCTACTGCCGGTTGACCTGACCTGACCTGACCCGACCTGGTTTAAACGCTTATCGACATCATCTGTGATCAAAACTAATGCGATATTCGTGATCAGCACCCCGGAAAACCCCTTAGCAGCCACACTTTACGACTTTCTAACAGATCCCGATATTCCCGATTTTTTGGTCATTGACCTGACCTGGAAGGTCAGCCGGTGACCTAGGACCTTACAATTTGGTATCATTGGCTTCCTCTCGTGACGGGCAACACGCTCGATTTTTCCGCGAAGCTCTAGCTCCATCAGGGGCCAAACGCGAGGGGGGTCGTACTAACCCCCCCCCCCCCTCTTGTGCCGTCGAAGCGAAGGACTCAAAATGGCCTGTGCCGGCGAGGGTTAAGTTGACCTCACCCTAACAAAAAGTATACCACTCGACGCCCCTGATCTAGACTAGCACGAAGGTGCCAAAATAGCGGTTCTGTGGCCATTTTGCGAAGTTATTTACCAAAAACCTAGCCCTTGCCTTGGGCCAGTTGACCTGACCTCAGAGGTCACCGTTTGACCTGAGACCTTATGATCGGGTACCAATCGCTGCGTCTCGTAACGGGCGCACACGTTCGTTCTTCCGCGAGGCTCTAGCTCCATTAGGGGCGAAACAGCGAGGGGGTCGTACCCCCGCCCCCTTCGGACCTTCCCCTCGGTATGAAGAAAACCAATAGGTCCGGCGAGGGTTAAATTAAAGGCCTTTAAGCGCGGAATTCTTGTTGTGGAATATTTGCTTCCTGAAACCCCTGAAGGCCGAATGTCGCCGCTATCTCCGTGGAAAGGTCCTATCGCCCGAGGGCAGGAAATAAGTCAGGATACAGCCAGGTGACTGACTGATCGGTACGGCAGCCGCTGGGCCAGCTAGGTAGTTAGGTACGGGCTGCATTCAGGGGAGCGTGTTATGCAATGCAGACGCGGTAGTCTACATCCAGACTTCCCATGATATGTGGTAAGTACAGTCACTGAACTCTATAATGGGTACAGTCTACATTCAGGCCACCGTGTAGTGCGGTACAGCCTAAATTCAGGCGACCGTGTAGTGCAGTACAGTCTACATTCAGGCGACCATGTTTTGCGTCACAGTCTACATTCAGGCGACCGTGTAGTGCGGTGCAGTCTACATTCAGGCGATCGTGTTGTGCGGTACCGTCTGCACTCAGACGACCGTGTAGTGCGGTGCAGTCTATATTCAGGCGACCTGTTGTGCGGTACAGTCTACATTCAGGCGATCTTGTTGTGCGGTACCGTCTGCATTCAGGCGACCGTGTAGTGCGGTGCAGTCTACATTCAGGCGACCGTGTAGTGCAGTACAGTCTACATTCAGGCGACCGTATTGTGCGGTACAGTCTACATTCAGGCGACCTGTTGTGCGGTACAGTCTACATTCAGGCGATCTTGTGCGGTACCGTCTGCATTCAGGCGATCTTGTTGTGCGGTACCGTCTGCATTCAGGCGACCGTGTAGTGCAGCACGCCAGCACAGTCTACATTCAGGCGATCTTGTTGTGCGGTACCGTCTGCATTCAGACGACCGTGTAGTGCGGTGCAGTCTATATTCAGGCGACCTGTTGTGCGGTACAGTCTACATTCAAGCGATCTTGTTGTGCGGTACCGTCTGCATTCAGGCGACCGTGTAGTGCGGTGCAGTCTACATTCAGGCGATCGTGTTGTGCGGTACCGTCTGCATTCAGACGACCGTGTAGTGCGATGCAGTCTATATTCAGGCGACCTGTTGTGCGGTACAGTCTACATTCAGGCGATCTTGTTGTGCGGTACCGTCTGCATTCAGGCGACCGTGTAGTGCGGTGCAGTCTACATTCAGGCGACCGTGTAGTGCAGTACAGTCTACATTCAGGCGACCGTATTGTGCGGTACAGTCTACATTCAGGCGATCTTATTGTGCGGTACCGTCTGCATTCAGACGACCGTGTAGTGCGGTGCAGTCTATATTCAGGCGACCGTGTAGTGCAGTACAGTCTACATTCAGGCGACCGTATTGTGCGGTACAGTCTACATTCAGGCGATCTTGTTGTGCGGTACCGTCTGCATTCAGACGACCGTGTAGTGCGGTGCAGTCTATATTCAGGCGAACATGTTATGCGGCACAGTCTGCATTCAGGCGACCGTATTGTGCGGTAACGGGTAATCTGCATTTAGGCGACCTTGATGTGATGTGCGGCACAGTCTGCATTCAGTCATTTAGTATGTTCTACGACTCCACATTGATCAATCAGTCGTGAGGTCTAGTCTATAGGTAGGTATTAGGTATTCAGACGTTCCACTATTTGTGTTAAAAGGTCTTCATTCCGTGGAACACTTCGCGTCGTTGACAATCGACGAGCTCAGTCTGTCATTGACGAACTGCGAATGGTAGCTTGAAAGTCGCAGGAATTGCAGAAGGTATCTTCCATTTCCGATGCATCAGTTTAGTTGGAGTAGGTGAAAGTATCTAAAGTCTAAACTAGTAAAAATAAGCAAATGGATCCTGGACGGCAATTACCAACAAATCAAATATCAGAATTAAAATATCACCAAATATAATTCAAATGCGGTTCTTATGCGGTTCTGGAGTTAACTGGACCATCCTCATCCACCCTTAGGAGCGGTGAGCTAAACTATGTTTAGCTGACTGCTGACACTTTGTGTTGAACAATGCACTGTCGTTGCCGTGCCTAACCGAGTGCTGCTGTTGCTGGCTGGCCGCAGGCTGGGATGTGCCGTCCGATTGGTTGGCCGCCGTGGCCCGGACCAGCGGCGGGGGCGGTGACCCACGGCACGGCCGTGGTCGGAGCTGTCCCGCGCAGCTGCTCTGCCGCGGACTGCAGAGTCTGGACGAGGCTCTCCCCAATGGAGGTCTACAGGCTCGCCTAGCCAGGTGAGGCTCGGGCAGTAGAGGTTCTCATGGACGGGGGACGCGCACGGTTCCGGGAGCTATATGTCCCCGCGCCACCCTCCGCTGCGTGTGGGTCACGCGTGTGAGTGCGCTGGGTTAGCATCAGAGCGGGACATATGACGCACTTTCAGGGTAGTTTGCCGTGCTGCGGATATGCGGTTGCAGCCGCACGCCAATGCGCGCCGAGCTCATTCGTCACGCGCGAGGATTTCCACTAATACCTATTCCCTACGCTTGGAACCATCCACAATAACACGACGGGAGCTTAGTCACTCATCCGGCTTGTCTGAACGATTAGGTGAGCTTCTGCTAATCAGTCATCACTTTATTATTTTTTTTTTGTATTCCGAGGAAGACGGCAATTTTTCATCGATTTCGTACGCTGTGGGTGGAGCGAACCTGTGTGTCCCCCCCCCCCCCGGTGGGGCTGACTATGTGGCGTCGTGTGTTTTAGTCTGCCGGCGTCCTGGCTGCTGGCCCTGCTCACCAGTGGCGGAGACGGGGCGGCGACACTGACGGCGCAGTTCGCCACCTACTGCCGCGTGCTGGTGGCGTCATCAGAGGCAGCGCGAGGCGGCGACTGCCGCCGGCGGCGCGTCTGCCTTCTCCGAACCGTGACGCTCACTGACCCCTGACGAGAGGACGCGAGTCGCACGCTGTGCAGTGTGCACCGTCACAGCGCATACCTGTGTTCAAACGCACTGTATAGGAACTAATATATGCAAACGTACAAACCAAGTGTTACAATACAACATGCTAAAACGTGGACTAAGAACTTGAAGAGTGACGATCACTGATGATTGATCGCCGGTCTTATCGGGGTTTCTTGTTTCCTTAGATGATCTGCAATAGACTGGTAGTAGGTATAAGTGCGATTGAGAAGTATAAAAGAAGCTTAGTGTGAGTACAAAAGGTGCTCTACAATTTCTTCTATATTTGTAGCTGCCGTGTGATTCTATGTACCTAGTAGGTATCGTGATATCACTGTATCCCAAGGCGAAAACTGAAAACCGAAGACTTCCGAGTCTCGAGAGCTACGTTGTTTCACCATGGCCATGAAAAAGACGATCGGGCATGTAGGTAGGTATCTAACTCCAAAATGGGTATAGGTAAATTCGCCTTTAAATCTCTGAATCAATTCATTTTTGATACAACAGTTCTAATGTATGTATAATGTCCGTTCAGTCCGACCTCTGCACTGCGCTGTGCTGTCCGACTCTGATCAGTCCCGCGGCCCGCCCGTCCCGAGCGTCCTCTGCCGTGTCCGTGCCGGCTCGCGCAGTGCAGTGCGGGTATGCAGATGGGCCGGAGCCGGAGCCGCTGCCGGCGGGGGTCAGTCGCGGCGCTGAGGCGGAGGGGTGCGGTGGGTCGTCTCAGGGACGCAGTGCGACGCTCCGTGAGACCAGAGAGGGAGATGACAGCGCGACGCGGTGCCCACCTGCCGACCGGAAGTACGGCGAAGTTGGCTCCACTGTCGCTGCTGCTGCTGATGGCGTGTCTGCCAGGCTGCTGTCGGCAGCTGGGAGACAACAGCACCGACCGGCCCGTCAGCGGTGAGTGTCCAGTGAGGACCAACTACAGTCCCAAGCTTGTGGTCATCCTCTCGGCGGTAGTTTACTTTCTGGCTATTGTATCCGATTGTACCCGTGCCATCAGTGTGCGCTAAAGAGCTGAGTTTCGCGAGTCAGCACTGAACGGAACAGTTTACCAAAATTATATCGGTCGACGAGCGACTCTTCCGCGTTAATTTGCATACATAACACAGCATATCAGCTATTGAGCCCGTCCTAGGCGGCTTGGCCTCCTTCGGGCCCTCTGCAGTCCTCATATTTAGACACTTTTCATCTACATGTGATCCAAAATTATCGAGGCACACAAGACCACATTTGGAGTTACTTTTATATAATTATGCAGCGCTAATACCTACCTATGTCCATTAGCGTGCAATGTTACGGAATGAGATTGCATTGGTGTGCATGAACATGTAACGGATCCTTTTCCGGACAATTTGTGCGAGTGACTGCATTATGCATTACCACAGTGCGAGCTACGAGGCTGCGTTGCTGCGCAATAGATGGTTTGACCTCTTGTTTTTCACGGCAGGCTGCGTGCCGCGGGAAATCCCCGCCAGTGCGGCGTCTGCTTGGGTCGGCGCCCCGCCGCCCGATGACGCATCCGGGACGGTGACGGCCGGCGGGCAGCAGCAGCAGCGGCGGCGGCGAGGGCTGCTCGTCAGCGACACAGAGTGCAGTCTCGAGAACCTGTGCGACCCCAGCGCCCGCCCGCGCGTCTGCTACTACAACGCCGACATCTGCGACGGCGAGCAGGACTGCAGCTCGGGCCGGGACGAGCTCTTCTGCGACGAGTGCCTGTGCCCGTACGAACGTGTGGACGGCGTCACAGCGTCTGTGCCTGACAGCGCGGTGCGCTACTGGATCGGTGTCAACCTCAAGGGGTGCGCGCGCGCCTGCAATGACATCGAGTCGGGCTGTGTGGGATTCAGCTTCAACGCGCTGAACGAAGGCGAACATCGGTGTCGGATCTTCTTTCAGCCAGGCTCGTTCGTGGCCAGCAACATCGGCGGGAGCTTGTACATTCGCAACGAGCCGTCGACGCCGCGGCTGGGGCGCGGCGGCGCGGACGCGCTGCAGATGGCGCCGCCGGCGGTGGACTGTTCCCGGTCCGATGTGCGCCCGTGTCCGTCCGGTAACGGCCAGTGCGTGCCGTACAGCCAGCTGTGCGACGGCGTCCAGCAGTGCTCCGGCAACAGCGAGGAGTTCGGCTGCCCCCTCTACCTGAAAATATACTCTCGACTGGATGGCAAGACGATCGGATCGTACTCGAGCCCGCTACCGGCCGTCAGTCGAGACACCTGCGCGGCCTACTGTCTGTACCACTCCACCGAACACCCAAAATGTCTGTTCTTCGCGTACCGCAGCTCAAATCGACAATGTCTGATCGGCTGCAGCTCGTGCGGCGACTCCCCTCAAGTCATCGACGAGACTGGATCAGAGTTCTACTCGGTGCACGTTGCAGGGACGGCAGCGCTGGCTGCCGCCATTGTGGACTTTGGCGCTTCGCCGAGTAACAGGGACGCTGCTAACTTTGAGAGCCTGCGTCCGACAGTTCACCAACTGACCGAGTCTCTGAAGACACTGGGCATCTCCATCCCCGACCTTCGGTCTTCCGACGCCGTCTCAACCCTGCTGAATCCGACTCGCACGGCGGTGCCATCGGCATCCACTATCGGCCCGGGAAGCGTGCCTCGACCTCCCCCCAGGAGGAAGCCTCCCGGTAATCAGCCCAACAGTGGTCAGGCTCAGGACCAATTTTTCGGCAGGCCGCCGACGCTCGCAACACCAAACAACTCCCCCGCCGCGCCTTCCAGCTCCTTCAGCGGATCGGTGACACCGGCTGCCGCTCCGACTGCGACCCCTCAGCTGCCGGCTCAGAGCTCGCAGCTGTTCGCCGACTGCGGCCGACGGCCTCTGGACCCTCTGTCGGCCAGAACCCAGCTGCGTGTCATCCCGGCCGGCCGCACCTCCAACCGCGTGGTGGGCGGCGAGCCAGCCACCTACGGCACGTACCCGTGGCAGGCGCAGATCGAGCTGTACAGCGACGCCGGCCACTTCGAGCACCACTGCGGCGGCGCTCTGATCAGCGAGCGGCTCGTGCTGACGGCGGCGCACTGTCTGGAACCGGCGCGAACGCGACTGCAGGTGAAACTCGGTCAGCACGACCGGCGCGACGCCAGCGAGCAATTCGAGCAGACGTTTGCCGTGGAGAACATGCTCAGCCACCCGGGCTACCGGTCAGACTCGGCGAGCGGCGCCTCCGACGACATCGGCGTCATGAAGCTGCGGCTCCGTTTCGGCCGGCCGGTGGTGTTCAGCTCGCACGTGCAGCCGCTGTGTCTGCCGAGCGGGCCGCCGACAGTCGGTCAGGAGTGCCACGTCTCCGGCTGGGGCAAGACGGACGCGGGGCTGCCCGACTCGCCGCGCTCGGCGGCCGACGTGCTGCACGGCGTGGTGGTGCCCGTCATCTCGGACACGCTGTGTGCGGCGCGCGAGCTGTACGGCGCGCGGTTCGCGGCCGGCCGGATGCTGTGCGCCGGTCACCTGGCCGGCGGCGCCGACTCGTGCCAGGGCGACTCGGGCGGGCCGCTGGTGTGTCCCGGCGGCGACGGACGCTGGCAGCTGGCCGGCATCGTGTCGTTCGGCGAGGGCTGCGGCGCGGCGCTGAAGCCCGGCGTGTACACCCGGGTGGACCACTACGTGCCCTGGATACGCGCGGTGGCGCAATCACTGGGCAAGTGAACGGAGAGACAGGCGGTAGTGCGCAGCTGATTCTGTTACGCCTTGGCGTACTCCGCTTTCGCCCATAGAATGGTTCGAGATGATATGCCCGATGAGGAAAGGTATACGATTGTTAAGTGGTTCGAAATAGCATATTGGCCTGTAACGAGATCTCCTTTGTCAATACATACCCGATCATCCTGTTGTTCAAATTTTTGTACAATGCATTCACGTTATACAATACTACCCAAACAAAAGCAGTGTATAGGGTAAGGTGCCTAATTAGCGACCCTTTCCGATTTGCGACCCACCTCCCTACAGAAAAACTGGCAGGAGCAAACGGGGTAAAAACATCGTCAAAAGGTCAGCCATACTTTGGTTATCAAATTACATTATTTTCCGGTCGTCGATGTTTCTGGTGGGACGTTTCAGGTGATTTTAAGTAAAAATGACGAGTTTCTTATCCAAAACGTGTGTGTTTGGGCCCTCTCTGATGAAAAGCGATGCACGTTAGGATGGTGCACCTTTTTTATTCTGAATCGACATTCCTTTTTTAATTGATAACCGTTTTCCATAGTGAATCGCTCAACTGTGCACAGCATGGCGGTTAAAAATATGTCGCAACTCATATTTCCTTTTTGCGCCTGGCATGGTCGCAAATAGCTCAAGAAGGGAAAGAAAGGGAAAAGGGAGAAATGAAAATGAGGTGTTGCTGAAGCTTGCAATGTGTGGCAGGGGATGCCAAATGTCGTCACCGACTACAGGGGTGCCGAGTTCAGCGCGGACCTCGAATATCATACAAGATAGCCTGCAAAATTTGGGTTTCCGCCTTCTTTTCGCCTTCGGTGGATCACGTGATCAGTTTTTACCTACGTAAATGTGTTGGATAAACGTTCCTGTTCGAGTTATTGAGTGCTTTGCGTATAGGTTACCTTTCTGAGATCATACCTATTTCATCTTTTCAGGCGTCGCATTTTTTGCCATTTTTAATATGGGGAATCCCATAGACTTATTAGCGACCCTCCCCGGTCGCTAATCGGGAAGAGTTCCCTATTAGCGTTTTTTGCAATGGTTTGCCAAAATGCTCACTACAAATAAGTTAGTAAATATTGGGGCAGAAAATGACTATATTTTAATAGAAAAATGAACGATCTCTCCGAAAATCAAGCCAGTAACTCAGTGGCACCCACAGAGCGTGAACAATGACGGTTCAAATTAAGGGGGTCGCTAATTAGGCACCTTACCCTATTCTCGTAAATATATCAGTTTACGGAGCGGAGCAGCAAAAATGGTTTTATCTGATACCCACCGCCACCGGAATTTGAGTCATTAGGTATATTTGAACTTTGAAGACGTTAGGAATCAGTAGCGGCGGAACACCTTCAATTAAAGGGGGGCACTGCCGACTTTTGGTCCCATTCTTTCCATGCATCGTCCATAGGGCTAATGTTAAAATGCCAAAATCAAAGGGGGGCACGGTGCCCCGGTGCCCTCCCCGTTCCGCCGCCTATGTTAGGAATACTAGAACATCGGTAGAAGGACTCTTCAAAACACCTTCACTGTCCACCCATACAACAAACAAGGCGTACCTTTATATAGGGCAATCGGAAAAGAAAGTTTACCTAAACGGATTTTGTTGAAACGCTCCACTGAGTTGTTGACTGTAGGTATGCCGGAGTTTGTAAACCTCAGTCAAGGTCACTGACTCTCCGTGAGTCTACGCAGCGTCGCCAGCGCGGCATCCAGCACAGTGAAGGCGGAGAGGCCCCAGAACAGGCCGACCAGACCGCCCACGTAGGCGGCCACGTCCCCTTCGGTGACGGCCAGCCGCTGGCGAGTCTCGCGCATCATGGGCGGCCAGCTGAGGTGCACCCGGACCGTGTCGGGCCGCGTCAACAGCGGCGTCACGCGCGCCTCCTCGACCAGACGCACCTGCTCGAACCGGCAGTTGGAGGGACCGCGGCAGCGCTCCACCAGCCGCTGGCGCCACTCGGGACCGTACGAGGCCTCGCGCAGCGCCGCCTGGGAGCCGAGAGGGCACGGCGGCAGCGCGCGCACCTCGGCAGAGGCCATCCAGTCGGCGCGGCAGCCGGCGGTCTCTGCCAGCGCGCGCTGCATGCAGCTTCGCCGCCGCTGCTGGCTGGTGAAGCCGCACGGCGCGTTCCGCCGGCTCACCGTTTCTGAAGCCATCATAGTCAGCTGGAGCGTCACCACCGTCCCCGGCCGCAGCGGCACCTCGGCGGAGGCTGTCTCGTGCACCCGGTACACAGATTCGGGCAGGGTGAGCTCCTGGTCGGGCCAGTGGATCAGCAGCAGGTGGGTCACGCGCCGGGACAACACCGGCTCCACGGCCAGCTCGAGCGCCACCTGACGCTCCCTGCCGGCAGCGTCCGCGGAGCGCGGCGGCGGCTCGGCCGTCACGCAGTACGGCATCCGCGTCTCGTCGTCGAGCTGGAACGAATGGTGCACGCGCACGGCCACGGTGTGCTCTGCGGTGACGTCGCAGCCGTCGCAGGGACGCAGCAGGCGGGCCGGGTCCGGCCGCAGCCGCTCCACGAACTCGCCGGAGCTGATGTTGCCGGCGCGCAGCTCCTCCAGACTGGCGTTGTAGACGGCGGCGGCCGGCCAGAGAGGACACACAGTCAGCGCCGGCGTTGGGGAGGCCGTCCACAGAGTGTCGGTGGCCACCGGCTCGGAGGCATACAGCACCAGTTCTTGATAGCAGAGCCACAGCAGCACGGCCGAGGACACCAGCTTCAGACCGAGGACGGCGGCGGCGGCGACTGACTGCAGCGCGGCGCGCCACGAGCAGGACAGTGACCGCCGTACGGGGTCCTCCTCGGCCGGAGGTGGGGCCCGTCGGCCGTCACCGGACGTGGGCCGCAATACCACGCGTATCAACATCAGCGCCGACCGAATGAGACGAGAAAGACTAACGCAATCGAAACCGAACGGACCAACGTCGGGTTGTCTGTGATACAGACAGCAGCTTCTTGAACGTCTGCTAATCTGTAATTCTGAAAATATCTATTAACAAATCATCAGTGATCTGAGGGTTATCTCCTAAGAAAATTATGATGTCACAACTTCTCAATGGGTGTCCGGTCCAGTATTCCACCAAGAACAGAGGCTTTACTCTTCTCTCTTCAGCAGCGGGGTGAAGTCTAGTGCTGAGAGAGTGACCGAGCGAAGAAACCAGTATAGACCGCTGCTGACACCGGGCCCGCCCACTGGCGAGTGAACAACTCCGCCCGCAGCTCGCCGTCGCGTGCTGCTACACGGCTCATAAGTGCAGCCTTGCCGCATGCCGTATTCACATTACGTCATCCATACGAAGTTCTATGACCTCGATCCATACAATCTAGCGAGACAGCCATTCACCCATCGGTGGTACTCGAACCAACCTCAATAGGTAGGCCATACCACTGACCACGAGTCTCTGGTAACGAAGACCGTGCATGGTGCCTAGTCCTACCGTTCATAATCAGGATATCGGTGGAGGCTCACTGCCAATGAGCGTACCGCTACCAAACGCCGACACGAGCGCGCTTCAATGGGCACGCACACACTCGTCCATTAGGTATCACTTAACCATTCACTAGGCATTCCCTACATGCTGTGGCGCATGACCAGCTTCGATCAGCGGCTTACATAGAGGACTGAGGTGCTCAAAGATCAGAATGCTAGGCTCACTTCTTTTGGTAAATGTCGTGAATGAGACACCGGCAAAGCGCATGTTATTGGTTGTGCGTGGTCTGTTATTTGGATTGACACATTACGGCATCCTTCATTCAACATCGCCTCCACTATTAGGTACCAATTACCAGCACGGTCTAACCTTCCCTCGTCTTTTTGATGCGCCGTGCCGAAGTCCTCCTTTTCCGCCAGTCCTCGTCCTCGAAGTCCTCGAAGTCCGCCACAGGTATAGTGAGCAAAATGCTGATGCAAATTATGGCTACTACGGACTGAGCGATAAGAACAATAAACCCTAAAACCAATGGCATGTATATCTATGAACGCGGTAATGTGGTGGCCACGACTGTGATAAAGCCAGGGATGGTTGCTTTCCTGTTTTATATTTGAAGCAGGATTAACCAAACAGTGAAAAATGCATCTACCCATCAAAAAGCTCAAGAAAAAAATACTTCTCACCATGGCAATATCATGGATTAGATCGTATAATCTCTTTAAAGTATCGCGTCTCAAAAGTATCGCTATCACTCCCTGGTTTGACAGCCCCTAGCTTTTGAGGGTTGGCCGGCTGGCCGGCCCGTACCAATTTCACGGTTTCACGGGCCGGCCAGGCGGTCAACACTCAAAGCAAGGACATTCAAACCAGGGAACGATAATGATACTGTTACGATTACTTGAACTTTATTGAACTGAATTTAAACACGAAGGTAGCACTGTAACCGCTTACTAATGCTCAAAACTCTCGGCCACACAAGCCGGCCGCCCGCCGCCACACAGGTCCGTCGCGAGAAGGACAAACAGCGCCTCTGGCGGCCGGCCGACAAATTACGATCAGCTGATCGACAAAACTGGGTCACCGGATCGGCGCGCGACGGCCGATCGTCAACAGCGGCAGCTGATCCACAACATCCTCCCCTTCAAAAAGTACGGACACCTAGGTCACAGGTGCACACCCGAGGGCCTAACCTGGCGAATACGGTTGCGGGCGTCGCACTGGGCGGCCATAGCGGCTAACAGCAGTTGGCGGACGGATGGGAGTTCCGTCCGGCTCCGAATCCGAACTATCCGAGTCCGACAGAGCACATTCACTTTCAGCGCTACTCGGCGAGTCCACACGACCGGAAACTTCATCGGAGCGGACCGCCAGCAATGGCCCGACAGCGGTCCGACCTAACAGCGGAATACAGGCACCGAGGTCCGGTTCCTCGTCAGACACACTGACAGTGACAGGAACCGTCACACATGTCGCCCGTTCTGAATCGTCCCGCACAGAACTTTCTACTTTCTTCAGGTTACTACCATGCACAAGCACCTGCTTTCGTCCCCGCTTAATCCTATAATCAGGTCGCTGCACTTTGACGACTACATATGGTCCAGTAAAACGAGCGGACAGTTTCCTGCTCTTACCACGCTTCACTGCCTGCACTTTTAGCATCACCGTATCGCCTACTTCAATGTCACTCGTTCCAGCCACAGACGAGCGCGACTGGCTGTCCTGCAGTGACTGATGGGCCTGGTCGCGGTCCACCTCGAGACGGCGCTTCAGGTCACTCACATAATTCGCGTAAGTGTCACACTGCAGCTTATCTGCGTCATCAATGATCTCACTCACAACGGGCACACGCGGGTAAACACCATAAACCAACTCGAACGGCGAATATCCTGTCGTGGTGTGCTGTGAGAACCGATAGGCTGACACACACACACTGACCCACCGGTCCCAATCAGCCTGGTTCTCACTCACATAATGGGTGAGCATATCGCACAGAGTGCGGTTGAACCGCTCGGTTTGACCATTCGTTTGTGGATGGTACGACGTGCATCGTAGCTTCTGGATCCCCAATAGCTCACAAATCCGCTTAACTAGCGCGCTTTCGAAGTTCGTGCCCTGATCTGTCAAAATGCTTTTCGGCACTCCAAAACGAGCAAAGAGCTCCACGAAACAGTCGGCCACGGTCGTGGCCTTCTGGTCAGGAATACAATAGGTCTCCACCCACTTCGTGAACAAGTCCGACACGACTAGAACGTACCTGTTCCCAGCATCTGAACAAGGTAGTGGTCCAAGAATATCTGCCGACCACTGGGAGAACGGCTCCCCTACGACAGGTACACTACCTACACCTTCTCGGTGAGAACGGTTCGGCCTTTTCACCCGCGCGCATCCGAGACATGCACGGCAGTAGTCGCGCACGGTCACTTTCAGGTTATGCCAGTAGTAATGACGCGTGATCTGACTCATCGTACGCTTCAACCCGAAATGCGCCGCCATTGGCACATCGTGAGCAAGACGTATCACGTGACTCTGCATGCTTAACGGCACGATTATCTGCGGCTCACGGTCTGAAATGGTCTGTCGGTACACGAGGCCATCACGAACAAACAGGCTGTCTCTATCACGCATATAGAACGCACCGACGTCACCAAGTCTCGCATCGTTCGTGCTCCCAGTCCGTAGGCAGTCCATGACAACTGACAGCACCGGGTCCTCCAGCGTCGCCTGCTGCAGCTCTGGCAGGCTGAGCCGGCTAGACGTCGCCTCCGCCCCGACAGCAGCTTCGTCAGCCGCCGAGCTTTTCAGCTCCACAGCTCGGACCGTCGCCGGCACGTCACCTTCGGCCAGCTCACACGAGTCACCATTTGGCACGCAGCCAACACTGACACTGGACAGTCCTTGTTTTGGCACACAGCCAGCACGGTCACCAGACAGTCCCTGTTTTGGCACACAGCCAGCATCACCAGACAGTCCTTGTTTTGGCACACAGCCAGCATCAGCAGACAGTCCTTGTTTTGGCACACAGCCAGCACTGTCACCATCACCACAGTCTCTGGACAGTGCGTCCGCGTGGGGAATCGCAGTCCCCGGTCGGTGAACCACCGTAAAGTCATACTGGGACAACTCCATGACCCAGCGAGCCAGCCGACCAGACGGATCCTTTAGGCTCCAGAGCCACTTGAGCGCCTGGTGGTCCGTCACGACGACGAACTCAGTCCCGAGGACGTACCATCGGAACCTGGTCACGGCCCGAATCACAGCGAGCAGCTCGTGCTCAGTCGTCGTGTAGCGCGACTGACAGTCCGTCCATTTTCCCGAAGCGAAGGCGACTGCATACTCGCCATCACCATCACACTGGCTCAGAGTCGCGCCCCAGCCGCGCGAGCACGCATCGGTCGTGATCCGAAACGGCTGCTCCGGGTCCGGCGGCCGGACCACAGGGAAGGCAGCCACCGCCTTCCGGAGATCCTGGAAGCTCCGCTCTGCTGCCTCCGTCCACTCGAACGAGTGCCGGCGAGTCAGATCAGTCAGACCCACCGCACGCACACTGAAGTGAGGAATCAGGTGACGGAAGTAGCCCGCCATCCCCACGAATCGCAGCACCTCCTTCACGCTGCTCGGCCTCTTGTAGGCCGTGATCGCAGCCACGTTGTCGTACGCCGGCCGGATACACCCCTCAGAGATCACGTGAGACAGAAACGTGACCTCAGACTGTGCGAAGCGGCACTTCTGGGGGTTCAGGCGGATCCCGCT
The DNA here is from genome assembly GCF_019059575.1 of Amphibalanus amphitrite. Taxonomy (NCBI): domain Eukaryota; kingdom Metazoa; phylum Arthropoda; class Thecostraca; order Balanomorpha; family Balanidae; genus Amphibalanus; species Amphibalanus amphitrite. Next base: position 543,939 of record NW_024881868.1, read on the forward strand.
CCGCTCGAGCCGCTCGAACACCTCCCTCAGAACAGCGACATGCTGCTCTAGAGTCTCCGTGAAGATGAGTACGTCGTCCAGATACACGACCACTGACTGGTGCAGCAGGTCCTTCAGCACCGTCGTCATCATCCGCTGGTACGTTGCCGGTCCATTGCACATACCAAAGGCCAGGACTTGGTAGCAGAATTGCCCCTGATCGGTGACGAAGGCTGTCTTCTCTTGTGCCGATTCGTCCAGTTTCACTTGCCAGTACGCAGCCTTCTGATCGAGCTGCGAGAAGACACGGCATTTGGAACCGATCGACGCCAGCAGCGACTCTATCCTAGGTAGAGGAAAAGGGTCTTTCACGGTGCAGCGGTTCAGCTCCCTGAAGTCAGTACATACTCGAAAGCTCTTGCTTCCCTTCTTCTTTACAAGAAGCACCGGGCTCGCGTACGGGCTGGCACACTCCCGTATCACGCCCATTGACAGCATGTCCGCGATCTGCTGGTTGGCAGTCTCTCGCAGAGCCGGCGGAATCGGGTACGGCTTCTTTTTCCGCGGCTCCTCCATCAGCTCTATGCGATGTTCGACAGCTGTGACTCGTCCGAGCTGCCCTGGCGAGCTGAACACGTCCGACTGGTCCAGCACCGCTTTCAGCTTCTCCTGATCCACTGTTGACAGGTGAGACAGGTCAGCCTGTGTCTTCACCTGGTCCAGGAACGGCATCACCTCCTCGTCCAGACTGTCCTCGAAGTCCTCCACCGCACCATCTGTCACCACACACCGGCACACGGTGGCGGCCGGCTCTCTAACCTCCTGTCCAAAACATGAGAGCACACCGGTACTGAAGTTGACAGCCACTTCAGCCGCCTTTAGAAAGTCTGTGCCGAGTAGCACACAGTCACTGCACTCGGCGACCAGGACCTCCATGGTCACCTCACCTGCAGTGCCTGGCACATGCAGAACCACATCTGCAGCTCCGTGAACATGGAGACTTTCCTGTCCAGCTCCCACCACAGCCTTTCGGCTGTGTCGCAGCTGCAGCTGACACCTGTCGGCCGTCGATCGCGACAGAAGCGTCCGCTCGCTGCCGCTGTCCACGACTGCATCCTGCACTAGCCGTCCATTCACCGTCACGTCCAGCTTCAACGTCGAACCGACAACCACTCGCCTGTTGGCCGTCACAGCTCCTGGTCCTGCACCACTGGTGCCAGCACCACCACTGGTGCCACCACTGGCACTCCCCATGGCACCACCTCGGTTACCACCACTGGCACAGTATCGACTGATGTGCCCCACACCTCCGCACTTATAGCACTTGATGCCCTTCGAGCCGCCTGACCGGCTCCCTCCTTTGCACTGTTTGGCAATATGTCCCATCTGGCCACACGAATAACACTTTCGACTCACAGATCTTCCAGTCTCCTGGCAGCGCCTCGCTGCTGACCTCTGCTTGCCATGGAGCAGAGTCATGTGAGTCACCAGCTGGTCCAGCGAGGACAGGTCGCCCTCTCCCAGCTTGTGCGACCAGACCTCTGGCGCACCCTTAATCGCCTGTACGATGGTCATGCGGTCCAGAGACTCGGCTGTCAGCTCTGGCATGACCTGCTGAATCTGACTCTTCAGCGCCTCTACGTACTCCCGCGGAGTCTCGCCTGGCTGCAGACGACGCTGGTCCAGCCCTTGAAGGATCTGCCCCTTCATCACCTCCGGCGTCAGGAGATGCAGCACCTTTTGTTCAGCAGCACTGACTGTAGCCTCCCGTTCAGCAGCCTGTACTTCTGCCTCAACCCGGTCGGCCACCCAGGCCGCCCGCCTGCACGAGCCAAGGGCATAACAGATCAAGTCCAGGGCCACCACGCCCGACAGGTTTTTCAAGCTCGCATAACGCCGAAACTGCTTGAAGAAACGCCGTGGTTCGGCGTACTCGAACACGGGGAGGGGCAGGCTCAGTGCCCCAGTCGCCCCGGCACTCGTGTCCACCGAGTTATCCATCACCGGTCCCGTATCACACAGATTATCCGTCCGGTATCCGTTCACTCAGTTTGTTTACATCATCACACTGGGCGCCGCCATGACACACCTGACCGGTGGCGCCACCCGCGGAATAGTCCCGAAGCTTCCCTGTGACGTCACGTCCGGCTAACGCTCTTCCCGCTGCCGGCCGACGCCATCTTCGATGATCTTCGGCACACTGATCGGTTTCGCTCACGCCGACTGCGGCACGCGGCGCCGGTTATAATCCCACCGCTGAATGTTACGATTACTTGAACTTTATTGAACTGAATTTAAACACGAAGGTAGCACTGTAACCGCTTACTAATGCTCAAAACTCTCGGCCACACAAGCCGGCCGCCCGCCGCCACACAGGTCCGTCGCGAGAAGGACAAACAGCGCCTCTGGCGGCCGGCCGACAAATTACGATCAGCTGATCGACAAAACTGGGTCACCGGATCGGCGCGCGACGGCCGATCGTCAACAGCGGCAGCTGATCCACAACAATACTTTCCGAGACGTAAGGCGCGACACTTCCAAGAGACTAATATTATCTAATCTATGGTTTCATCAATTGTAGTATACTTCGCAGTACTTATCTGACCAAGAAAGTAAACAAACGAAGGGAAGCATTTTTCAATATCAAAAACATTGAAGTGCAAAACATACAACGAAAACATCAAAAGACAGGTCATGTTCCATACAGGGGTGGGCAGATAAATTGGGACAAATTTCAACTTCCTCTAAAACGACAATTTTTTTAGTTATAAAGATAATTTTTTAACATAAATATAGGCTAATGAATACTTTTCCATGTTATGCAGGTTGCGTTGTAATTTTGAGTCGGCTGGTCACGTCCGTGAAGTTAGCGTCGTATTCCGCGACGGATTCAGCGTCGAGTCCGAATTTCAACTAAACCCAACCTATCCGATGCAGTTTGGGACGCTGATTCCGAATATCGTATTCATTTCAAATTTCAAGGTCATCTTCAAGGTCAAATCACGGATTGAAATTGAGACCCCGATTTTTCCTACACCGATCGTCCGATCCGATTTCTGAAGGTCGCATTCGAAAGCTAGGGTCAGAATCTCGAATTCCCTAATATATACCTTATTAAAAATATTTGACCTTCAAGGTCAAATCACGGATTGAAATTTTGAGTCCCCCTATTTTTTCTACACCGATCGTCCGATCCAATTTCTGATGGTCGCATTCGATAGCTAGGGTCAAAATCTCGAGTTCCCTAATATATACCTTATTAAAAATATTTGACCTTAAAGGTCAAATCACGGATTGAAACTTTGAGTCCCCCTATTTTTTCTACACCGATCGTCCGATCCAATTTCTGATGGTCGCAATCGATAGCTAGGGTCAGAAACTCGAGTTCCCTAATATATATCTTATTAAAAATATTTGACCTTAAAGGTCAAATCACGGAATGAATTTTTGAGTCCCCCAATTTTTTCAACACCGATCGTCCGATCCGATTTCTGATAGTCACATTCTATAGCTAGGGTCAGAATCTCGAGTTCCCTAATATATACCTTATTAAAAATATTTGACCTTAAAGGTCAAATCACGGATATTCAACCTTAAAGGTCAAATCACGGATTGAAATTTTGAGTCCCCCGATTTTTTCTACACCGATCGTCCGATCCAATTTCTGATGGTCGCATTCGATAGCTAGGGTCAAAATCTCGAGTTCACTAATATATACCTTATTAAAAATATTTGACCTTAAAGGTCAAATCACGGATTGAAATTTTGAGTCCCCCTATTTTTTCTACACCGATCGTCCGATCCAATATCTGATGGTCGCAATCGATAGCTAGGGTCAGAAACTCGAGTTCCCTAATATATACCTTATTAAAAATATTTGACCTTAAAGGTCAAATCACGGATTGAATTTTTGAGTCCCCCAATTTTTTCAACACCGATCGTCCGATCCGATTTCTGATGGTCGCATTCGATAGCTAGGGTCAGAATCTCGAGTTCCCTAATATATACCTTATTAAAAATATTTGACCTTAAAGGTCAAATCACGGATATTCAACCTTAAAGGTCAAATCACGGATTGAAATTTTGAGTCCCCCGATTTTTTCTACACCGATCGTCCGATCCAATTTCTGATGGTCGCATTCGATAGTTAGGGTCAAAATCTCGAGTTCCCTAATATATACCTTATTAAAAATATTTGACCTTAAAGGTCAAATCACGGATTGAAATTTTGAGTCCCCCTATTTTTTCTACACCGATCGTCCGATCCAATTTCTGATGGTCGCAATCGATAGCTAGGGTCAGAAACTCGAGTTCCCTAATATATACCTTATTAAAAATAGTTGACCTTAAATGTCAAATCACGGAATGAATTTTTGAGTCCCCCAATTTTTTCAACACCGATCGTCCGATCCGATTTCTGATGGTCGCATTCTATAGCTAGGGTCAGAATCTCGAGTTCCCTAATATATACCTTATTAAAAATATTTGACCTTAAAGGTCAAATCACGGATTGAAATTTTGAGTCCCCCTATTTTTTCTACACCGATCGTCCGATCCAATTTCTGATGGTCGCAATCGATAGCTAGGGTCAGAAACTCGAGTTCCCTATTATATACCTTATTAAAAATATTTGACCTTAAAGGTCAAATCACGGATTGAATTTTTGAGTCCCCCAATTTTTTCAACACCGATCGTCCGATCCGATTTCTGATGGTCGCATTCTATAGCTAGGGTCAGAATCTCGAGTTCCCTAATATATACCTTATTAAAAATATTTGACCTTAAAGGTCAAATCACGGATATTCAACCTTAAAGGTCAAATCATGGATTGAAATTTTGAGTCCCCCGATTTTTTCTACACCGATCGTCCGATCCAATTTCTGATGGTCGCATTCGATAGCTAGGGTCAAAATCTCGAGTTCCCTAATATATACCTTATTAAAAATATTTGACCTTAAAGGTCAAATCACGGATTGAAATTTTGAGTCCCCCTATTTTTTCTACACCGATCGTCCGATCCAATTACTGATGGTCGCAATCGATAGCTAGGGTCAGAAACTCGAGTTCCCTAATATAAACTTTATTAAAAATATTTGACCTTAAAGGTCAAATCACGGATTGAATTTTTGAGTCCCCAATTTTTTCAACACCGATCGTCCGATCCAATTTCTGATGGTCGCATTCTATAGCTAGGGTGAGAATCTCGAGTTCCCTAATATATACCTTATTAAAAATATTTGACCTTAAAGGTCAAATCACGGATTGAAGTTTTGAGTCCCCCTATTTTTTCTACACCGATCGTCCGATCCGATTTCTGATGGTCGCATTCTATAGCTAGAGTCAGAATCTCGAGTTCCCTAATATATACCTTATTAAAAATATTTGACCTTAAAGGTCAAATCACGGATATTCAACCTTAAAGGTCAAATCACGGATTAAAATTTTGAGTCCCCCGATTTTTTCTACACCGATCGTCCGATCCAATTTCTGATGGTCGCATTCGATAGCTAGTGTCAAAATCTCGAGTTCCCTAATATATACCTTATTAAAAATATTTGACCTTAAAGGTCAAATCACGGATTGAAATTTTGAGTCCCCCTATTTTTTCTACACCGATCGTCCGATCCCATTTCTGATGGTCGCAATCGATAGCTAGGGTCAGAAACTCGAGTTCCCTAATATATACCTTATTAAAAATATTTGACCTTAAAGGTCAAATCACGGATTGAGTTTTTGAGTCCCCCAATTTTTTCAACACCGATCGTCCGATCCGATTTCTGATGGTCGCATTCTATAGCTGGGGTCAGAATCTCGAGTTCCCTAATATATACCTTATTAAAAATATTTGACCTTAAAGGTCAAATCGGACGATCGGTGTAGAAAAAATAGGGGGACTCAAAATTTCAATCCGTGATTTGACCTTTAAGGTCAAATATTTTTAATAAGGTATATATTAGGGAACTCGAGATTTTGACCCTAGCTATCGAATGCGACCATCAGAAATTGGATCGGACGATCGGTGTAGAAAAAATAAGGGGACTCAAAATTTCAATCCGTGATTTGACCTTTAAGGTCAAATATTTTTAATAAGGTATATATATATTAGGGAACTCGAGATTTTGACCCTAGCTATCGAATGCGACCATCAGAAATTGGATCGGACGATCGGTGTAGAAAAAATCGGGGGACTCAAAATTTCAATCCTTGATTTGACCTTAAAGGTTGAATATCCGTGATTTGACCTTTAAGGTCCAATATTTTTAATAAGGTATATATTAGGGAACTCGAGATTCTGACCCTAGCTATCGAATGCGACCATCAGAAATCGGATCGGACGATCGGTGTTGAAAAAATTGGGGGACTCAAAAATTCAATCCGTGATTTGACCTTTAAGGTCAAATATTTTTAATAAGGTAAATATTAGGGAACTCGAGTTTCTGACCCTAGCTATCGATTGCGACCATCAGAAATTGGATCGAACGATCGGTGTAGAAAAAATAGGGGGACTCAAAATTTCAATCCGTGATTTGACCTTTAAGGTCAAATATTTTTAATAAGGTATATATTAGGGAACTCGAGATTTTGACCCTAGCTATCGAATGCGACCATCAGAAATTGGATCGGACGATCGGTGTAGAAAAAATCGGGGGACTCAAAATTTCAATCCGTGATTTGACCTTTAACGTTGAATATCCGTGATTTGACCTTTAAGGTCAAATATTTTTAATAAGGTATATATTAGGGAACTCGAGATTCTGACCCTAGCTATAGAATGCGACCATCAGAAATCGGATCGGACGATCGGTGTTGAAAAAATTGGGGACTCAAAAATTCAATCCGTGATTTGACCTTTAAGGTCAAATATTTTTAATAAGGTATATATTAGGGAACTCGAGTTTCTGACCCTAGCTATCGATTGCGACCATCAGAAATTGGATCGGACGATCGGTGTAGAAAAAATAGGGGACTCAAAATTTCAATCCGTGATTTGACCTTTAAGGTCAAATATTTTTAATAAGGTATATATTAGGGAACTCGAGATTTTGACCCTAGCTATCGAATGCGACCATCAGAAATTGGATCGGACGATCGGTGTAGAAAAAATCGGGGGACTCAAAATTTCAATCCGTGATTTGACCTTTAAGGTTGAATATCCGTGATTTGACCTTTGAGGTCAAATATTTTTAATAAGGTATATATTAGGGAACTCGAGATTCTGACCCTAGCTATAGAATGCGACCATCAGAAATCGGATCGGACGATCGGTGTTGAAAAAATTGGGGGACTCAAAAATTCAATCCGTGATTTGACCTTTAAGGTCAAATATTTTTAATAAGGTATATATTAGGGAACTCGAGTTTCTGACCCTAGCTATCGATTGCGACCATCAGAAATTGGATCGGACGATCGGTGTAGAAAAAATAGGGGGACTCAAAATTTCAATCCGTGATTTGACCTTTAAGGTCAAATATTTTTAATAAGGTATATATTAGGGAACTCGAGATTCTGACCCTAGCTATAGAATGCGACCATCAGAAATCGGATCGGACGATCGGTGTTGAAAAAATTGGGGGACTCAAAAATTCAATCCGTGATTTGACCTTTAAGGTCAAATATTTTTAATAAGGTATATATTAGGCAACTCGAGTTTCTGACCCTAGCTATCGATTGCGACCATCAGAAATTGGATCGGACGATCGGTGTAGAAAAAATAGGGGGACTCAAAATTTCAATCTGTGATTTGACCTTTAAGGTCAAATATTTTTAATAAGGTATATATTAGTGAACTCGAGATTCTGACCCTAGCTATCGAATGCGACCATCAGAAATTGGATCGGACGATCGGTGTAGAAAAAATAGGGGGACTCAAAATTTCAATCCGTGATTTGACCTTGAAGGTCAAATATTTTTAATAAGGTATATATTAGGGAATTCGAGATTCTGACCCTAGCTTTCGAATGCGACCTTCAGAAATCGGATCGGACGATCGGTGTAGGAAAAATCGGGGTCTCAATTTCAATCCGTGATTTGACCTTGAAGATGACCTTGAAATTTGAAATGAATACGATATTCGGAATCAGCGTCCCAAACTGCATCGGATAGGTTGGGTTTAGTTGAAATTCGGACTCGACGCTGAATCCGTCGCGGAATACGACGCTAACTTCACGGACGTCGGCTGGTCACAGAACGTGGGCTTAAAGGGACCCTCCCACCTTCAAAAAAGTTAATGAATTGGCATAAAAGTGATGTAGCGTGAATCACAAAGAGCGAAAATGAACATCTACCAAATTTTACCGGAAAATATTCACCCGTTTTCGAGATATAAGACTTTTATTTTTGTTTACTTTTTGGGAAATCCGCTGTCTCTATGACGTCACATAAAGGTTTTCTTTACGTCGGCATTTGGAAGCAATAGTTTGGTATCAAAGTGCGACAAATATTGCGCGAATGATGCGTTTATCTTATCAAGGTCAATATATGATGGCCAATAAAGGATTCCAGGACAATTCTTATGGCATTTCTTCGTATCGCAATTCTTCGTCTGCAAATCTTCGTCAGGGCATTTATCCGTACCTATCGCATTACTTTGTCTCGCACCAGGGTATATGAAAATCGGCTCGCATTTCTTCTTCAACGCAAATATATGCAAGAGTAAGCATTGAGGGACAAATAAATGCACCGACGAAGATTTATAGACGAAGAAATGCGGACGAAAAATTGTGCTACGAAGAAATGTCATGCGAGGATTCGTTCTGGTACCATGACATTTATGTGATTTCAAAGTCAAGGTTCACAGCTGAACTGCTAAATCAAGCCAAGAATCCAAACTATCAAAAAACTATAAATATTTGTTTGTCTGTCACAGAGGTCTCAAGCAATATAAGGTTGACATATGTTGAATCAAAAATCTACTGCCACAACTCACATCTCCTGCCTTAGTTTATCATTGTTGTTTTAACTTGCTTTCAAGAGAAACAGAAGCCAGTATCTGATATCACTTCAGATGATTGTTTCAAGATCTGAGTTCAAATGGAAATAAAAGCAAGATCAAGATGAAACAGGGATTATTGCTGTTAAAGTAGTTTGGCCATGATACAACAAGCACATATATCATTAGCCAAATCAAATACTGGTTGGTTTGTCAAGATGTTTGTTGTCTGTCGTCTGTCGAGCTGCTATGAACACTGAACGCTCTCACTCTTACTTTAAAGAGAGTAGTTTAAGTTGAATGGTAGTGAGCTGTAATTAGACAAAGCAGCTATTCAGTGCTCACATCAAGCCAGGCTAGGAAATGGCATCAACTGTGGTGGGAGGAAGCAGGTTCGGCAGCCCTATGTTGTAAACTTCTATTATGTCTTGTGTTTGATCAACTGATGTTTTCTGCTCTGTTTTGTGCAGTGATAGTAGCAGGTAACTGCATGCTTGTCAAATTATGTGAATAAACGAATTCATAACATTGCATTTTTCTCCCCATGCAAGGAACAAGTAAGATGTTGTAGAAAATGTAATAGAGGGCTGCATTGCTGATTTTGCACTTTATCAGAGCTTTATTTAGAATTGCTTTCCTGAAAGCTACACACAGGCCACAGTGCTGAAATTCACAATGTCATTGTCATAGCTTTTGGCAGAAAAAAGAAAAGACTTACCTAGGTAAAATTGGCTGAAAGTATGGCAGAGCAGGTCTTGATGCGTATGCCCATCCGTGTGCTTGCCGAAGCCGAACTGACTGCAACACATTTAACTCTGACCCACCATGGTGGCTGGCATATCCTGAACTTTCACCACTCTAAACAAGACAACTTTCAGCCCTCAGCATTGTATTAAAACACTGTACAAAACACTCAAAATTTGTTTCAGTGCCATCCACGGACAACATCAGTCGCCATTCACCAGGCCAGTAAAAACAGAATAGATAATAGGTTCAAACCCATGTAGTCAGAGTTACTAGGTCTGCACCTCAAAACAAAATCCAGGTGACATTCACCACGCCAGTAAAAAACAGGTACTTAGGTAACGTAACAGCTTCAAATCTGGTAACATGTTGGTCGGACTTTACACTACCATATTTACATGGAATAATATGATACCAAACAATAGTGCAACCATTCTGGACAACAAAAGTGTATGATAAAATTAATTTAGAATACTCTGGCAGCATGATTTACGAGCACAGGCAGGTGTTACCTACCAGCCTTCTCAATGCTCGTAAAACCAACATTGTAGTTTTGATTTTACCTTACATGATAACACACTTGGCTGCAATGGCACATTTAATTTAATACTGTGAAAAGACCAGTTATAACCACTTCACAAGCACAATTGCACCTCATGCCGACATCCTTTTCCAAAGACAGTCAGCAGCGTCTTTCGTCAAAACTGGAAGATAAATCCCCTTTCAACTGTTAACATCAAAAATATTTCTTCATGGTGTGACTGTGATCTCCATATGGAAACCTTGCAGGAAAAGAATTAATGTCAATTGTCAGCTCTTCAAATTTCTTTGGACTTTAACTTGCAGTACCATATCCAGTTTGCTTTGATATTTTGTTTTTTATTCCATGTTGAAGTTGAACACCAAGCTCCAGATATAGCAGGCAGCTTGATCATCTTCGGCCTTGGTATAATATCAGTCCAAGTTCCAGTGGTGGGTATCTTCTAATATTCAAATTAAAATGAAAAGCAATAGGCTTTCTCAGCGCCGACGACGGATTTCACGTTGATAAAAAAGGGAGCTCAAGGTCAGCAAAACTCGGGTTCAAGGAATGGCGGGCGTTGAAATGACTGCTGACGTCATCAACAAACCGCTAATGGTTAAGAGATAGGGACTAAGCTGGTCCCACCCTGCAAGTAAAGGGAAGAAATTTCTTGAACACCATAAAGCTGCGGGGGTTGCGACCAGGATAAATGGTGGTTTCTGAGCCTGGCCGCAAACTTGGCTATCTCAACTCAAAACTAATGTTAAGGTGGGATGGTCCCTTTAAGCAAGCCACTATCAACTTAGTTCGCGCGCACATGCATGCCAATACTCTAATTATGCTCTATCAAATGGCTGAAAGTAGTGTGTATCGAACAGACGTAAACGTTGGAGGAAGAGAAGATATTGACTCATCCTTACATACCTATTGCATTGACACCGGCCGCTCCCCCGGTTTTCCAGGGGGGCTAAAAGGCAAAATTCAGTTAAATCAGAGGATCCTCGCGAAAACAGTGGCGCGAGCTTACAACGAAGGTAGCCGCGCCATCAGAAAGCGATATACCAGCACCTCAAACATGCACTCTTAGGCATTGATGCATATCAACCTGTTAACATGGATGTTGAAGCAGCTGTGACGTTGAAAAGATTGTTTCCTCTTGAAGGGCTTGGAGAAGTGAGCAAGCACGTGCAGGTCATTTCTGACGATAGTATCCCCATAATCGAACATATGAACAACCGCAAACACCATGTAACATCGCAACCAGCCCAGAAGACGTGATCTTAGTTCCAAAAAAAAACATGCAGCAGACATCGGTGATGGCATTCCACTCGGTGACTTCTGACGGTCACGTGGGGCCCCCTTATTTTACGGAATCGGGAGGGGGTTCGCCATTACAGGGTACCTAACCATTACTCCGGCAGTTCGAACCAACAAGATGGAAGAAGGCAACATCCTGCATGGGGTGATGCTCTTCGAGGAGTCAGCTCCCCGACATACAGTAAATTAAATACAAAATCTCCTGAAACGGAGGATCCCGCAAACTGTACCCAAGGGAAAATGCCCTCTTCCTCATTAAACCTCAGCCCACACAAGTTCTGGTTGCTGGGGCGTTTTTGCGGGTGAGTCTAACGAACGTCCCCATGTGACTGTGGCGAGTCTCAGCAGCGCCAGTCGGCTACAATTACGAGCCATTTCAGACGGGAGATCTCGCCGCGCGTGCGGCCAGTCCAGACACCGATAAGGACTGATGCAGGTGCACCACGGTGACCATATTTGGTGATAAATGTGTAAAATTGGTGTGACAATATATGATCCAAATTTGAAATGCCTATGTTTACAAATTTCTAAGCTACGGCGTTCTGAATGGAAATATGCATTTTGTCCCAATTTATCTGCCCAACCCTGTATTCCACCGCATGACAATGGCTATTACGTTGAATATCGATCCCCTAACTGAACTATGCGCTAGACATCTATCGCATCAAACCAAATTAAGGTGATGGCAAACACTTTATATCGGCAGCAACAGCAGCACCCATATCAAGTTGCACTCAACAGGAATAAACGAGCAATACAAAAGATGGAGCGAGATTCCAACTTCAAAAGTCACCGACCAATCTCTTCCGAGAAGTCGATCGCCTGCTTATCTGACGTGTTTGTGTTTCGACTTCTCTTTGGCGCGCTTCTTTTCTGACTTTTCTTTCACGTGCTTCTTCTTCGGCTTGTCTTTCCCGTGTTTCTTTTGCAACTTGTCTTTGCCGAGTTTGGATTTCGACTTACGAAGCGACGCCGACTGCCCACTCCCCGGCTCCGGAGATCGTCGCGACACCGTCCAGTGCTCTCGCGGCGACCAGGCACCCGGAAAGTAGCGCTCTCTGTTGGTCTCATGGTGCCGCGAGGCTCCAGGTGGCGAGAAGTCCTCTACATCCGTCCGACTCCACTCCTCATCCGAAGAATAGCTTACGTCTCCATGGACCGCGTGCTGACCGCCTTCCCACGGCCCTCGCTTCCCCCTTGTCCAGCTGGGGTCCGGGGATGACCTTGCGCCTCGCTGGCGACGTCCCCTGCCTCCACGTCCCCTCCCGCGGCCTCGGACTCTGTTCCGGAGCGGCGAGGTCATCGTGACGTAACTCTCGTTTCCGGACGAGTCCGATCGCTGCTCGGCGTCACTTGCGAACTGATCGACAGTCACCCGCTGATTGAGGTCGCCCCAGCAGGGACGACGCAGGATCGCTGGCGGTGCCTCCGGCTCGATTAAGTCCTCAGTTCGTGCGCGTTTGATGGGCGATCTACTGATCCCGCCACTGCCACCACCGCGTCTCGCCCTAGCCACCGGCCTGTTCGTGTCAGTGCTCTCTGGCTGCGCGATGGTGCCGTCCGCCAAACCCTCGGGGGACTGAGCACGTTTCTTGCGAGACCTACGCCGGTCAAAGTTCAGGTGCTTGATCTCCGCCAGTTCCTGGTAGCGTTCTGAGACCTCCGGCAGCAGACCACAGGCCGCCATACTCCTCACAGAGAACATCGACGGCAGTGGTAGCTTCAGAGTGCCCGTCACATACTGGTACGTGTTGTGACTGCATAGCTTGCGCAGCGATATGGCGTGAAGATAGTCCTCGAGACCCCAGGGCACCGACTTGCCGTTGTCACGCCAGAAAGCCAGCTGTGCTCCACTGAACAACTTAACAAGCTGCTTTATGAGACGCTGCTGCTTGTCCGGGCGAGTTTTTTTAGTGCGCATCTGGATCTCCCCCTCCGTCTTTTCAAGAGCTCGCCTTAGTAGGGCGTTACGTAGCTTCAGCATGTCTCTGCGCAGATCGAAAATCATGCGAGTTGCCTCCGTGAGAGTGGAGGGCAGAGTGAGTAGCTGGTTCATCGTTGGCAGGTCGCCGAGTTCCGGTACTACATCCTCGGAACGTAGCACCAGCAGCTCATTGGCGTCCTTAGCACAGGAGTCATCCTTCGGTCCTTCGGTGACACAGGTTCGGTCGCTACATCCGACTGTCCCTTCATTTGACGTACCATTCTTCGCTTCATTAGCAGTGTTTGGTGTTGCGGCTTCAGCAGCCTTCAGCCCCTCAAGTACCTTGAGACGTTTGACCACCGTTTCAGCTAATAAATGACCGCGGTTCAAAACCTTTTTAACGCGCAGAAGCTCGCCGTAAGTGTTGACACTGTGGAAAAGATTGGCTGGCTTGTGTACAGCTGCAGTGACCGGTGCGCCAGAGCCGTGTTTCGACAGCGGTGGTGGTACGCGCGCGGTGTTCCCGGACACTGGCTCACGGGGAGCGTTCTCCGACAGCGGTCGTGGTGAGAGTAAGGCATTCTCCAGCAGCGATACTGGTGCACCAGCAGCCCTCTCTCGCAGCGACACTGGTACGCTTGTAGTGCTCTTTGGCGGCGACACCGGTGTGTGAGCAGTGTTTTCTGGCCGCGGTAGTGGTACGCATGTCGTCCCCTTTGGCAGCTTCCTGAAAATTACACTGAAGTTAAGACACATAAACTGTTGTAGTAACAGGCGAACAATTGTCTACCAGCCACATGCGTCGACTCATTATTCGTTTGAGATATTACAAACAAACAAAAATGTAAATTGTTAAAAAAAAAACTGCAAGAAAATGTCAATGCATTAGGTGCCAACTATCAAAACCACTAAGGCTGAAACAGACCCTTTTGTCAGTCAGGAACAGCGAATTTTTAGATAGGAATCACATGCGCCTCCGACTTGACTAAAACCGACCTACGTAAATGCGAATGGGACAACATTCCTTAACAAAATAAATGTTAAATTCAGAAACCACACCACCAACATAGCACCGGAAAATCTACCTGACCTGACTTGGGTTATTCACCTGACCTGAAACATCAATAAATGGCCTAAGACCTTGAAATTGGGTACCATTGGCCCTCTCTCTCGTGACGAACAATGCATTTTGCTGAGTTCTAGCTTGATCATGGACCGAGTGACTAGGGGACACGATCGACTCCCCCCCCCCCCCCACATACGTTAGCTGATGTGAAAATGCCAATGCAGGCGAGGATTGGACACCATGCTGAGAGAGCAGTAGTTTCTGAAGAAAACATACCTCGGGCCACGTTGGTTCATTCCGTGCTCAAAAACCTTCATATTTGGGAACGTCTCCTTCCTCAATCGAGCCATTCTTTTCTCCACATAAATCTTTGTTCTCAGCTTTTCATCAGCTGTGGTGCGAACTGGACAGACCCTTGCCTCCTTTGGAAACCCTTTCCTGTAGCTCCTGAAATCAAAATCCCTTGTTACGCACATTAGGTACTTATGAAAATTCAAATAGGTAGTGTGTTAATCACCATGCCTTTCACTGTCTTTGATTCCCTAACAGAAAATATGTTCACTAAAAATGATGGAGTCAGGAATTTTATTGATGTACGGCTGGTTACAAAAGCAACATAAGAAAAAATAATAAAATAGTCATTTGAGGTACAGTGAATCAACTATTGTGAACTGTTGTTTACATCTTATTGCTCAGTGCTATCAAAGGGGTTGCAAAACAAAGGACAGCATGCTTTACTGAACTAATTAGAATCTCAAGATCAAATAAAGGATGGGTATGATCCCTGACTCTCCTACAGTAAAAATGCTTCAACGTATTTATCCACAAAATAAAAATAAAACAGGTGGTAATAAGTAGAATCTAACAATAAACAAACACAAGACGTTGAATGAGGCATCTGTGATGGTAGTGACTATTGGTTATTGGTTAAGTAGAAGCGGAAGTCGGGAGGATGGCCCGTGTCGGTCTGAGGCCGGGCTGGATCGCGAGATCGGGCCTCTGCGGCCCCCGTGGGAGGATGGCGTGCCAGCTCGCGTGCGGGACGGTGTCTCGACGAACCCTGGCCGACATCTGCACGTTGGGAGGAGCGGAGACGGCATGGAGGCGGATCTTCGGCTCCCGTTCCGTCGACGAAGCTGTCGCCGAGGAGTAAGTAAGTAAGGTTAAGTAGGAAGCACTGTATCCCATATCACACTTACTGCTTACGGACAGAAGAGAGCTGTGCGGCAAGGTTATTTTTAGTCTTAGCATAATCAACAGGCTTGCAAGTCTTCAGCTTTTGATCATCACTAGGTGATCCCATTGTTCTTTGAGTTGTCTGAAGTGAGGTACCTTTTCCCTCAGCATTCTGCATGGTGCACTGCTAACCTCTGAAGTGTTGACACACAGCTTGTCATTGGGTGGGTAAGGCTTACGTCAGAATGAGCAGTGGTCTGTTTCACCATCTCCTTTAATTTGAATAATGTATTGCATTACTAATCACAAAGGTTAAGGCATTACCTTGCAGTCTGGAATGTTACCTGTTATGGCACACTGGACCCTGATTACATAAAAGCTATAGGACTTTTGGACAAAGTTCAGTACACTGTGCAAGTGAACTGAGTGAACTGATAAGCTAGTACCACTGAGCTACACAGATCGCTCAAAGGAGCTGAACTTGAGCTGAACACTGAGTGAGTGAGATGAGTCAGGTGTGTTTGCTGACCTGAACTCACCTCACTCATCATTGGATAGGTACATACTAAGCAAAATGGTAAGGAACAATAAATCAACACAGAAAATTCTTGAAACATGCACATTACTCCCCAAAAGTACGATACCTATCTTAACACGCGCCCCAGTGACGGTCTCAGCCAACTTCGCCCTAGTTGGGGGGGGGGGGGGCATATGTTACCACCCACCTCTAACTCAAAAACTAAGAGGGCTAGAAAGACGCAGTAAAAAGCAGTCGATAGCTCTCAATGCGTACGTTTGAAAGTATTTCAGTCATTTTTCATCTTAGAGCAATATTAGGGTCACCAGAGGTCATTTTAGGTGAAAATTTGCCACTTGTCATAATATTTTTCAGAAAACATGCCTTTATCTCAGGAACTATGGTAGCTAGAAAAACGCATGGAAAAGCAATCGATAGCTTTTGAACTCTTCTTTTGATAAGGGCATTATCAAAATTGACCTCAGGTCAACGGTTTAGCCTCTAGAGGGCAAAACTCCAAAAATAGCTGTTTTTACAAAGTGTTTTTCGACAATAACTTTCGACTACAAAAAGCCACGACATTTCTATTGCCAGAATCATGTTCCTCTCGCCGAGACGCGTGGCCGTGGAATGAACTATAATTTGACCTCAGGTCAAGGTCATGACCTGACCGGAAAAGGTCATGTTGCATATCAGTCGATGCGTCTCAATAAGACAAACACAATGAGACCATCCCCAGCGTTCTATCTCTTTCCAATCGCGAATTATTGGCAAAAATCTGTTTGTAGCCTCAAATGACCTTGGATGACCTTTCTAGAGGCTATCAGCAAAAATGACACCTTGGTCATCACGGGTGGTCCAAATCATTGTGATTCTGAAATATTTGGACTGTTCCTATGCGTACACACGGATCTAGAGGCTTTTTCATTTTTCTCCATTGACTTGTAATGGAAAGGTCACGCCACTGACCTGACCTTAGGTCACAGATATAAAAAATATGAGATATACAAATTGTAGGCGCCCATAACAGCATGCAATCCACCAAGTTTAACCTTTCTGACAAACATTGCAGGCTGGACATGATTGCAAACTTTTTTAGGCTTGGTCAGTTAACTTGACCTGGTGACCTGACCTGACATGACCTGACCTGGGGTAAAAAATTTCATACATTGTCCAAAATTGATGTACCAAAAGCTACCCCAAGCGGCGCGGAGCTACGCGCCGCGGTTTTTTATTCACACGCAAAAAACGCGACAGGGTGGTAACAAATGCCCAACCCCCCTCTCCCCACCCACTGGGGCGAAGGTTAAATACAATTATTTAAAAAGGAAGTCATTTAAGTGCACCATCCATCACCACCATCGCAAACTTATAACAATTGGAATGCCCAATATTGAGTGAGATTAGAGAGAAATGTCACGAACTACAGCAGCCATACTGGGATGATAAGGAAAAAGTAATTATGAAATTTCTATGAGATGATAATAGAATGAACATGGAAAAAAAGAAACATATTCTGTACAGCATGTAGAAACTAAAAGAATAGGAGGAGCCATTGCAAAGGCAAATACTCTAACCCATCATCATCATCATTATCTATCATAGGTATTACCTACATTCAGGATTTTCATTTTAACCTAACATAAAAAATAGCCATAACCTTACTTATCCTATGAAACCAAACGCATAAGGGATATAAGTTATGACTATTTTTTTATAAATTTAGTGCGAACCTTTTGATAGGAAGGATTCACAAGGACAGAGCCACCGCTAAGTGAAGCTTGTTGCGGTGACCCTGCCCTCTACCCTCCGATCGCGCAATTCCAGTTCTATGGCAGAATTTAGAGTCCAAAGTTTAACGTGCGCACATAGCCGCGCACGGCCGGTCCCCTCACTGACTTCGCTTGGCTACGGCCTGCCACCAACCACAACCATACCTGTCAGGAGGCCCATAAATGTCGAGCGCCCGTCGTGCTTCGAACCCGGACTGTTATAACCGGGAACGCGTGCTCTCACCACGCGGAGTCCAACGCTCTACCAACTGAGCTACGGGACCATTTTTGTTCGACATCCTAACGTTACAGCTGACTGCGCCAAAATGTAGGTTAACAAGGTATGATGTAAGCAGTAAGCACCAAATTTGAAGGCAGTGCAGCCTGTGCAGGTGATGGGTGCCAGTGTCTTACGAGCTATGATTGAATGTAGAAAATATTTTAATATGGTATTAGCCCTAGAACGCCTAGGGGGGGGGTTGTATCAACCCCCCCCCCCCTGAGGTTTTTCGAAGTGCACGCTAAACGGCTTGTCGTAGCGGCCTGAAATTTTCAATACCCTCTGGGGCAACCTTTGCGCATCTTTTGCCGAAAAAAAATTGATCGGGTCATGTCAGGTCACGGAGTTATGACGTCATAAGAGGTACAGCCTCCGGCCGGATTTTCACAAACTGAGTGCCAACGCCCGAGGTTTCCTGCCGGTGGTACGGACATCGGTTGATGGATCGTGATGAAACTTCCCATGCATGTTGGGGCAAGTATTGGCTATCATATGGTATAAGAAATTTGACCGGGTCAAGTCAGGTCACGGAGCTATGACGTCACAAGAGGAACAGCGTCCGGTACTATTTTTGAAAAGCGCCCGAACCACTATTTTGCTAATTCTTGTCACCTCAATGGGAATATGCAGCAATATTAGCTTCTATAGGGAGCAAATGGACCTCCCAAATCCAAAAATACAATCAGATTTCAAACATTTAAATTTTGATTTTTCGAATTTCTGCCGCCGACTGTGACCTTGCCGACTTCCGGCGCTCCCAACGCGCCATTTTTAGAGCTAGGGAAACGAAATACATACCAAACGATAGAGAATTGATCAAGGAACACGATAGTGAAGGTTTCAAGTCGATATCTCCCACCGTTTTGCCGCAATCGCCGCCGAAAGTTGAAAAAAGTCTATTTTTCCGAAAATTTGACCTTTGACCGGTCAAAAGTAGGTCAAATGTTGACCTAGGACCAAAAAATATACCACCAATCGCGAGATCTCGTTGAGAGCAATCCGTTGTTTTTTTCCGCTAAGCTCTACGACCTTCCGTTTCGAAACGCCAGGGGGGGGTCGTAACAGCCCCCCCCCCCCCTGGTCGTTCGTGTTATGAGAAATGGCCTGGTCGTGCGAGGGTTAGTAAGCCTGGCGTCCAAGGAAGTATTGTATTGTATTGTATTACCTTCATGGACAATCCACACGGGGCATGGCGATAACAGTCCAGAATGCCAGATTGGGACGATGGAGATAGACAAAAACAAACCTAACCTGATGTGACCGTCACCTAGCCTTACCTACAACCTACAAACCTAAAACCTACAAACCTACAACATACCCTACAAACCTACAACCTAACCTACAAACCTACAACCTACCCTACAAACCTACAAACCTACAACCTACCACCAGCCTAAGCAAAAATGTATTCATTCTTTCCTTAGTCACGCGGCACAATCCATTGCATTCAATCGCAAAATATGTGAGTGGGCACTTTCACCTACCACCGTATCACCGTATCACCACCTACCACCGTATCTGGCATCTTCCCGGCATGCCAGTCGATGTTTTTATATCAGCGTACTGTCGGTTTTTCCCATATAAGGAAGTTATTGCTGGTGCGTCTTGGCCTCTCATTGGTCTAACGAATAGACCACTTGAATTCGACCAATGAGGAGCCAAGAAGTAGCAGCCTGGTCGCAGCCTGCTGATAAATAAATGGGGGGGCAAACAGAGCTCAGACTTACTCAAGGCTTTATAAACCAAGGGCTTACTTATACCAAAAAACTGTAAGCACTTGAGTCTTCTGTGGCTTTGTCAGTCTATTGAGGTGTGTTTTTCTTTGAGTGTAGGCATTTATTATGCAAATTCCTGCAGTTCTCACTTCTCAGGGTGTTCTTGTTCTCAAGACGGCTTAACGAACAAATCTCGGTATTAGTAGAGCAGACGTCAGACGAAGGTTTTCCAACCAAGGAGAGGCGCAATGCCTGGAGGTAGTTCTTTCTAACAAAACCTAAACAAATCCAACCTAACCTGACCTAACCTAACCTACAACCTACAAACCTACAAACCTACCCTACAACCTACAAACCTACAGCGCCTCTCCTTGGTTGGAAAACCTTCGTGTGACGTCTGCTAGTCTACTAGGTAATGCCCAAACCTCGAACTCTTTTACAAAATGCTATGAAGTCGTACATCAGTCGAAAGAACAATTCATTGTGGATATTTACTGACAATACGCTCCACTCTAGTCTCTAAGCCATAAGCATATATGGTTGATGGCTGTGATGAGCATTGTTAGTATTATAGTTTTAGTGATGATGAAATAGCCTTTGCTCATACTTAATCGAAAAATGACGAAAAAAACAAAATATATATAAAGACACTGATATTTTGCCCTTGTGGCTTCTTCAGAGTGAACATTTAAAACATTCATATTTGAAGCAGAGATGGCGAACGTGCGGATAACATTCTTTGCACCACCGATCACAAGTTGTTGCTACCATAAATAACAATAATCCAATTTTAACACTTTACCCTAAGTACTGATGTACTTAGGGTACTGATTTATGGTAGCAACAACTTGTGATCGGTGGTGCAAAGAATGTTATCCGCACGTTCGCCATCTCTGCTTCAAATATGAATGTTTTAAATGTTCACTCTGAAGAAGCCACAAGGGCGAAATATCAGTGTCTTTATATATATTTTGTTTTTTTCGTCATTTTTCGATTAAGTATGAGCAAAGGCTATTTCATCATCACTAAAACTAAGCCATAAGCAATAAAAAACTATATACACTGTGTAAAAAACGTAAAAAACTACCTAAGCCTCCTCCCCAACTCCCACTCACTGCGCCGTTTTCGTCAACATTTATGCTTCAAAATTCGAATGCTTTCAGTCTTGATCAACTAGATATGATATGACATCATAGAAACTTAAAGGGCCCCTCCCACCTTCAAAAAAGTTAATGAATTGGCATGAAAGTGATGTCGCTCGGTTCAGAAAGAGCAAAAACGAATATCTACCAAATTTCATCGAAAAATATTCACCGGTTTTCAAGATATTAGACTTTTACTTTTGTTTACTTTTTGGGATCTCCACTGTTCCTAGCGACTTTATTTGAAAGTGCGGCATTTGTTGCGCGCAAAGCAGCATATACAACCGCGTGCTACAAAACGTTTTAGTCAAACATTTAACGGACGTTCAAAAACCTGATGACGTCATCAGATTCCCGTAATGGTTAAGAGATAGGGACCACGCTGGTCCCACCCTGCAAGTAAAGGGAAGAAATTTCTTGAACACCATAAAGCTGCGGGGGTTGCGACCAGGATAAATGGTGGTTTCTGAGCCTGGCCGCAAACTTGGCTATCTCAACTCAAAACTAATGTTAAGGTGGGAGGGTCCCTTTAAGTCTAACGACGCACCAATTAAAATAAAAAAGTTTTGGTTATGTTTTGGAGAAGCTGTTATGTTTTATCAGATGAGGATGGTTCAAATGTCTTTCAGTGAGGAAAATATCAGGCAAAAAAGTGTTATCGACTATGTCCTTTCAAACAAAGAATGCTATAGATACTTTCAAGGGATGCAAGTGGATGAGGGAAAGGAAATAACTGATGTATCCGACCATAATGTGGTTACAACTACTTTTAAGCTACCACATGTTGACAACAACTTCAAAAAGGATAAAGTAATCAGAGAGAGCTACATGAAAACGGACCAAAAGTCCATGCAGAAATTCGGAGAAGAGATGAATAGAAGGCTGAGGACAACAGAAGTCCAAAAATTTGAAGTGCTTAACAGCATGATGAAAGAGGTGGCAGAGACTCTACTTGTAGCTGTCTACAAAAGGAGATTGAGTAGACAATATTCAAGGAAAGAGCCACCATGGATTACGGAAGCTATCAGAGAAGCAATAAAGAAAAGAAAGGACCTGAACCGCATGAAAAGAAATGCAATAGATGATGCTAAAAAAGTCACCCTTGAACAAAAGTACAAAGAGCAAAAACAGAAGACACAGCGCCTGATTAAAGAAGCAATAACAGTGACAGAAAAAAAGATAACAAAGGAAATTCGAAGCAGTGAAAACAAAAGTAAATCGCTATGGGAAAATATAGACAAACTCAGGAAGAAAGAGCGTATTAAAGAAGAAGTACGTCTATATGACGAAAATGCCAAAATTCTCGACCACCTTGAGGAGAAAGAAAAACTTATCAGCTACTGGACCAGCATATACCAGCAGCATAATAACGATATTGACGAGCATTGGAATGAAGAAGAAAGACGAAGTTATACCGAGGAAATGAAAGAACAGGCACGGAACAAATGCTTTCCTAGGCATCTATGCGAACATATGGACATGGCCATGTACATCAACAATGTCGTTGAACCAATGGAAGATCCTCAGCCTGATGGAGCGCAGGTGAGGGCTATAATAAATAAAACGAAAACAAAAACCACTCCTGGGCCAGACGGGCTGAAGAACGAGCTGTACAAAGAGTTAATCAAAAGCGACAAAGGCCTTAAAGTGCTAACAACATGTATGCAAAACGAACTGACATCTGACACGAAGCCGGATTCATGGAAAGGATCACATACAAAGATGATACCTAAAACAAGCAAACCAACAGCACGGCAACTACGACCAATAGCACTGACCAACGCATCATATAAGATATATATGAGCATGATCAAAAACGAAATCGAAGAACATCTACTGGTGAACGGAGCCTTAATGGAAACTCAAGCAGGCTTTACTGCTGGAGGACGTGTTGAGGACAATCTCTTTCTTCTAAGCTACTGCGTCGAACAAAGTTATAAAAGAAAGAGACCGCTATATGTGACAGCCATTGATTTTGAAAAAGCCTTTGATTCAGTCAAGAGAGGCCCAATGATCAAAGTCATGCAAAGATATAAGATCCATCCCGATATTATCTCATCGGTAGCAAGTATATATCACGGCGACTTCACAACGATTAGGCTCAGTAGTGCTACAGAAGAAAAACTCAAAGTAACCAGTGGTATAAGA
Organism: Amphibalanus amphitrite; assembly: GCF_019059575.1. Classification (NCBI taxonomy): domain Eukaryota; kingdom Metazoa; phylum Arthropoda; class Thecostraca; order Balanomorpha; family Balanidae; genus Amphibalanus; species Amphibalanus amphitrite. Next base: position 567,171 of record NW_024881868.1, read on the forward strand.
CAGGGCTGCACTGGTAGCACCACGCTGTTCAAGCTGATCACGTATGAAATTGCAAGGAAGCTGATGGCCACAAGAATGGGATACAATGATAGGAATATCTATCTCCCCTTACTTCTGTTTGCAGATGATGGTTTGATGCTGTCTCATTCAAAGAAGGAAACAGAGCTAATGCTTGAGGTACTTGTAGCATCAAGTGAAGAATACGGAATGAAAGTAAACAAAAGAAAAAGTGAGATATTGATCGTAAATGAAACTTGCGAAAACAGTGAGAACATCACAGAAATCGGAGGGATACCTGTTACAACAGAAGTCAAATACTTGGGAGTGACGATTCTCAACAAGAAGGATGTATTCAAGGAACAGAAGAACCTAATGATCAAGAAAGCCCATAAGCTGTCAAATATGACATATAGCATCATAAGTAAAAGTTGTAATAAGATTATGATTGGGAAAACCTATTGGAAAAGCATTGCCCTACCAGCAATCCTATATGGAGTCAATGTTATGACACTTACAGAAACAGAAATCAAGCAACTACAGACTATTGAAAACGGGGTCTACAGGAAGATTCTAGGAGCACCGAAATATGCACCAAATTGCACATTAAGAGGAGAAATCGGTTCATCACTAATGAAGACAAGAATAATGAAAAGTCACCTTCAATATATAAGAACGACACTGCAAGGACGAAATGAACTACTAAAGAAAGTAATGGAAATAGAGCTTGAAAGGAAAGAAAGCAAATGGGCGAAAACAACCGAGAAGTACCTGTCATCACTGCAAATAAGATTACATGCCCTAAAAGATAAAAGCAAAAAGGATATAGACAAAGAAATAAACAAATGGGATGCAAAACAATGGATGGAAGAAATAGGAAGCAAAGTAAGCCTACAGCTATACAAAGCAAGCAAACAACGTATAAGAGAAGAGACTATCTATGACAACACCCCAGCAGCGGTCACTCTCTTTCGAGCTAGAACGAATTCGCTACCCCTACAAGAAAGAAGACGACACACCGATGAAGACACATTATGCCAACTATGTGGAGAGGAGAATGAAGACATGGAGCACTTTCTATTGAAATGTAACAGACTCATGGATGTTAGAAGTAATATCGAGTCCCTACAACGACCTCACATAGAAGACACTCAGGAGATCATGAGAGACTTTCTCTTCAATGACGAACGGGAAGAGGATGCGGAAGAGAGGAAGGAGAAGCTGCACTGTCTATGGAGAACCCGTCAAAAGCGTCTGGAAGGAACATGAGCAAATGTAGAAAGACATGCAGCCTCCATCCTCATCCTTTTCCCAGTATCCCTATAACCAAATAGGGCACCTATGGGGGAGCCGATGCAAAGGCTATTCCCCCGAAGACTCATCATCATCATCATCATCAGGCAAAAACTTTGAATGAGCTTTTGCCAAAACGTCACAGTACAGCTATGATTGGCTGTGAGAATATTTTTCATGACGTCAATATTAAATACATTTAAATAAGCAGACCAAGTTTGTCACTATTTATTTTATCAGAAGACAGCCGATTTCGCAAACCCGGCTGACGCAGGATCTCGTCATTTCATTGGTGAATAGCATGAGCGACTTGAAGTTCACCAATGAGAGCCGAGAAATCGTAGCACGCTGGTAAAAGACGATTGCGAGCGAACAGCGCTCGGTGTTGCCGGCTGCTTGCCTGCTATTCATATGTAAAATTTTTATTATGCTGATTATGGTTCTCTTGTCATAAAGGGTGTGAAATTTTGAAAGGCTAGGTCACTGGTCAAGGTAATTGAGTTCTCTATATACCCAAGGCCATATATACCTATATACCGTGTGTACTTTAGCTTGGTCTCAAGGATCCGGTCTTACGGAGCTCAGCTTGCTGTGTGTTTTGACTCAGCCAATCATAATTGTAATGTGAGTTATATAGGAACAGTCCACAGTCATCATCATCATCATCATATTTATTTGACATCCTTTGAGGACAAAACAAGGAGAACATATCTTCATAACATAACCGTGACACATGAAGATACAAACACAGCACGGCACAACAAAGTCACGTTTGCAAAGCACGGGCAGCTTTTTACATCAGGCGGACTAGGAGAATCAGTTTGAATGTATTGTTACAAGCAGCCTTACTAGCTGCCATGACTCGGCACTGTTGCTGTCCATCAGCCAGCTGAGCGAGTCCGCAAGGCCACACTCGGGCCTGGGCGTGTGCACCCAGTCTCCGTGTATATGACCGCTGGCAGCCTCCAGTACCCACATGAAGTTTCCCCCACATAGTGACATTAGATGGCACACAATAGAAGCAGATGTTTCCGCGAATCTTGCATTGGTCGCCAACTGGGCCAGGCTACTCACCAGCACACAACGGAGGCGGTGCTGGCCACGAAAAGCGTTTTGAGTAGCGCGAAAAATAGACCGCCGAACGAGAGCTTGTACACTTGGGATGTGAAGTGCCGCCATTAGTGCGGAGTGGTGGGCAGTGCGCGGTAGGCGTAGCGCGCTTTTGACAGCCAAGGCTTGCCAGCCTTCGAGGCGAGCAATATCTCCAGAGCTTAAAAAACAGACCTCACATCCATAAATCAGAACAGGAGCGACAATCATCCGCCATAGAAATGCCTTATCAACAGCAGAGAGGTGCTGATTAAACATGCCGGCCGGCGTTAGGCCAAAGAACGCACCCCTGCTCCGCTGAATTCGGGCAGTCACCTGATCGGCACCGTGTAGCTGGGAGCGCAGCTCAACACCCAAGTGTGTGGTTTCCTGTCGGTGCTTCAGGATCTGTCCACATAGCTGCCACTGAGGCGTCCGAGAGAGGAACTCGGCCCCGAATATAAAGCTGTGACTCTTGGTCAAGCTTTGGTTCACATGTACAAAATCTATCCTCCACAACACTGAGAAGGAGGAGACGATATGAAGCATTGATTGAAGATCGCGTGCGCTACTAGACATAATCAGAATATCATCAGCATATGCAACTGCTGGGATGTGGTGGCCATACAGCGTGGCGCCCAAGCGACAGTCATTGAGCTGTTGGATGAGCGGGTATAAAAACATATTGGTGAGGCACGGCGATAAAAGCGCACCCTGTCTCACTCCTCGGCGCACACAGAAGGCGTCTGACAGCTTCCCACCAAAACGTACTCGGGCTGACAGGTGAGAGTACCAATAGGCCAGAAGCGCCCAGCTCCGGCGTGGGAGGTGCTCACTCGCTCGGAAGAGGACGCCATCATGCCACAAACGATCAAAACATTTCCTAGCATCGAGGTTAGCTGCAAACAGCGGGAGTTTATAGCATAGGTAATGTTGCGCGGTCTCGTGTACAAGCATAGACGCTTCGCTGGTGCCCCTATGCCCTAAGAACCCAAACTGAAGTTCAGAGGCCTCAAATGACGTGTCGATCTCTTCCTGAAGGATCAGTTCCAGAAGTTTGGAGATAGTCGACACGAGAGAGATGGGGCGGTAGCTATCGGCAGAGTCGGGGTCCAGTCCGGTCTTCTTCATGATAGGCACCACTGTGCTGCATGTGAAACTGACAGGGACAGGGACACAGTAGAAGTAATGCGCGGTTTCAATCATGGGTATGTTCTCCTTCTGAAGCTTAAGAACAACTAGCCAGACTACAATGAAACTTTGAATGTAGTTTTCATGCATTGTCACCCTCGCAGCTGCAATTTTATCTATTAATGTCTTCTTTTCAATCACTCCGCATTAAAAAAATCGCCAGTCAAAGCCATTTGTTGAGATTGTTAAAACTGCATATTACTTTAGCAATTAGCGGTCCCGGAACGCCCTACCAGAGGAAATTGTCAAATGTTTTCCAGAACCAGCCGGACAAGCACTGGATGAACTATGCCTTCATCGCTCCACAATAGAGAAGACTGTTGACTGTTGCTGTTGGTGAGGTGATCCTTCTGCTGCATGGATGCAGTCATATTACTCTTTTTCTGGAGACCGGTTAATGTGGCCCTATTTGGGGTATAGGGATCTTAATTGTGGTCAATTGAATTGAGTTGATAGAAAAAAATACCTACAGTTGGGAATGACTAAAGTAGTACCTGAACTGAGACATTTGTCAATATAAAAGCATCTTCAAAATCCTAAAAGACTACCATCTCTTAAAGAAAAAGAAGAAGGTAAATGGTTGACACAATCACCATTTGGCTTGGTGTGTTCAAGACCTTACCAGGTGGTGTCAACATAGGTAGACTGGACCAGTTCTACCGTCTTCCAGCCTGCACTCGCAACTGTTAGCAGAGCTCATATGTTTAAGCTGCAGAAGCTCTGAGTCTCAGCTACCTCAAGAGCCAGAAGAAGTTGTCTTTTAGTCAGAGATATTCACAACTGAAGCGCTTCCACCGTCCTATTCACTTCAGTCAATCAATTTCAATCCAAATTCCAAACTCGAATGTTACTGTGGTGATACATCCCAGTTCAAGATAATTTCTGCTACACTAGGAAGGAGCTCAATGTATTTGAAAACCACTAGGCCAAGTGTAGCCTTCTAGATTCTGTATTCATTAAAACAAATAAAAGATAGAGCATTTCCTTTTATCTTATATTGTTGCTAGCAGAGATTTTCAGGAGAAATTAATTACAAAACAATAGATTTACATCGATGCCTGTGAACTGTTACGACTGCATCCAATCTGACTAAAATTTTCCCCACTTCTAGCAGATGGGCTAGGCACAAAGTATGGGCATTGAGCATCAGCAGGCATATTTTTATATCATGCATGTATCTGGTGTCGTGGTACGTCATGCATTAAGCATCTAGGTTCTGCATTCGGTCAGTTGAAACGCCCTGCTCCCCAGTCTTTAAGTTAATTGGACTCTGATCCGAGCGACTGTACCGCACGCAGTATGATGCTTTGGTATCGTGGATCGGACTTTCCGCCGGACCGTCGACTCAGCAGGGCCACGCCATGGCGCCACCACTGCACACCGGTCATAGTGGCCAGGTGGGCTGTCGGCACCCAGCAGCGGCGACCTTTGGCGCTCCGGCAGCGGCCGACGCGGTCTGCAGTGGCGTGGCGCCGCCGCCGACCGGTGCTGACGCGTCCCCACTGTCGCCTCCCCCCCCCCCCTCCCTTCCCTCGGTGCGCGCCGCCGCCGATAGCGGTCCATCAGTCGCGCGCCGGACCACGGTGGCGTGAGCGCCGGACGGACCGGTCGCGTGGCCAGACGGTGTTTATTTCCGTGGCTCGGACAGCACGTGACGGGTCGGTCGGCCGGCCGGCGCTCGCTCCGTCTGGCTCGTCGCCCTTCCGTCGAGCACGATCGACTCGACGCTCTCCGCCTCTTAGTGAGAAATTAGACGTGTCTCCCTAACGGATTCTACCCCGCTACCCTTTGGGCCGCCGTGTAGTTGTGCCACTCGATCTGCGAGAGGAGCTGCTCTTTGAGTTGTGAGTGTCATCAGTGGACGCATTCATAGGCTCCGGTGTTACTTGAATAATGGTTAGGAAGTTCTGCTGCCGTAGGTGTTTGTGGTCTTACGGCACTCTGGCTGTATTCCTTGAGAAGCCACAGCCCAGGTAGTTCCTGTTTCATTGTACCACGCACGCCACTTTGACGGCACTTCCGACACCCGTCCAGCCCTGTCGGCTACCGTGCGTGGTCTTGTGCTGTGTGCTGACGCCGGGCGCGATTTCAGAGCGGCACCATGGGCGGCCGGACGCGCACTGTGTCGGCTTCGTCCGACTTCTCCGAGTACTTCCACGAGATAAACGACCGCCAGGTGGACGACATCTCCATCGAGTTCTTCTACAAGCCGCACACCATCACGCTGTTACTGCTGTCCGTCGGAACTATGCTCTATATGGCCTTCACCAGGTGGGTCTCCGCGGGGCCTCGGGCTGCCCGCTATGACCGGTTGCTTTGCAGGGATAGGGAGGAGTGGCGGCGAGATGATGATAAATGATCGTGTGTGGGGTGACCCGGTGAGGAAGGGTTGGTAAATTACGGTGGTCGCCGTCTTCGGGAACTTTGTTGGCCTTATTCGCTTGAAGTGTTTATTTAACTTTGTTGATAGTCAACAGAACACCGTTGGATATCGTACCATTTGACTCCGGTGTCCATGGATCGTGTTCGTATAGTGCGAAGGTCATCAGTGTGGTGATGCTAATTGTTTTATCAATTTTGTAATACATCTTTCTCCTATTTGTGCCGCCACCGACCACCGCTCGGCCCTACAGCTCCGTCGTACTCGCCCCTCCTCTGTTCCCCTTCGCCCGGCCCCGTGACCCTACCTCTGCTGCCGCCGGCAGGGATGAGACCGTCAGCCATCAGAATAACATCTGGACGGGCATGTGCTGCGCCACATTCTTCTTCCTGGTGATATCCGTTCTGACGTTCCCGAACGGACCGTTCACCCGGCCGCACCCGGCCCTCTGGCGGCTCGTCTTCGGCTGTAGCGTGCTCTACCTCATGTTCCTGGTCTTCATACTCTTCCAGGTCAGTGGACGTGCGAGCTTGTGCGGCTGCTTGACATCGCTCATCTTGTCACAGTGCTGAAAGTCATTCAGGGGCGGATCCAGAAAATCTCCAAGGGAGGGGCCATTAGAAACCAGGAGGCCCCCCCCCCATAATCCCACCTGTTGGAGGCCCCATCTTCCCACTTGTTGGCCCCCCCCCCCCCCAAAAAAAAAAACTGCGTCTATTGAGCTTATCTAGCTGTTCAGGCAACATCTCAACATCTGTGCAGGCTTGGAGGCCCTCTGTGCAGGTTAGGAGGCCCTGTAAAAGTGGTCATCTCTGTGAGTATAAGAGACCTCCAAGTTATGAAAAGCTTTACCAATCTTCTAACAAAGAAGTCTTCTCAGCTAGTCTTCTAAGAAATAACTAAGTGGGTAGGTTAAAAAAAACTCATCGGATTTCGGCCACTTTATTTTCAGGAGGCCCCCTTTTCAGCTTTTTAACTTTTTAACTTTTTATTTTATTTTTGAAAAAAATCGGCCAAGGGGGGGGGGGGCCATGGCCCCCATGGCCCCCCCCCCTTGTATCCGCGCCTGAAGTCATTTGTGCTTGAATGGGAGTGTAGCTTGTCAGGCGTTTTCTGACCGATTTTAATTTTTATTAATTGTACCGATGGTTGATTTAAGTACTTATTGTGTGTAATTTTGCTGCACTTGATTCAACAAAGCGACTTTTTATCATATTTGAAAATAATGTTAATATTCATGTTATGCGCTCGTTTTCATTTAAGTTATTAAATTCATCGGCGTTCATTTATCGACATATCAATCAACTTAATTCCGACAGAAGCAGCAGCTAGTCCGCTATCCATAGTAGAGTTTTCTCAAACTATCGTCTGTATTTCAGGATTACGAGACTGTGCGGAGCATTTTGGTTTTCTTCTACCCGGAGCTGCAGAACTTCACCATCGACATGGACGAGGTATGTAGCTCCCGCCAGTAGAACGCCCTTAGACTAAGGTTATTCTCACCAAACTAGCATTTAGATTATTGACCAAAGGCGCTTTGACCCTTTGTGTCTCTCAGTCTCGACACTACCTACATCGTACACAAGCGGTACGTTGTAATCACAAATTACAATTCGGTCACAATCTGGCCTTGTTAGCGTCATTACGGACCAACATATCAAACACAAGCCAGTGTAAATGCTGTCCTTTTACTGTTCTCCCACCGTGCCAAACCCTAATGAGCACTCAGTGTTCCAAGCCTAACCTCCCCTCTTCTTTACACCAATCCTAAGAGCAACTGGGGACAGAACTGCAACCCACTGACGTTCGACAAGATCTGGAGCAGCCTGGACATCTTCGCGTTCGCGCACCTGTTCGGCTGGATGATGAAGGCGCTGCTGATCCGGCACTACGGCCTCCTCTGGACCATCTCCATCATGTGGGAGGTGACTGAGGTGAGTCTGTGGGACAGGGAAGGGGTCAGGTCAGCCAATGTGGAGAGGTCAGTTTGTGGAATAGTGGAAAGGTCAGGTTAGTGACAGTGTCCGGTCAGTCAGTGTGTGAGAGTAACCTGTCCAGTGTGGTCGCGCGCGATTAGAATTGGAACCGTTTATCGTGGTTTGAAATTGTATGGATATCCGATGAGTCAGCCTACTGACCGCCCAGATATGCCCGCACTTTGTTCAGTCTGTAGGCGCGCGTCGGTTATCGGCTTTCAAGATATTTGTTCAGGAAGGATGACGAATTGAATTGTTGTGAACGTGACTTGTCCGCTTGTGTGACGCTCGCCGGCCCGTTTCAGCTGCTGTTTGCCCACCTGCTGCCTAACTTCATCGAGTGCTGGTGGGACGCCATCATCCTGGACATCTTGCTCTGTAACGGCGTCGGCATCTACATCGGCATGAAGGTGTGCCGCTGGCTGGAGATGCGGGACTACAAGTGGGAGAGCATCAAGTGAGTCGCCGCGGCCGCCGCAGGGACACAGTGGGCTCGGTGGGATGCCGCCGTGTCTGATCGGCGAACGATGATAGGGGTAATCTGAGGCAATAATGCGTTCCCTGGTTATGAGAATAAGTAGAGCTGCCTAATGCCCATGGGCCTTTTACTGCATATTTGGTTAATGTTGGATTCGAAGGAGGTGTTTCGTTCTGACTTCTGTTGTACTGTATGATTCCCTGTGATGCACATTAGTAGTGCTTGTTTAATTTCAGCGTACATTAGAGAAAGGGATGACGCTATTATCCCCGCAAGTCGGTAGGCGGTCCCGCTCTAACTGCGCCTGGGTCGTCCCGTGAAGCGCTTGCCCACCTAACCGTACGGCTGTCTGCCTCCCCAGGGACATTTCGACCACGAGTGGCAAGGTGAAGCGCGCGCTGATGCAGTTCACGCCCGAGTCGTGGATCCAGGTGCGGTGGATGGACTCGGACAGCCCGGCCAAGCGGGTGCTCTCCGTGTCGCTGCTGGTCATCGCCTGGCAGCTCACCGAGCTCAACACGTTCTTCCTGAAGCACGTGTTTCAGATGCCGCCGCACAACCCGTTCAACGCCATCCGCATCCTGTGTCTGGGACCGATCGTGGCGCCCACAATTAGGTAAGAACCGACGGCCGGCGGCGACGTCAAGAGATATCCGGGAGGGAAGTGTTGTCCTTTATTGATGTGTCCTACCTACCTACCCAGCTGATGACCTGCCCCCAGCAGCAATTTCTCCTCCCCCTGACAAACTTCATCTCTTTCACTTCCACAGGCAGTACTACCTGTACGTGACGGACCGTCGCGTGAAGCGGATGGGCACCCAGTGCTGGGTATACATCTGCATCACGCTCTCGGAGGCGTTTATCTGCTTCAAGTTCGGCCGCGAACTGTTCAAGCAGACGGTGGTGACGAACGTGCTGATCTGGCTGCTGCTGCAGATGGTGATCACGTTCGTGTGCGTCTACCTGTGCGTCACCTGGAACCGGCGACGGGAGATCAAGGTACGAATGAACCGCGGCGGTTGAGAGGGGTGCGATGAGGGACGGGATGTTCCAAGGGGACGGAGAGGGACAGGCTGAGGTGCGGACGAACCGTTGTGGGTGAGAGGCAGGACAGAGAGCAGACAAATTGCGGTAGAGGGTGAATGAAGGGACGAAGAGGCGCGAACTTGTAAAAAAGTGTTCGAGGCTTATCCAGGTCTGCACATTCGTTCCAAGCACCCAAATCCCATCTTATCAGCACCCCTGTTCTCCCCAGGACGTGGGCAATGACTCTGGTCTGGGCCTGAACTCCAGTGTGCTGGACACGCCTCAGCCAGGGGAGGGCGGTCGCCGGCCGAGCCCCTCTGCCGACCGGAGCGCCGACCTGCGCCGACGCGCTGGTGAGTGCCACAGAGGCGGGTCTTTGGACAGATAGGTAGCGCTGGCCAGTCGGGCGAACAAATGCCACACGAAAACGATGTCGGAGACTGCGTACCGTCGTTCAGTATATCAGTCATTGCGCTGTCATTTTATCTTCGTATAGTGGCTTCAATAAGACTTACTGTTTGTTGGCTGGTTGTCCACTGACATATCGCGTTTACGGAGAAAATGTGGTTTACAGGACATGTACCCTGGTGAAACTGACGGATTTTCGAGCTTTGTAGAGTGTAGACGCTGTCCTCACGCGCTGCTCCGTCCTCTGTCCTCAGCCGGCTGTGCGGGCAGCGCTGTGTGTCCCTCCGTCCCTCGCGCTGCGTCACCAGTCTCGTCCTGACTCGTCGCTCCTTCCCCAGTCGCTGTGTCACCGATCTCGCCCTGACACACTACTCCTCCCCCAGGCGGAGTGTCGGCGCGGGACCGGCTGAACGCAGTGGCCTCCGGCGCCGCACCGCGCCGCTCGGTGCGGCTCGGCGGCGCTGTGAGCGAGGACGGCGACCGCTTCTGAGCGCGGCGCGGACGAACGGTCTCGCATCCAGCGCGTCCGCCGGTCCGGCTCTAGTCAGTAGAGGAGGCAGTGAGAGGTGTGCGGACGGCGGAGGGCGAGGATGAGCGAAGTGAACCGAGCCGGGAGGGACGATGGGAGGTGCAGCAATGAAGGGACTGCCAGCTATCATAGTCGAATTACATCGTAGGCATTTGTATCGTCAGGGTGCGTCACGCGTGTCGTGCCCGCGCTTGTGGTGGGAGGACTGGATGGCGGCGCCGCGTGGCGGATGGACCCGGGGCTACCAGCTCTGCGGCTAACTGCCCTGGTGATGCGCCTTGGTGTGAAGACCTAATGCCACCGCCGACAGCTCCCGTTCGACCAGTATTTCCTGACGTCCATCATCCAAACGATCGCTCTTCGCTGTTCCTATAGCGTTGTATGGCTGGCTTTGTCGTCACGTGTTCAGCTAGCTGTCAACAAGCAATCGTGTTTTGACTGCGAGCGTGTCGGTGGTATGGAGACCAATCATGCGCTGTGTTTTGTATCGGGTGGGAGGGCCGGCGGGGACGGCCCGTATCGGGTCCACTCGGCGACCGGAGACCTCGCGACTTCCTCTCCTCTCCTGACTTCTCGGACCATATAATCATGCAACCGAGCTCAAAGGTACCCTCTTGTGCACCGTGCCGTGACTGAGCCTCTTCTGCGTCTGTCACTCTGTATCACTCCCATTGCTCACCGTACTGTGTCGAATGTCCCGCTTCTTTTCACCTGTCAGTGTCACCGTGTTGTACCAATTTCGCACTGTCCGCGTCGCTGCTAGTTTACTTATCCGTGGGGCTCGGCGTGCCATTGTCGCTCAGCCTCTGATGGCTGTGCTGTGACGATACTCACGTGTGTTTTGCATGTTCTCTTGCCAATTGCCATACTGGGAGACATCTCTGGAACGCGAACCGCTTTGTGACTGGGATGCGGCTGTTTTGTGGCAGCCACTCGAATCTCCCGGCACTGGATTAGGCTTTGTATCACCGTTGTATCGCCGAACGAAGTCAGTCGCGGACTCGCGGGACGCGGTATCACTGTGTAGTGCGTATTGAGCGCAGCCACAGCGGGCTTGGTCATGGGTGTTCGAACGCTCATACAGTGAATCCATCGTGGCTGGAAGGATGCTGAGAGTGACTTTTGCACGCATATCTGCCTGCGTGAGAGTGAAGACCAAGTCGAGGGTACTGGGCATGCCGCCCGCCGGTAGCCGAATGTATGAGGCGGCAAGCCCTGTGTCCTGACGATGTCTAGGGGTCCGCTGTGTCCTGGATAGCCGGTCGTATAATGTCTGTGTCTTGACGATGCCGGGCCCCGCCGGCCAGTGACGCGGTGCCCACTGGCGTCTCCCGGCGGGGTGGTGTCGGTCCGAGGCACCTGGGACACTGCTCGGCGACCGGCAGTGGTCCAACACAGCCACAGTGTGATGTGTGCCGACCGGTGCCCCGTGACGCGATATGAGGTTCGATATCATATTGCCTGTCCAGGCGGGAAATACAAGTGTTCTCGCTCACACTTTTTGTCGCCTTCCTGCTAATGAGATGCGCTCTCCGCGAAGTGGGCGGGACGTTGTCAAGGCTTTTTTAGACCGGCCGTCGCGGGTGCTATCGGGTACTATCGTCTTTTGATTCTTCCATCTGTCTCCAGGTGCGTCTAGTTGGTTTAAAGTTCTATCGTATGGTTTCGGATTTACTCATCGAGCATGCCATTGGCAGGCTCGAGGAAGTGCTCTCTGCCCTGACCATCACGCCTCCGGGCAGGTCTCATCCACAACTTGCCTTGTCCCCTGTCGGGAGCAACTCTAACTCGTAGTTCGGCCGACACTCGCGGATGGCGCTACAAGTCCGTACCCCTCTGACGTGCGTGGCTGACCAGTGACCAATGACCGCGGCTGGTTCCGCGGGTTCGGCCGGTCTCGGCGCGGCGCCGACCACGTGGCCGTGACGTCACGGCCCGCCTGCGGGTGCCCAGGGCCGGCGGTGGCGCCGGGCGGCGGCGGCGGCTCTCAGACAGGCGCCGGTGGTCGGCGGGACTGTGGTTAGGAGCGGTCGGCAGGCGGTGGCGCGTGCGGCTTGACCCTGCCACGCCCCCCGTGACCCCGCGCCGGGCCGGACCGCCGCTGTGGTAGCGACGGTGCGACTTCGATGGGAGGCCGGTGAAGAAGTTGACGATCTCCAACAGAGAAGGACCGGAGAGCAGCCGCTGAGAGGTAAGTGGAGACGGCCAAGCTATGGAGACCTGACGTCGGAGAGGCTGTGGCTCGTGTCCGTCCGTATCAGTATTTACCTAGTACGTCCACGTGACCTGCGGAAGGAGCTCCTGGGACTCGATTTAAGAAACTCCGTGCAGCATGAGCAGATTTACAGGCCAACTCCAAGCAGATCGTAAACTAACAGCGGGGCCCGTTCAGAATAAAAAATGGGAAAAGCGGGATGAAAATCACTTCACCCATGGTCGAGACTTGTTGCATTAAAACTTAGTACCTACTCTACCGTTCTGTCCTTTGCGCCGTTTATGGCCATGAGCTACGGCAATACAGCAGAAGGTCACAAGTCGCGACCTTCTGTCCGAGCGCTCAGTTGCAGACAGATTTGCAGCATTAGTAAGCATACTTTCGGCGGCTCGTTTCAAGTCGCCGCTTTTATAATTGGCCAATTAACGTATTTTTCGCTATTATTGGCATTGGAAATGTATCTAGGCATCAAAGACAGATTTAGCAGGTGGACTCGGGCCAAGCCTCCATCCCAAAACAGGGAAGGAAAGCTTTATCATGAAATTAGAGAGTCCATTGATGCCCACTGATTTGACGGTTTAGGCCCACCCCGGCCTCACTACCGATGAGTCCGTCTCCGAAGACAATTCGAATTCAGCGCACCGGTTACGAAGTTCAATGTGCATTGTTGATTGTGGAGTGTCGTGACGCGACATACCCGTGTCGGATCGTACTGCTCCTCCTGGCCTGCTGCCAATCATACCTGTCCGTTTCGACCGGTGCCGTCTGAATTCATCTATACCTGCGACTGAACGGTGTCATCAATGTCCCTGCTTTGCATGAGCTGAGGCGTTATTTTACCGACCAATACCGTCTCTACTTGGCCATTAGTGTGGCTTGCTGTCATGCCTGGGCCAGCAGTCAACTATCCGTATAGTCTTACTGTGTAGTGGGGTATCATTCAACCGCGCCTTTTAAATTTGGTAATGCGAGTGCCCGAACCGTTTCGGATGGGTCATCAGTGTGTCAGTATCATGCAAAGTTCACTTGTATGTCATTCTCGAAGTGATTGGACATGAATGCCTTACCTACTTTGCTACAGTTTCCAGTGTTTGTTACCCGCACCGCATTAGCTTAGCCATCAGAAAGTCGAGCTTGAAATTATAACACTCAAAGACAATAAAGGACAGTTTATTTAGCCTAATATAAATGGATGGTTTGTCATGCAGGAGGCATCTATAGCAATGTTCCGATGCATCCATTTCTGTCCCGGTCGCCTGTCCCTCTCTACTCCACCTCCCGTCAGCAGCCAGTGCGCTCAGCCTGTCCGCCTATACAACGCGTCCACTATCTGAGCCATTCTCTATCAGACGGCAGTGCGTCGGCCCCGTGTCTGTGGAAACTGCGATAGCGACTGCGAGACGCCGCGTCGTCGGTCCTGTCCTTCGAGCTTGCTGCTGCGAGGACGGTTTTAGATCTTTTCGAACCACCAAGCTCCCCCAGTGAGCACGATGGGCCAGTCTCGATCCAGGGCATATTGAAACGACATTTCGATCTCCAGATGGCGGCTGGTCGGCCCCTGAGCTCGCGGTAATCGGTGCCGAGGCGGCCGGCACGTGGTGTTTGTTGGCTGTTTGTGCCGCTGGAAATGGGCGATGGTTATCGGTGGGACGCCGAGTATGAAATATCCGAAGACCATTGGCTCGTGAACAAAGAATCTTCGGGCCCGAAAACCTGTGGGTGTTAGCGTGAACGGTGTGGAATCTCAAATCACCGGACAAGTGAGCCGTCGAGCCGAATAGTTAGTATTTTGTCGAAACGGGTAGGCCCATGTCTGCGCCGAACAGGCATGCTCCCGGAGAATCACTCGGTTACTCAGCCTGGTCCGCTCTTGTCTAGCCTACTGTCGCCGCTCCCGCTGTCAGCTCTGTCGCCACCAGAGCGCTCCAGGGCCGGGTGAGCGACCGGTCAGCGGACGAGGTCGTCGGTTACAATCACAAACACCGTCCGGTGCCGGCCGGCGTCTGATGGATGGCGTCGCGCGCTGGACCGTCTACGCACGGCTGGAGCGCGGGGTCGGACTCTGATGGTCTTTTCTCCCGATGGACCGATCCGGCGCAGTTCCGCCAGCGCTGCGCGCTGAAGGAAGCTCGATAAATCCTTGCGTTGGGAAATATGAATTCATGCGGTGAATTATGGCCAAAGGAAAAAGAAAGCTATGACAGGTAATGCCTTTTAACTCCTATGCTCGATGCCTAGCGTAATATTTGCAATGCATATACCTAACAGATTAGTAATTTGTGGTGTTGCATGTACTAAGAAGGGGTTTTCAGTGGCCTCCGATTGATTTGATTGGTAAACTCTTATGACTCTTATGACTTATGATAAACAAAATACAAGCACCGTACCACGATTGCGCGGATTATCCCTTTGCGCATATATCCACCTATAGACCTTTAAAGGATCTCCAAGCCCCATCAAAAGGTTCGTCGGCCGCAGCGGTCTGTTCGTGGCCATGGGACCACTCGGCGCACACCAGCGGATCACCACCGACCGGCAACAGCTGCGGGCCGCCTCCTGCGGCCACTTCTGCGGTGCTGATTTTCTCTTTGGTTATCTAGCTGTATGAGTGGCTGTGACGTCATAAAGCTAGGTTACCAAAGTTAAGAACAGCGCCTGATCATCGCGTCGGACGGAGAAGGAGAGGCCGAGGGAGACGGCAGCGAAAGCGGGCGTCGCCGGCTGCTCGGCCGGCGGACGGAGGGAGGGCTCCTCAGGGAGAGAGAGCGGGCGGGCGGCGCGGGTCGGCGCGCATTGTCCGGCCGGGGAGCCGCCAGGTTATGGATGCCGGTGTCAATGAGGAGAGAGCCGCCGCCCCCTGACGGTGCGCCCGGCCGCCAAAGGAAGACTGACGGATGAGAAAGGAGCCGCGGTCCGGGCCGGCTCGGCTCAGGAGATGGATGGACAGATACCGGCCGGGGAACAGAACGGCAGAGAAATTCGGAGAGAATGGACGACAGGACGCCATGTGATGAAACGAGCCCGCTGCTTGGTAACCCGATGGAAGTCAGACACTTTGACATAAACATTTAAAATAAACCACGCATGGCTGGGGGATGTTCCTAACTGCGGGTGACTGAGGGGTGGATCTCCGAAACAACTGGTTTTAAAATTCAAACAACGTTTGGTACATAGCTCTGGTAACCCTCTCGAAAAGAAAATATTGACTAGTTTTTTTTCTGAATAACTCGAGTACAAGCGAAACGAAATTAAAAAAAAAAATAATTGACCTCAAGACGTTTCAGGTTGCCTTACGTCAGTTCTAAGCAGAAATTATCAACAGACATGTTCACATCCGGCTCGAGCCATCGCTTCGCACGTTACATGAGCTCATTTTAGCTTGAACCCGTAACCAGACATTTCTTTGGCTCAGACTAGATGGATATGAAATTTAATCCCCATGAATGTTACCTCTGGTCCGATGGAATTATAGCTCCAGCTTTCTAATTTGTTTAGAGATCTATTGGAATCATGAATATGGACCCACTTTTGTCATGACGCATGACGCATGAAATGGTGGATGCATGTGCCCACATGCCAAGTTTCTGCGCAAGTGCCCCGGTAATTGCCGAGTTATTGTGATAGGAACAAACTTGGAACTTCTTCGTTTAGCACGTGGAATCATTCGGCCCGGCGGTTGCTGAGCTATAGTTAAGCCTCTCAAAAGTGTTGCAGGCCGGGCGGGGCTGCTCATACTGAAATTTTCCTGTAAGGTTTATTCAAAAGCATCGCTTCGCGCTCACTCGTAACCACACAATACGGTCGCCTGAATATAGGCTGTACCGCACGACACGGTCGCCTGAATGTAGACTGTACCGCTCAACACGACTGCCTGAATGTAGGCTGTACCACACAAGATTGCCTAAATGTATCCACTGCATTTAAAAACGCGGGCCGGCTAGCCTTGTTACTCAAACTCAAAGTGTGCAGTTGGAAGCGTGCAATAGAAGCACTAAGGTAATCTAGACCGTACCTACCCGTAGTCTGCCCTCACGTAGATTGTCACTGCTGTGTTTAGTTTTATCAATCACATAACCGTAATGATATACAATACTGAACGAGGCCGGTGTAAATAAATTTTCAAGACCGAGGTCCTTACTGAATTTTTGAACGAGGCCGAAGGCCGAGTTCAAAAATCAGTAAGGACTGAGGTCTTGAAAATTTATCACCGGCCGAGTTTGGTATGCATTTTACTGTATGCCAACGATAAAATAATTGTCTAGACCGAAGCTCTTAGCCATTTTTTGAACGAGGCCATCCCAAAATGTTGACTTGGTAATTCGTTTTTGACCGTGGTCACTTTGCTTACACCAGTTATTACCACACCCCTCAGACTTGCCTCCAGGGGGATGTCACTACTTTGCTTCGCCATAGGTCCAGTACTGATGTCGTCGGTTTCGATCCCGGTGACGTCAGTGCTGTCTACATCCGGGAACTTCTTGCACTTGGTTCTCATTAGAGGTGGCCATATTGTTTTGTCTCGTGACGACACATTTGCGTCATCGGGATCGAAACTGGCTGTAAACAAATCGCTCAGTGTCGCTACCTACTATATATGGCCTTGCTTGCCTCAGACTAATGTATTTGAATAGGCCAGGCATACAGTAAACGTATAAACCCACCATGCTGATATTACAGAACTAAGGGAAAGTGGTATCTGCCTCTCTCCCTTAGTTCTGCAATATCTTCCAAATGCTTTAAATGTATGATGTGAGCCCTATGCGAAACGCTGTGTGAAAGCTTCAGCAGTTCCAGCACCTTATTCTCTTCTACATTAATGTCCAGTCCATGATCTCAGAAAAAAAACGGAATCCTTCCAGAACGTTTTCGTTTTAGTGCCGTCACGTCGCATCATTTTTGCTATAGGTAATTAGGTACCTAAAAAAGTAAGTGCATACGCGTATAAAAGTGTTACGTTTAAAGGGACCCTCCCACCTTAACATTAGATTTGAGTTGAGATAGCCAAAATGGGGTCCCTGGCTCACAATTACCGGTTTCGGCACTCACAACATCGAGAAATGCCTTAAATCGGAAATATTGAATTTCAAAATTGCAGCATTTTGATTCAGAGGGGCTAATGCATAGGAATACCCCTCTGAATGTGTGACGTCAGCGCAGATATCTAACGATTTTTAAATGTTTGACTAAAACGTTTTGTAGCACGCGGTGGTATATGCTGCTTTGCGCGCAACAAATGCCGCACTTTCAGCTGCCTCCAAAAAAGTCGCTAGGAACAGCGGAGATCCTAAAAAGTAAACAAAAGTAAAAGTCTAATATCTTGAAAACCGGTGAATATTTTTCGGTGAAATTTGGTAGATATTCGTTTTCGCTCTTTCTGAACCGAGCGACATCACTTTCATGCCAATTTATAAACTTTTTTGAAGGTGGGAGGGTCCCTTTAAGGACAGCAAGACATAAACATATTACCTACTACTTAATAAGTTTTTGTGCTATCATCGTGTAATTTAAAAAAACATTGTTTTCTTACCCAAAATTTAGGGAACCGATTTTGAAGACAACCACTGAAACGGTACGTCAAAGAAATGCCTAGGTCTTGAGGACTGCAGTAAAATTAGCAGACACATTTTTTCAATACTTTGGGAATAAAGGGCGTTTCGGTGAGGTAACGACACACAATCTTCAATAAAAAATATGATTTTTTTTCGTAGATATCTCCTAAACGGCTGCAGATATTGCCACCATACTTTCAGGACCCCTCCGGGCATCAATTTTACACATTGTGACTACATAAATATTTTTTTCCAGAGGCTATGATAGTTTGGCCACAAATGACGTCAGAATGACGTCATGTTCTCCCATTTTCTACCCAAAAAAGGTTTCGCCAAAAGAGCTGTTGCAGGCATACAGCTTTGAAGCTACAAAAACACGTTCAAGACATAAAAGGCGAAGAATTGACAGGGCTATAAAATTGCTGTCTCGGAGTATTTGAGTTTTCGGTTTTTAACTCCCTAAAACAAAAGTTTTTTTTTTGTATAATTGTCAAAAACATACAAAAGTTTTTTTTCGAATTTCGAAAAAACGGAATATATGTGATAGTACCTATCGTCTTCTATCCACATACCTGATTTCGGATCGATACCTTTTTTGGCCAAGTTATAGCGAAAAAAAATCAAAATGAAGACGTCAAATTTTCAAACTCAATTTTTGGCAATTCTAGACCTCGTAGCGCTAAACGAAGACTACCATTAGACTCACCGTGACAAGCTGCATCGAATCGATACCCATGGTATGCAAAATATCAACTTTGAAATTTGACCTGACCTTGACCTGACCTTCACCAGAATATAACCTTAACTGGCCCCAAAGGTTGCCTGTCCCACATAATCGCATTTGTCATTTAGAATAGACCATAAAACTTGTACTACACGACACTTGCACATTTTGACCCTCAGTAACCTGACCTCTGTGTCCTGACCTGGTATCAGTGACCTCAGATAGCAAGATATGTGTTCTACGAACAAGTCTGCATCGATGATTTTCAATAGCATACCTATTTCCTCGATTTCACAACACATTTCTTGAAATGCCTGTAAACGGTGAAAATGCGACATTTGACATGACCTGTTACGTCATTGGTTGGACCAAGTTCAATGAAGTTGGGCCACAAAGTAGTTCCCAGATGGGGCTATCGAACGCCGTTTGAGTTTTGAAAATCGGCCGGTAAATTTCCGAGATCTTAGGGGGGTCGAAACGCCCCCATCCCTCCCTCCCTACGGGTGGTAGGGTCCACCGATAGCCCTACGGGGCTCGGGTTAACCCTTGCCAGTCCAGGATATTTTTCATAACGCGGACGACCTATATACGAACCCCTTCCGCATACGACCTCCCCCCCATGGCAACCCCTCTGGTTGGTACACGAACTGCCATAGCAGCCTCTGGCAATTGGCACTTAGATATCCCGCGCCCTGGTGGGGTCTGTTTATAACGCGACCTGGTGGGGGGGGGGGGCATTTTTTGCCCCCCCCCCCCTCGTATCTCCGAAACTACTGGACGGATCCGCAAAATTCAAACGGCGTTCGAAAGGTCTGTCAAATTTGTCGAAGGAAGCCAAATTTCATTGACCTCGGGGTCACCGATGACGTCACAGGTCAGGTCAAAGATGAAATGTTTCACCGTTCACGGGGCTTCTAGGGAATGCGCTATAACACCGAGGAAAACGCATTTTGTCGAGAATCAGCGGTAGGGCGTCAGTTGCCTAGAAGATATGTTGCTATTAGAGGTCACTGGCAATACCAGGTCAGGTCACAGGTCAGGTCACCAAGGGTCACAGGTCAGGTCACATGAGCCCAACTTTACTAAGGTTGTGTGATGCATGTTTTATGGCCAATTTTTCATTTCCAACTCAATGGTGTTGGTTATAAGACTATCAGGTACGGCTTAGGTCACTTTCTGGTGAAGTTCAGGTCAAGGTCAGGTCAAGGTCAGGCCAAAAAAGGTCAAATTTTAAAGTTGATAGTTTTGCATAAATGGGTATTGATTCGATGCAGCTCGTCACGGAGAGTCTAATGGTGGTCTTTGTTTTGCGCTACGGGGTCTAGAATTGCTAAAAATTGAGTTTGAAAATTTGACGTCATCAATTTTTAACAGTTCTTTCGCTATAACTTCGCCAAAAAAAAGAGGTATCAATTTCAAATTTGGTATGTGGATGGAAGGTGGTAAGGACTATCACATATATTCCGGTTTTTGCGAAATTCAAAAAAAAAACTATTTGGATTTTTCGATTATTATATCCAAAAAATCTATTTTTTGATTTTTGGTAGTCAAAATCCAAAAATTTCAAAAATCCGAGATAGCAGTTTTGTAGCCCTGTCCAATCGACAGCTTTTATGTCTTATCATTTTTCTGTATTTGCAAAGCTATAGGCCTGACAGCTCTTCCCGCGAAACCCTTTTTTTGGGTCGAAAACGGCAGAACATGACGTCACTCTGACGTCATTTCCGGCCAACCTATCATAGCCTTGGAAAAAAATTTTGGTCACAATGTGTAAAATTGATGTCCGGGAGGGTACTGAAAGTTTCGTGACGATCGGCGCAGTGGTTCTGGAGATATATCGAAAAGTCTGGAGGGGGGCAAAAAATAGCCCCCCCCCCCACCAGGTCGCGGGATATACAGGGTAGGTGGACCAATAAGAAATCTCGTCCCTGCGAAAAGTTGGTAACTCTAGGTCAATATTTACGGGGTTCAGGGGTATAAATGTAAAAATTATCGCTAAAACACGCCAAATGTTTTCGCCTTTTTACCTTACTTCCGGTAAAGAAAGAGGAAATACAAAAAGCAGCAATATCTTCAGCTCGTCAATCCGCATCGAATGGATATAGGGGAGAGTGAGGCAAAGCGGCCACCCTTCGTATAAACCCTGCACAACTGGCGTCAGATCCTGTTAATGTTGCCCAGTAAACCCTTTCTTCGCTGCAGTTCGAATGAGCCAGACTGGTATTTCCGACGCGTTATTCCGGCCATTTTTTCGTGACAAACGAAAAAGCTCTTCTTATTATTATTCCCAGGCTTTTCGTATTATCCCATTATTCTTTCGCTTTTTAAATGTTATTTTATGCCAAAATCGTTTGATAGCTCAACTGGCGCTGCCGTTCGAATGACCCAGACTGGAGTTTCCGACGCGTTATTCCGGCCTTTTTTCCGTGACAGACGAAAATGCTCTTCTTATTACCTATTATTCCCAGGCTTTTCTTATCATCCCATTGTTCTTTCGCTTTTTAAATGTTATTTTATGCCATAACCGTTTGATAGCTTATGTAAGTGTTATCATTCCTGCATTGAGTGGTTATCGTACATTTCCTTGCCCCTCTAATAGAGCAGAGCAAAGCTTGAACGGGGGGAGTGGACAGCTCTTAACCCGCGCCCCGCTGGGGGGGGGCAGAATCTGCCCCCCTCCCGTTTTTCGCCAATAACTTCTAAACGCGTTACGCCAACGACGTCAAACGTTCAGTACCTTATCATACATCAATTTGACACGTTCCCTGAAAATTTGAGCGAAATCCGTCGGAAATTTTGAGAAATTGACGTTTTAGTGACGTCATGTTCGCCATTTTCGCCTCAAAAACGGCAAAATTTCAAACGCCGCTAACATCTTCATTTTTAAAGGAATCAAGACGTAACAAAAAAGGTTATACGTGATTCTACTTTATCTATCGAATGGATATCTCGGTTTTTTGAAAATTTTGGATTTTGGCCCAATTTTTTTTTCTTCAAAAATTGACTTTTTTGGGAAAATAATTATAATATCCAAAATTTTGAGTGCATCAAAAAACCCGGAATATATGTCAGAGAAGTGGTCTATGTGCACCTACATACCAATTTTTAGAAGAATCGGTTCAAAAATGTGGGAGTTATTCAGAATTTTATGACGTCACGACAAACAAAAATTTTGAAAAATGATTTTTTGGGAAGTTTTAGACCTCGTACGGACACGAAAATAGCACCATTCGATTCGCCGTGAAAAACTGCATCAGATAGACACCTTTTGAGGCCTTAACAACCAACTTCAAAATTTGACCTCACTTGACCTGACCTTGACCTGACCTCGACCTGACATTTATCCAGAGGTGGTCCATATCACTTATTGAGTGTGCCTATTGAATTCTATGAGTAAATGGCCCATGAAACATGTGTCGCATATGCCCTTTTCTATATTTTGTTTTTGGTGACCTGACCTGACCTGACCTGACCTGGCCTTGACCTTGACCTTTGAATGACATTGTATGCAACGAATATTGTCTTGGCAGTCTAAGAACACGTTTTGGGCAATCAGTCTCAGTCCATTCTTCGGCAACTACGGTGCAGGGCCGATACTGTAGAAACTTGCATTTTGTACCCTTGACCTGTCCTTGACCTGACCTCTGACCTACTTAAGCAAAAAAATTTGGACTCTTTAGATCCGCCTTGTTGAGAGCTTACGATTGCCGTTTTCCCCGTCTTTCTACGACCATCGGTTCGGAAGTTAGACAAGGGGGCAGAATCTGCCCCCCCCCCCCCCAGCAGAGCGCGTATGGCTGAATAGCCCAGCGGGGCGCGGGTTAATTCCGTATCTTGCTTCAAATTGGACAAGAAACGTTATTGATATTGAAATGTATCGTCATACACTCATCACGGCCACTTTTCGATTACATGAGTTGCCCAAATATTGCAATTCAATGCTTTTCCATAAATGTCCTTGCATTCATAGGCAGCGGAACGGTGAAGGCACCGGGGCACCGTGCCCCCTTTGATTTTGGCATTTTAACATTAGCCCTATGGGCGTTGCATGGAAAGAATGGGACCAAAAGTCGTCAGTGCCCCCCCCCCTTTAACTGAAGGTGTTCCGCCGCCACTGCTTGCAGTGTTTACCTGCAGGCGAACGATGACAAAATAAACATCCATCTTCTTTCAAATCTTATTACAATCAAAACTGTATTCCTACATGAGGCAACTATCCTGCATCTCATCTTGGGGCAAGGAAGTCACCGGTGTCCGCTTGCCTATAGGTTCAAAGCTTTGCCAATATCTCCCATACGTTAAGTTCTTTAGAAAGGAAACGAAGTTGCATTAGAGGGCAGCTAAATGAGGATCACATTGGCATACATAGAAATAATCTCTCAAAATTTAACCCGGTGGCCGCTGGGCCTCCGCGCCACCCGCCGGCCGCTGGGTGGGGGGGGGGGGGCATATAGTTACCCCCCTTTACCTCTGCGAAGATATGTACGGTTCTCCAGTAAAAGTCTTGTTGGTTTTGCTTTTCCGGACATATCTGGTCCTATATAATGTTCAAATGCATAAGTCTCAACCCGAATTATGTGTATGCACATTTACCACGAGACTGTGAAATTGCATCGTTGTATGCCAAATACTTTCCGAGATATTCACCAAAAACCTCATTTTCTGCCGTTTGGGGTATTCTGGCCGCAATCTTCCTGGGATCGCCTATATGACATCAGTAGAGCCATCTAACGACAGGAACGCGGAAATACAGAATCATGAATGAATCGAGCGCGTAGTAAACGGTGTATGAAAGGGAGACTCGGCAGAGGCTATCCGGGTGGCCGGCGCGCGGCGCGCCCTTAGGCATCGGCCGACCCTTCGGACCGCGTGGGGTCAGAGGTCGCGCTCGGGAAGTTTCGGCTCTGGATTTTAGCGCTGTGCAGTCAGGAAGGGAGGATAGGATGGCGCTAGCCCGACTGACTGGTATCTCGGCTGATTCGTGTGGGGTGGAAGGGAGCACAGAACGGGATGGTGGCTAGTGGTGGATGATGGCATGGTGGTTAGGTTAGTGCGTACTGCGTAGAACGTAGCTGAACATGCATTGTTTTTTTCATGGCAAACAACATGCAGCATAATGGGCGGGATTATGCCAGAACTCATACAAAAAGGAAATACAATTTCGGCCGAGGGAGTGGATGAGTGCCGTGACAAAGCATGACGATGCTGCCAAAATCGGGATGCTTTTTTAGTTTTTGTCACCATTTTTTTACCCCTAACATGCAGCGCTTGATCCGAACTTAGAGGTCCCCGACTGACCTTAGACCTTAAAATCGCACCCGTCCGGTGCGCCACCTTTTCTTCAGGGGCGCTCTTTGGTTGTATCTGTTCTTACCAATAACTAAAGCAAATCGAATGTAAAGTAAAAAAGGCATACCTCAAACACAGTTTTATTCACACCCGCTGGTGTGCATACTCGTTTTGACCTATGCCTTCTCGCATCATAATATATCACTTCAGTGCTTAACCCTCAACGGAATTTTGGGTTTTCTGCATATACCCCGGCCGAGGGGGGGGGGCGATTACGACCCCTCTCCGTCTTTTTGCCCCTAATTGAGTTAGCGCCTTGCGGATAAAACTGAGCGCGTGCGTCGTATGAGATGCAGCAACTGGTACCCGAGTTGAATGTCTCAGGTCAACCGATAAACTCTGAGGTCAGTATAAGTGCTCCAAATCGCGGGATCGGTTTTTGGTAAACAACCAGCATAAGTGGTTACGGAGCCAAGATAATGGCACCATCGAGTTTTGCATGCTCAAGCGCGTCGAATAGTATACGCTTTGCTTTTGTTGAGGTCAATTTAAGGTGTTCACATCAGGTCACGGTCAGGGCAGAGCCACTCAGGCCACGAAGCAGGCCCAAGGACTAAGGAGGTCATATTGCTTCTTAGATTCGGTAGGTCCTCACAAGTCCACTGGTGGCTTCCCGACTCGCTAGCTCAATTTGATCGGGACTTTTTGGGGAAAACTCCTGTGACCTTAGTGACGTCATAAATGAAGTCGCCTAACTTTAAGAATGGAAAAGTGAATGCTGGCCACTGGGGCTTGCAAAGATTGTATAAAATTGCGAATTAATGCGCTTGATACAGCTCTAGATGGCTCCCGGCGCCAAAATAACAGCTTTCATATTTCCCAATTGATTGATAATCGTGAGGTTGCGTGACCGACCTGACTTCAGGTGACTCTTGAGAAAAATACGAGAAAGCTACATACAAGTTGTGAGGCCTCTGGGAGATTGTACTAGATCATATAAGCTTCATTCCCCGTTGAAAAGTCCCCTGACACGAAGGGTGCTGCGACGTCGCGACATTTTGGGACCTTACAGAGGTTCACTTTTGACGTCATTGGTCAACGGCCTGACCTTAACCTTCGCACTTGTAGGAGGGTGTCGAACAGACCTCCTACCCTCAGTTTTTTTTTCGCAAATAACTCGCGCAAAAAGCGACTGATTGCGACGAAACTTCCAGTACCCTCGAGTTAATCAATATTACGCCTACCCTATACCTAATTTGTATGACCCTGACTTAAAAGACCTTTGACTTGTGACCTGTTTTCCGAGACCATGTTTGGCCGGAATCGCGTTTTGGCGTATTTCGAGAAGAGCGCGTTTTGTTGTCTTTTTGTGGCTTTAAGCGATCAAACATGTGAAAGGATGTCGATCCCATGGATTCTAGTGGGTATCAAGGTCACGTGAAAGTCAGTCAGGTCACTGACCTTTGATGACCTTTGTTCACTCTTTCGAATCCTACAAGTTTCTAGGGTAGATTTTGGAGTTGATTTTGCATTTAGAAACAGTTTGAACATTTAAGAAGTAGTTTTGGTTCCCTCGTAACATGTGACCTGACCTGACCCGACCTGGCCTAAATGCACGAAAACATCATCTGTGATCAAAACTAGCTTGAAATTCGTGATCAGCACCCCGCAACCCCCTTATAACAGCTTCACTTTACGAAGCTCTGACAGGTCCCGATTCCCCGACTTTTGAGTTATATTGACCTGTCAACCAATGACCTAGGACCCTAAAATTGGGTATCATCGGCCTCCTCTCGTCACGGGCAACACGCCCTTTTTCCGCGAAGCTCTAGCTCGATCAGGGGCCGAACGACAAAGGGGTCCAACGGACCCTCCTCCCCCCCCCCCCTTTACGATAGACGCTGGCAAAACACCAATATGGGCGAGGGTGAAAATACAGCTGCTGTCATAAAAACTCAGCTTGAATCAAAGGTCAGGCTTGCCAAATTTCAGCTCTCGCAGCTATCAACAAAAATAAACATGTGGAGGCGACACCCGCCTCCCCCCCCCCCTCTCCTCTCGGCCACTGCCAGCGAGGTTTTAAGCGTATCATACGCGTTACAAAGCATCATATCAAGATGACACACCTCAGCAGCCATATGCACTGAACAAAAACTTGTTACCACGCTAGTCTATCGGCACCATAGCACATGGTAGAGACTGTCGTCAGCCACGGACACGCACTCGACCAACGCTCTGAGCCCGTTGACTGCGGGTGACCTTGACATGTCAAGCCTGATCGGCGGCCGGCCGCTGTCGTGCGGTCGTTACACGCGGCGGGGAGGGAGACACGAAGCTCTACGTTATAGCTGACCTCTGACCTTTCCCTGCGCCCTGGTCACTGACCCCGCTCCATGTCGCTGGGCGGTGGAATGGCGGTGGAAACCGGTTCTAGCCTCTACACATGCCACCATTCTAACCCTCCCCACGCTACTGCGCGGCGTGGAGTACGCTCGTGCGTAACTGGGCGGAGCAAGGGGTCACGCGATACAGGGGCGGAACTGGTTGCCCTCCCGCTCGCCGAGCGACCAACGACTAATACCCTGGAGAACCGTACGTCGCAACGCGAAGAGATAGAGAAGCAAAATTTTGCACACATCTTCCTGAATACCTAGCCGAGGTTGTGTCTACATTTGGTGTCGATCCCATTTGAAATGACGTCACAGTGACGTCAGAAGTCAAATTATAGATTGGCGACTCTCAGTTTCCTCACGATATATCCGATATATGAGACCGAATATGGAGGACAGATAAACCCGCACCGCACTGGGGGAGGGGCTATTCATAGCCCCCCTCCCGTTTTTCTGCAATAACTTCCAAACCGCTTGACGCATCGACGCCAAACTTTCAGTACCTTCGGCTTCATCAATTTTACACCTTGTGTCAAAATATAAACTTCGTAGCTACCATTGGTCAGCCGGAAATGACGTCAAAGTGACGTCATGTTCGGCCGATTTCGACGCAAAACATTGAACCACGGCAATCGCTCCCAAGAGCTCAGTTTTTAAGGTAGTTCCAATTTCTTTGCATGAGAGGCCTCAGAATAGACTGCGCTATCAAACTGCTATCTTGGATTTTCAAAATATTGAAAATTTCGAAACTTTTATATAAAAAAATTCAAAATTTATATTTTTATATTTTTTCATAAAGTGTTTGACTTTTCGAAAAAAACGGAAAATATGTGATAGAACGCATGCTTATTACTAACTCTAGCAAGTTTTAGCTAAATATCTTCAAAAACGGCTAAGTTATACGCATTATTGCAAAAATTCATAATTATTAATTTTTCAAATCAATTTTTCAGTACGTATTTGACATCGCACACCAATATAAATAGCACCATCGTGTTCCTGAGCTCAAACTGCATTCAATAGACACCTTTTTTGTTGAAAAAAATTTAACTTCAAAATTTGATCTTTTTTGACCTGAAAGTGACCTGACCTAAGCTCAATTCGACTCAAAATGGCCTCGAATGACACAGACGACATCAACTTCAAAATCTATGGCCTAAATGGACCATAAAACGTGTGTCACGTGACCGACGCATGATATAAGATTTCCGTGACCTGTGATGACCTGACCTGACCCTGACCTGAAAATCAAAGTACAAATTTGGTACCCTCAGGGTATCTAGAGTATCTGTTCACGAGTGTGTAAACCAAAAATGAGCCCGCTCTGACTTGTAAGACGGCGGCCAGAGCCCGAAATGTGAACAAGCCAAAATGCTAATAATTTTTACTTTGACCTGACCTGTGACGTCATCGGTGACGTCGAGGTCGATGAAATTAGGTTTCCCTCTACAGTTTTCCGGGACTATCAGAGGCCGTTTGAATTTTGACGATCGGCCCAGTAGTTTCGGAGTTAGGAGGGGGCTATGAAGAGCCCCCCCCCCCCCCAGTAGGGCGTGTTATACGCAGACCCCAGTGGGACGCGGGTTAATGGTCAAGAACTAGTTGTTAGTGTATTTAGATGTTTTAGGATTACAGCAGATGCTGTTTAGTTCATTTACAGCTGAGTTTCATGTTCAGCGACATCATGGAAACGACCCATATCGGAAATCGACAAAAAATTGATGTCACTGTGACGTCATCTTCAGTACTACAACCACCATACTTCCCTCAAACCTTGCCTAGGTATTCTTTTTAAGCTATGCCATGCTATGCCAAGTTTCACGTTCGTAGCTCATCAGGTTTCGGAGATATTTTACAAAACGTAAAGGGGGCAACTTGCGCCCTTTACGTTTTGTAAAGGGGGCAATGTTTCTTTATGCCCCCCCCCCCCCCACCGGCTCGTGGGTTAAAAAGCAAGCGTCGGCATTGTGAGAAGCGTTACGGTGGCCCATTGTCCCAGTCTCCCAAGTCCACGCAAAATTAAATGAACGTGAATTCATAAGCTCACATGTAAATCCATTTTTATTGAAACTCACATGTTCAATGTTCATAAATTCACATAAATGCATCATATCACATAGCATTTGACTCGGCTGTTCAAAAGGGACATAACGACACAGTTTTTGAAGCTCTGGCCTCACTGTGTGCCAAAACATATCTTGACCCCATTTGACCTCAGTTGACCCGACCCAAGCGTTCTTGCAGTAAACAAGCATAAACTTAGTCACGTTTTAATATAAAATGAGGCAGTACAACACAAAAACGTTAAAATGGAGCGGGTATGACTCATGTTTTGATAATTGGAGCCATTAGAAAATTATCTTCTAGAAGTTTTAAGTCGTCATGATCTCTAACTGGCCTCGGGTCAACTGAAAAAACGGTGTACATGTTACTTAGGGAACTTAGCACATCAGCAAGTTTGAACCAAATGAATACAAAACTCTTGCTTTCGTAGAAAAATACGTGCATTTCACTGTCATTTTGATGATGCATCGGTTTTCGTTACCTGGCGACCTGACCTGAGGTCACTTGAACTCAAAATTTTTATGCCGGAGGAAGGGCACCTGCAGAACTCTGAACTATGTATTGCGGCATTTGAAGCATTGTCCCTCCCTCAGCGTCAGATAATGAAGACAGTTTGTCGTTTTGCTAGCAAATAAAGAAAATCGAGCAGCTGGTTTGAACAAGGTTTGTTTTAACCTGCGCCCTGGTGGAGGGGGGGGGGGCTATTCCCCCTCCAGACTTTTCTATATATCTCCAGAACCACTGCGCCGATCGTCACCAAACTTGTACCTAGTACCCTCCCGAACATCAATTTTATAGATTGTGACCAAAACATTTTCCAACGGCTATGATAGGTTGGCCGCAAATGACGTCAGAGTGACGTCATGTTCTTCCGTTTTCGACCCCAAAAAGAGGTTTCGCGGGAAGAGCTGATATGCAACATGACCGGTCCAGATATATGATTATGATATGCAACTTTCCGGTCAGGTCATGACCTTGACCTGAGGTCAAATTTTCAAAATGACCCTACATGGTCAAAAAATAGTTCATTCGACGCGTCTCGATGAGAGGAACACGATGCTGCCAAAAGTAATGTCGTGGCTCTCTTGAGCAAAAATTATTGCCGAAAAACAGCTTTCGTGAAAACTGCTATTTTTACAGTGTTTGCCCTCTGCAGGCTAAACCGTTGACCTGAGGTCAAATCTGAGGACAATACGCAGAAAGGTCTGTAAAAGGGCTATCGAATGCGCTTTTCCGCGGTGCTGTATGCTCTATTGGTTCCCGAGTTAGCCGTTGGCAGTTTCCAAAATTGTTGAAATGGACTACATTTGACCCTTGATGACCTCTGGTGACCTGACCTTTGACCTGACCAAAAAATGACTGAAGTGTTTCCGTCATTATCTTTGACGCGCTCTCGAATGCCGCTTACTGCGTGTCGCTACGTAGCCCAGGAGCCGAGTTAGGCAGGGGGTTGTTCAGACCCCCGGCCCGGCGCGGAAGTCGCAGAGCACCGGCCCGGCCGGCGCGGGTTAAGCTCTATCCCAACATATTGGGAAGTGTAACATCAAAGGAAGTCAATTTGAATTACGCGGATCTTTTTTGCCCTAATTGTTTTAATCGCAATGTTATACGCTCACATTTAATGTGTGTGATGGATAGCTCAGTCGTTTTCAAATTGCTGATAAAAATAGCCGTAAGCTTAGCTCATAACTTTTGCCTATCATCGCGTTATAAGGGCAAGCCTATATGCTGCCTTGAATGTCACGTTGTTTTATCAATTTTTCTTTGTTTCTCAACAAATCAGGCTGATGTTATTTAGGTTGTAAGTTACTTTCCAGACATCTTTTATTGGGTACAGCAGCGGATCCCATAAAAACGTGTCACTTTCTAGCATGAGACCTGAATTCAGAGCACCACTGGCGTGGCACGTCCCCTCTGCTGGACCCTCATTTCGAAACGGCGCCGCTCGCGGAGATTTGTGACAGGGCTCCAAAGCGACACATCTCTGGAGGCCGTCACGCCGCTTTCACGTGTCGCAGACGCCTGTCGAGCCGCGCGTCGGACGGCCCGGGACGCTGGTGGCGGCGCCGCCGGCTCCCCGGCCGTCGACAGTGATAAATTCACACCCGTCCCGACCGGCCGACCCGGCCCGGCCCGGCCCGGTCCGCTCCGGTCCGGTCCGGTCCCTCATGTCCAGTCCCATCGGCCAGAGGACTCTCTCTCCTCCTCTCTCTCTCTCTCTCTCTCTCTCTCTCTCTCTCTCTCTCTCTCTCTCTCTCTCTCTCTCTCTCTCTCTCTCTCTCTCTCTCTCTCTCTCTCTCTTTTCTCTTTCTTCTTCCTTTGTAACAAGATTTCGGAATGCCGTGATTGTACCGAAAGTTATTGGCACTTATTTTTCTTTTGAAAACGATTTCCTTTCCCCTCTTACACACGCTCTTTCCAGTCCCATGACTGCGCTATCTCACTGTAGGGCGTTTGCTACCAAAGTCCGGTCCTATACGATACGCCGGATTATAATTAGGCCACGTCGGCAGTGGAATTAGCCCACAACGCGCGTGTTCGGTTCAGCTCGGTGCCCTCAATGCTCGTCTGACAGGGGCCAGACGCTGGACATCAGTATCGGCGTGGTCCAAATAGGAGTCAGGCGCGCGGCCCGGCGCACCGTTATGTCAGCACTGGTGACCCCGATCGAACAGTAGGGTCAGCGGCCCGCTGTACCCGCGTCTCGGTACGCCGGTCCCGGTACACTGTATCCCGGGGAAGGCTATTTGTCCAACTCAGTTCATACTACTTTAATATGTTTCCGCGACAAAGCATTGTAGTCCGGTCTCCGGTGGGTGTGGCAGAAACGCTGCCGTTTCAAAATACGTTAGACGAATGGATGTTCGAGTGAGATTTGTCCAGTTGAAGTCCATTTGTCTGTTGCAGTTTGTCGATGCCAAGCTGTCCAGTGGACGGTGTCCGATGTAACTTCTATGCCCAGTGGGTGGGTGTCAATCGTTCGTATATCCAGTTTGTCAATGCTTATAGTGAAACGTCCAGTTGGCCAGTTTTTGAAAAGCCGAGTTATTCGGTGCATGGTTCAGCCGTCCAGCTCTCCACTCTCCGTCTGGTCCAGGTCTGCCGTTCGGTGGACGTTGTCCGGTGTCCGGTCAGTGTCCATCCCGACGCCTGTCGGCGGCCGGCGTGGGTCATTGACCCGGCACCGGTCGGATGAGACGCGACGTGACGCACGTCACCGTGTCAGCCGGTCGGTCGGTCGGCGGAGCCCTCTGAGACGCCGGCCGGCCGGTAACCGGAGCGGACCGACCGCCTGACGGACGCCCGGCCAGAGCCGCCGGCTGGTCGGTCGGGGCGGCTGAACGGACGGCCCGCTCCAGACAGGCACACATTCCAGCCGGGCGCGGCGCGGCGCAGCCGGACCGGTCAGCACAGCGGCTGAACCGCCGGCCATTCATTGGCATAGAGGAGTGCGGCGTGCGGCGCTACTGCTGGAGAGCTGGAGAAGACAATATTGGCGATGGGCTGCGTTTGGAGCCAAGGTAAAAAGTTGCCTTGCTGCTGTTTTAGAGCTTTGTAACTTCAGACGCCAGCTCCGAGAAAAGCCGTGTTCAGTTTATTTTCGCTGTCAATTCTGTTAATTTTCGGAGCGGTAATTTCTGACGGTTCTCTCGGCCGTCGCCTGTGACCGGCCGTATCGGAGAGCTGATGGGAGCCAGCTGGGCCGTGCCCCGGCTCTCACGGTCGGCCGGCCGCGCGGCTGCCTGCTCGGTCCGTGTCGGTCCGTGCGCGCCCCACGTGGTGGCCGCGCGGCGCGCCGCTCCGCCGGCGGATCGAGGCCATCTCGGCGGCTGTGGCCGCGCCGCCGGCCGGCCGGCCGCTCGGCTCGGCTCTGTTTACACAAAGCGGGGAGCGAGGGCCGGCCGTGCCCTCGGCCGGAGAATGTCGTTTGTCGTGAGACGGAGACGCGCCGCCTGGATAAACAGCCGCCCCGACCGGGCCGGGCCGCTCGGTGCTCACTGCTCGGCTCCGTCCGCCGACTGCGGCGCGCTCCCAGCGCTCCGGGATTGGAGCTGTGACCCGGCTCAGACGTCGCCCCGAACCCCTAAACCCGGTACCCGATCCCCGGCCTCAGATGTTCAGACTTCTTTGTCTAGCGATACGTGTGTAAAAGAGTAAGAACAGGCTCTCAATCTCCACCACCGTTCCCGGTATCAAATTTTGAACGTTTATCAAGTTTGCTAGTGTCTATGGGCCTTTTCGTCCGTGGTTAGTCCTAGTCCTGCATTAACAATTTACATATGTGCCCGGGTGTTCCGTTCTTCAGTCTTCAGTGTCCATGGCATGGTGGACCGTCATTGATTCCAAGTTTCCCGTTTGAGCTGGAACGCCCCCGATCGTCCCTCTGTGCTATATCATGGCTTTCCCCCTTTTCACCCCCTCCAGTACCCGGCCCGTCCTAGCTGACCCTGCACCTGCCCGTACCCGCGGGGTACGGGCAGACCCCACGTACCCCTGCAGGCTCGGCACTGACCCCACGCTGGCTCAGTCCCAATCGGGCGCCGCGTGCCGGCCCGAGG
Organism: Amphibalanus amphitrite; assembly: GCF_019059575.1. Lineage (NCBI taxonomy): Eukaryota > Metazoa > Arthropoda > Thecostraca > Balanomorpha > Balanidae > Amphibalanus > Amphibalanus amphitrite. The sequence continues at coordinate 600,328 of NW_024881868.1, forward strand.
AGCGTCCGCCGGCCGCCGGCAGCCGTAACCTGTCCAGACGGCACAAATATGCCGTCTGGACAGGTTACGCAGCCAGAAAACTGGCAGAAACCGGTCTGAACCGGTGCGCCAGCAGATGTAAAATGACGCGGACCGTCAGATGACAGCCGTACTGTCATATGACAGAATGACATGACCCAAAAACTGCAGACATGGC